>NC_142874.1:99170157-99784376 GCF_051225735.1 Oryctolagus cuniculus | reverse complement strand
ACCCTAGCGGAGAGCTGCATCTAGAGTAGAGGAGCTTGGACTTGAACTGGCGCCCATATGGGATGCTGGCATTTCAGTCTGGGCTTTAACCTGCTGCGCTGCAGCGCTGGCCCCTTAACTTGAAGTTTCTTTCAGCCACTGACCTTTGTTCTCCCTTTGATTTTACCCTGGGTCCACTTTATGTGTTTCTGTAACTTCCTTAGCTCTGAACATGATCTGTTGTGATCCCAGCACAGGCTCAGGTGTACATCCTGTCTAGGAACACTTCTCCAGGTAGTTCTCTCATGGAGGGAAGGACTGCCAACTTTGCTTCCCTCCCTACCTTCCAAGCTACTTTCTGCTTCACCCTGGGAGGATGCTCACCTTGGGTGCAGTGTGCTCTGTGCTGTGTTACTGGCCTTACCTTTCAGGTCCTATTCCTGTAGCTGGTTGCAAACTTCATTTAAAATTGGATCTCTGAGGGGGCCAGTGCTGTGGTGCAGTGGGTTAAGCCACCATGTGCAACACCACATCTCTTATGAGCACCTGTTCAAGTCCCTGCTGCTCTACTTCCGATCCAGCTCCCTGCTAATGTGCCTGGAAAAGCAGCAGAGGATCGCCCAAGTGGTTGGGTCCCTGCCTTGTAACCTGGATGGAGCTCCTGGGTCCTGCCCAGACCAGTCCTGGCCATTGCAGCCATATAGGGAGTAAACCAGCAGATGGAAAAATCAATCTCTCTCTTTGTCTCTCTCTGCCTTTCAAATAAAGAAATCTTTCAAAAAAAAAAAAAAACAAAAAAAACTTGAATGCCTGAGTATAGGGCCTAGCACTCTATTTACAAGCTTGCTAGGGAATTCTGCCATGGATATTCTGAGTCATTGGTTCTCACCCTTAGTATCACCTGGGAGCTTTTAAAACTCCATGCTCAAGCTGTTCCCAGACCAGTTAAAGCCAAATCCCTGGAGGTAGGACCCGGGTGATTCCAGGGTGCAGAGATGCTTGAGGTGTACCTTCCCAGAACCCCATCCATCCAAGACACCAGGGTTTTTGTTCTGTGGAAGAAGTGTAGGGTGACTTACCATGGAGGGGGACTTTTTTTGTGAAGAAACAAGGCAGGCAGCACTCACTCTTGCTTATAAATATAATTTATTACCTGTTTAAAAATTCTTTCTTACATTTTGTACATGTTGGCTGACAGAATAAATGCAGGCAATACGAACCAAGGGGACTGCAGGAAAACTTGGGAGAGGCAGCCAGGGAAAGAAAAAAGAGGCACACCCAGAGCTGTATCCCTCACCTCCACCACACGGCAAGGCAGTGGCGGATGCCTAGAGAGCACTCTGCTGCCACCAGGGTTTTTTTATTTTTATTTTTTTTAGAAAAGGAATTGCATAGAAGATACAGCAAAAGGGAACTCTACCACAATGACAGAAGTGTTCCATATCTGAAAAGCCGGGGTCGGTGGTATTTTGTTTAAAAAAAAAAAAAAAAAAAAAAAAAAAAAAAAAAAAGATGGCAAAGCACACAATTTCAATCTGACATTTCTGCAGTTGAGCAGTTCCACGGCGGGGCAGCAGGTGGATGAGACAGCCTCCGATAGGGAGTCAGTGGTCATCCTTAGAAAAAGCAAAGAGGGAAGTTACCGGCTTGGTCGAGCTCGACATGAAACTGAGCGCTTACAACACTGCGGCATCTAAAGCACACACAGAGCGATGAGATACCCTGCACTTGGGCCAAACACATCTGTCTGGAGGGGGAGGGCTTCACTGTCAAGACTGGGTGTGTGAAAGGGTGAAGAGATCGCTCAGATCACGTGCTCAACTTGTTCTGATCTCTGTCTTTTTTCTTTCCCAGGGTCTGGAAGAGGCTGCATCTGAATTTGTAGCTCTACATGTACAGGTGCCACTAATGACTTTAAGAACATAAAAGGGCAACGACATTTCCCCCTGGCTATAGATTTCTTGGTTTGGTTTGGTTTTGCTTTTTAAATGCTGCTATAAAAGGGTCTTGGCTTAACATCAAGAGCACAGCTCTGGTCATCTGCTGCTGCTTCCCTGTGGTGCGGAGGATCAGAGGCCAAGAGCTCATCAACCTTTAGGCTGCCATGCAGCAGAATCTGCTCACAATTCCCATTCCAAACACCAGTGCTGGCAGTTGGATCAGTGCCATCAGGTTTAACAGCAGGGCTAAGAGTGCCTTATCCAGTAGACCTTTGGAACTTAAGGATGACACAGGATTTTGACTTATCAGGAACCCTGAAGTGTTAGGACTTAGAATTTATTATTTTGCTGAAGCACAAATTTAATGTGGTATTTTGAAAGACTGGTGGTGTACAGTAGCAAATAATATAGCTGGTGGGCAACTGACTGTATCTCAGAGAATCATTATTTTTTGCTTGACAAGTACTAAGCCATGACTCTCATGATATTCTGCAGAGATTCCCAACTTGGGATTCTAAAAGATCTCTAGACAGATGCCTCTAGTATGCAGGAATCTGAGTATACACTGGGCTGGGGACTAGTCTCTATAACTGCTTGGATTTGTGTGCTAGCACATTTGTGGAGTACCTGTTGGTTTGTCCTGGTGCTGCCTTGTGACCATGCTACAATAGATCTAAGACAGCCATTACATTTGGTTGAATGAACCTATTAATATCTCAGCATAAATCAGTCTAGGGAGGTGACAAGCACACTGGAAAAGCTGGGAGCATGAACTCTTCTGAAGACAGACTGTTGAAGGAGGATTTCTGAAAATGGAAGCAGCCATAAGGCTGATAGACTAAAGGATTGGGGAGTTCTTTGTTAGCCTATAGAGAAAACCCACCCAGGGACATGCAAAGGCCATCTCCCCACTTTTCAAATTAGGCTTCCAAGACACAATTATGGGAATATTTATGACTTCTTTTGGCTTAACTGGCCTGTATGGACACAGGCTTAAATTTTTAACATTGGTTACAGTATTCTAAGTCTCCCTATTCCACTAAAAAATCATAGAGATGCAAGGGAAATCTTTCAAAGTGATCATTACAGCCAGAGATTATACAAATAGATTTCTTAGGGTAGAGAAACAGTACTTCATTGCACAGAGGCAACGTTCTAAGGATTTCAGTCAACATTAGCTCAGTAAGGTTAAAAAATATAAAAATAATACAAAGCAAAAGCAAAATACAATAGTTGGTCCTATGAGGCACTGGAAGGGTAAAAATGTTTTGTTACCTTGAGATAATAAAAAATATTCATCTTTATTGGATCTATAAAATCTAATGCTCATTGACCATTGTCTTTACAAATAGTTGGTTTTGAGCAATGATGTTCTGATTCACAAAAGCTGCTCTGTTTGCCAAGAAGATAGGAAAATCCCATTCCTTTATGAGCCATGTTCCCATGACCCTCCTCTCTCTCACTGGCCTTAGACAGCATGGAGGTCTCCATTTGAAACTGATGACTTGTCCAGAACATTTGCTTGCAAACCTGAAATTCACATTCAACTTGGAGACTGAAAAAAGTAAGTATGCTCCCTTCTTTACACTCTCTTACAGGTCTTTTTATATGATTTTCCATTTGATTGGCCCCATAGGGACATATCTTACAGAGGCAAATGCCTGGGAATCCTGGGGAAACAGTGATCATCTTAGTGGCTCCCTTCATTCATTGCTTAAGAGGAGTAAGTGGACCAAGAACACAGCTCCTGGGTTCCTGAGCAGGACACACAGATGGACACGTACGACCAGATCCTTAAAAGTCCTGATCTTACCCTTGGGTGTTTATGTTTATCTCTTATTTATAGGAGAAATGCCTTTTAAAAAGTTACCACATGTGTAGTTTGTTCAGAGTGTCCTCAACTCAGTCTCCATGAATTTTCCCTAATGGCTGAATGGGGTGTTTGGTAGTTCAGAGATTAAAATCTATAAAGTAAATAGCATATATGAAAATGACTAAAGACTCTGCAGGTTAATTGCACACCTTGCCCTGGGAAGATGGAGATTTTCTGGTGATACACGTGAGTATCCGCATTGGAAGGTGGTGTTTATGAAAAGGCTGTGCGGTGTTATGTGTTGTCACTACCATGTGCCCAGTGGTCAATCCTGAATTCAGCTGCTCCTTCCAGACCACTTGAAGGAAGCTTGAACAAGTGTGGCAAGCAAAGAATGCGACAGGATGAAACCCTAGTCTTTAGATGATCAAAATCAGAAGAATAAATACTTCTTTCTTCTCCTTAACTATGAGTGACCATTTTCTCTTCCTTAGAAGTAGGACCGCTTTCTAAGTGCATACTTCTGACATTTCCAAAGATTAATAGTAGGGGACCAAAAGCAAGGAGATTTAAAATATACAAACCCCAATGAAAATTATAAATGTTGAAAATGACAGCTCTCCAAAGACATACAGAATTTATATCTTCATTACAAAAAAACAGCTAAAGATTTGTATGAACGAATTCACGCTACAATCAGCTCATACTGTAATTTTGAGATGATTTAAGTGAAACAAATGTGAGAATAAGAAAATCATATATTTGAAGTGAAAATTTCCCACATTTACTTGTCAAACTTTTAGTGAGTTTTGTATGAAACTCAGGGGTGATTGTGTTGGCCACCACTAGGTGGCTCCATTCACAAATTATAGTTTTTTCCCGTTAGAAAAAAACCTGGCTTTCTTTTCAAGCTGTGTTGAAGTAGAACATATAACATAGAATGGTTGATGAACTGACTCCCTGTGAAATGAACTCTTGCATCTGAACTCTCTAAGGTTCTAGAACACTCTCACAGCTATGACTTTACTCCAAAGGAGAAGGAACTCAGAATTTGTAGCGAAAATTATTTGACATAAATGCTGTGTTGTACATATGGAAATTGACGTTCACTTGGTGGGAAACATAACAGAGTTCTATGAGACCCTCACGAAGAATCTACCACTTTTCCCTTTCCTGGTGGTGGGAGGCCGAATGAGAAAACAAGCGCCTGCAGCAAACCCCGAGGGCCCTCTGTAGCTCCCATAATGCAGTTCCTGTTATGCTCACTGTTTCGGTGTTGGTGACTTTTTTTAAATCAAAGTTTTCAGTAAAAGTGTTGAAATTGATTCATCTGGATAGCTGCCAATTTGCTTCCTCAATGTTTTAATAGAAATAGGGGTTCCTTTTGAGTATCCAGTTCCCAGTTTCCATAGTTGATTCTGCAATCCCAGCACTGATGAATAATCTTGCCAAATTACATTTATTTTTAAGATATAGCAATGGACATTAGCTCTCTTCCCCCTCTCCTGATTTTTAAATATTTCTTTAAAATTTGAAAATTTAGAGCACAGTTTTTCTCATTGGTGCAAACATTATCCATTGAACTTATAAATGCAGTCTCTCCCCTCCACAATAAGAGTGACAAATATTTTTGTAAATAGAAATACGCCAGGGGATGTCCTGAGACACGACTATAGAATACATGTCTAAGCCAGAAGTGAAAAGCGTGAAAGAAAGACAGCAACAGTTCCCCCCTCCATGAGAAGGCCGAAGGACTCTTGAGAATACTAAGAAATCACCAAAAGAAAGAAGAAATCCATTTGCAAAGATCGGAGAAAACATATAAGTAATTTCTGTTCAGATCCAGTCAGCAACATGGGTACCTCCAGGCCAAAAGTGAACCACAGTCATGTTTATTGGAGGTTTTGATTCATACACATGCATGCTTGTGTAGTCTTGGTTTGGTTACTGGGCTGTTGACTCTTCATTCGCCAACTGCTGAATGAATTGAGTCCCTGTGTTAAAACAAACAGCCTGTGATGGCCCCAAGGAAATGTCATAGTTGACACAAAGTCTGTTGACTAACATTTGGTAGTATAAAAGGGCTAATGAAACAACCTTTGTGTATGCTGCTATCATGAAAGCAAAGATTAGGGGGAGAGAGAAAAAAATGCACCAATTCCCTATTTGCAGATAAACTTGTGTTGGTATTAAGAAACTGAGACAACAGTAAAACAGTGTATAACTAGTCATGAATGCGAGGAGTCCCCAGAGAGGACAAGACGATGAGAAGAAAGGGATCCATCTCCTAGTGAACTACAGAATGCAGTGAAACAAACAAGAGACTTGAGTCAAATAAGTATGTAGCTGGTTAGTGTGATTATCTTCCACATCACAACTATTTGAAAGGCATAATGTAGCCTGGAGAAAAGACTAGCTAATTACTTAAATCAGAGTCCCATGTGGTATGCAGACACTGTGTGAGACTGGAGGCAGCACAGTGGAAGTCCAGCATCCTAGAACCTTGAGATGGCATGTGCCTACCAACCTTTTTACAAGCTATTATGGAAGTTGAAGTCCAGCGAGGTTTAAATGCTCTCAAAGCAGCAGAGCTAAGCAGTACAAAAAATCCAGAACAAGAACTAGTTTCCTGATTTCCAGTTTGGAAATTGGTCCTCCTACCACACTGCCCATAAGGTAAACAGGGCACCATGGGGGCAGCCAACATGGGGCCACAGAACCATACATCATTGATTACGCTTCTCATGGTAAGACCCAGAGGGGAAAGAGCCTGACTGAGTGAGCTTAAAGAAAAGATGGAGAAAGCCAGTAATCATTTTCTATCTTTCCAGGGCAGACTGGTAGAAGAAAGGTCAAAGGTCAAGGAAGCAATGCCTGTTAACAGGTGAGTACACCCACTCTGTTATGTGAGATGGGGGGGGGGGCAAGTCTAGTCAATACCCAAATACTAACAGTACTGCTAACGAAAACAGAAGTTAAAAGAAAACCCTTTTGCTAGAATACTTGTAAATATACATCAATAATAATAGTAAGGGTACTAATAATGATACCTTTTTAAAAAACAAACGCGACTTCAAATTGCATATGACATACATGGTGTGGAGAAACGCGTGTGTTTGTGGTTGGACATGAATCACTATCTTCCCTGCAATGCTACAGCTTTATCCTCAGAGGGCACCAGGTAAGTCTCTCCTGCAAGGAGCAAGGAGTCTCGGTCCCTTCTCCCTGACACTTAGAGTCTCCACTTCCCTGATACAAACAGTAACACTGGTTCTACAAGTTCTAGAAACAGAACACTGATGGAGGATTATCTGAGACACTTGATGTACACAATGTGTAGCAAAAGTCTGTGATTTCTCTGTAAATTACTAATCTGAAGTAGACACAACAAACCGTCCACAGCTTCAACTTCAAATGATTTGAACAAAAATAGAACGAGCCATGGACAGTGTCTGCATCCCTGTCCAAGTGGATGTAAACAACGTTTGTAGAAATTGGGTTTGTTAAGAAAGTTTATCCATATATCTGGATAGCAATAAAAAGCGTTTCCTAGGAAACTGTAAGATCCTGTACCATACAGCATACAGCCCAACTAAGAGGAAAATTAGGTTGGTTTCTAAATTCAAGGTACACATTTACACAATTTTTCTTAACTCCGGCAGTGCTGTCCAGGTAAAGTGGGCATGTGTATTGGAAGTTGTATCTGTGTTTCTTCTCTCTCCTGCTGTGATGGGCCGGTGAAGCTCACTGGGTCTAGTCTCCGATGTCCTTCTCTGCGGTGACACCCCTGGGGGGCCACAGACTCCCTGTGTGTCTCCATCCACTTCCTGCTTCCGTGTGGTCAGTACTGCCCTTCAGCTGCTAACGACACTACCGTTTCGTGTCGTCCCATTTCTTCCAAGACAGCTGCCAGCATGCTCAGGTTTCCATCCGGGAAGTTCTGTGCTTCCCAAAGATCCAGGATTACACCAGTTGGGCTTGATTTGGTGGCAAAGTAATTCAAGTACCTGCAGTGGGGAATGGGAAAATGTGCTGAATGGCGTGATTTACGGATCTGTTTTCTCTCGTGTTTTTATGGGGCTAAGCCTTCCTGTCTCTCCATCTGTCTCAGGGTAGCCTAAGTCCCACTGTGGTTTACAGTGGGTTGTCCTAAATAACTGGCCCAGACTGACTTCGATCAGCCCCAGATGAGAAATGTGATGTTTAACTCTGTTAACCTCAAAACTAAGATAATTTAAGACATAAGATGTCTGTGTGTCTTAACCTAAATGGGACTCAAAAAGACTTAGGTTTTCTTTGTAGCCCAGGCTCTGATGATCTGGGACAGGTCATGCCACATCCTTCAATGTTTAGGGCAGACTGAGACCATCAACTTGGCAGAGTGGATCACAAAACTGGATGCTTAGAAATGTCATAGCATCTTGTTTGCAAGATATGGGACAAAGAAGGTGATTAAGCTGTGGTTGTAGACTGAGAAAGTAAACAGATGTACAAATGGAAAGAAATGAATGCTGCCCTAGGTCTACCAGTTGTCAGTCCTGGCAAATCCTATCTAATGCAGAAAGTAGTGCTGGAGCCTTGCTATACCCACCTGTCCAAGTTTAGCTTATGGGCCAGCATCCGCCAGTCATGGCCTCTAGTCTGTGGGGCATCCAGGCTGCTACAAAGCTTCTGCCGGATCGGGAGAGGAATGCTGAAGGCGCTCGGCCCCGTGACGGTGGTGATGGTACTCGCAGGGTCCAGCAGTGGCAAATCCATGCCTGTAGGTTCCTGTATAAGGGCCAGGAACAACACAGCATTATTTCTGAAGACAACACCAGTCCCTATTGAACCAAACAACATAATGCCTTGCTTTGAGTGATAAGAAGAGAATGAATGCTGTTATTCTCCTTGGGGAGAATGGTTTCTTCCTGGCCCCACAGCTGTGGTGTCGTGCTGTGTAACCTGGTTGCAAGAAAGAGGTACACAGAGCTAACTTTGCCTGGCCTGGGCTAGATGGAAAGTTCTGGTGTGATTACATAACAGCATTTCTGATGGGTTTCTTCAGGATGAGAGAGGAAGATAAGGAGTATCCGTGCTCCCAAGATTTAGATTTCAGGAGGGGAAAAGTGTTCACAAGGGCAGTTCTCTGAGAGTGAACAGATCTGAGATTAGAAAGCTGAGAGGGCTTCCAGAGACTGACCTAAGGGAATGCCCCCATAACCTGGAAACCCTGCCAAAGATGGCTTAGTTCTTTCTGCTTTTGTTGAATGAAATGGAACGGAACTAAATGATACCAAATTAAAACTAATTTTTTTAAAGAATTCGGTAAACACAGCATATCACCTTAGGGCAAACAGGTAATGGCATTGTCCAATGGCTATACGACCGTATTTTTTTTAAATCTAATTTTTATTAGCAAAAACCATAAAGTGGTTCTTAAAATAGTTTCAGCTCATAAAACAGCACAAAGGCAAACTCTGAATTTTCTCTGTAGGAGAAACTCTAATCATTTTCTGATCACTTCTCCTGGTTGGAAAAGCAAAAGCAAATGTTGCCTGGGAACTATTACAGCAATAAAAGAGAATCTAGTTAATCTACTTTAAATGTCATTTCTCCCGCTTCTGAAGGCAGGTAACTCCTTGGTGTGCATAATTAGTTGGTGCAGGATAAAGTAGTCATACACAGTTCCTGCCGTCAGGAAGTCTCTGATGTCTGAGTGCTCAGCTCCATCAGTGTCACCATCACCCAGCACATCCCCAGACCCTGCCCTGCCCTGCCGCAGTGGCCTCTACAGCAGTGGGGATGCTGATCCTTGGGGGGGGGGGTGCCTGTGTGTATGTGTGGTAGCCGTGTTCTAGCCATGTGTTCCACATTCCAGGATGAACAGCCAGTGCTCCCTTATGGAATTGAGTAACCCCACAGAAGAGAGCCCATCTGGGTTCTTGAAGAGCATTTTACAGAAAAACTAATTTATTCTTCATTTTTTTAGCCATAATACACACAGTAGTATGGGTTTAATCATAGTATTTAGCCTCAAAAACCCAAAGCTTGGCAAACTGAGACCCTGTGGACTGCACTGGCTCCTTTGTGTTGGCACTAGCACACACCAGGAGTTCAAAGACTGATGTGCAAAACACAGAAGCCATAAATAGGAGCTGGAGTCCTTGGATGAGTATCCCACCACAGCTCTTTCCCTATCAGGCCCAGAGCTCTCCCAACAGGCATGGGGTGGGGGTGGGGGGCAGAGAGAGAAAGCTAGCGAAAGATGGAAATCTCTAGGGACAGTAACCTGAGGGTACACGCCAGTATTTATCCATGAATTTACCTGTCCACATGTCTGAACCCTAAGGTCCCAGAGATTCTTCTTACTGTTGGCCACAGTCACTCCCCACTGCTCACCTGTGGTCCATCCAGCATGTCTGCCAGGCTATCCCTACAGTGGTGCGTTGGTGTACACAACCATCTCTTTCTCTGATTTCTTCATTACCAAACCTTAAATGCCCTTTCTCCCTCGGGTAGTTCCAACTGTTATTTAAGCAGTGAAGAACATTTGTATAGCCTGACCTGCCTTGCTGGCTGGTATGGGGCCACAAGGCTGATGCATGTGAAACACAGGGCCCAGGCCTGCCATGGAGCAGGGGCCTGATAGATAGTTGCTTCCACCACTTCCCAATGAGAATGTGGCCCTATACCTCCCCCCACCCCGATTGCCCCATCCTTGGAGAGTCGTCCTCAGGCTGGACCACTCTCTGTGTCCAGTGTCACTGCTGAGGCTGCACCCCTGACAGTTGGTCTCCCCTCTCTTTTGACTTGTGTTGGAAAAACCCCCAAAGCCCAGCCCCACACACAAGTGCTCTGATGCGCCCTTGAGCACTACACCAAAGGCATGCATCTCGAGGCCTCCAGGAGCAGGTTCCCAGCCCTTTTGCCCAGTGCACAAGTGGTTGTATTTTTTGTGACTTTGAGTTCTCAGATTGCTTAGAGGTGAGAGTGTTTTTGTCATTCTCAGAACCCCTGTGGTACTCAGCACTGTACCCTGCACACGGCAGCTAGTCAAGTTTTGTTGAAATTACAGAAACGATGCTTTTCTAGGACAGAAAGAGGACAAGGCCAGTTCCCGATGGCAGCCCACCCCCAGAGTCCAGTGCGATGAAGGGTTTGATGCCTCTCCCTGTTACATCCTTGAGGGAAAGGCCAGTTAAAGATAGGCAGGATCTCAGGCAGGTCTGCTCACTCCTTCATGTTGGCCTCTTTTCCTTGGTGCATAAAGAACCATCCCCATTTCATGTGGACATGAAAGACCCGAGTGCTCCCACCCAGGCTACTCTATTTCTGTGTAGATGAAGTAACCTCAGTAGGGTGTCATTTCTTGTCTCTCTTTTCAGGGGGATGACAGTAGCTTTGGAGGTAAAAGAAAAAATATGTATCTACATTTACATTGAGGTTTACATCTAGTAATTTCAATTGCTGTTACTTCTTCCTTGACTTGCAGGTAAAAGTTGAGTTTACTGTCACAGAATGCTTATTACAATAATTGTTTATGATGTTGGTACCATCTGCCTTAGGAAATACACGATTTGTCAGCGTTAACCATGCAGCTGTTACGGTGATGGCACATATTTTGAGGACTCCACAGGAGAAGCATCCCTCTACTTTCATATTCTGAGTCTTCCTACAGTCCTTACAAAAAAGAAGAAAGCAGCTAGATTCTCCCAGTGGTCATTATGAACAGATTATGGAAAACAAAGCGTACAGAGGGAATGGCTATAGCAGAGTGATGTTAGCTATGTACGTTAATACAGTTCTTGTGTGCGTCAAACTGCTACACATCACTAGCTAGTAGAGGTTATAAGTTCTAGCAAATGTACACAATTACAATAATTGTTATTGCCTGAAAATCTATTATAATTAGGTGGCTGAAAATGCCCCTTAAGCTGTACCTTTTCCATGGTTCAAAACCATGAGCTACAGCAATAGTGTGACAGCCCTACTTGGAGAGAGAGACCATCTTCCTTCTTCCAAGAGCCCATTTCTCTTTGGCTATATTTACTTTGAATGACCTACTGTTTATATAGGGACTAGGTTCAGCCTTTGGTTTATTTCGATTCAGAGGATCTCTGAAGCTTAAGGTGATGACAGACCCTGCAGCTCAGAGTGGCAGAGGTCACACAGGCACCTGCTACCATAGTGACACTGCTGACAATAGTAATAGTGTGTGTGCTGTCAGCCAAGCTCTGTTCACAACAGTTCCTAACAGCCACACAATCTTCACAACAGGCCCATGATTTAATACATTTTTATATCTCTTTACACATGTAGAAGCTGAGGCAAGATAGGATAAGCGTTTGTTGGTGTTCTTACAGAACTGTACACTTAGGGCTTTCCTATAATGGATCTTTGTCTACAGCAAAAACTGCACCGGAAGCCTGAAAAAGCCATCAGTTGCCTTCTCATCACTGTTTTTTCTTTTGGTGGTGATGGGTAGCTTTCTGGTTATGACTCAACCAACATCTGTCTAAAAACAGCAAAATGTGTTACCATTGTGTACATTTTGACTTTCATTCATGGCAATACTTCTAGCCTTCTAGACATTTCCATACGTAAATTCATCTCTGTGAAATTAGAGGCTTCTAAAGGAACCAGAGAGGAGTCGTTGGCCCTTGAAGTGATCACAGTGTGTGTCTGCACAGTCTGGTCTCTGGGGCGGGCAACGGGTCCTCGGGCTGATGAGGGTGGCCAAGGGCTTCGTGCCTTCCGCAGGGACTACTGGGAAGCACAGTTGTGCTCAGGCTTGGGAGGGGAAGCCCAGCCCACCTGCCGCCCTGCCCTGAGACCCCAAAACAGAGCCCCTTCATGCCTTGTGGCCTTGTGGATGGGTTTGTCAGTCACACCCTGCCCCCTCTCCCAGGTTTTCATGAGGATGGGGTCTCAGAGGCCATTGTTTATCCACACAGAGAGCAGCACCCGTTTTCAAATGCTAGCCACAGTGGTGGCATGCAGCGACCCAGAAGTAAAAGTAGCAGAGTGCCCCCATAATCCCCAAAGTCCTCTCCATGCCGGTCAGTTAAATGTGCTTGTCTGTCACACAGGGGTGAATGCCGACGGCTGCTCTCTGAGCCGACTGCCACCACGTGCAAAAGAAGTCGTCTTTCCTGGATGCTGGCACAAGAAAGTTCTTCAGCTGTGATCACACGGTGCTTTCTCTGCGAGGAGGCTGGAGGGAGAGAGCCCTGAACAGCTGTCTTTCATTTGTGGCCACATCTGAAACCACCTTTTCAGCACACAGCCCATGCTCACGCTGACCAAAAAGCCGGCTTCAAAGCTCCAGGCCCTGTGGCCCCCCTGCCAAATCCCACAGCCTTTGTTGTCCCTGGGGCTGGGCTCTTATTGAACTTTGCAGACCTGCTGGGCTTGGAAAGTGAACACACCCTCCGGAGCCAGCAGGAGGTTGGGGGGGGGCGCAGTGCACCAGGGAGATAGCAAGGCTGGGCGGTTGCCATGGCACCCTGACACCAAGATCGTTCCTTCTGAATGTCACCGGCGTCTGTGACTAAAGTTGTTTAGGAGTCAAAAGTCTCCTGGAAGTACAGGAGGAGAGGCTGCGTGCACCTCGCAGGCTGTGGGAAATGAAGGCAGCGAGCAGTGGGGCTGCCTGCTTCCCTGCCGGGCTGTGCTGCACACGCATGAGGCGGGCCAGCCAGGCGGGGACACCGTCTTCCTCTCGCACGCTGGTGAGGGAGGGTTTTCAGTCCTAAGCCGGCTTCAGAGAGGTTACAATTCTGGCCTCTCTGGCTGGCCAGCAGCACGAAGCATAGCCCCAGGAGGCTGCTTCTCCCTCCCTGCTCCTCCACTGGCAGGGCTACCCAGCCGTGGCTCCGAGGGAACATGCGAGGTTGTGGGCACCTGCTTTCTGCACAGAAAAGGTTTTAAATAGTCATGATGGTTTTCTGCTTTCTTAAAATGTGTGTTTAGAAATCTGCTTGAAAGGCAGAGCAAGAGGAGGGTGTTTCAAATCCATTGGTTCCCTCCTCCAAATGCCTCATTTAAAGGCTGGGCCACGCAAAAGCCAGGAACTCCATCTGGGCCTCCCCCATGGGTGGCAGGAGCTCAAGTAGTTGGGCCAGCCTCTGCTGCCTCCAAGGGAGCTAAATCGGAAAACCGAGGAGCAGGGGCTGGAACCAGCTCTCTCATTCGGGGTGCAGTCATCCCAGGAGGTAGCTTAACCTGGTGCACCCCAACACCGGCCCTATGACCTCTGTTATTTCTGCAACATGCACAGGTAACAGTTGCCGGCTAAAGGGTACAACGATCACAGCCAAGAAAGGCCAACATGATGGCCCCTAGAGGACACCTCTGTAGGTTTTACTTCTATTTCTGGACCACTTCTCCACTGTGGGGGAATACACATCTGTGCTATTTGGGAAATGATGCATGAGAGAGAAAGGAGAACAGGAGATGTCTCCTTTCAAGATGGAGCAAAAAGAAGAGAAAAGTAAAGATATGGGGGGGGGGGGTGCTTCTCTCCTCCTCCACCCCACTCAGCAGCAAATGATAAGACAAAAGCAAGCAAGGCCCCTGGGAAAGCAGCAGCAAGGGCAGGGGCTGCATGGAGGAGTAGGGGCTGCCTGGGGGAAAGTTAGGTCACGCCACTGAAATTAAACCTCACACTTGACATTCAGATAGCTTTTACAAGTTGTGATTCATAAGAAGACTTTTTGTATGACTTATAGAAAGATACCCTTTTGCTGTCCCTTTCCTCTTGAGAGTCACTCTCTCCCCGGATTTCTCTTTGAAAATTTTTACAAAGTTATCTTCATGTTGTTTGATAGGCAGGAGAGACAGAAACAGAGAGACCGATGGAGACAGGTCTTCCTTCCACTGGTTCACTCACCAGATGCCCCACCACTACCAAGAGTAGGCTTGGCCTCAGTCTGGGTGGCATGGACCCCAGTACTTAAGCTACCACCTGCTGCCACCTAGGGTCTCCATTAGCAGGAAGCTGGGGCTTGAACCAGGCACTCCAATATGGGATGTGCACCTGCCAAGAGCTGGTTTAACCACTGCCCCATGCCCACAGCCCTCTGCATCTGGTGTCAAGCAAACTCGCACGTCTTACCTCTGACACGGTGCAGTTGAGCTGGAAGATCTGTCCCTCTCCTTCCACTTGCCGCACACAGAGCTTGCAAACCAGCTCCACTGTGTTCAGGCTGAATCTTTCCAGAGTGAAGGTGCAGTGGAGGTTTCTTTGAGACCCACTCCAGATATGATAAAAAGGAATCTCCTAAAGGATACAAAAGTTTTAGCCATGAGGGAGGGCCACACAGCATCACATGTACTACCTTCTTTATTCCTCATAGCAGCCTGAGGGACAGGCTCCAAGTCACTCACTGCTTGTAAGAAAAAAAAAAAAAAAGATCCAGAGAGGTTCACTAACTCTCCCAAAGCCACACAGCCAAAAAGCAGCAGAGCTGAGATTTGTACCCAGGGATGCAGCCTCCAGCATGCTCCTACCTCACTTGTCTGCCACAAGTCTCCCATTTGCAAAGAGAGCCTTTGTCAATGAATTTTTTTTTTAAAAAAGAGGTTTAGAAAAGTGCAAAGACCAGCGGACACACAGGTCCCTTATTGCTCAGTGCTCAATGGCTCATTAAAAGGAATCCCTGCTGGGCCATTCTAGAGAAAGCAAAGTCTAAAGGACCAGGCAGGGAGGCCACTTCCTTTCATTCCTCTGTCCTCTCCCTGTGCAGGACACAGGGAGCCAAACCTCACCATGGCTGCGAAGGAGGACTCGATTAGTTGCCACAAGAAAGCCCTTGGCCTAAAAGCTGCCAAGCCTCTAACAGACTTTCATTTTCTGAAAAGTGTAGCCCACCTTACTGAGCACATCCAAGAGTCTGTTCAATACGGGAAAGAAAAGGCTGAGGCATGAAAAGCAGGGGCCTTGGAGGCAAAGGGCAGAGGCTCTGGAGCCAAACCCAGTCCAACCAGAGCAGCCTCCCCTGGCGCTTAGTGATAGCTGGGACAAGCTAACGAGCTTCCTCAGGCCTGAGTTTCTTCATCTGCAAAAGAATAAGCAGAAGAGCACCTAATTCCTAGGCCTGGGGTTCAGAGAGAAAAATGCACAGGAGGGTTGACAGCAGGCAAGCACTGGGCTAGGGTTAGCTGTAAGGAATACCACATTATCAACATTCCCGCAAGTAGTAGTTTCCGTTATGGTATCAAGGCAGCTGAATTAAAGGGAAGGATACAGTGGGAGAGTGAGGAGTCCGCTGTCTCCATCACGTGTTGAGCAACATAGCAGAATCTGATGTGCAGGCCCGCCAGAGCTCACCCTTGTTAACCCACTGGGGGGTTGCATCCCTTAATTCAAGTGCAAGTGTGCTTGACCTTGGGGAGTAGGATGGAGTTGCAAAGTCTTCCTTTCAGTCCTCCTAGCATGTTCACTAACTCACATCAGAAGAGAGCAACCAAGGGAGCTGCAGTGCTGAGCTTTGGGTTACATTTGTATTTGCCCCTCCTAGGGCTGGGGGAGAGGCTGGCAATCCCATCAAAATAGTCTCCGGGGGTGGGGGGTGGGGGGAGGAGGAGTGAAAGGCACTGGCCAGTCCTGTCATTTTCCTACAGGTACATACAATGACGCTTGGGACCAGTATTTTTATGCTTGCTATTTAATACAGCCCTGGCTGGGTTTTAATTTTATATGCTATTTCAATTCCCAAATTGGAATTCCTTTTAAGTTTTTGATATAAAGGCCAAAACCTAATTTGTGTGACATGAGGTAATAATGTCTCTCTTTTTTTGACAGGCAGAGTGGACAGTGAGAGAGAGAGACAGAGAGAAAGGTCTTCCTTTGCCGTTGGTTCACCCTCCAATGGCCGCTGCAGCCGGCGCACTGCGGCCAGCACACCACGCTGATCCGATGGCAGGAGCCAGGTACTTCTCCTGGTCTCCCATGGGGTGCAGGGCCCAAGCACTTGGGCCATCCTCCACTGCACTCCCTGGCCACAGCAGAGAGCTGGCCTGGAAGAGGGGCAACTGGGACAGAATCCGGCGCCCCGACCAGCACTAGAACCCAGTGTGCCGGCGCCACAAGGCGGAAGATTAGCCTAGTGAGCCACGGCACCGGCCAATAATGTCTCTTTTGCAAGTAATTGTAATTCACTTTTTTAAAAAAAGTCAATTCAGGGACCAGTGCTATGGCTGTGGCATACTGGATAAGGCCGCCACCCCATTATGTGCTGGTTCCAGTCCTGGCTGTTCCACTTCAGATCCAGCTCTCTGCTGTGGCCAGGGAAAGCAGTAGAGGATGGCCCAAGTGCTTGGGGCCCCTGCACCCGCATGGGAAACTAGGAAGAAGTACCTGGCTTTGGATTGGCTCAGCTCTGGCTGTGTGGCCATTTGGGGAATAAACCAGTGGATGAAAGACCTTTCTCTATCTCATCTGTAACTCTGCATCTCAAGTAAATAAATATTTTTTTAAAAAAAATCAATTCAGTGTGAACATTTACTATGAAAATTAATTGAAATGACAAACTTGGAATCTTTTATTTACTAAAAAATGAAACAGTGGTAGCACAGTTATTTGAAAAATTGTTTTTACTTATTCACTTAAGAGGCAGAGAGGCAGGGAGAGATCTGCCATCTGCTGGCTCACTCTCTAAATTCCTTACCAGGGGCCGGGCTGAGGAACCAGGAATCGGGAACTCAACCCAGGTCTCCCACGTGGGTGGCAACAACCCAATTACATGAGCCCTCACGGGGTCTGCCTTGGCAGGAAGCTGGTGTCAGGGGAAGAGCTGGTTATCAAACCCAGGTACTCAGATATGGGTGTCTTCCCAGACAACTTAACCGCTAGGCGAAATGCCCATCACATAAGGGAGAATTTTTTAAAAAGCATCCCTTCAAATATGCCTATCTGGTATTTTTCCAAAGTCCCAAGTAACCTCAGGCTATCCTGGACCAACAAGTACAAGAACGATTTCAAGAAAGGGGATTTCGTCTGTGTGTATAACTGGAGTCACCACCAAGACTTGAGGAAAGCCGGGAACCTTACCTGATACTTAGCCAGCAGTTTGCTCTTCCAGAGTGAATGGGCGATGTCATGAATTGACAGGCGCAGGTTGTGGGTGCTGCCTTTAAAATGAAGAGCCTTGGGGTCCTCTAGGAGCTGTCCTCCCATCTGTCTCTCAAGTTGTAGAACTTCCTGCAATGACACGTGCAGAACCAGAGGTGCACCGCTGCACTGCCACACTTCTGGGGCGTGCTCATTCACTGAGCAAGTTTCTCCACTGGGCTCCCAGAACAGTGCACCTAACCTGGGCAACTCCATAACCATCTACCTTGGCAGCCCTGGGCCCCAGAAATTGGAGCCCTGGTCATTTGTTATGGGGTGGGGCCCTCCTGACCAACTGTGTTGTTGTAATCTGCATCGTGCAATGTGGAGAAAATTCAGTAATCTCTTACCAACCAACAAATATAGCACTTGAAATCAAGTACCATGGAAAAACAATCAGAATTCAAAGCTGAAAGAACTCTCAGTAAAAGAAAATATAGGTTAAAATGTAGATAAGCAGAAAGGAAAAGAGATTTTCAGTTAACTTCTAGGGAAAGGGCTGGGCAACCAAAAAAAAAAAAAAAAACACCCATATCTTGGACTTGATAAAACCAACCAACAAATGAAAAAGAGTATGTTTTAGATATTAATTCAATACCCCTTATAATTTCTTTATGTGCAGATATAATGTCATGGAAATGTTGCTTCAAATGATTCACTAAAGATTTTCCAAATATTAAAAACATCGAATGTGTTCATTATATGTCCTATTAGATGAAAATATTCCAATACAGCCTAGGAAAGTTTTGCAATACCCAACGTTGAACTAAACAGTTGCTCAGATTAAGCTTATAAAAAGAACACCTTGTTTCTCAATTATTGTGAATGATGAAAAAATCTGTGTATTTATCCTATAAAGATATAACACAGAGACAAATTTCATATATACTTCCATTTCTCAAGCTAGTTAATGGGAGTTAATGAAGCATTTCCAATCACAGCTGTAATTATCCTAACAGCAGCACACCATAAGTTATCAAGGAACAAAATATCCTCGGTCTCCTTTGCTGTCTAACCCATCCCTGTGTACTTTACTTCTCCACACCCTAAAAGTTTTTGAGAAATCTGTAGGAAGTTTGTGACTTTTTTAAAAATATGGGTGCAGGAAAAGGATGGATTTGACAAAAAAAAATACAAAAGCAAAATATGACTTTCTTCTTTGGTGATATTTCAACAAGGTGGGGAATTCAAGAACACAGGTGTTCATTCAGAATGTTACACACATGGATTCCAGGTGTAACCTACCAGGTTATCAAGTACACAGATGGGTCACAGTGAGGAATGTCAAGTGTGGACATGAGATTGTCTTATACTCCAAAATGCACCCACATTGCATCTGTTGAATGAATTCTAACCCTTGGCCTTGTAGTCCAGTAAACAGCTCATTGCAAGCTTCAAGTTTAGTGGTCCTTACCATCCATCATTTTTGGGTCAGGCTACTCTTCTGAACAGTGCAAGCTACTGAAAAGTCTTAAAAGGTGTAGGAAATATTACGAGAATTCGGAGTGTGGTCTCAGACAGGGAGTCCTCTAATTAGTGTCAAATGGAAGCCATGAGGCAAGAGCTCGCTGATAGAAGTAGTACCCCATCCAGCTGCCTGACAGCATTGGCCTGCTGTTTACTGCTGCTACCTAATGAGCAGCTATGACTTGGGACAGAGGCCCGAGCAGTCAGCCAGCCCCCAACCACGAGCAGCCAGCCACCCTGACATGTATGTTGTGTCCTTGTGCCCTGGCTCTGAGGCAACCCAGCAGGCCATACAGATCTGGCACACATGCACCTCATACGGCGCCCCATTCCTTGACTAGAATCTGGCCACGTGAAAATGCAGAAGCCTGAGAAAAGTGAGGGTTAATTGCAGTTTCTTCTGCTTCAGCAGGAAGACATAATGAGCTTATGTTGATCATGTTCGGTGTCTAGTTAGCATAATAGGGAAAGCTGATGTTCCCAGTGAACCTGGCACCTGACAAATTCTAAAGCTAAAATGATGTTTGTTTATAAGCCATTAGAAGAAAAGAAACATAATTAGAAATCTTTGAGATTACAGTCATGCCAATCAGTCAGTCCTAGCTTCTTTCCAGTACGCCCTAATTACCTCATCAAGACGTCTAAAGAGCGATCGATAGTAATTATCTGATTACTATAGATCTTCATTACGTCCAAATTATCTCCCTGGATGTCTAAAAGAAGATGCATTGTATTCTGGGAGGTAATTGTACCCAACAATGTATAATCCTCACCCATCCCTACAATCAGCATAGACTGCCAGAGGATTCAGAGAGCATTATCAGCTTTCTTGGCACAGAGGAACACTGAATTAACTCTCACTGCCTATTGGCCATGACCTTGAGTCAGGGAAGCCAACACCACAATCTAGACTGGAGATAGCCCAAGAATATGACTCAGTCCTTCACCTCGGAAATCATGGCAAAGTCTGGGCTGGAGAGCCCCTTGGTTCCTAGAGAAAGGACCAAGTAAAGTGCCATTGTTAAAGACATCAGGGCCAGAGACCGACACTCCCCTCAGCCAGGAGCATCACACAGCTGCTCCACTGAGCTGGGAGAAATCTTTTCTTCCCTTTGATTGGATATGAACTCTGGAGAAAGATGGACTTGCCAACAGGAGGCCACTAAGCTTGGAGCAGAGGTCTCTAAATATAGTCCTAGCAGTCAATGTATTTTTTGTGTCTACATTAGAGCTACGTTAAAACATCAGTAGGTTAATAGAGTACTTTATAAAATATACATAAAGTTAAAAGTATGATCTCAGATAAACACACACAGGAGTACCAATACTGTCTTTCCTTGTCCCCATGGTTCACTGGGCCTGGAGGGTGTGGACTGTCTTCTGCAGCCTGCCAGCTCCATACCTCCCTCTCTCTAGCACCTTGGGAACCCAGGGGTGAATGATTGAGGCCAAAAAAATCTCTGCCAAACTGGAATTTGACCTTTTTCCTCTGGAAAGTAGCAACTGGTACCATCACACTCAGGATGTTCAACGACTAGCTAACATTACAGGCTAAAGGGAAAGACATGACTGAAGCATGAATTATTAAGGGTATTCAAGTATAAATTTAAAATATCTCAACCAATAAAGAAAACAACTCCTTGGCAACTAAAATAATCTAAATCCACACATGAGTCCAGATGTCTCATGTGGCGAATTCCACATGTAAACGGTATCAGGAGACAGAGTCAGCCAGCCCATTTGACAGGCTAAGGCAGTTTTTGTTCCATATTGTTATGGTTTTAAGCGTTATAATTGGAGATTTGCTCTAGCAGATTCCATTTAAAACATGCTGTAAGTTGTACTTCAGAAACCTTGATTTTCCGAATTCCTTTGGCATGAAATCATTTTGGTTAATATATAGATGATACCAATATGAAATAGGACATAAAAATAACTGACATACAAATCAATAAGATATGGCTGCACGGCTTAATGTTTTCCTCTCCTTAATCTTCCTGGGAACTTTCATTTAGCATCAGTGGCACCGTGAGACCTGCCAGGCACCAAGGCAGGCTCTGAGCCACACAGACAAGTCCCTGTCCCTATGTCCAACTGCTCCTGGCCCATGGGGCTCGGAGTCCACCATGAAAACACTGTATCACATCACAGCATGCTCAGCCTAAAACAGCTTCCAGACAAGTGGCTTTTGGATCACAAAGGTTAGGATATTTCCCACACGTTAAAAGAAAACAAGAACAAAATATACTTAAGGTCAGGAGATTTAGGAAGACATAAGAAAAATATCGTGACCTTGGAAAGAAATGCCGCAATAAAAATTAGGATCATCTGGGCTCTTTGTTCTCTGCAATACAAATACCATCCCCTGCTGTGAAGAAGTTCTCCTCCCCTTGGGCGGCATCTCCCACCTCAGAGGCTTGCTTAGGCTCTGGGTGGATGCACCTGTTGCTTTGAAGGGCTTGCTCTGCAAACGTGAGAAGGTATTAGTTTCTCACTTCCTTGTCCAGTTCTGACTCCCTCCCTCCACCTTGATCTTGAAAAAAGACACGCCCAAGAGTTGGTTACTGACAGAGGTGTCTCCATCCCATCCCCCCATGGCAACCCACACCTCTGCGCACTCATGAACTCCAACGACAGTGTCCCCAAGCGGGCCACAATCATGGGAGACAGGCTCCTTCCCTGAGGCAGTGGCTGCATCCGAGGCAAGTCTGAGTGAGGGCTGCATTGATTCCAGGAGGCTGTGAGAGATGGCTCTGAAGGCAGGGACGAGGGATTCCGCAGGAGAAACAAGCAGCTCGCGCGATAACCGATTAAACCGAGACGTTACCCCTGCCAAGCCATTAGCCTGGGCTGCTTAAGAGCCACAATAAATTCAAGCTGCTTTAAAGGCTGCTGTGCACCGAGGGAGCCCCTCTGGCCTGTGCCCAGAGCTCTCCCAGTCTCGTGGACCACAGGCTCTGCCCTCGTTAAGGCCTGATAGAGAGAGAGGCAAGAGCGAGGATGTGTCTGGAGGCTTTTACCCCTGTGCTCTGTGCTCTGGTTTGCACGGGCATCCCTGTCAGAGGGAAGGTGCCTCTGCCTCCTCTGACTCCCCTGGGCTGCCTTCTCCTGGCCACTTTCCCTTCAGTATCGGTCTCAGAAGTACTGCTCCCTGGTGGCCCTCACACCGCAGAACACTGCACACGCAGGGAGGCTGCAGGGATCTTTAAAGATGGAAGCCTCAGCCTGCAGGCACCTCGTGGAAGCTGGGGACAGAGTATTACAAACACAGTGACTTTGTGCCCAGTCTGGGGCAGATGTACTGGGCCCCAGGCTCCAGGCACTGGCACTGCTGCCTGAGCCTATGCCCTACCTTGGCCTCCTCTGCCCACCCCCCTCTTCCACCTCCTCCTCTGCTCACCCCCACCCTGCAGGAGAACTCGCCCCTCTCTCAGGCCAGGGCTCCAAACTCTGCCATTTCTACCTCTGAGGAGCTGGTTTTTGCAGCCACTATCTCACAAGGTGTTTCTTCTCTTTTGTGAAATGTCTAGCATATCAGCTCTCTTTGTCTCTTGCTTTTTCTTTTCTTTTCTTTTCTTTTCTTTTTTTTTTTTTTGACAGGCAGAGTGGACAGTGAGAGTGACAGAGAGAAAGGTCTTCCTTTGCCGTTGGTTCACCCTCCAATGGCCGCCATGGCCAGCGCGCTGCGGCTGGCGCACCGCGCTGATCTGATGGCAGGAGCCAGGTGCTTCTCCTGGTCTCCCATGGGGTGCAGGGCCCAAGTACTTGGGCCCTCCTCCACTGCACTCCCTGGCCACAGCAGAGAGCTGGCCTGGAAGAGGGGCAACCGGGACAGAATCTGGCGCCCCAACTGAGACTAGAACCTGGTGTGCCGGCTACGAAAGGCGGGGGATTAGCCTAGTGAGCCGTGGCACCGGCTGTCTCTTGCTTTCTTTCCAACTCCTTTTCCATCATTCTTTTCTTTTTAGAAAACTCATCAGCTAGCGAAAAGATGAAACAAATGCCTAACCTCAAGTCCTCTGAAACTCATAGAAATTGCTGCAAGAGGAGGTTGGACGGAGGCTACGTGAGGGCCTTGTTTGCCCCTGCCTTGCTGGGATTTGGTATTGAATCTCCATCTCACTTTTTATTCTTCATGGAAACCCCAAGGCGTGAACTGGCTAGCCTACTGCAGCTTGGGATGAGCAGCACGAGAGCCAGGAGCACACAGCTTCTGTGTGCAAAGCACTAGGATGACTGCACAGGAAAGACAGCGAGGGGAGCAGCAGCTAGCCTTGAACTCTGGTTGTTCCTGTTGGGCTTGGCGCTCCCGCTGCACACACGGCACTGTCCCAAACACTGAGGCTCAGGTATGGGCTGTGGTGCTCACTTTCATTGTGCTTCTGCGACCCAGACACCCTTGCTCTCCAGAGCACAAAGACCACCCCAGCAAGTATTCAGTGTGCCACCTGTACGAAGCCTCCCAAGATCAACTCTCACTGAGTGCATGCAATGACTGGAGTTAAAAAAAAATCCCAGCTGCCATCGGGTTTTCTGGAACCTGCCTTGCTTCAGTGCAGTCTTTAATCCTGTGTTGAAACCTGCCCTTGTCATCTGGGGCTCAGAACCTTCTCTCTTTGCTACTGAGGCTGTCGCCACTGACTCTGTCACAGCTGTGCACTTGCACGCCACCAAAGCAGAGGCCAAAAAGTGCAGTCATCTTTCTCTGTGTGCTCTGCCAGCTTTTCAATGAGGTTGCTCTCAGCCCCGCGTGTGCTGGCTCCTTGTCTGGCCTCCAGGCTCAGGCTGTTGGGCTGGGCAGCCAGGGGACATCTGCCAGCCAGCCCAACCCCTCCCACCTGCTCGGGGTAGCACGGCTGGCGCCCGGCCTGGAGTTGCTGCTCTCCTCTCCTGTGTTCACGCTGGGTGCTTTGCTCCCCCCTGGAGTTTGTCTGCTCTGCTTCGTCTCTAATCATCACAAGGCTGGATGCGGTGGCCATGTGCGTGCAGCCCCCTCGTCAAGTCACTGCACTTCTGGGGGCTCTGCCCGCTGTTCCTACAGCTGCTGTCACCGTGAAGGCTTGGCCAGAGCTGCCACTAACAGCCTGCCCAGTCGGGGCGGTTTCTGATGCTTTGAAAGCAAAGTGCCAAGGGGTAGAGCTCTTACGGAAGTGGCCTTGTCACCCGCATCCATCTGAGCCTACCCCGAAAGACAACCGAGTATCACTCAATTCTCCACCAGGCGCCATCCCACTCCCTCCCTTCACCTCCACTCTGCAGTGGCTTTCCCCAAGGTCACTCCGTGACCTTTTACAGAGGGGTGACCCCACACCAAAGCCTGGATTTGAGCAAGTGAAAAGGGAAGTGGCCCAAGGAAAATCTTCCCTCTCCCATCTACGAATTGGACCTGGGACTCCTGAGGCTGTTCTAGAACATTCCATGTCACCTTGTATTTCCTTTCAGCCTTCCACATGTTCTTTTTGAGCTGTTCTGTTTGCTTTCTATTTTTACCCTTAAGAAATAACCACAAACTGAATGACTAAGAACAACACAAACGTATTATCTGACATTTCCGCAGGCCAAAAGCCTGATACATGTGGCACCGGGCTAAAGTCAAGGTGTTGGTGGGGCTGCCTGCCTTCCTGCAGGCTCAAGGGGGAGAATTAGGGGGAGAATTTCCTTGTCTTTTCTGCCTTCCAGAGTGCGCTCAGGTTTCTTGGCTTAGGTTTCCCTCCCCCCACCTTCAAGTCCAGCAGTGGCAAAATTCTCCAATCCTCTCTCCATGGTCATGACTTCCTGACTGTGGCTGGGAAAGTTTCTCCACTTTCAAGAGCCTGTGTAAGTTATTCTTAAGTGTTGAAAATTAACTGAAATGTGATCCCTGTTAAACATAAGAGTGGGAATAAGAGAGGGAAGAGATGTATAATTTGGGGCATGCTCGGGCTGACTTGCCCCAATTGGTAGAGTTGGAAACATACCAGGGGATTCCAATTCAATCCCATCAAGGTGGCATGTGCCAATGCCATCTCACTATTCCAAGTGATCAATTTCAGTTCACAATTGATCATAATGAAAGGACTAAGAGTCAAAGGGAGCACATAAACAAGTCTAGTATCTGCTAACACTAACCGATAGAATAAATAAAGGGGAGAGTGATCCAACATGGGAAGTGAGATACTCAGCAGACTCATAGAATGGCGGATGTCCTAAATAGCACTCTGGCCTCAGAATCAGCCCTAAAGGCACTCGGATCTGGCTGAAAAGCCCATGAGAGTATTTCAGGCATGGAAAGCCAAGACACTCTGGCAAAAAGATCTCTGTGAGTGAGATCCCAGTGGAAAGAACAGGTCTTCAAAGAGGGAGGTGCCTTTCTCTGAAGGGAGGAGAGAACCTCCACTTTGACTATGACCGTGTCTAAACAAGATAAGAGTCGGAGAACTCAAGGGGCTTCCATAGCCTTGGAAACTCATGACTGGTGCATAGGGAGATTACTGATGCCATAAACAGGAGTGTCAATTTGTAAAGTCAACAACAGGAGTCACTGTGCACTTACTCCTCATGTAGGATCTCTGTCCTTAATGTGCTGTACACTGAGGCTTAATGCTATAACGAGTACTCAAACAGTTCATTTCACTTTGTGTTTCTATGGGGGTGCAAACGATTGAAATCTTTACTTAATGTACACTAAACTGATCTTCTGTAAAAAAAAAAAAAAAAAAAAAAGAAATTATCAATTCCCAACTTGACTCTCACTGGGATTAAACATGACAATAGGTCTGATCTGATTTCATCATCATTTAAAAAAAATCATCTATTATTTTTCACTTTATGTTTCTGTGTGGGAGCAAACTGTTGAAATCCTTACTTAAGGTATACTAAGCTGATCTTCTGTATATTAAGATAATCGAAAATGAATCTTGATGTGAATGGAAGGGGAGAGGGAGTGGGAAAGGGGAGGGTTGTGGGTGGGAGGGACGGTATTGGGGGGGGAAGCCATTGTAACCCATGAGTCGTACTTTGGAAATTTATATTCATTAAATAAAAGAAAAAAAAAAGAATAAAAATCCTGACTTAAAAAAAAAAAAAAAAGAGCCTGTGTAATTAGATTGGATCTACCCAGATAATCTGGGAGAATCTCCTCTTCTCTTGCAATTACATCTGAAGACCAGAGTTACAGGTTCTGAGTAGGAATTGTAGGTGTCTTTTTTTTGGGGGGTGGGGGTGGGGGTGGGGGAGTTGTGCATATCACAACTTCTATTTTCAATCTCTCAAAAACTAAATTCAAGGGGCTGGCATTATGGCACAGTGGATTAAGCCATTCTTGTGACATCAACACCCTATATCGGAGTGCTGGTTCAAGTCCCGGCTGTTCGGTTTCTGATATAGCTCCCTGCAGATGCACCTGGGAAGGCAGCAGAAGACGACTTAAGTACTTGGGCCCCTGCCACCTATGTGGGAGACCCAATTGAGTCAGGCTTGATGCATTTTTTCTTGCTCTTATCTAATACATTGTTGCATACAAATATACACATACATATGTGTGCATGTGTATGTGTGTATATCTATATCCATATCTATATATATATCCATATCTATCTTCATGTAATTCCAGAGCCCAGGATCCTGAAAGTGTAAAATATAGGTCAGGCTTGTTTTGAGGCTGTTGAGGAGACCAAAGGAACGGAAGGCTCAATAGGGCCAATTTCATGCAAAGCCAGCCATAGAAGGCCCAGAAGAGCAGACTGGAGAGTTCTGAGCTCAGGCCACAGCTTGCCACAGAGGAAATACTGGAAGGACACAGTAGGAGAGATCACAGTTGGTGGGATGAAAATCAAACTAGCTCCCCCCTTTAACAGGCTGCCTATGACTGTTGACTGCTGTGGCCCAAGGAAGTGGGTATCATACAATTCACAACTGGGCTTCATCCAACCTACTTTCTTTTTCTCCATTTTGAGTGGCTCATTCTTCTTTCATGATTTCCCCCTACAATTATCATTCACACAGTTGATACTGCATACTACAGACTTGACAATTGTATGTGAAGCTGAATCAATCCAAGAAAGCCTTCTCCTTGCAAAATGACTCCATAAAGAAAGCCAGATCCTCATTATTTGGTCTGTTTCACATACACATTTGTTAGAGAATCAATAAAAATCACACACTGCTGTTTCTATATACAAAGAACTCTTCCTTTAGTTTCTAAATCTCAGAACTTAGCATAAACCCCTTTACAATGAGCTGAGAATCTTATAAATTGTGCCCTTTGGATAGTGGGGCAGACATTAGTTATTTCCACATTGATATGTTTCTCCCTGGGTGTTTTTAAACTTAGCCGAAATGTAAGCTTCATCTCTGTTAATTTCCTGTCTATTTATACTAGGATTTAAGTCTTCACAAATAATGAAAGGAAAACACTGTTTTTATTACTTTAATCACCCGAAGAGTGGGAAAAAGAACAGCTCTGTTGCACCAAACTCTTTCAATAGGCTTAACCTCTCTATTGAAGTTGCTTCTGAACTATTCTCTCAATTCTTAGCATCTTTATCTGTTGCTGTGAACTCAACATGAGCATTGCTCCCCAGGTCCTTCAAGGAGAAACAGGAGGGAAAAGCTTCCCCTGAAATGTGTGGACAAGAATTCCACCATCTCCCACCAGCCTTGACCTTCTAACTCCCATGATAGCCACTGCTAACTTTCTAATTCTACATCAGTGCTTCCAAATGGTAATGCAGCTTTTAAGTTTCAGGTGACCATTTTTTGCCTTGAGGCTTAAAAAAAAAACCTCAGGGAAATTATTACAAAAACTGCCAAACTCAAAAGGGAGGTGGGGAGATAAAAGAGTATATTAGGGTTGCTTGAGGCTGACTGGTGTGGAGGTGTCAATTTTTCCCCATCCACATGGGTACTGTAACCACATACAATAAAAAAAAATCATAATTAGTCTTCTTGAAACATTGGGCTTGAGACAGTCTGGCCCAATGAGTTTTTCTAATAGCTCTCAGGGACTGTGTAGGTATGACCCCCGGGAACAAATGTTCCACTGACCTCCATCTCTGCCCTAGTCCAACATTTCCATGAGTCTGTCCACAATTCAGGAAGAATCCCAGCACCTGGCTGTAACTATAGGAAAATACGAAATCTTGAGATTCTGACCTTCAGACATGCTTTGCTGTGCTGGAGATGGAGGTGGCAAGGAGTTGGATTAAGACACAAACCAGGCAGCAGAGTTCCTGTCCATTAAAATACAGACTAATCAAGAACCTTGAAGTTGAAGGGATGGCAGCTGAGGGGACTTCCATTGCAAGCTTAGGGTCACTGCTAAGCATGACAGGGCCAGAGATTCAATCAGGGACTTCAGGAGAATGAATGATACATGGAAAAACAGTGGTATGAAATATGATTAATAAGAAATATAGGTAACAAAAGATGATGAGGAAGCAAGAGAGGCATCTCTTTGTTCAATTACCTAGAGATTGCAGTAGATCCAATCAGACATTTGCAAGTGGTGATGGAGAGAGCTTGTTCAGTGGAGGCCATCCCTGGCTACAGAAATTAGGTGAGTGTAGCAGTTCAAGATGACAAGAGACTTAAGTGTGGAATTGAGTATAAGCAGGAATAGATGAGGGCTTGTGGACCAGGGGACCAGAGAACAAAAGGCAGTTCCATGTGCCATGTGTGAGAGAGAATGGACAGTCACTTGGCTGTGGGGGTTTGACAGATGGAGATCTGGTCAGTGGAGCAGTTGCTAATGAGGATGAAATACAGACCATGTCTATTCTGGTGGATAGATAATGTGGAATGATGAGCAGGCTTCTAGAGTAAGTCTCAGCAAGTGACCTGTGGCTTAAGGTGTGACATTGAATTTGAGACAATGATGGGAATCAAGTGGGTGGAAAGAAGACTCCAGGGCAGGGGATGCACGGCAGTCTGTGCAAAGGAATTCAAGTGGATAATGAGCAACAGAGGGAAGATCCAGCCCAGGAAATGGAGAGCTGAACCAGCAGTGATCATGCGGTATGAGAAGTTCTAGAATTTTTCGTCTTGGCCTTGTGGTTAGAGGGTATGGTCTTCACTAGATGTGTTATAAGGGCTGAGGTGGTACCTGGAAGAACCAGTGGCAGTGAATGTGAACCAAGAGAAGAACGGATGGCAGAAAGAATGATTTGAAGATGTAGGAAATTTTATCCTTAATAGAATCCAAGTTCCAAAAGAATTATGAAACTGTTTAGGATCAAGGTTCTTAACTTGGCTTCATGATAATACGACACAGCAAGCACTCAGAATAATCCCTAGTACCAGCCCAGTTGGGTAGGACCTTGGAGTGAGTCTTCTGGAAAGCTCCTTGCCTGAATCTCTGTGCACTGAGATAGAAAACTACTGATGTAGGAAGGACAGGAGTCAGGAGTGGGTAGGTTTGGAGAAGCAGGAGGAATTTGGGAGGGGTGAGGCAAAAGATCGCATGTCTGGATAACTGTGATCAGAGAAGCAAGGAGCTGGAGGAAAGCTAAGAGGGAACCTCAGCAGGCAGGGTACCATGGGGGAAACTTTAGTACAAAAGGACATTTTTGAGCTAATCAGCCCCAAGTTTCCAATTTAAGCTTCGATGTTAGGCAGTGTTGACACTAATTGTCTCATTGGTAGGTTGGATGGGTCATTTACCTAGAACTAGGACTTTGGTTATTTCTGCACTATTAAAAGGCCATGAGGTGCAAGAAAGCCTCCATCCATTATTCATATTTGTTTCAGGCTAGGCACTAGGTCCCCAGATGCTGAGAATTTACAAATGCCTGCTAGGAAAGTGTTGACTCCAATACAAAGTGCTCTTGGGTTGTTTTCATTGCTTAAAGCTATACATCAATTTTTCTCAGAGTTGACTCTTTGCCTCTCTTTATCACTATTTTAAATAACCAAAATATTTTAGAAAAGGTGACAGTTTTGCATATCTTTGTGTATATGTCAGTTCAGAAGACAGATCAAGGATTCCTGAGTATGACCATGTGTATAATATCAAAGGCATGCATGTGTATCAAACATTTTGGATATAAAATGAGTTTTCTGCATTGTGTTCTTTGAATGCATGATTCTTCTTGGAACTGTTCAAAAGACTTGCCTTAATCAGATCCCATGATTCCCCTACAAATATAATTTTCTTTGAGAAGAATCTAAGCCTTCTGTGATTTCTATCCTGAAATCCAGTGCCTTAGAAGTATTACATTGGTAAGGAATATAAAAGAAGTAAACCTGAGCTTTATACTAGAGATGTGTGTTCACAGAATTTATTCAATATCAGAAAATCCTACTGGCCCGACTTTCAAAAATATATCAGGCAACCAACCAAATCTCATCCCTTCTCTGGGGACCATGCTGATCACATCCATTGAGATGTACAGGTAACTGTAATAAGCTTTTCCTTCCTCTCTTTCCATTTGTGTTCTCCATGATCCACCCCCATGGCCCACTGCCCAGGACCCCCTAGGCAACACTCAGTTTTCATGACTCACAACTTCCCTTTGCATGGGAACCCCAGAAGTAACCCTTTTGATATTCAGAGGTTTCTTGGCTTATCTGACTCATTTTTCTTCTCTTCCTTCTCCACATGTCCAACCTCCTCAAATTCCTTTGTGGGCTACCCTTCCCCTTAGCAAGGCCTTATTGTTCCAAAGGCAGTAGGGTGTGGTTCTTCAAGAAGCCCAGCTTTAGCTGAGAGCCCAAGGGCAGCCCAAGAGGACATGGGCATGAAGCTTATTTTATCCACTTATTAGCTTGCTGTGCCTTGGGTTGCACATCAGTAAAGTGAGGATAGTGGTATCTTAGGGGTGGTTATGAAGATTTCTAATCTTCACATTTATATTTCTAACTGTTCCTCAGGCATCTGTGTCTAGATGTCTAATTCATACAATTAATTCAGCATTCCAAAGGAAAAAAAGCACTGTAATGGACTGAATGCTTGTGTCCACCAAAAATTTGTATGATAAAATCCTAACCCCAATGTGATGGTATTCAGAAGTGGGCCTTTGAGAAACGGTTATGTCATGGAGGGGAGCCCTCATGAAAGGGATTAGTACCCTTGTCAAAGCGATGTCGGAGCCCTCTCCTCCAGCTGAGGCATTGAGAAGTGGGCAGCCTGGAGCCCCTCACCAGAGCCCAACAGTGATGGCACCCTGGTCTCAGCCTTCCAACCTGCATGAATGTGTAAAGTCTATGGTGCTTTGTCATAATAGGCTGCACCGAGCCAGGCTATAGCATAAAGATTTCTGCTCCTTGAGCTTGTCCCTGCAATGTAAAGACAGGAACTTGATCTTCTGGCCCACCCATGAGGGTTAATTGCCAAACCCAATAAAGCCTTCTTGAACAAGGTCTTTTATGCCTGTTCCTCTCTCTCTCTCTTTTTTTTTTTTTTTTTTTTTTTTTACAGGCAGAGTGGACAGTGAGAGAGAGAGAGAAAGGTCTTCCTTTTGCCATTGGTTCACCCTCCAATGGCCGCTGCACCCGGCGCGCTGCTGCCAGTGCACCGCGCCTATCCGAAGGCAGGAGCCAGGAGCCAGGTGCTTCTCCTGGTCTCCCATGGGGTACAGGGCCCAAGCACTTGGGCCATCCTCCACTGCACTCCCTGGCCACAGCAGAGAGCTGGCCTGGAAGAGGGGCAACCGGGACAGAATCCGGTGCCCCCACCGGGACTAGAACCCGGTGTGCCAGCGCCGCTAGGCAGAGGATTAGCCTAGTGAGCTGCGGCGCCAGCCGTCTGTTCCTCTCCTCTCTCTGCTCTGTCATCACCACAGATCCTCCAGGTACTCTTTCTTACCTTGATTCTGTTTTCCACTGAAGTCAGACTAATATTTTTAACATGTTTCCATCATGTCTTTCTCCTGTTTAGACATCCCCAGTCTTTATCACCTCAATAAACTCAATATCAACCCCTCTCTCTGACAATCAAGGTCCATCCCAAATGAAACCCCTGTATATTATCCTAGGCTTATGATGAAGAGCCTGTATTAGGTCTTTACTTATTGTTCCCATCTGTATTTCTTCATGCTATTCCCACTACCTAGAAATATGGTAATTTTTTCCCCCATTACTTCTGCCCGAAGGCCAACTTCCATTAGGGCCAAATGTTAGCTCCTTTGCAGATGTCCTCAAAACAGTAAGATGCCTCCCTCTTCTGAACTACCCTAGAACCTTGCATCCAGCTGTGGTGTTGCTCTCAGTCAACTTACCTCCTCATCCTTGGAATGTTTCTTTTATTCCTGTTTCTACATCATAACTTCCTCAAAGGCAGGCACTTATAATATCCCTGAAAGCTTCAACTGGGATGAAATGAATGGCCATAATCGCACCAGGAATTAAGCTCATTTATTCTGCAAAGCAGCAGCCTGTTGTCAAATACCCTCTCCCTCACAGCCCTCGTAAAGAGAATGGGAATGCATACAAATGAAGTAGCACACAAGAGGAACATACAATGTGAGCAATTACGCCAACTCCTGTTATAGGAAGAACACAGCTGAGATAAATGTGGAAGCAGATTATTTACCATCCATGGGTCTCACTGCCAGATTCTTCTAAATTTTTCATTAAAAGAAATCAAGGAAAATAAACAAAAGTAGCCCTTGGGAAGAATCAGAATAAAGGAAATAGTTCATATATCAGCATGGCTTCAGAGAAACGTCTCTCTTCTGTAAACTGCATCCTTTGGAGCCAAATGCATGTGCTCACAGACTTGGGTACACACACACACACACACACACACACACATCTCTAAATATGGATAGCCACACCAAAGCTGGGCTTCCAGGTGAGGGAGAAGAGGGGGGTTGAAGGGGTACGACTTACCTTCAGGGCATCCTGTGTGTCATCCAGACAGTAGACCCGGATGCTGTACTCCAGGGAGGAGCAACAGAGGGGCCCAAAGATGGCCAGCTTCAGTCGCTTTGCAGCTGCCTTGTTGGTGGACTGGCCAACCAGGGCATAGGTGCTGAGGTTCTCTGTGAGGATGTGGCAGGCCTCTGCATCCAGCTGAATGTAGCAAGGGGTAGTGAAGTTTTCCTCTCCGACCACCACCACGTCCTGGAGGATGGACGACAGGATCCATGATGAGCCACCGAGGACAGGTGCAGGCCACCATGGATGGTGGCACATGGGATGGGGTAGGACTTCTCAGTTTTGAGTGCTCTTTTTCCTGTTCTCTTTTTTAGGCTTTAGGATACCTCTCTTTCCATTCTTAGTTGTTATCTTCCTAACATTAGCTTATACTGATGATATCTTTTATTTAGATGTGCTTTAACATTTTTGATCTTCCAAGAATCTACACCATTGGGTTCTACATAAAAATCTAAAAGACATTCATCAATTGTCCTATTAACATTAGTGTACCTGAGTTTACTATGTTTCTGAGAATTTAATGCTTCAATCTCTAAATTTCCTATTTAATTCAAAAAATATGATTGTACTCCCATTGTTGCATTTCTTTTTCTCTGAAAATGTGTTATTTTGGAAAACAATTAGAAAAATTAAGGATTTACACAATACTATTCTACTTCACTCTTTCAAAATTCGCCTGTCAATTACTTCCCAAAGCAATACACTGCTCTTCCTAAAGAATCCTGATTGCTGAATTTCTAAAGAAAACTCTATTACTTGTAAGACAATTTTTTTTCTGTTATTTTTCATGGAAGTCATTGAACTATCTAGTCTTTTAGACTTTAAAATGCTTAACAAGAAATAAAAAATACTTGACAGTGATGACTTTTATAAACAGAGTGGTTAATTGAACCAGGTTTTGATTTATTTATGTGGCTCCCACCACTTTAAATAATCTGAATGATCAAGTGTAGCATCCATGAATCAAAGGCCACAATTCCATAATTCCGGATTCCTCTTGGGGAAAAGCAGGTGGAGCACAGGACAATAAGGAGTGAAGAAAGTGCTAAAACCCATGCGCATGTGGGTCTAAAGAGCTCCTTCAACACTTGGCATCAGCCCATGTCTGCTACCTAGGAATGCCAGTCCAGTGGCATGGAGCTTTGACTTTGCCAGAAGTTGGGAGTTTACCTTTTTAGGTGAAACCCTCCATATTTTAACTTATTGAGGTTAAAAGAAAATTTCATGTGGTAGAAATAAAAACACGTGCATAGCATGATTCAGTCTGTGTATTAGGTTATTTGATCTCTACGGGGCAGCAACCGTGTTTCTTTTGCTTTCCACTCTGCCTCAGTGTGCCTGCCTCCTTGTGCGTGTCTGGTAACTATTTGTCAAAAATAATGAATGAATGTGCCATCATAAATTTATTTCCTGGGTCTGGATAAAGATGGGAAAGCAGCAGCCACCTCAGGTATTTGATTATAAGTTAGGCCTACTGGAGCTATGATAAAGTTTGTGTTTTAAAAGCACCAATGAAATAAAGTCTATAAGGGTACATCAAGAAGTTCATGTCATGGAATTACATGATAATCGTAACCTTATGCAAAAAATTTAGAAATCCCTGCATTCACTTTTCATATTAGGGATTTTCCATGAACATTTTGAAGACCCCTTGTATGCAAGGATTTCACAATTTTTTGAACCAAAAATCTTATATTTTAATTTCATTTTCCACAAACTTTTTGAAATATTCTCAAATGGAAGCTCAAACTAAAAAACACAAGAGAGGGACGCTCAGCATGCACAACTGTGTTTCAGCCTTGAAAGGACACCTGGGAAGAAGCCCTGTTTTCCAGCAGGACAAAGGGCAACTTGCAGCATCCCTGGGAACAGGACGTTACTGAATCTCCTAGAAGATGTGACCAAGAAAAAATTGCCCATGTCCCAGACACTCACAAGTGTACAAGTGTTTTCATCAAGACTGTCCACTCTTCTCATCTCATTATTGTTATTGTTGTTATTAGTACTCAAACCCAGAAATGGATTAAGAATATTAGAGAATCATGCAAATAATTTAGAATAACTTGAGATTAAGACTTTGGGATGTAAAGGCGGATCTGATCAAGTCTGGTCTTATAATAAAGGACATCCCTACACTCCAATCCTGGACTTTAGGACCTCTGGCAAAGTGTTTCCTCACATGGCCAAGAGTAGAAGACATCTATAGGAGAGAAATTCGTGTTAATTTCAGAGATGTCCTGCTACTTTTGTAACTATAACAGTATGTTTTCTGCAAATATTACAGGTTAGACTCTTCATTTCTAGAAAAAGTATCCCAACTTTTTTTTTTTCTAAAAGAAAAATTTCACAAGTAATCACAAAATACACATTATAATCTTTGGATACTTTCACATTTTATGTATCTTCTAAGTTGTATTGAGGTTTATATCATATTTTTGATAATTAATTGATTTTTTGATAAATGCTCCCTATAGTTACTCAGTGAAAGGTTCTAACTTTTTCACTTATGTATTTTATTTATTTGAAAGGCAGATGGAGAGAGAGAGAGAAAGATTAACAGAGAGAGATCTCTCAATACTGGTTCACTCCCCAAATGCCTTAAACAGCTAGGGCTAGGCCAGGCCAAATTGGGAAGCTAAGAATAGAATCCAAATCTCCTACTCAGGTGGCAGGGAACCAAGTGCTTCATCCATCATCTGTGGCCTCCAAGGGTACACGTTAGCAGGAAGCTGGACTAGGGAGTGGAGCCAGGACTCAAACCCAGACACTGTAATATGAGATGCAGGCATCTCAAGTGGTGCCTTAACTACTAGGCCAAACACCTCCCCTGAGAGTACTGACATAAGCAAAGTGATCTGTTTAAGGCAGTGTCCTTAAGAAATTACCATGGCAACAGCCATAGGGAGCCAAGATGCTCTTGGTGTTCTTCATTCTAGTAGATCTTTGGAAACACACTCTTTCTGTTTCCCTAGATTCAGTCTGCAAGAGCTACATACCAGGTACATGAAGTACCTAACATTTTCTGACACAGGTGCAATGTTTCTCTACCTGTAAATTAACACATAGGAAGACATTTCAGTATATGAGGATATGAGAAGCAACTGCATTGTGCAGAAGATCAATGTTTATGACCAGTGAACATTTGCACCTGTACATTTTTCCTTATTAAATACACACAGTGGAAAATGTGCCTTATCTTTTTTTTTCCATTTTCCACAAACTTTTTGAAGTCCCAATGGGATATATAGATTTCAGAAAAAAATTTATTTTGCATGAAAATAGCAGTTAGGCCTATCTGTTAAGTTGTTAGTTGGGACAACCACATCCTACATCGGAGTGCCTGGGTCTGACACCTGGTTCCCACTCCTGATTCTAGCTTCCTGCTAATGGACATCCTAGGAAGCAGTAGTGATGGCTCAGCTAGTTGTCCTGCTACTACCCATGTAAGATTACTGAACTGAATTCCTGGCTCCTGACTGGGATCCTGGCCATACGACGCATTTGGGGAGTGAATCAGTAGCTGAGAGCTTACTTTATCTTTCCCTCTCTCTCTTTTTCTCTTTCTCTCTTAACTAAATAATTAAAAATAAAACCTTAATTCCATTGTTCATGAACTTTTTGATGTAGGTCCCCCGTACTTGTGTATGTTCGCCTTCCCAATATACATTATCTCTGTTACAAAAAAGGCTTGTCAAAGATTCTCAAGTGTACTTTTCCTGTGAGTTAGCTGTTGTTGCCTCATTTTCTTTGTGCCTATATCCCAGAAAATAAAGCACTTGGAAGCTAGTCTGTATGTTGAGAGTTGGGTAAAGTTCTACCCACAGCCCACATTTTGCTTTAAAAAAAAAAAAAGGCTTCCCATGATTGCCCCACTCATCTGCTTGGTTTGCTCCTGTATTCCATCCTTGTCCCAGTTAGAGGCTCACCTCCCACTGGCCCTGTGCCACCTGGTTCTTGAGTTGAATCTTCCAGTCCTCCGTGTCAGGATCTGCGCAGTGATGCATGGTAAGGATGACGGGGCGTGTCAGCAGAGCTCCTGGAGGCCCACAGCTCACCACAGGCGTCAGAAGTGTCTGTGAGTCTTCCATGGGTGGCCTGGTAGGAGAGCAGAGAATGTGATCAGACATCCCCATAAGGTATATGTCCTATGTACTCATTAAGTTCTGACTTCTCAAGTTGCACAAACTGGTGGAATAGTTTCCTCTTGGGATTTTTCATGTCTTGGGTGGGGGCAGTGCGGAAGTGCAGTACAGTTAAATGGAAAGACATGCTCCTTATACTAAGTCTTTGATCCTGAAAGACTGGAGGTCTTTATGATAACAGTCAATTTGCCACTGTCACTTTGATCCTCTTCCCTTAGACACAGGTCTGCCTTTGGTAGCTTCTTCTGAATTCATGTACCAATGCTTTCAGGATGGAATGAGAAAGAACAGTCTGTGTGAAGTTACATAACCAACTTTTTTGATAATACTTGTGTTTTTAGGATCTCCCTTGAAAAATACTTCAAAAAATCACTTCAGAATGAGGACATCCTAGAGGTAAACTTAGTCCAAAAGACTTTCAGGAAGAATTCTACCTGTTATTTGGCAGAATTGTTCTTTCAAATATGACCAAAAATAATATAGAACTGTATTTCTGTATCAATCTATAATGAGATCTCTTTACTTGTATACTTCATACTCAATCATCTGGGCATAAAGAACTTTAAATGTACAAATTCTTTATTGTTAGAATATCTTTTACTTCTTTAACAAGACTGTAATCAATAGGCAAATGGATCAATGAACCCAACCAATCAACTGATATGTGAGGAAGTTGAGTGGATTGCCCAAATTCCGGCAACTAACAAGCCCAGGTTAGTAATGGGACTAAAACTAATGCCTTCCCAACTACAATACTCAAACTGTTTATTGGAATATCATGACTTTAGAAATCATGGAGTCACAGAATTCTAGAAGGGCTCTCAGGGGTCATTCATCATCACCTTTCTCCCAAAGCAGGGGCCTCTCTACATCATGGCTGACTTGTGGTTAGTGCTTCAGACACACCCAGAATCATAGTTCACTGCTACTGAGCTCACCTCACTGATTATAAAGACTTGGAGTGAACACAACCTGCCTTCCTGAAATTTCTTTCCACATATCCTTGACCTGCTTTCTGTCTTACTTTGTTTCATGTATTTGGAGCATGTTATGACATTTCTACACTCTTATTACAGACCAAATGTCTTTATTTTTTGAAGCTCAGCTGGAAAAGTATGATATCCAGTTTTCTTATATTTATACTTTCCTTTTCATTTGGGTGTTTGTCAGGATCTCAAGGTTCTCATTAAACGAGGCATCTGAAAATTAACTCAATACTAGGGTACACAGAGAAGATGACTGCTACTTTCTTTGATTGGGAATGTGTAGTTACATTCATGTGTCACAAAATTGTTGCCTTACATTATTCTCGATCAAGTCCTTACTTACACATGTTATTTAACAGGCTCCAGTTAGATGGAAAGATGGTGATAGTATGGTTAAACATCTCTTTTATAAAATGAAGCATGAATCCCCAAGGAGGTAAGTAATTTTTAAAGCTGACCACTCTAAGTGTTCAAAGCACAGAAAACTCTTAGGCTAAGTCTATATAGTTCTGTGGTTGTAATGATGGCTTTTGAACCCAGGAGCAGAAATTTATATTTAGCTTTTTAATGTCACTTAATAATTTCAGGGTAAATTTCAGCTACCTATTTCTTAATTCTATGTGTTTCTACCAAATATTTGCTGTCTCTTCCGATCTTTTACCCTCCACAAATCTGATATGCCTGGCATTTATGTCGTCATTCTAATCATTGATGAAACTGTAACACAAGAATATGGCAAGTGCAGGGGCCTTTTCAAGGACATCACTTGAAACCTCTCTCTAGTCTAATGTCAATACTTTGTGTTATTTAGTTCAGCCACATCTAAACCCATTAAAACATACATTGCCTAGTTCACATCTTTCCATTTCATTCACATGCATATGACAAGGGGATATCAGATTCCTTTATAATGGCAATGGCCACTTGAAATTGATTTTTCCTCTAGCCTTTATCTAGAGTTTATATATTATTTATTACATAATCTAGAAGTTAGCTAGTTTATATCTATGGCTTATCCTCATGTAATAGTCACTGAATGGTAGCAACTCTGTTATTTTTAATATGGTTGGAAGATCATTCTCCTTGGACTTCTCAGGATACTGCCTGTTCCTGTCTTTTCAAGGAAGTTTTGTGTATCAAATGCCTTGGAAAATAGTGTCTACCTATGCAGCACATGGCAGGCATGTATACTTTTATTGTTAAAGAGGTTCCTTAATCTCAGAGCTTCTTTCCTGGAATGCAACCAGTGAGTATACAGACGTCATGTGATCCTCTCTGCAGCACCCTTTCAGAACTGGACCTTAAGAAACTGGCACAAAAATAATGATAGTCCAAGTAGTGCTGCTAGTAACACTGTCCCTTGTGTCTCATCTAAAGGTCTTGTGTCTTCTCTTAACTTCTGTAAAACAGTGACAGCCAACTTGGTAACTCACAAACAAGGTCAAATGGCAGAACTTTCCAAGTTACCAGTTATTATCAGTTCTAAAAACAGAATTATAATTTGGCACATTTTCCACTTAAACACTCTTGGCTATCACAGCTTCCCCTCTCATTCTAAAATTGCACTAGGCTGTCACCAACCTCTGGTATTTCTTTCTTCTTTTAGAAAACCAAAACGAGTTTTATCTACTTTCAGTCTTTTCATTTTATCTCCATTCTCTATGAATAACAACATAGTTTCCTCTATTAAATCTAAAGTTATCTAGGTACTTGGAAATGTGCTTTGATTTGGGATCCTAAAGTTATTGGCATCAGCCTGAGACTTCATTATTATCCCTTTTATCACTGTGGTTTTCATTTCCTCTTAAGCCAGTTTGTTCTCCTTCTTCCAGAATAAAACTCATTCTCCTAGAACATGAGTAAGGATTTGCTTTCATGGTGTCATAGTTAATATCACGCCATCTGCCATAGGGAGTGACCTTATTATTGCTCACTTCCACTTTGCCTACTGGAGGGAAAAAGCAACGGCTGCGTTTGCCTGAACAACTACTCTTACTACCTTTTAGTTACAAGTGTACCTTGAGAAGCAAGCATTCAACTTTTAAGGAAGGCGACTAAAGTGGAATCCATTTCAAGTGGCTCTTGCAATATAGTTGGGGATTGGAAACATCTGTCTTTCAGGCTGGTGTCAGCAGCCGGTGCTTGAGGTGGGAAGGAGGGGGCTCAGCTCACCACTGAGTTGGAACAGAAGGGAGAAGATGATCCCCTGCTGGGATGGGGAACTGTCAGCCCTGTCCTCTCCCAGCACACCCCTGGCATGCAATATTGATGGGCACCATTCTTGGAGGAGGGGTAGCAAGGGAGGGAGGGAGGAAGGAGGGGCAGGAGGTGTCAAAAGAATTTATTAACCCAGTGAGGTGCAAGAATGTGATGAATAGCGAAGTGGTGGAGTGGAATTCATAACAGGGAATCAAAAACAAAGAAGAAATAATGATAAGAATCTCTTATATGTTTTCAAGATGAAAGAACTAACATTGAAATTGGAAACATTCCCAAGTATATATGGAAAGAGTGACTTAGGGAAGGTGAAATTTTTAACTATATGAAACAAAGGTTATAGTGTCTAAATTCATATTTCCTTTATTTATATAAAGGGAGGATATGAAAATACATAAAACAAAACCGTAGAAAAGTACATTTTGGGTTTTTGGAGTGAAGTGTTCACTCCTTGATGTCTCATGCGTTAGCCTAGCTGTTCAGGCAAACAGTCTGTAAACATTAATTGCAGATGGTATGGAAATGAACACAAAGCAAAACCTAGCTGCAGAGGTAGCAATTAAGTAGAACTTCAACAATGAACAATGCTTAACATGTTAAAGGCTTTTCAAGTCCAAGAAGGATAATATTGCGGTCAGTGCTGGCTGAGTTCTGGCTTCTAGGACAAAGCCCGCAGAGAGAAGTTTCTGTTTCCTGCCTGAGAGTCTCATCTTTTGCTTGCTGTCACCCAGGAAGAGAACTTCCACACTGAAGTGCAGACTTTACAAAAGTTTTACACAAGCAATTGCATTCGCTGCTCAGGGCACACCTGTAAGGTGGTTAGAATAAGCACTTAGATTGCCTCCTTTCCAGACAGGAAACTGAAGTCCAGAGATATTAACACCACAGCCTGAGGACCCAAAGCTAGTCATCGGCAAGGCTACATTTCACACACGACTCACTCAGTTTCTTTCACACAGGGGTGTACTTTGGGTTGCTTATAATAGGTTTAGGGGTTTGATACATTTTTCATGTGTGCTTGCTAGAGCAGGCTCAAAACTGCTGGAAACCAATCTGTCTATCCACCTTTTTTGTGAACTGGCAATGCCTTCCATGAACACAAGCAACTTTTGTCACAGCCCTTGAGGTGACAATCCCACCCTAGACTCAGCTGCCTTTTAGAGCACATGCCTTCACCATGACTGGTAGCTTGAAATATGTATGTTCCAGAGACCTCTCAAGGCCTCTCTCTCTCTCTCTCTCTCCCACTCCTTCTCCCTCTCTCTCTCTCTCATATGGAGGGCACCCCAAAAGGGAGGCCATCATTCCCCCAAATAGTTCCAAATCTATCCCTGGATTCAATCAGAAAGGCCAAACGTGCTCTGGACCGAATGTCTGAATCCCGTGGAATTATTTTACTGAATTAATATAGTCAGCTTTCCATATCCATGAGTTCCTCATCTGTGGATTCAACCAAATGCAGAATGAAAATGTTCAGAGAAAAATTGTGTCTGTGCTGTAAACATACAGATGATGTTTATTGTCATTATTTTCTAAAGAAGGCAGCATATTAACTCTTCATGCAGTATTTATACTCTATGAGATATTGTAGTAAGCTAGGGATGACCTGAAGCATATGAGAGGATGTGTGTAGGTCATATGTAAACACTAAGCCATTTTATATAAGGGACTGAGCATCTGCAGATTTGGGTATCCATGGGGATTCTGGAACCAACTGCCCATGGTAACAGAGGGACCACTGTACTTGGCCTTAGCCACTTGACTTCCATGCTAATAGAAGCAGCCCTTGACACTCACTGCCATTTTATTTCAAGGATATTCACTGTATTAACAAAATACCTTCTTTATGAGGAGACAAAGGAGAAACAACTGAGCTTCTTCTGGACGTATTTTTTCCTCATGGATATGTGGATTTGTAACTTACCACATATCCCTCTTGAGACTTCAAAATAGTTAATTCATGACCAATTACCAGGAAATGTGCTGGGAGTTATGCCAAATATTTTATATTCTAACTTCTCACTTGGTCTTTTTTCTTTCTTTTTCTTTTTTCTTTTTCTTTTTCTTTTTCTTTTTTTTTTTTTTGACAGGCAGAGTTAGACAGTGAGAGAGAGAGACAGAGAGAAAGGTCTTCCTTTTGCCGTTGGTTCACCCCCCAAATGGCCACCATGGCCGGCGCTGCGCTGATCTGAAGCAGGAGCCAGGTGCTTCTCCTGGTCTCCCATGAGGGTGCAGGGCCCAAGCACTTGGGCCATCCTCCACTGCCTTCTCAGGCCACAGCAGAGAGCTGGCCTGGAAGAGGGGCAACCGGGACAGAATCTGGCACCTCAACTTGATCTTCTCTTTTATAACCTTCTTTCCCCATTTGCTTATCTTTTTTGCCCACTTATTTAATTCTTTTTCCTCTCACTCAAAAAAATGTGCTTGCAGAAACAACATTGAAGTATTTCTTTCTAGGAAGGATTTCAATAAACACTGTGTAGACTTGTGAGAAAGGCAGATTTACATATGCCTGGGCTCACTGTCCCATGCCCACCTTTAGTCTGTTTAGAGCTATTCCTTGAGATTGAGAAAACCAGGCTCATGAATGAGAAAGGAATCTGTTTAAAAGGAGAAACCAATACCACCGCCTTTCACTTTGACATGGGATGCGGGGATCCCAAGTGGCCATCCCCACATTTTAGTTTTAACACCAGCTCTGTTAACCACATCCTCTATCTTGAAGTTCTCTTTCCCTTTGATTTTTGAGGTCCTGCTCTACACTGGTTTCTTTCTTTTTTGGACAGGCAGAGTTAGACAGTGAGAGAGAGTGAGACAAAGTTCTTCCTTTTTCCATTGGTTCACCCCGCAATGGCCGCTGCAGCCAGCGCACCGCGCTGATCCCCGTCTCCCATTCAGGTGCAGGGGTCCAAGCACTTGGGCCATCCTCCACTGCACTCCCAGACCACAGCAGAGAACTGGACTGGAAGAGGGGCAGCCGGGACAGAATCCGGTGCCCCAGCCGGGACAGAATCCGGTGCCCCAACCGGGACTAGAACCCCGGGGTGCCGGCGCCACAGGCAGAGGATTAGCCTAGTGAGCTGCAGCGCCAGCCTACACTGGTTTCTTTATCCTTACACACACACATTGTACCATTTGAAAATCCTAGAGGGCTCCCTTGGGGTGTGTTTAGCATCAAGCCACATGCTGCTTCTTTACTCATGTGCCTTCCGTTTACTTGGTCTATTTAGTTTCAGGATCTGTCCTCTCTCTCAGACCAACTGCTGCTTAAAAACATCTCCTGTTGCTCTCACAGTTCTCAGGACATTGAAAACTCACTTCCTGAATCAATCAGGTGTGCTCTGCCACTGCTTTGCAACACTTCCGGCCGGTTGTGAAACATGAGGCTTCTGAAGCCTCTTTCCCGGGTGTTCTCTGGAACTCAGAGCTGGCCCACTCCCCCTTCTCCTTCTCCACCCCCTGTGTCCCTGCCATTGTGCAACCCAGCACCCAGCCTTCAGGAAGAGACTTCCGTTCCCTCGGCCAACACATCCCCCCATCACCAGATCCATCTTTCGACAGCACTGCTTCCCGTGTACCACTGTGCTTCTAAGACACCTTCCAAGGCTCCCCACAGTTTACAAACAGTGGTCCATGTTCCCTTATGTTTACACTTGCTTAATGGATCCCTGGGCTTTTTGATAAAACTGCCAGACAAATGCAGAATGTCCAGAAAGGGGGAAACCAACTTTCACATCTTCAAATGCTTTTTCAGGAAGAATCAACAAAGGCGGAATTCTGGTTTGAGTCCTATTTTCAAACTGCTACTAGAAACAAGAAGAAACAAGAAGCCCACAGTAGGGGCAGGCATCTTGGACATTGAAACCACAGGGGCAGAGCTAGAGCCTCTCCCGGGAGCTATGCAGCAGGAGCCCTGCAGGTCTTTGTATTCTCCTCAGAGAAGGCTGCTCCTGCCTCCACCGCCCACTTGGGCTCGGACCAGTCACCTGCCACTCTGCACTTTCTCCTACAGCCTATTCGGCAATGCTAATGCTGTGCCACATGTAATTAAGTTCACGCCTCCCTTCTGACAATTCACATCAGCAGATGACCAGCTGGCTGGCATCCAGCTGGAAACACACACACACGCATGGGTTTGGATGTGATAAAAGGAATCAGAGAGAGGGGAAAATTTAGAAAAATGTTCAGCATTGTCTTATGCGAGCCTTGAAATAACAGCCATATCTCCTGTTGCAGCCTCCCAGAGAAGTCTCATCTCAGATCAGCAGAGGACAGAAAGGGTCTGTAGCAAGTAATAGGAAATGTGGGATAGTCAGAGGGCAGAGGCTGCATGCATTTGGGTATCAGTGCTACAGAGGACCGATGGCACATTTGAAAGCAGAAGAGCTTGTGGGTCTGATCAACCTGTGTTTGAATTCTGCCTCTCTTGGTTATGAGCTGTGGGACCTGGGCTATGTGACTTGATTGTCCTGAGCCTTATTTTTTTCTTTAATTGGGAGCTCATTCTTAACTTGCAGAGTTGTGGTGAGGAGTGAACAACAATTTGGAAAGCACTAATGTGTTACAACCTATGAACTGCTCTAGAGCGTTCTCACAGCTAATTTACAATTTCAAGGAAACGTATTCTTCCTCTTTCTTAGAATTATCCCACGATAGTTTTCTATGGTTCTCAGGGAAAATATAAAATGAAATTTCACATAGCCTTGTTACCAGGAATCCAGCCTGGACACAGTCCATGCTCTAGTGTACTTAAACCTCCCAACTCCCCAGGCTCAGCAGTTGAGGGAATGACTTACAACTACGTAACAGGACCCTATGTTAGTACTGTCTACTTCATATCAAAGTCTTTCTTGAATGTGAAAAAAAAAAAAAAGAGTTTGCTAAATAAATGTCTCTGATGCTTTGTGTGATTGCTGCATTCTAAAGCAATCTGTCTTGTCCTGGTGTTTTACAAACATCTAATTTACAACAGATAATTAGTGATGGGACAGTTTCTCATGTATCCAAGATGGTTATCTGCTTGAGTTGTTTTCTTGTTTCATGGTCTCTGGTGCCTATTTTCATTGGAGATCTTGAGGTTTCTCTCGCTTCCTTTTCATAAACAGGGTTTCTTTGATGGACACTCATTTCAATACAGTAATTCCCTCTGCAACTGACTTTGGGGGACAAGCATAGAATGGGGTGCTTTATGGTTCCCTTTTTTTCACAGTCTCAGGCAGAGGCCCCTAAAAGCAGAGGATCCAGTCTGATCAACTGTGTTTTCTCTTTCCTGCATTGAAATTCTACAATAATCCTGGGTGCGGTGCCAACCAGATCAGGGGACAGAAAAGCAGAGGAGACGTGGGAGTGCATGCGCTTCCTGCTTGGGCTGGCACTGCAGCAGCCCCTTGAGGCCTGAGGTTCGCTGAAGACAATGGTAAGAAGATGGAAACCATCAGGGGACTTCAAAAAGTTCGTGGAAAATGAAATAAGGATGAGTTCGTTTTGGTGGAAAAAAAGTTGAAATCCATGTATGCTTCTTTTCATAATGCACACTTTCCATGAACTTTTTCAAGACCCTGGTAAGACAGTAGGCACACAGCATGCCTTCTCAGCATAAATTACACAGAACAGCCAATACTTAGGTTTGTTTACACTAAATGTCCATGTTGGCAAATATATATATATATGTGTGTATATATATATATTTAATGCTAACCTTGACTCTGAACAAGAGCAGGAAAGAGTAAAATAAAATTATAAAATGATTTTGGCATTTGCTAATCATCTTTTCTCCTGCTGCATACAACAGAAAATTTGAAGGCCTGTGAATGTTGCTTTGCTTTGGGAATGGAGAAAAAAATGAATATTAGATGTGGGTAAACACAAGGCCTTTAGTGATTTTCTGTTGCTCAAATTTAAAGCATGAATAATGCTCCAGAAACCTTATTTTCCTAGACTGGCTAGTGTCTGTGTAGGTGAAAGTACACCACCTGAGGAAAAAAAAATATTCTGGGTCACACTGAATATAAACACCAGTATCTCCACCTGGGAGCACAATAAAAGAGCTTTTCAGCCACTGAAGATCAAGACTGAAAATGCATGTTTTCCTAAGGATGAGAGCAGAGAAAAGGAAGAATGTATTAGAATGATAAACCCCTCCTACCTTTGTCACTTGCACTGTACAAAGAGCCCAGAGCTGAGACGTTGAAGTCCCTCTCTTGGGAAGACACTGATAATTATGCAATGACGATCTCCATTTAGACAGCATCTCTTATTTTCAGATCTCAGTGTACACAGAGCAGGAATCAGGGTTCCAAAGCACAATTTAACACACACACGTCTTAGGGCAAAGAAGAAGGCTACTTACAACTTGTTAGAGGCCAAACTGAAAATGGAATTTAGGACTTGTAAACTCCTCTTGTTATTTTTACTTCAAATGATTTTGTCCGTACAACTGTGACACTTTCCAAACAGCTTTTGAGATTCGAGCTAGTTTTAATCAACCCGAGACCCATTTTGAAAGATCTCGGTGTGCTAAGAGTAAACACAGCAGAAGGTTGAGACACTACAGCCGGAACAGTCACAAAAGGATGACTGCAGGGGTAGAGGTAAAAATTAAGGGCCAGGCTGATGGGGAGGCTCAGGGGTGAAGGGCTGCCCCATCTTTTGTGATCTTTAGCCCTAAAATGGGAACAGCCTGGATTCTGAGTCAGGCCACTGAAGCTGACATCTCTGTGTCTATTCTTATGTCTCTCTGGAATATCCACGGATCACATTTCTCACCAGCTTTCCTGCTAATATGGCCACCCAACCACGTCAGGAAAAGATCTCCAGCCTTCCACCCATACTCAATGTCCCCCCAAATGTCTAGAGCCCCACAGATGAAGAGAATTAAAACTTGGCCTTTCGTGGGTCCAGGAAAAAAAGGTGTTCAAGAAGTAGGGCACGCAAGACAAAAATAGGTCAGGCTTATTGTTCCTATTGCACAATTTTCCTCCCAGTTAGACACTGATAAAGTCAAGTGTACCCTAAAGAGCATATTTACCTCATATTTTCTTTCCTGTGTACCGTCACATACATTTCGTAGACTCTCCCTTGGGGAATGGCCCCGGCAGGAATCAGCAGACTTACTCCTGAATAGCAAAAGAGAAAATCAGGCAGTAAGACACTTGAATCCAAGGGAAACTTCACAGAATACCTCTGCGGCCAGTCCAAGCCAGCGGGGAGGTGCTCTGACCCAGCAGCCAAGGGCTGCCTCCTCTTCCCTGAAGATGTGGAAATATTCATAGTTGTTCTGTTTTCCTTCCTTTGCGGCCTCATTTCTTACCATAGCTCCCTCTCAACTGCTATGGAATCACTTAACGGGATGATGTAACTTCTTAAACCCTTGTTTTATTTAAGGAATAGACAGATGGTTCCACTGTTGTTTTCCTTGTAAAATAAGGGGAAAACCAACAACTGCTATTAAAATTTCAAGCAGCTGTAAAGATGCATCGTTTCCAATTTAAAAAAAAAAATCCCCAAAAGATTCAAAGTCAGAGAAATGTTAACTTCAACCATACTAAAACAAGCAAACAAACAAAAACCCCACACATTTCTTTCTGGAATTGCTGGCTAGTATCAGTATTATTCTAGAACCGAATCAGATCTGTTGAAGGACTTCTTTTATTCTGTGTAACTCTTGAAGGTAAACAGCTACAGGCACTTTATTCACAGCAGGCCACTGGGTTCTGTTTAGTTGGTATTTTGTTGAGCTGTGTGCAAAGTTAACTGTGCCCATAGCAGGGTTTTGAAGATTGAGGCTGCACTGGGACCACTGGGAGGTTGGTTAGAACACAGCTTATGGGATTCCACTCCCAGAGTTTCTGACTCGACATGTCTGGGGTGGGACAGGAGACAGTGCAGTGCTAACAAGTGGCCCGGGGGGAGCCTGTGATAGTGGTCTGGTCCCAGCCTGTAGGTACCACTAGCCTGTACTACCACTGGTCATCATCCTAGAGAGTGGTGCAGGATGAGCAGCACTCTAAAGATGTTCAGCTCCATCATTTTATTCCCATGAAATGTAGTTTTAGCTCAGCTCAATAAAAATTTATGGAGCATTTTTGTGAGTATAGTGTTCGGCATGGTTGTGAATACCAAGAAGTAAAAGGTGGTATTCATGTCTTTGAGTGACCTACACTTTAAGGAGCCAGGAAACCGAATATGCCCAAATAAACATAGGGCAATAAGACAATGTCCACTCCCTGCACTGGGAAGCCTCAAGAGTAGAGGATGAAGAGTTCAGGGGTTTGTTATTCACAAGCCTTGAGAAGGAAGGTAACTGAGAGCCATGGTGTCATGTTGGTGAGCCATTAGCTTCGGGAAGGACCCAGAGTGGCAGTGGGAAGACTGAACATCAGGCTACTAAGACCCTGAATCTTCATATTTTTTTTGATTAAAAGCATAGACTATATATTCATATTTGTTATGGGGATGAAACAATCATATAGATGTAAGGTAAAAAGAACAAGGCCTGATACCTGTTAGTTCACTGTTGTTGTTCTATGGAACTATCGTTGCTCTACTAAAGAAACACTATCTTTGATAATGTAATGTATGTTAACCACCATCACCAAGCTGATACAAAGTCTTTCAAACATTCCTCTCTCACCTTTATTTAAGAAGCCTTTACAATAATTCACATATAAAAAAGTGGCAGGTATAGGAAGGGGAAAGGAAAATTGGAATCTAATGAATATCATGGACAAAAAGAACTTAGGACTAATTATAAAGTTTAAACAAGAGAAGAACAAGAGGGCATGTTCTGGTGCACTCATATGATGGACGGTACTAAAGATACTTTAAATCATTATTTCAAAGCGTATTTAATCTCATGAGAATTAATATAGAGAATTTATATAAAAAGCATTTTATATTACTCTAAGAGTATATGGAAAAATGAAATGGTAGTCTATTAAATATTTCAATTTTATTTGATCCTTTTAAAGGTAAGGGGTGAAAAGTTGCCAAGGCATTGAATTAGGAGACTGAATCAGAAGAAGAATCAAAGACAATTTCATAATCAGCCTTGGAGATCCACTTGTCAGTGTACCACTTGACTGTATAAACACAATTGTTTTAAGGTGACATTAACACTTTGGGTCAATGAAGTTGCTTTTTATTATTATTATATCAAAAATTCACAGTATTGTCTAAAATAATTAATGTAGAATCAAAGAGGAAATCATTAACCCTCTTTGACCCATGGTTCCAAACCCATTGCTACATTGATCAGTGAATACCAATTTTTTTTTTCAATATTTCCAAACATTAACTTAAATTCATCCTTGAAGACCTTTATAAGGCATATTCTCTAGATGTGGGTACAGTGTACAACAAGCTGGAAGCTAAATAGTACTACAAAAAGGTATCTGATGATGGTGAGAGCCTAGAGGGAGCTACCAGGGCTAGATGTTAGTTCCCTATAAACACCTTGTGGTTCAATACTGTGTATTAAAGAGCTAAGTTAATGAAATGAAGATTTGATGTATATTATGATGTTCTCTGATCATCTAAAAATTAGTATTCTGAAGTATTGTTTCTTGCAGCAAACTGGAACTGAACCAACTGATTTATTTTCTAATTAATTTGTCTTTTTTAAAGCATAGTGACAACAGTGAGGGCTGCTGGCTTGATATTGCCTTCTAAAGTTCTATTAAGATGATGGTCAGTGACAGCTCTGAATTACACCTCAGCAGAAAACTGTGAGTAAAATATTTCTAGAGGATGAGCTTCCACAGTTGGTTGGGGAAGATAAATGGCTTTGCTGATTTTGTCTCAAGTAATGTTTGGCTGACACTGAAAGGAGGTTTGGTTTAGGTAGGCTAACTTAAGTTCACCATTGCAGATTTCATAGATACATAAGCACCCCATGGCCGACTTGAACTTTTCAGGTTTAATCAAGACAAATGAAAAGATTTTGGCACAAAAAAAAATGTGGACTGAAGTCACATCCTTGGCAGTCTTGGCGTTCAGGCATTACCTGAGTTGGGAACGATGAGGTGACCCCCAAGGGAGTTGAAGGTGCCAAACGCAGTGCAGGATGGATCTGTCTGCCTGGCTAGGCTCTGATTCTTCAGGTTGAGAGCTTCGTTTTCCAACAAGGATTGGGTCATCTGCGGGGACAGCTTGGACGTAAACTCAGAGAGGTCATCTTGGGGAGTGACAGCACCTGACGTGTTGTACACTTTGATTTTCAGGTTGGGCAGTGGATCCAGAATTGGAGAATTGGTCATTGGGATTTTGTCTGAGACGTCATGTAGGGCATAGACAGGTCCCCTGTACATGGCGGCAGCTGAAGTGAGGTCTGGGGGAACTGCCAGAAGATCTGTATTAGAAAGAGAAGAGAATCCTGTTTGCATTCTCCATGCAGGCCAAACTACATTAGTCAGGACCCGTCCCCCACCCCCTTGCCTTCTGAGCCCAGAGCAAACAGCTCAGCTGATATTGGAGAAGCATAGATTCTAAGGCACTGCTGAAGATTGGGCAATCAGAAATAGATCCATTGTATTATCAACTAGAGATGAGTAGCCAAGCTCTTTCTGCACTTTCCTTTGAAGACTACTCATTACACTTAACGTGTTTAGCTCTTTCAAAGGTTAACTTGAACCATGAGCCCCACGAGGTCACTGTTAGGTAACAATTTCCCTTGACGATATTGGATTTGGAATTGTCTGTGAACCCCTGTATTTGCAGCAATACAAAAGAGAGGTCTTGGCAAAGGAACTCAAGAATTCAATCAGTGTACTCTTTTCAGATAGGAGTTAAAAAGTACTATAAAGCAACCCATCAGAAAAGAAAACAAGTATGATTTGTGCACCTTGTCAACTCTTCAGTGGTTATATGAGGGACGCTAACGCTGTAATGAACTAAATCAATGACAATCACAGTCTTCATTGAGCCTACATTCCAGCTAAGCTGGCTGATCCAACCATCCCTGCTACTGAAGACACACAGGGAGACTGCTCACACGCGTGACTGGGTGTGACCTGGAACATCAACTGACCTTGTCTTGCTGCCTTGATGTTCACAGGCTGAAAGCCTCCATTGAGTGCTGATGAGTCAATAATGTCAGACTCGAAGTCTCGGTGATTCTTCCGATATACAAATAGGGCCACGACTACAGAGATCGCCAGGCACACTATCACCGCGATCACAATTCCAACATAGAGAGCAACGTCATCGGAGTCAGGAGCAGCTACAGGAGAAGTGAAACCATTAGACCAACTGCTTACAGAAACTGCCCATGGTATACATATGTATTACTATAATTTTTTCAGACATTTATTGCCTTTTTTATAGGTTAATTTCAAATCTATTTCAAAAGCTATATAAAATGACTGTGGCCTTTCAGTGGAAAATTATCTCTGATTTCTTTTCCTTTCTCACTCTGCATCAATCCACCCACTAATCTTTCTTCTAATTGTGCAGCATAACAGACCATTTATTACTATGCACATAAAGAAACCATCCCAATCCACAGGGGGGAGAAAAGTTTATTAAGCATTTTAGGTGGAAAAGTTTGGGAGGGTTTTTGAATTTACTGATATAGTTCTTTAAAAACATAGGTGCCATGGTAGAAATATCTGGCATATTTTGAACCTTCATATTTACTGAACCAGAATATTTTTTTGTGAATATCATTCCAGGTCTTCAAATTACTTTTCACAGCACTCCTAGTTTTCCAGAAATCATTGGAAGGGCTGGGTGAGAACAGTATAATTAAGCAAAAGCAAATCTAAGGACCAAAAATATTGGGTTTGAAAGTTGTGCTTTCAGAAGCCCAGCTATGGGGAGCAAAGGTTAGTACCAAAGGCCTTCTTCAAGCCCAGGGTATTGATAGAGATGTGGTACTATCTCTGAAGACCCAGCTTCTCATGTCAGAGGTTTACATTTACATTATTCTTATTCCTGGCATAAAATATAGCTCTACTACCTGGGATGAAGTCCTGGCTCAGTGATCAGAAAGTTCAGATTACTCTAGAAGGCAAGTCAGCGCTTGGCCAATATAGCATATAGTTCCCTAGGGGTCTGTTTGGGCGAAAGCAGGAACAGAAGTCCTGGAAATGTTGCAAGTTACCTTGGTGGCACAGAACATGCTTTGGTCCAAGTGGAAAATGTGATAGAAGCTGCTTAGTACAACAAAACTAAACCTTGGCCAAACCCCTTTGCCATCTTTAAGTCTTTGGTTTTAATTTTCTATGACCCACAAGAAATGTTCAGCTAGGTAAACCAAAGCTTCTCTGCCCACTGTAAAAGAGGTGTGTAAGTTGTCACTTCAGGTAGCCAAGAACAATCCAAAATTGTATAGTTAGTTTCCCATCTGTGTACATGTGTAGAGGTAGAGAATTTTCAAACCTGTAGGTCTCACGACCTCTTGCAAGCTGAGGAACCACTGCTCCCTCATACGGCTCGCAGTCACAAGGTTTCTACAATGTGATAACATAGTTCGTGCACCAGTGGTTATAGGATAACCCACACTCTTGTGCCGCAGTATCTTCCAACCACTGTCAGGAGAGATGAGTTCCCTGCTAGGAATTGCTCCACCTCTTTTGGCATTTTGTATTTAAATATCCTGAATCTGAGTGTCACTGTTCTTTTTAAAAAGTATTGTCCTTCCCAGAGTTTCCAGAATATCCTATTTTTCATCAATCAACAAAGACAGCATTTTTGTTGTTCAGAAAGCCAACGGCATCCCAAATACTTTTGGTTGTGTGAGCACTGCTTTCGTGGTGATGACTTTGTGGAACTGCTACTTATTTGAGGCCCTGCAGCAGGATTGTGAACTCTGGCCAGAACATTATATTTAAGTCAAAGTTGTGCTGTACAGGGCCATGATTACTTATTCAACATTCCTGATATCTCCTGCAAGAGATCTGCATTTCCCGAACCCTTTCCTTTTTTAATATTTGAACTCTGCTCCTTATTTATATCGGCACAGTTCATGATAGGTTTTGTCAGCTACCAGAACTCAAGCTTTGAATGGCAGACTGATAGATTTTGAAGCTGGCAAAGACATGAAATGACCCTTTCTTCTTTGCAGCAGGAAAATCCAATTTGTTTTTTTGTGTTAGAATACATTAAGCTCCTATTTCCTGTGTGCACATCTGTGTTGCAAAGAAAGGTAAACTTGAACTGGGGGCAATATCATTAAATGATTATTCAGCAACATAAAATCCAAACATCAAACTTACAAGAAAATCCATATTCATTCTGGGTTCTCTGTTCAGTTGAAATAGGATAAATGAAACCTTGAAAAGAAAGAAAAAATGGAACAAAAATGGGAACAAAATCAAATTAATGAGGGAAACAAAATGGGAAGCATGAGAAATGGTTTAATTAAAAGAAAAGGAAAAGAAACGTAGTCTTTTAAAATTCTAGTTCGGCACAGGATTATAATTTTGCGTCTCCTGTCTGCTCTGGAGTCTCACTAAGAATTAATAAGTAGGCAGATTGAATTTTGGAGCAAAAACTGGTCTCGAGTCACTAACTTTGGAGTGCTTAAAGTCTTTCTTTTATTGAGCATAAACTCTAATGGATCTAATTTATTTCAGACATCAAGGGTCATTAGCATAAGGAAAGTCTTTTTTTCCTTCTCCCTGCCATATGCTTTAATTCCCAGGACATATTCAGGAAGGCTCTAAACAGTTTTCTTATTTTTTTTTTTTTTTTCATTTTTACTTAATCCTAACAGCTTGCTCTGGGTCTGGCAGGACAAAAGAAGACCTGTGGTCACTGGTCAAGGGTTGAGTACCCATTAGCTGAGCTGAGCTGAGCTGATCTTCAACCACCTTTCCCCTCCATCGCAAATCTGCTTTTTGGATTTTCTGTTATTTTTTGTCCCTTTCCTTAAATAGCAATCTAGTAGGTATTACCGAGGGACTAGATGACTTCTGAAGGTAATGGGAACTGGATACTTTTTATTTGAAATCATTTGAAAATCAGTAGAGCCTGGAGGTTACAAGGTTATTTATTTAGGGCTCCAGAGGAATGGTATACAGTAGGCAAAATAAAATCTCATCTCAACGGAAAAAGCAACACTGTACGTTTTACATTTCTTTCTTTTTAGTGCATTCTGAAGTAGGAAACTATTATTACTACTACTAACAACAATGCAATACTAACCATAACAATGTGAAATGGAGGAAGATAGGGAGAAAGACCATGAAGATATGCACCTGTAGAAAATTTTACATTGACTCATTACTGGCACCCACAGTCCCCCAAGATTTGATATTCTGCAGCATATGAATTAATCAAATAATATAGTGCCGTTTGGATTAATCAAATGACGATGAATGAGAAGCGTGTCAATTAAACCTTCCTAGTAATACTCAAGGGCAAAAAAATATAGGGAAACTGCAAGAATCACAATTAATTGGTTCAAAATGAAAAGTCTGTAAAGCTTTAGTCCTAAAAACAACTCTAGATCGTGCCTCAGGTAGCTGCCCTGTAGTTTGTAGAACACTTGGTTCGTACAAGCTATTTACCTATTTGGAGGAACTAATTCTGGAGAAACATGTAGGGCTACTTTAATGAAAGAGAGGTTTGCTGTAGCACAGACAGGTTTGCTCTGAATTAATTTTTAATGCTTTATTTTAGAGCAATGATTGCAACCTCCTACTCCGTTTTATAAATATTATATTCCTTATTCTAGTTTTCTGAGTCCATGTATTAGGTTTGATTTTCATTTTTAAACACGTCTGTCTGGTAATAACCTTTTTCCATTTGTATTCTGTGAACTCAATAAGAGGACATCAGGGACACATACAGGCTTTATTTTTGAAGCCCAAAGACTTGAGATAAAGCAAGTAGAAGAGGCCAGATAACAAAGCCATCCTTTTGGAAGTGAAGATCTGAAGCAGAGAAATGACAAAAAAAAAAAATACAAAACAAAGCAAAATCCCCAAACCTTATTATTATTATTATTATTTTTGCAGGTGAGAGGGCAAGGATATTGGAAATACTCTGATGTTCATACTGAAAGTGTTGGTCACAATCAGCATTGAGTAAGCAGAAGAGCTGTTTTCCTGTCTTACAATAGAAGCTAATCTCAAGAGAGATCTACCACAGCTTGAAATTTGTTCCAGTAAGCAGTTCAGACTTTTCCCTGGTTTATGTCCCGACTTCTCAACAGAATTTCTGTTCTTGTCAAGCCGATCAGAGAATAAAAGAAAGGAAGTATATAGTTTTGATTTTAAATTCAGCTTTCCTGTATTTATGTAGATTTAGACTAGTCAGATAAGTGCCTTTGGTAGTTATCTAAGACTTCTGTTTAATTCAAGGAACAGAATTTGAATTCATTCACTCGTTCATTTAAGAAGTCCTCTTGAAATCTACTATGTTTTAGATTCCATTTCAGACACGGAGGACACTTTTCTGCTCTTATGGAGTTTATATACTAGTTTAACAGAAAACAATCAAGTAAACAAAAGATGTTTAAATACTGAAAAAGTACTTTTAAAAATAAAAGCCCGTAGTATGATTAGAGATATAGGGATAGCTAACTTGGAGAATTAGGGGATCATTTTTTATTGAGACAGATGAAATTTGAGTTGCAGCTTGAATTACGAGGATTCCATCAAGTAAAAATCAAGAGGGAGTTATGTTCCCCATGCAATGACAGGAAGTGCAGAAGTCCTCACATCCGAGGATACTGCCGAAAGTTTGTGGGGAAGTAGACTTTAAAAGACATATTTTGGTGCAAAATTTTTTGAAAATTCACATGAATTTTTTGTTTTACAATATGCAATTTCCATGAACTTTTTAAAGATTTCTAATAAAAACAGAGTGGTTACAGTTAAGTGAACAGGATGAGGAAGCAAGGAATTGGGGTTAAAAGACTGGGCCAGATGATATGGGCCCGGTAGCCCATGATGAGATTTTTGATTTTATTTTAAGTGAAATACAATATCTGTGACAAAACGTAATTTTGAAAAAAAACTCATTCTATTGATAATGAATTGTAAAAAGAGCCAAATGAGATTTAATGATGATCTATCAATAGATGCATCCATATATCTGATGAAGTGTCTACATGTAAGGTTGTTCTACAGTTGCATTAGATTAAAAATCCATATACAAAACTAAACATGATCAATTATTTCTCACAGCCAGTTAGGAACAATCTAGTCAGTTATTTCCTTTCATGGGGAAATTTAAAACAGACCTGTCTTCATCAATGGTTCAACACCCCAATTTCCTCTGTTACAGAAACGTTGATAAAGAGGTTTAGAAGGCAACCTGTAAAACTTTTTCCATCCTTTCCAAAACACTTCTGTGACTTCTGCAGTAAAGCAGCACTTAGGCGCTGGGACTCAGAGGAGAGGAAGATAACTGCTCTGTCCCCTGGACTCCGGGGAGGGTGGAAAGACAGACTCATTTTGTAGAATTTGTTTTTAGGCTGCTCCATCTGATCTGTGTCTCCTAGAACAACAGGGAACATTTTCTCCAGCTAATGAGGTGGCACCACTGAGAGCAGTCTTAGCAATATTGAAAAATAACATCTCTGGCAGAACACAGTGCAAAATAATTGTTTTTAGTGTCACTACTGACAGCCTGGTTCATAAGTTAGAAGTTTCAGTTAACTTTCTTGCTACTTGAAAGCAAGATGAACAGAAAAACATCAGGGCTGCAGGCCAAGGCCATGAAGCACCCAGGAACTTGAGTTTTTCAGTCGCATGAACTAAAAGTTTTATTCCCAGCTCTGTCACTTCTTCAGTAGTAAAAGTCTGGTCAACCGACCTATCAGTTTTGAAATCTGCATAAGAGGACACAAATAATTACTTACTTAGCTGTAGAAGGGATGAAATTTACAAAGTGCAGGAATGTTGTAAGCAATCAGTGACAATAACCATACCAATATTATTCTTTTTTTCTTTTAAAAAATATTCTATTCACAGGGACAGTGGAGGTACTGGGTTCTTAAGGGATGGTATTTATAGAGTCAATGCAGCCTACTATTTCTTGAGTGATCTTGGGAAACTTGTTTGAGTTTCAGTTTCCCCAGTTATTACAGAGACAAAGAGGTCCAGTTTTTCTGAGAAACCATCTCCAATGCACTCTTGTAAGTACTTTGTACTCATTCCCCCTCTCTGTTTAAAGAGGTTTCTGCCTGGCCTTTGTGGCTTCTGGCAAAGATACAATGACACGTTTCAGAAGCAGATTTCCAGGGCAGAGCCGCGAATTAAGGCTAAAAGCATTTCTCCAAAAGGAATGGTGCTACTTCTTAAAGAGGTGTCTGCAAATGAGGCCAAGGTGGTGGGTTCGATTTTCTTTGTTTCTTGTTTGTCCTATGATGAAGGAGTTGCTGTTGGCATTTTGTGTGCGAGGGCCAAGGACACCAAAGTCCTGCAATGGGAAGGAATGGGCAACAAATGCTTGCAACAAAATGCCTCCTTCGTTAAGGACTTTGAGGGGACTGGCTCCTGTTGACTGCAACCAGTGGGAACCAAGATCACAGCAGAGCTGTTGTTTCAAGGGGCATGCTTGACTCCTACAATCCCTTCTATTTTATTTGCATTTCTAAAGAAAACTTATTTTTTAAAAGAAGAGATTTCCCTGCGCTGGGAGGATAGGAGTGGAGGCGGTTTGACTGTACGAAGAAATTCCAAGGAAGTGAGGGTACAGTTTGAAAACTGCAGTAGGCTTAGTGTTCCCTTTCCTGGAAAGCCATCTCCTAATTGCTCACAACTTCATTTCAAGAGATTATCTTGGCTGGCCTTTTTCCAGGGAGGAGGCTGAGCCCTAAAGGTGAGAATTGTTATCTTCAAAGTAACCCAAAAAGCATCGAAATTCGTTCAACTCTAAGTGGGATTCAGTGCTACCAGTACGCTCACCCTGTGCAAGCTTTGGATAGTCCAACCCTGTGGTGGCACCATTCACATTTCTGTTTGCTGATGGTGGGAAAATGACTGGAGGATAAAGAGAATTTTCTAATTTGCACAAGGTCATCTGCTACACTAGGGTTGGGGTTTCTCACATTTTTCAGCAGATATCCAATGACTATAAAAGATCAGAGCCCATATCCAACTATCTTCTAACAGAAAAAGTGCTTTCCTTGGTTGGCAATTGCAGTCTGTAACACTGCAATATCTAACTACATGCACACAGAAGATGATAGCCAAAAATGATCATGGTTTTATGATTACATTTTTTGTAAAACAATTTTGATTTTTTGCCATAAGTAATATTTTTACAAAATTATCAAGCAAACATACAGATGTGAGAACTGTCATAACTTCTGAGCATCACTGGCTAGATTTTCATTCCTCAAAATCAAGGTGATACCCTCACTACCTTGCAAACACTTAGGATGTTACAGTTAAAACAGAACAGTGATTGACAGTTGCTAGTTTAACTCTTCAGAGTATGGAGTGGTAAACAGACTTGTCTGACTTTAAATTTGGTGAGACCAGAGCCAGGATTGGATCCCATTCATCAGGCCATAGCTCCATGGCCCTAGTAAGGACTTTGTGAGCATTAAATGGTAATTATTAATGAGCAGAGATAAGGGAATAATAGAAACGGGTTGACATGTTCCTGGCTTCATTTGTAATTTAGTGATTAAGTGAGATAACACTAATGATTTAGGCTATAAAATAATCTCTTCATTTGAAACATTTTTTTTTTTTTTATCTTTTATTTAATGAATATAAATTTCCAAAGTACGACTCATGGGTTACAATGGCTTCCCCCCCCATACCGTCCCTCCCACCAACAACCCTCCCCTTTCCCACTCCCTCTCCCCTTCCATTCACATCAAGATTCATTTTCGATTATCTTAATATACAGAAGATCTGCTTAGTATACCTTAAGTAAGTATTTCAACAGTTTGCTCCCACACAGAAACATAAAGTGAAAAATAATAGATGATTTTTTTAAAATGATGATGAAATCAGATCAGACCTATTGTCATGTTTAATCCCAGTGAGAGTCAAGTTGGGAATTGAAAATTTCTTTCTTTTTTTTTTTTTTTTTTTTTTTTTTTTTTACAGAAGATCAGTTTAGTGTACATTAAGTAAAGATTTCAGTCGTTTGCACCCCCATAGAAACACAAAGTGAAATATAACATTTGAAACATTTTAATGGATCAATCAATCCTCTTATTTTAAACTCTATGGAACCTGTCTATATACATGTATTTAGGCCCTAGAAGCAACTCTACATTGGAACATAATGAGTAAACCTTGAAGGCAAGCAGGAGGACCTTAAAAATTTCTACTCATCTCCCTTCTGGCTAGGGATTTGGTAACTAATAGAAAGAGTTTTAATTGGTACATGCCTACATAGACTTTCCCTTTAGGTGTTCTTTAAGCCTTGGTCAGTGATTTTTCAAACTTCAGAAAGCATAACTATTGCCATGTTCTATGTTTTGTAGCTTATAGGAATTTCACATGTAATTTTCACCCTACTTACTTTCCATTTAATGCATGACAAGGTGCTTCTGACTCTAGTATACAGTGTTAGATGTGGCCAAGCTGAGACAAAAGTAACTTGAGTTCGAGTTAACAGCAGAGAAGGTAGAAAGCTATCACCATGCAGAGTGTTTGATAATGCTGTAACAATGCTTCTCTTTTGCAAAAGAAGAAACGGACATACAGAATTGAAACAGGCCATTAATGCCCATAAGCAATGCCTTAAAATGGGGCTTCCTTCTGATGTGCAGAGTGCCTCCAATTATGTGTGTTTATCCCTTATTTTCCCTGATGGCATCATTTCTGAGGGATATGATGTTCCTCCTTTAAATATTTGCTTATCACAAGGTTTTATGCCAACTACAGTGTGGTTATCACATGTTAATGACTACTTCATGCTTGCAAGGCTCTCTCAATACAATAGATCTAAAATGCAAGGCTTGGGGCACCTTTGCACTTGCCCCACATTTGACATAAGACACCATTTGCAAACTGTTTCCTTTAAGGGAGGACACCTCTGTTTGTGATTTAAATTTTCTAAATTTCATGAAGATCAATGACAAATCTTATATAGGAGTCAGTATGTAGGTTATACATGATGTACACAATTGTGGCTTATAAGTGCATTAACTGTATTCTGTAAAAGTACATATTTTTAATTTACCCAGGATTGAGTTAGCTCTGGTCATATTTGTCTGTGTGAAGTTCACTAGACAACTTTCTAAGATCTTTCCTCCTGTGATGATCCTATTTTTAGAAGCATCTGTGTTCCCGATGGATTTTCCCCTCTCCTTGACCTGGTTGCATGGTCTTTTTTTTTTTTTTTTTTTCCCAGTGACTTTGTACTAAGTCAAAATGTGGGATTTTTTTTTCTCATCCCAATTATATTTCTTCTGATGCAAATGTTCTATTAAAACCTCAAGGGCCATTCAAAATCAACAAGGCCATGTTTCCTCTCTTGCTTTTAGGTCAGTTCTTATCTAGCAATCCCATCAGTGCTTCACTAATGATGTCAAAGGTCAGGTCTGGCAAAGACACCCGGAGTCATTTATTTTAATTTACCACCCTTCTGAGGCCTTAGTTATTGATGGGGCTTAAGGAACTCCAAATAAATGAATAGATAAATTCTAAGAAATGACAACAAAAAGTGAAAAGAACATTTGCTTATCACTCATGTCAGCTGTCTAAATTGTCATGTTAATTTGCCGCACCAGCCTTTGCCTTCACTTTTGGAACAGTTGGCCATGCCTAGCTAAGCTGGTCCACAGCCCGGTCCCTAACAGTGCACAGCCACATTCTCCTGCAAATGAGCAGCACACAATTACCATCCAAGGATGTAAAAGTTTTATGACTCACGGCAGGTGAAGCATGAATGCATGACTTAACTCCAGAGTTTAGTAAAAACCAACCCATAGATCAGCAGCCCACATAATTCCACGTAGTAGACTCCATCCCTATTCTTGCTCCTCTAAAAAGAGTAATAAAAAGGGGTTGGCGCTGTGGCTTAGCAGGTAAAGCAGCCACCTGCCGTGCAGGCATCCCATGTGGGTGCTGGTTCAAGTCCTGGCTGCTCCACTCCAGCTCTCTGCTATGGCCTGGGAAAGCAGTAGAAGATCACCCAAGCACCTCAGCTCCACGTGTGAGACCCGGAACAAGCTCCAGGCTCCTGGCTTTGGATTGGCCCAGCTCTGGCCATTGTGGCCAGTTGGGGATTGAACCAATGGATGAAGATTTCTCTCTCTCTGCTTCTGCATCTCTGTAACTCTGCCTTTTGAATAAATAAACAATCTTTTTTTAAAAAAAGAGTAATAAAGTATCAGATCCAGAGGCAATGGGATTCATATCCTTCCATTTCCACCTGGTGGAAAGAGCAGGATGATGTGGAGTCCTGATGTAAGGTGACTGATTGCTACAAGACATCTCATATCTGCTGAACTGTGCTACACCAAGAGAACACCAGCTATCAGCCAGTACCCAAGGTGACCTTGAAGCATCCTCTGCTCTGCTGCGGTTGTCTGCATGCGGACACCTTTCTCAATCCTTTCAGAGTTCCCTTCGCATCTAGAGCTGAAGAACTAGGCTTTCTTTCTCTTCACACTAAGCTGCCTGGGGCTCCATGAGTGGTCATAGGGTTTCTGCAGGCTGATGTTACAACCACATCCTTGCATTCAAAAGCAGGAAAGTGGCCAGAAAGGAAAACAACAAACCACACTTAGTACACCGGAGGCTGGCAAACACTGGACAGGCCGTCCATGCACAGGATATTTATTTGCCAGCTGGGACAGTGTGCATACCAAGAACCAAACAAACACAGCCATGACATCAACTTTTTCTGAGCAGCAGATACAAACATTCACTGTCTAACACTCACCATTTTGCTTTCCTATCAAACTGCTGTGTTGACAAGAATCTCACTGGGAACTGACTAGCACCTTCTCAAATGCCTACCATGGGCAATTCTACACGCCCCATTCTGAAGTCTAGAAATGACTATTGGTAAATGATATCCCCAGCTTAAACACACCTGGGATTCTGGGGGTCCTTGGTATGCAGTGTGGCCACACCACAATTTACACATGGCGGGGGGGGGGTTCTGCCACTTCCTCTGGTGAGAATTAATGGAAGAGCAGTGTGACATGTAAATGTTTTAATGAGTAGAAAGTGCTAAATTTGCAGAATGCATAACGTTTTAATTTCCCAAAGTCAGGAAGTTCACTGATGCAGACACAATTCCAGGCAGCTCTTGTTTATAAATTGCAATTTTTAATTTGTCTACTGTGGCATAAACCCTGTTCAGTAAGGAGGAGTCATTCTAAATTCAGATTTGAATTGTTGCATATGCCTCTGTGGAACTCCAAGCTTAAAATGCGATTAAAAACTAAAATCCATAGGAATAGCTGCAGGAATGTAATAATCTCATCTAGTACATTCATTAATATATGTAAATCATCATTTCGGGACTAAGCCACATATAGTCTTTGGATTGCTGTTTTCAAGAGTAAGAGGTAGGCTTGAGTTAAACTATTATATGACAACCGTGGCAAAACGGGTCTTAACTTCAAATTCATTATAAGAATTTTATAAGTTAAAATTTCTTAGTTCTTAGTAATACAAATGTATTGCATCTTAAAAGGTAAATGCACATATGTGCTTAGGGTTTATAAGTACCTTATTCAGTATTCTTTCTCATTGTGTTGACTATCTGTCTACATCTCTCTGTACCTATCTCTATTTTTTGTCTCTTTTTTTTTTTTTTTTTTTTGACAGGCAGAGTGGATAGTGAGAGAGAGAGAGACAGAGAGAAAGGTCTTCCTTTGCCATTGGTTCACCCTTCAATGGCCGCCACGGCCGGCGCACTGCAGCCGGCGCACCACGCTGATCTGATGGCAGAAGCCAGGTACTTATCCTGGTCTCCCATGGGGTGCAGGGCCCAAGCACTTGGGCCATCCTCCACTGCACTCCCTGGCCACAGCAGAGAGCTGGCCTGGAAGAGGGGCAACCGGGACAGAATCCGGTGCCCCGACCGGGACTAGAACCCGGTGTGCCGGCGCCGCAAGGCGGAGGATTAGCCTAGTGAGCCACGGCGCCGGCCTATTTTTTGTCTCTTATCAAACCATTTCATGTGAATCTTAATTCAAAAGCATATTGCAGAATGGAAGGGTGGGGCTACTTGCAGATCCTTTTAGGGGTGATAAAAAGAGGCCTAAATAGTTTAACGAGCAGATAAATCAATGGACCTTCCCATACTACTTTCTAAGTTAAAACATATCCTGTTTTATTTTTAAGTAAAGACAGTAAAATTTGCTATTGATGTTAAGTTTTTCTCATATCAGAAAGACTAGGCATGTGTGTTCAGTCATTTTAAACACTCCAAGTGATTATTCTCTTGGTCAACACATTTGATACCATTTAGTAGACTGAAGGACTCTAGTTTTTAAAATGTTTATTTTCTTTTAAAAAAATTAATGATGTGGTCATAAACCAAAAATGTCTAACTTTTTGGGGGGACCTTAAGTGGCTCTGGTGGTTTCCAGTTACCCTTTAATAATGCATGTTAGTGTAATAACATCGATTCTGGGTGTTCTTACTTTAAGGGCACCAAGAAATCATCTCCAGTGTAGAAATTACTTTTTCAGGCCAATGAGACTATATCCAGTAATTATATGTTACACTTAAAATACAAATGAATATGTATGAATAGCCAAAACATTTTGTGGAGTTTATGAAATTGTTTAAAGACTGGGATCTTGTTTTTACAAGTGAAATTACATATAATGTAAAGAATCCATTTCTCAAACTGCCTAAGAATAAATATGGTTGCTAGGACATGGTGCTAGGTATGTGACAGGCAACTGGGAAATACTACAGAATTGTAAATCAGTTCCAAATTTCCATGGCGTCAAAATACTTTGTTTACTGCCTATAAGTAACTCTTTCTTAGGCTTTCATTTTTTTATTATTTTTTGACAGGTAGAGTGGACAGTGAGAGAGAGACACAGAGAAGAGGGTCTTCCTTTTACCATTGGTTCACCCCCCCCATGAATATATATATATATATATACATATACATATATATATTGCTTCTTGGCCTTTTGGCTAAGATCAAGTGTAGTAAATATATATATTTTTCATTATCTAATTTAAATCAATGGAATCAAACTTCCAAGTTGGTGATATTACTGTAATCCAAACCCAGAGGTCTCTACTTCCAGGATCATGCTGTGGTTCTAGCCCTTTTTCAACATTTCATTCATAAAATATCTTCTATAATTATAACCATAATGGATACCAAGCATAAAGAATGTGTAAAATGGAAAACATATGGAAAAAGAAAAAATATTACTTGTAATCTCACCAGCTAAGAATATGTATACATTTTAGCATCTTTGTCCTAAGCTTTTATATAGTGATGATCAAATGCATTTATGAGGGCATTTCAAAAACCTCATGGAAAATGGAATTAAAGCTAATTTTATTTTGGTACAATTTTTTTTTAAATCTATGCATTTTTAAATGCATTTTCATGGAGTTTTTGAAGACGCCTCTTATAAATCCACATTCTGCTTTTTCCATGTTAAAAACAAATGTTTTAGTGAATCCATGATATTTCATTTTATGGAGGTATTATAAATTACTTAACTGTTATGGGGTTGTTCATTTTTAAAAATGTTACTTGAGAGGCAGAGAGAGAGAGAGAGAGAGAGAGAACATGCTCCCATCTGCCGGTTCACTTCTCAAATGCCCATCATAGCAAGGCTGAAGCCAGGATCTAAGAAATCCATCTAGGTCTCCTAAATGGGTAGCAGCCTTCAGCTCCTTGAGCCATCACTGCTGTCTCCCAGGATCTATGTTAGCAGGACGCTGGAGTCAGGAGCCACAGCCAGAACAAGAAATTGAATCCAGAAACCGCAATATGGGTCACAGCTATCTTAACCAGCATCGTAACTGCTAGGCCAAATGCTCACACCTTAGTTTTGTTTGTTTGCAATAATAAAACAGCAAAGAATATGGACATATTTGGCACAGATATTCATTTAAGTAGCATTACTCTGGCTGAATGGGCATGAACAATTTTAAAGCTCTTGACTTATACTGTGAAGTTGCTTGCTCAGATAACTGTAAAAAATTTGCATTCCCATTTGTAATATAAGAGAGTTTCCACTTAACTAATTGCTCTCAAAACCTGTTGATGAATGTTTCCAATTGGCACTGAAATTTAAGAAAAGACATGGCTTTTTAATATATCTTACACAAATATTAATAGCTTCTTAAACAATCTAGAAAACTTTTTTGATTATTCTGTTGAAAATTCAACATCATAAAAACTGTAAAGTCTGAGGAAAACAAAATGCTAAATTCAAACTACTGGCAAAAACAAATGTCTAATACATGTTATTTAGGCATACTGAGAAATGGAATTGAATAAGGAATATCCCGATCTGATAGTCAACACCATTAATTAGACATTTTAAAATAAATACCGAATAATATTGTAAGTACCATCTCAACTTAAAAAAAAATATTTCTTTTTTCTTTGAAAGGCAGAGCAACAGAGAAGAAGGGAGAGGAAGAGAGAGAGCGATCGAGAGGGAATCTTCCATCTGCTGATTCACTTTCCAAATGGCCACAACAGCCAGGACTTGGCCAGGCTGAGACTAGGCAGCAGGAACTCCATCTGGGTGGCAGGGGCTCAAGTACTTGGGCCAGCCTCTGCTGCTTTTCCCAGGTGCATTATCAGGGAGCTGGCTCAGAAGTGGAGCAGCAGGGGCTGGAACCAGCATTCCAGTATGGCATGCTGCTGTTGCAAGTGGCAGCTTAACTCACTGTGCCACAATGCTAAACACCTAACTTTTTGTAAAAAATGTTTATCTTGTTTATTTGAAAGGTAGAGTGGCAGAGAGGGAAGAGGGAAAGAGAGAGAGGAAGGGAGGGAGGAAGAGAGAAGGAGGAATGGAGGGAGAGAGACAGGGAGGGAGGGAGGGAGGGAGAGAGGGAGAGAAATAGATCTCTGATCTATTGGTTCACTCCCCAAATGTCTGCAACAGGCAGGGCTAGGCCAATTCTAAGTCGGGCACCAGGAACTTCATCTGGGTCTCCTATGTGACCATGTTAGTGGTCACAGGTATTTGAGTCATCATGAGCTACCTTCCCAGGTGTATTAGCAGGAAACTAGATCAGAAGCAGAGCAGCAGAGATCGGAATTGACAGATATAAGATATAGGTGTCTCAAGTGGCAGCTTAACCTGCTGTACCATCTTAAGTTTTACCCTTTCTCTATAATTAGGCTGTAAGAATGTCCCTCACAAACATTATTACATTGGATTTTTCCTGTAAGTTTTAAGTTCTTTCAACAAATGACTTTTATTCACTTACAATATAATTCCCAATATATTTCTATTATCTTTTTAAAAGATTATTTACTTATTGATTTGGACATAGAGTTATAGACAGAGAGAGGGAGAGACAGAGAGAGAGGTCTTCCATCTGCTGGTTCACTCCCCAAATGCCTGCTGAGCGGAACTGAAGCCAGGAGCCAGGAGCTTCCCCTAGGTCTCCCACATGGGTGCAAGGGTCCAAGAACTTGGGGCATCTTCCACTGTTTTCTGAGGCCATAGCAGAAAGCTGGATTAGAAGAGCAACAGCCAGGACATAAAGCAGCACCTATATGGGATGTTGGCACTGCAGGCAGAGGCTTAGCCTACTACGCCACAGCACCGGCCCCTATTTCTATCATCTTGTTTATTGGTTTCATATAGCATAATTTTTCATCTTTCTTTTTTGCTCCTTTCCTTCCCATAGAAATTTTATTTTGATCTTATGCTTTGAACCATTTTTGTGCTCAGTAATAACATTTTAACCTGAACATTTGCATCAGTAAAGTCTAATATGAATAGCAGAACTATTCTTTCCTAAACAATAAATGCAAATGGGAAAAGTTTAACTTAGTTCACACTTGCTGAATTCCATGGTAATTCTGTCTACAGTTTATTCCCATCTTGTTTTTAACAGATGTCTTTTGTTTCGGTGTCCTTTTAAAGAATCAATTTTTATTTTACATTTTTAGTAGTTTACTCAGTAAGGCTTTCTGAGTAATAAATCTTGATTGTGTTAAAATATTTTAAATGTTGCTTTTATGAGTAATTGGATTTTCTGATTCTGTCCTCACAGGTGTTTTAATCTCCCTTTTACATCCTAACTCATCCACTGTTCTGCTCTGAATTCTCCAAGTTTCATGGGATATATTCCAGTTTACTGATTTTCTCATCAGCTTCTTCTTAAGCTATGTCTGATCTTATTTTTTAATCTCCCATTGAATTCTAAGTTTCAATGAGCATGTTTACATTTCCAGACATTCTAATTGATTTTTTTTCCCAACTCTGTCTTCCTTTAAGCAATAATCTGTTCCTTCATTTGTGCCTGTATTCCTTTTAAAAATCAGTTTGTGTTTTACCGGCTTTACTGTCTGACTCAGATTATTGTATGAACCTGTGTGTTAACAGAATGCTTACTCATGTATTATGCTACTGACTCTCCTTGGAAGTAAATCCACTAGCGTGATCTCAAACTTTGATTTGGAAGACAGGTCATTTTTAAGTGTAGGCTATTTTTATCATAGACCATCACATTACAGTTGTGGGAGGGATACTTTAGGGTGACCTGCTGTTCCCTCTGCTGGTACCCCAGAAGTTTTACCAATTATGTTAATTATACCCCCTTTGTTTTTCTTCCCTGCACTGTTTCTTTGTCTCCACACCAGATCTGGGTGTAGGCTTGTGGTTTTACTGGAGGTATTATTTAAGTGAATATTTCATTTTCCTTTTCCTTACTATGAATTTTCCTGTGGTTTCCCTGGCCTGGTCGGGGGGAACCTCCTGGCTCTTGCTCATGGTGGTATAGCCATTTGTGGGCCCTAGCTTTATTCAGGATTCTTGATTCCAAGTCTTAGACTCAGGCTTTCACAAAACAAGGGCTTCTGCCTTTGTGCCCAAACTGAAACCCCCAACTCCCAGGCCCTGGGACCTATGCCCTCATCCACATGTGCTGCTGTCATCACTCACATGGTTGACTCTTGAGCTTTGAGTCGCAACATTTCTGATACTTGTGCATTTCTCTTTCTTCTGAATCTCTCTTCTCTCCCTATCCACATCTGCCCCAGTGTGTGTATCTTTTAAGCTTGTAACATGTTACCCAATATTTCTATAGGAATTGACTTAAAGGTGTTTGTATTAATGTGGGTGCTATGGAAGAAGTATGTCTATATGTCTGATTATTTTGAAAGAGGAGAGAGAGAGAGAACGAGAGTGATAGAGAGAGAGAGAGAGCGCTCCCATCTAATGGTTCATTCCCCAATTGTCTGCAATGGCCAGGACTGGGCCAAGCCAAGATGAGTGCCAAGAACTGAATCCAGGTCTTCCAGGAGGGTGGCAGGAATCCAATTACTCAATCCATCAGCACTACCTCCCAGGACCTGCATTGGCAGGAACCTGGAATCAGCCGCTGGAGGCAGGAATTTGACCTCAGTGCTCTGAGGTAAGATGTGGGCACTAGCTGGCATAACTGCTATGCCAAATACCAGCCCCTCAATTTGGTTGTTTTCAAACAAAAGAATGAATTAACTGTATTGATTAATTAAACCTTGACAGTAATATTTTTCATTTATTTCACACTGTATTGCTCTTCAGTACCAATTTAGCTTTTCTTTAAAAAATACTATATTAGACTATTTAGGCAATTCAGAATCCTACTCATATCCAGTAAGAATTGGGAATTTCTCCTACCTAGAATTTTACCTACAATTATATCAGAATTATTTGTATATAATTTTGAGTATATTCAGAGATTATATCTCATACCTGGTTCAATGGTAAGCAGGCTCACTTCATTTTGAGATAATATTGCAATATCCAAAAGGTTCCTTCCAAAGTAGGTGAATATTAAATGATAATTCTTAACTATCATTTGTAACCTTCTGGCTGTTTTTTCTACCTTCATTCTTTGTATGTCCTTGGCCTTTCTGCAAGTTTTATAGTTTTACATATTTTGTGTCCCAAAATATGGGCTAAAGCATCATTAGTTCTTTGTGACACTTTGGCAACAATACCATGCCAGCAAGACCAAGCTTACTGGTAAACAGGAATTATAGCTTTCACTGTAAAATACTATAATTACACACTGCAGCAATATCTCTGTGGTTTTTATCACTGAGGAAATCAATAGCAGTGTAGACTACAATTCTCTGTTGGACTGGAGCAGATATGGAAGCAGATGAAATGGTTTATTGACTAGTAGGGATTTTTACTATAGCAAATCAAAGCTGCAGAAATAAACAACTCTTTAGCTGAATGAATTTAACCCAAATACCAATCCATTTCAGTCTAACAAGACATACATATATATGTAAACAAACAAAACTCCTCTTCCTCATTCTTCTTCCCTATTTACATGCAGAATTCTGGTCAGCACTACTGGCACACATCCAATCAGACAGAAAAATGTCTATTCATTCTGTAAGAAAAGATCAAGATGCTAAGGGGTTACTGTCTTGGTCTGAATATTTCATGTCTGTAGTTGACAAATGTCATAATGTAGAATGTGCCATTTTATGTAACTAATAAAAGGTCCAGTGTTCCATATGGTGGCATGGTATTCCTTGTTAAATAGGTTGCTTTGAGAATTTTTAAATATGCACAACAGAAGCAGTAGGTGTTAAATCATTGGTGGCTGAAATACGAAGTTGAGAAAAGGAGGACAAAGAAAAGAAGGAGAAGAAAACTCCAAAAGTTGCTTTCAATGACATGAATCAGTCTGTTCTATAGGAAAGAAAGAATACGAAACAATAACAGTGTTAAACTAAAACTTGTCTGTGTTATGCTGTCATTTTAATCCTCAGTCCAACTCAACGCTGGAGGGGACAAACCCCATGTCTCAGGATAAAGGGTGAGCATAACGGCCGTATTCTTTTCATTCTTGCATTTCTGGTACAAACTCTGTAGGGTGCACAGTAGCAGTCCTCAAATCAGAACCAGAAGCTTTATGGAAAGCTCAGCAGCAGCTCCTTGTCAAAGAATGCAATGCGTCCTGATCATAAAAGTAAGCGGTCTCTTGGATTTTTATTCTGTGTGAATAACATAATTATTTATTTGTATTTTAAGCAAGATTTCTTTTTAAGGGTCCTTGTGTGTATAGACTCTGAAAGGTAAACAATTTCACATATGCTGAAAACAAAATATTTCATTCCTAAATGACAAACACAAATACCTTTACACAAACACATTTGGCTGCTTGTATTCTGCAAGCAATTTGCAATGTGTTAGGAGAATGTCAACATTTGGCCACCATTCGTTTAGATCCAAAGATAGCACATTGATTCATTATTATGAATGTATATGATTTCAGAACAATTCTTATACCTTCACTCATGGAAAGACATGGTAAACTCTGTAAACCTAAGGGATCCTCAATAAAGGGAAAAGAATTGATAAGCATCGAAATCAAAGTACCACCTCATTCAGATAATCTAAAGAAGGCAGGCTTGCAAAATGGAGAGTATTTAGCTTACAACACCCATTCCATTCCCGAGCCAATTTTCTGCACTCATTTGAAAAATTTATGTAACATTGTGTCATTTATGTAACATTATGTGCTTTAAATAAACTAAATTGAACCCGCATTATAACTTCTGACACAAACTGGTCATTTTCAAGGGGACGTGAAGATGTACATCCTAAACATTGACTGTAAACTGACAAATCTGCTTGCACAAATATTTACCATCCTTATGTATATTTCACATTCCGTGGACATTGGTTCTGTATCAGTCATGAATTATGAATAAACAGCTCCCTTTTTGGGAGTCATGTTTTGACTCCGCGAGTTTAGAACACCCTTTTGTGCCCTCTAATAACATTGGGTTATGGTTCCCTGGTCTGGAAAGAATGACGATCTCTCCATGGAAAAGACTAAATCATGCCCTGCTCGTGGGAAAGCAATACTGTGCGTCACTTGCTAACCAGACAGTTATTATTCATTCTGGATCCTGGGAGATTAGCATTTTCCAGTTTTCAGAGAGAGCGGGATAAGATATTGCTATATTGGAGCATTTTTGGTCATTGTTCAAAGCATTCTTAATTTCTAATATTTTCTCCAAAGATTTTTCACATGGTTCAATCTCAGGCCCTCCAGCCACCTGTAGTTTGCTCAGATCCACTTACTCTGCATGCAGAGCCCATCCGTGCAGTTCTTGGATTGCAAGACCAAGCCGTCGCAGTCCTTGCCTCCATTCTTGGGGGCTGGTGCCGTGCACTCCCTCCTGCGCCAGTGGGTGCACTCTGTGCTGCATGTAGACCACTTGCTCCATGAAGTCCACCTGCCATCCACTGCCATGAAAAAAGCCCACATGAGATCAGGGATAGAAGCAGCAAGGGAGGGGGAAGGGAAGCAGAGCTCAAGTACAAAAGAACGAGACCACAACGGAAGGAAAGGTTGCACCTAGAAGTACTGTGTTCATCTTTATCATGGAAAACTGGAGTATGTTCTACATTGTCTGGGTCTTGTGAATATTTCTAAGAGGATGTGTGACTGTTTCTTCATAGACCAGGCCATAAGAGTGCTCATGGGACACAGAGAAACCAAAGTGGTCACCAGGAGTAACACGAGAGTTGGCTAGGGTGCCCCCTCCCCCTTCTTTTAATTAAGAAGCTTCTGGATTTTGTGTTGAAAATTAGGGGTATCTCTTTGGGTCTAACATTCCTTTATGAGTAGTGTCATCTTGACAATAAAGCTTGTATGGGAATTGAGAGAACAGGTTGCTACAGCAACATATATCTAGTTCTCATTTTATTTTAATAATAATATTTAGCTAAGTCCCTAATTTTGTAGTTATCCAGACATTTAAAACTGATTTACTGTCCTTCTAGTTTTGGTAGCCAACTAGTCAGCAAATTCAATGATAATGAACTGAGCTATCTCTATAGATCATGCAAGTTAAGTTAAATCTCAGTTTGAAGAAAATACATGAGAGTTAACTCACTATCATACTTTAAAATGAATTTTTTATTTTTATTTTTTGACAGGCAGAGTTAGACAGTGAGAGAGAGACAGAGAGAAAGGTCTTCCTTTTTTGCCATTGGTTCACCCTCCAATGGCTGCCGCAGCCAGCGCATTGCGCTGATCCGAAGCCAGGAGCCAGGTGCTTCCTCCTGGTCTCCCATGCGGGTGCAGGGCCCAAGCACTTGGGCCATCCTCCACTGCACTCCCGGGCCACAGCAGAGAGCTGGCCTGGAAGAGGGGCAACCGGGACAGAATCCGACACCCCGACCGGGACTAGAACCTGGTGTGCAGGCGCCTCCAGGCGGAGGATTAGCCTGTTGAGCCGTGGTGCTGGCCTAAAATGAATCCTTTTAAGCTTATCACAGAAACAGGATAAAAATATTGAAAGAAGAGTTTTTAAACATTTAATGTTCTCTGAAATACATAAAAATTATTATTATCTAGGAGTTGATATAAAACATCAAACATCATACCTGCATATTGGAAAAACAGTCCACATAATTTGGGAAGATAATCTACATATTTTGGGAAATATATATGATTTAATAGTCAAATTATTCTATATATATTATATAATAGGCTTAGAAATATGTCCATACAAAAAAATGATGAAGGCATTAATATTTCTATCACACAGAGCTGGCTGTACAAGCAACTCTCAACTATCTGTGGTGAAGACATCTGCTTAGGCCCAGACTGTCACAGTGAACAGAAACACACACACACACACACACACACACACCCTCTTGCTCACTTTTAATTGAGTCTGCTCCTAGATAAAATACAGAGCAGTACAAAGCAAAATCTGAAATTCCAAGTCTAGCTAAGTGCCAAAATGTGTTCTATAAATAAAAGCTCTCAAAGAGTTCAGTGTGGGAGACTGTTTTGATACTGGGAAATCAACACTTGAGAAAGTAACATGTCAATTATATTTTTCTCTCCAGTCATCTCTCCAGCCTGTCTCTGAGACACGTTCTATTAAAAGGATGAACTGGAGCAAAGTTAGGTAAAATAAAGAGAAGGAGTTTATGTATCTAAACAATTAAACTGACAACAAAATAGCTACTCCAATGAGTGTACCAAATGTATGGAGCACTTATAGATAAGTTCAGTCTCACTTTGGGATATGTCATATAAGTAGACATTTTAATGGATTTTGGTATTGGTAAATATTAGCTTCGATTACCTAGGGATAAGAGCTGGTGACAGTATGAAATAGCACAAAAGGATGCTAGACAGCAAAGGGACACAATCTTGCTAGGTACAACTGAAACTAACACAGATGACCAACATGTACAGATAATAAAGAGATAGCTGCATTGTACTTTCAAAATCCATTATCCCATGTGTCACAAAGCTTTGTCTTCCTTTTAATTCATTCCAAATGTTTTATTTGCTGTTGCCCAGAAACTGACATCACATATCAAAGATTTCAGTCTACAACATTTTCTAAATTTCAATTCCAATTAAGTTCCCTGGTTTTCTGAGGATCAAGGGTTGTTATTCTTAAAAATGTGTGGCTTTCAATGCTGTTCAAAATCCCTTGAATTATAGAACCTCTAATCTGGGCTCCAGCAGTTCTGCTGAATAATATAGATGGATTATGTTCAAGAGTGTTTAATCTCCTCTTTGATACTATTTTGCATATTTGGATAACAACCTTAAGTACTCTTTTGGAAGAAAACACTTGATTTTTCCAGCAATGTAAACATTGAATGTAGGATGGATTTACATAATATTTATCACACCCTGAGGTCAAGAATTAGCCACTTGTCTCTGTTCTCTAAAACATGTTTCTAGAACAGTGGGACACATTTGGACGGAAAGGAGGGGCCAATTTACCTGGACACAATGTGGTACAGGCTATTTTCTGGACACTCTGCCCTTCACAGAAGGCACCACCATTGAGTGGTGCTGGGTTGGTGCAGGTCCTTGTACGTTTCTGATACCCTCGTCCACAGCGACTGTTACACACCGACCACTCTGTCCAGGTGGACCAACCACCATTCACTGAAAGAAGAAAGACAGTATCAAGTAGATGCACATCTGTGAAGATACAAAAGCCACATACAACATGTGAACAGAAGTCTTCTCCCAAGTGACCATACAAAACATCTAAAATTTCAAGGCTAGAAGAGTCACGCCATTTCATCCAGAATTTTATTGCACTCATATTATTGAAAGATCTAAACACAGACATAAATGAAAATTTATTCACCAAGATTTACTCACAAAAATAAATAGGACTGTAGTCTCTTTTCCTTGGCCAACACTCTTTAAAAAAATACACCTCCTTCCCTTGTCGAATTCCCCAAATTACTTTTGATAGCTTATCTCAATAAATGTTTACATCCTTATGCCAAGGCTGCCAGTGGACAAGTCTGTAGTATGGGAACTGAATAAAAGCATCTAGTTTTCAAAAAACAGATGATTGATTATATCTCTTTGGTACATGTAAACTTAACAACCTTTTAAATATATTTAGTCAGTCCCACAAATGAGTGAAGCAGGTTAAAAAAGAAATTCTTTTTTTTTTTTTTTATTTATTTATTTATTTTTTTTGACAGGCAGAGTGGACAGTGAGAGAGAGAGACAGAGAGAAAGGTCTTCCTTTGCCGTTGGTTCACCCTCCAATGGCCGCCGCGGCCGGCGCGCTGCGGGTGGCGCACCGCGCTGATCCGATGGCAGGAGCCAGGAGCCAGGTGCTTTTCCTGGTCTCCCATGGGGTGCAGGGCCCAAGCACCTGGGCCATCCTCCACTGCACTCCCTGGCCACAGCAGAGGGCTGGCCTGGAAGAGGGGCAACCGGGACAGAATCCGGCGCCCTGACCGGGACTAGAACCCGGTGTGCCGGCGCCGCTAGGCGGAGGATTAGCCTATTGAGCCGCGGCGCCGGCCAAAAAAGAAATTCTTACAGTGTTGGAGTTTTAAGCAAATTAGTTATTTGAATTGGCAATCCAACCAGTTGATGGAACTGGAATGGACACTTATTGTAAAGGGTTATTATCTCTTTCTGGTGTTTGAAGGAGCTGTCTCTCTGTGTGTTTGTATATATATATATATATATATATACATATATATAATTATACATGTATAAATTCAAAAAATAAAATACTAGTTAAATGTGTATGTTTTTCTGTAGAGTTCTGATGATTCCAATCCATGAGCTTTAAACTTGCTTTATGAGGCCATGAAAAGGACAAACAGATGGCTGATAGCTAGGAAGGAACTTAACCTGCTCAGCTTTACAAATTCCAAATGCCATGGCATTGTCAGTGTAAATTGCTTACTAACATACTGGCAAGCTGATATTCGGGGTTATGGGCTACAAGCACTGTTCTGCCAAATATTTCTAATGAGGGCTGAATAATCAGAAACTTTCAGAGACAGAAAGGTCTCTTTGAAGATTCTGGGCTTATCCCATCATATAGAGGGAAGACAAGGGCTCAGAGAATCCAGGTTTAAAAACACAGTTAGTGACAGATGTGGTCCCAGAACACAAGATTCCCGACTTTCAGTACAATGCTCTTTTCCTAGTTCAAAATGCTAAAATTACTTGGGTTTTATATTTCCTAAAAGAAAATGCATACATTGCACTATGGATATTGAAAGCATACTGTACGAAGGCAGAGTTTTGTGCATCCATAGAATACATCTATATTTATTGTCCTCATTAGTTATTCATGATTGGTACATTGTTGTAATTGTGCCCCACTGCTTCTTTGCATTTCAAATGCTGTTAGTTAAGACTTTCAGGCAGTTTAGAAAAAGATAAAAAGCAGGAAACATTTTATTATGACTTAAGAAAGGCAATTGCTTATAATTCAACATAGCCATTATCTGGTCTAGGAAATTAAACCCCAGAGTAATCATAGGATCAAGAAAATCTGCATGCATCTGTCCTTAATTAAAATGACAGCTTTAAAGGATCGCTAAATTCAGTCTTTGGAACATCACAGTGATTTCTGTCCTCATAAGTTCTTCTATCATAAGTATACATCTACCTGAATGGTACTATAAGGGAGACAAAATTTTAGCATCTATACTTTTAGGGCCTTTTCTCTTAGACTTGAGAATTCAGTTGACTTAAGAAAGCAATAGGAGAGAAAGATACAAATATATTTAATGCAAGCTGTCTGTGGCATGGGCACCTTCATGAAGAAATGAAGACCCAAGTGTTGAGTTGCAGTGGACCAATCACATACTAATTTGGCTAGAGTAGTGAATTGTGTACAAGTAAGCAAATTACGTGGTGAGGCTACAAGAGAGTTATTTTAATAAGATCTAGATAAAACTTTCTTGGCCTCGACTTCCTGTTCTTGGATGTTACTTTTCTTCTAGTGCAGGGAACTCGCCTTTCACAGGGGAACGTTATCTCCTGCTTTTTTTTTTTTTAATTTTTTTTTTATTTTTTTGACAGGCAGAGTGGACAGTGAGAGAGAGAGACAGAGAGAAAGGTCTTCCTTTGCCGTTGGTTCACCCTCCAATGGCCGCCGCGGCCGGCGCGCTGCGGCTGGCGCACCGCGCTGATCCGATGGCAGGAGCCAGGAGCCAGGTGCTTTTCCTGGTCTCCCATGGGGTGCAGGGCCCAAGCACCTCGGCCATCCTCCACTGCACTCCCTGGCCACAGCAGAGGGCTGGCCTGGAAGAGGGGCAACCGGGACAGAATCCGGCGCCCCGACCGGGACTAGAACCCGGTGTGCCGGCGCCGCTAGGCGGAGGATTAGCCTAGTGAGCCGCGGCGCCGGCCTATCTCCTGCTTTTAAGCAGCAGAAGGGAAGGTGCAGGGATGTCATATCGGCTGCATGACAAATGCCTTTAACTTAGAAGGAATCAATGTGTCAGAAGGGCGTATTTTGGGGTGCCAGGTGCTCAAGTCCTTTAGTACTGTTGGAAGGAAGTAAGTGCCAAGAGCAGATCACCTCCACCCCTTCCTCACAGTCAGGCAGGCACCAAGGTTCCTGACGATCATTCAACACGGCAGCAGGGGGTAGTGACAAGGCGTGGGTATTTATCATTACAGGAGGTGGCAAAAATCTCAAAATACTTCCTAGGGTTGCTGTGTCTCCTTTGAGACAATAAATCATCAATATGCCAAGGATCTATTGTGTGTCTGACATTGTGAGAAATATATCAATATACTCACCTGTCTCAGGCTACAGAGGAGCTTAAAGTTTTGCTGGGAAGATGAAACTATTTGTAAAATGACCAGCAAACAATGGAATGCTAAACTGCCCAGGGAGACCAAAGCACGCATGCCACATCAAAACTCAGTGAGAAATTGCTTAGTACTTGAGGTCAAATGATAGGCTTACAGATGAGATGTACTAGAAAGGGAAGAAGCTGAAGAAGTTATCATACTGGACTCTGGCATGTTCTTGGGGTGAGGGCCACTTGACCATGGCTGTCCATATCATCCCTTTGCATGTGTCTCAGGGAAGGAATCAACAGGTTTTAGAAGTTCAAGTTGCTCTGATGTGCTTGGGGAACAGGCCAGCTCCAGTGTTCAAAAATTTTATAGTCACTAGGCTGAGCCCTGCCCACAGAAACAGCAGAAGGCTGATTAAGCATCTTTATCCCCAGACTTGAGCATAGGGCTTGCTGCCACAGCTTGTGGGGCTGAGGCGGGGTGGGTGGTGTGTGTCTTAGGGACCCATGGACACTTTTCTGGAAGCTGATGACCAATGGTTGAGAATTTTAAAGCTGAGACTTTCTTTTTTTAGAATTAATTTTACTATTTTAAAAGGCAGAGTTATGGGGCAGGGTTGGGGTGGAGAGATTGATTTTGCATCTGCTGGTTCACTCCCCAATTGGCTGCAACAACCAGGAGCTGGGCTGATCTGAAGCCAGGAGTCAGGAGCTCCCTCTGGGTCACCAATGTGGGTGCGGGGGCCCAAGTTTTTGGACCATCTTCCACTGCTTTCCCAAGCCATTAGCAGAGAGCCGGATTAGAAATGGAGCAGCCGGGACTCCAACTGGTGTCCACATGAGATGCCAGCCCTGCAGACGGCAGCTTAACCCACCGTGCCACAGGGCCAGCCCCAAGCCAAGGTTTTCTTACCTGGGTAGCAAGGAAGTAGGTAACCTTCACTGTCCATGTGAGAGGCTAGAAAGCATAGCAACGAAGGTTGAAATTACCTATACCTACAAGATATTGCAGCTGGACATGAACTAGACAGAGAACTGGAAAGCTCACTCACCATAAACTATGACAGTGGCAGTTGTACTTTTTCTCTTGGCAACAATGTTTTTAGCAACACAGGTATAATTCGCAGTATCAGAGAGGCGGGCCTGCTTTATGATGAGGTTATGATCAATAGTAATGTAAAAGTTCCGGTCTTCAACAGGATCAATTATGTCTTCGTTTTTCAACCACTCCACCTAAAGATGCACAAGAAAGTTAGATAAATCCCCAGTATGGGGCCCTTGAAGACTGTTTACCCTAACTTGCGTTTTGTGACATGTATAACATCATTCCACGCTATGAACTTCAGCAAACTGGAAGCAAGTAACTTTGCGAGGTCATGTTAAGTATCACTCACCTGCCAAACATGCTGATTCTGTCTGTACTACATTATTTTCAAATGTCAATGAACCCACTGGGGAATACAGTGTTCAAATTGTTTTCACTTTGCCCTGCAGGCAGGAATGGGGTATATGCACTGCCAAGTTCAAAACCCAATCAAAAATAATGGGCTAAGCATTTCAAACCCAACTCAAACCTTTTGCTATTTGATTTGTTTACTCTTGGCAACTTACCTGCTGCTTTTCAGAAAGGAATATAAGGACTATAAAAAAGCTCAAAAGGCATTTTAGACATCATGCAGCTCTAATAAACCAACATTTGGATGATTTACGTGTAGCCTCACTGCAACACATGGATTAAATTTCCCTGAAAATGCACTGATTGTAAAATGTAGCAAAGCACATTTAAGCCAAAATATTAAAACACACACACACACACACACACACACATACACTTGTCTCTACAAACCCTCAATACAATTCAAAGAGCTGATAAGTACTACTCAAATCATTCTTTTTGTATATCTTTAGCGCTTTGGTCTTCTGCTCATGGTTTGCTTTTAGGAAACTAGATTCAAGATCTGACTGTTCAAAATCAATGAACTACAGTTTTTCTATGTAAATAGTGTCAGTTTAGCAAGAGTGATGTTACCCTTGCTGAATAAAAGGAAGAAAATACAACTGTATACACTGTCTTTGTGAAAGGTAAATTATTTCTTATCTTGGCAATTGTGTTTTTCTTGCTATGCATGGATTTTTTTTTCATTAAAGAAAAAACAACATTGGTATTTACCACACTTAAACTTTCCTCCCACATTATGGTAGATGTGGATACAAGTAACCTTTATTAGTCAGGAGTCAATATTGTTGCCATTTTCAAAAATTTTAAGAAGCTTCCCTAGCACCACAAGAGGTCTAGGAATTAATCGCTAAATCTGCCAGTGGGCTTGACATCACAGGTCTCAATTAGATGGCATGCAGGGACTCTCCAATAACGTGCTTCTAATCCTTAGAAGAGAGGCAATGCAGAAAGGGCAAAACAAAAACACACAGCAGCCCTGAAACGCAGAAACATAGGGGGATGCAGATTTGAACAAGTATCAGCATTGGTGTAAATTCTGAATTAGCTAACCCTTCTTCATATTTACACTAATGTGAGTGAGCAAAGGAATAGAATCCACCTCAAACAGTGGATTTTTTTTTTTTTTGACAGGCAGAGTGGACAGTGAGAGAGAGAGACAGAGAGAAAGGTTTTCCTTTTTGCTGTTGGTTCACCCTCCAATGGCCGCCACGGCTGGCGCCCTGCGGCCGGCGCACCGCGCTGATCTGATGGCAGGAGCCAGGAGCCAGGTGCTTTTCCTGGTCTCCCATGGGGTGCAGGGCCCAAGCACCTCGGCCATCCTCCACTGCACTCCCTGGCCACAGCAGAGGGCTGGCCTGGAAGAGGGGCAACCGGGACAGAATCCGGTGCCCCGAACGGGACTAGAACCCGGTGTGCTGGCGCCGCAAGGCAAAGGATTAGCCTAGTGAGCCGCGGCGCTGGTTCAGACAGTGGATTTTTAAAGTATGCTTTTCGTTTTCACAGATTACACCTTTAATCAGGGCATTCCTTGGATACATCTGATGTGTGTGTGTGTGTGTGTGTGTGTGTATGTATACGTATATATATATATTTATGCATGGAATTCCAGAAGTTCATGGAAAATGGAATTAAAAGAAAGTATGATTTTTGTTTTCAAAAACAGACTGTACATTAAGTCAGGACCATTCTTAGATATAGCTCATATGATATACATATATATAGATACATGGACTTAAAAGTTCATGGAAAATGAAACTAAAAGGTACTATTTTGGCACCCCAAATTTTGAAATCATGCATAACTTTATCATAATGTCATGAACTTCTTTAAGACTCTGTGTAAGTGTGTATTTCAACCTTTTTGTGGTCACCCAAATAAACTTTTCTTTTAATTCCATTTTGCATGAAGTTTTTGGAATATGTACATACTCATACTCACTTGACCTGGATTTTCTCCAATATCACATTCTGTGTGAAATATGATCTTACTGGAAGTGCACAGGAAATGGCAAAATTTATATTACTAGAAACCTCCTTGATGATAACTGAAAGTTGATATTAATGTTGGTTAATTTGGACATGACCTAGGTTATCGATTCCATTCTAAAGAAAACTTCCAACTTAGAGAAGGCACTGATTGGCTCTTAGAATTTTTTCTACTGTTTGTGCTCAGCATGCCTTTTCCTTAAAAACCACTGTCAGAGTTTGGGATTCTCATGACCTCTAAATGCCTGGGAGTTCATAACTTGATCTCCAGCTTCCCTGTTAGCCATTGCAAGAGGGTACTTAAAATATGCTTTCTGAGCTGTCTGCACATTAATGTTTATTGCAGCTCAATTCACAATAGCTAAGATCTGGAACCAACCCAAATGCCCATCAACAGTAGACTGGATAAAGGAATTATGGGACATGTACTCTATAGAATACTATACAGCAGTCAAAAACAATTAAATCCGGTCATTTGCAACAAGATGGAGGAATCTGGAAAGCATTATGCTGAGTGAATTAAGCCAGTCCCAAAGGGACAAATATCATTTGTTCTCCCTGATTGGCAACAACTAACTGAGCACCAAAAGGAAACCTGTTGAAGTGAAACGGACACTATGAGAAACAATGACTTGATCAGCTCTTGTCCTGACTGTTGATGTACAATGTAATACTTTATTCCTTTTAGTATTTTTTTGTTCTAGTACTATTGCTTGAACTCTGTAATTAACACACAATTATTCTTAGGTGTTTAAATTTTAACTGAAAAGTGATCCCTGTTAAATATATAGGAGTGGGAATAAGAGAGGGAGGAGATGTACAATTTGGGACATGCTCAATCAGACTTGCCCCAAGTGGTAGAGTTAGAATCATGCCAGGGGATTTCAATACAATCCCATCAAGGTGGCATGTACCAATGCCATCTCACTAGCCCAAGTGATCAATTTCAGTTCACAGTTGATCACACTGATAGGTCTAAGAGTTAAAGGGATCACACAAACAAGACTAGTGTCTGCTAATACTAACTGATAGAATCAAAAAGGGAGAGATCGATCCAACATGGGAAGTGAGATACACAGCAGACTCAGAATGACAGATGTCCTAAACAGCACTCTGGCCTCAGAATCAGCCCTTAAGGCATTCAGATATGGCTGAAGAGTCCATGAGAGTATTTTAGGCATGGAAAGCCAAGACACTCTGGAAAAAAAAAAAAAAAAAAAAACTAACTGAAAGATCTCTGTGAGTGAGATCCCAGTAGAAAGAATGGGGCCATCAAAGAAGGAGGTACCTTTCTCTGAAGGGAGGAGAGAACTTCCACTTTGACTATGACCTTGTCTAAATATGATCAGAGTTGGTGAACTCAAGAGACTTCCATAGCCTTGGCAACTCATGACTAGGGAGATTACTGACACCATAAACAAGAGTGTCAAATTGTTAAGTCAACAACAGGAGTCACTGTGTACTTACTTCTCATGTAGGATCTGTCCTTAATGTGTTATCCAATGTGAAGTAATGCTATAATTAGTACTGAAACAGTATTTTACACTTTGTGTTTCTGTGTGGGTGCATTAATATATACTAAATTGATCTTCTGTATATAAAGATAATTGAAAATGAATCTTGATGTGAATGGAATGGGAGAGGAAGCGGGAGATGGGAGGGGTGCGAGTGGGAGGGAAATTATGGGGGGGGAGAAGCCATTGTAAATCCATAAACTGTACTTTAGAAATTTATATTTACTAAATAAAAGTTAAAAAAAATTCTATGATAAAAAAAAATATGCTTTCTGGGGCCAGCGCTGTGGCGCAGTGTGTTAACGCCCTGGCCTGAAGTATCAGCATCACATATGGGCACCGGTTCTAGTCTTGGCTGCTCCTCTGCCGATCCAGCTCTCTGTGGTGGCCTGGGATAGCAGTGGAAGATGGTCCAAGTCCTTGGGCCCCTGCACTCGCATGGGAGACCTGAAAGAAGCTCTTGGCTCCTGGCCTTGGATCGGCTCAGCTCTGGCTATTGTGGCCATCTGGGAAGTGAACCAGTGGATGGAAGACCTCTCTGTCTCTACCTCTCTAACTCTGTCTTTCAAATAAATAAGATGAATTTAATAAAAGATATTTGAAAACTTAAAAAAATAAATAAAATATGCTTTCTGTCCAGCCCCCTTGTGGACCAGGCTGCAGCAATAGGCCTGGGATATGGCCTGAATTTATATTACTACTTGGCTTCACCTTTGCTCTTCTGCTTGCTCTTTCAACTTTACTAGGCTCTCCTGGGAGCACTTCTTTAAAAATTACTTGCTACAATGGCTTGCTTCTGGAGAACCTGGCCTAAGTCATGATTGTGCAATATTATGCTATCTTCTATGTTAATGAATCAGTTTAACACTGATGATGTTATCCTAATCATGGATGACTTAAAGGGATCCAAAGGAATATGAGCAACCACTTGTTTATTTCAAGAATTTATTACATGAAAGAAAGAGTTCAATGTGCATGGTTGACAGAAGATTTAAAGAGATACACATGCTTGTTGGTTGATGACCTCTGTTTTTTCATACATAACCCCCCATTTTTCTCAAGTGTCTGCTGCCCATGTTGGAGCAGTGACCATGACCTGAACTTTTAGGATTCCTGAGGAGCTTCAACAGCAGTGTGGAGGACTTAGAGACCTGGAGAGGGCTCAGTCCCCCACCCCTAACCACCTCTTAAATCACAGAAGCTCTGTTTTTTATCTGTTCCACATTGGGTTGACTTGTGTGTTTTTGTTGGAAGAAACAAAGGACTTTAAAGGTAGAAAACAGATGCAGGAATGGAGAGGGGAGCCAAAGACTTCATCTTCTCTGGAAACCTCCTCAGCTCCCAAGTCCCAGGACGGCTGGGGGTGCCCCAGCCCTCTGCCTTGGGACCATCTCCATGAGGGTCTTAAGGCATGGCAGCAGGTAATTCCTTACCACCTGTACCATAGCTGCAGGCTGCACTGGACATTCCCTTCTTCACAAGCCCTGAGCTTTTCACACTGCCTTGGAATAGATCAGCAAAATTATTCAGTTTCAAACTCTTTTTAGAGTATGCCTTCAACTTTTTGTAACTAAACCCTAGCTCTTTTTCAAATCCCGAGTGCCACCGGGCCTGGGTTACAGGTAAGTGTCCATGCTTTGCACTTTCTTTTTTTTTTATTTTTTTTTTTAATTTTTCAACAGGCAGAGTGGACAGTGAGAGAGAGAGAGACAGAGAGAAAGGTCTTCCTTTGCCGTTGGTTCACCCTCCAATGGCCGCCGTGGCTGGTGCGCTGCGGCCGGGGCACCGCGCTGATCCGAAGGCAGGAGCCAGGTATTTATCCTGGTCTCCCATGGGGTGCAGGGCCCAAGCACTTGGGCCATCCTCCACTGCACTCCCTGGCCACAGCAGAGAGCTGGCCTGGAAGAGGGATTAACCGGGACAGAATCAGGCGCCCTGACCGGGACTAGAACCCGGTGTGCCAGCGCCGCAAGGCAGAGGATTAGCCTAGTGAGCCGCAGCGCCGGCTTATGCTTTGCACTTTCTATTCCAGATTCAGATGCTCTGAATCTCACACCATCCAATTCTATCATCTGAGCACTACAATTTTTTAGTCATCTACAGAACTCTGGGCTTATAGTCACTTCATCCAGTATAATTTCTATTTTGATAACTACAAGAATGATACTGCCAACATCCTGTCCCCTGAGTCCCAAGACTCTGTGTCCTACAATGATCTTGGTCTCTAAAGTGCCATCTTCTAAGGCCAGAGATATTTCAAGTCAGGGTTCACAGCAGAATAACCTACAGAACATTTATAGTATATCAATTCTAAACTCAACCCAGAGAAACTAAATCCAACCTACAGAAACTCTGATTCACTGATCTGCAGGGGTCTAGTGTTTTTATCTTTAAACTCACTGAAGGGTTGTAAATTACTGGTAGGGTTGAGAAATACAAAGCTTGAATACTGCTTTTTGACATGCGATTCCTGGTCCAAGAGCATCCACATCACCTGGGAGCTTGAAAGAAATGCAGAAACTCAGCTCCATTAATGTAGACTTATCAGATCAAAGGTGAACCTTATCAAGAACTTCAGGGGATTCATATTCATATTAAAATTTGAGAAGCACTGGTTTAATTCTTGTCCTTATAATGAATTGCAGTTCTTCCATAAATTCGGTTTCAACCACCCACTCCTTTTACCATTTTCCATCTTTTCTGCTGAGTTTATGCCTAGTTCAACAACCCTTCACCAGGACCTACAATCTTTATTTCTTATCCTCTCATGTCACCCCACCCATCTTTCCCAAGCATAAATTCCAGTGCCTAACTATCACCAGTTCTTGCATTATTTCCTCGAGTCTGTCATTCAGCCACTCCCTTGCCCACTATTCTCCTACACTATCTCTATTTTCTTGGCATGGAACACGATCATACACACTTATATTCAGGATAACTGAACGCAAGTGGATGGGCTCATCTTAAATTCATGATAACAGAACGCAAGTGGGCGCTTAATTCTGCCAAGTTGTACTCTATTTTCACCGTCTGCTCACTCTCCCACTCTCCTAGACAACGATTTCACACTTTCTCCTCTCTCCTAAAACACTACCGCCTCCTCCGTCTTCACTTACAGCTGATGACCACAATTTTGTCACGGAGAGAACTGACAATCACGAGTTTATCCCAAAGCTTCCCCTATCTACAGACCCACCCCAACCACACCCTCTCTCTTGTCCCTGGGGGAGCTCTTTGTGTTCCTCTATATCACGTCTGATCTGTACTCTGACTCCCATCCCCACTCTATTCTCAAGGACTCATCCAGGCCATCCTCCCCTCTCTATCTCCTGGATCATTCAGCTTTCTCCAGAGACTGAATCACTTCCATCAGGAAGCAGACATGCTATTATTTTTCACCACTTAAAACAGAAACCTTCCCTACCCACGTCTGCCTCTAGTCACCCCTACACTTCCCTGCTCACTCTCCACAACTCCTTGACATAGCTGTTGATACTCACCGTCTTCAATTCCTTTTTTTTTTTTTTTTTTTTTTGGACAGGCAGAGTGGACAGTGAGAGAGAGACAGAGAGAAAGGTCTTCCTTTGCCGTTGGTTCACCCTCCAATGGCCGCTGCAGCCAGCGCGCTGCGGCCGGCACACCGCGCTGATCCGATGGCAGGAGCCAGGAGCCAGGTGCTTTTCCTGGTCTCCCATGGGGTGCAGGGCCCAAGCACTTGGGCCATCCTCCACTGCACTCCCGGGCCACAGCAGAGAGCTGGCCTGGAAGAGGGGCAACCGGGACAGAATCTGGCGCCCCGACCGGGACTAGAACCCGGTGTGCAGGCGCTGCAAGGCGGAGGATTAGCCTAGTGAGCCATGGCGTCAGCCTCAATTCCCTTCTTCATATCTCTAGAACCCATCCTCAATCGTACTCAGTTCCAGCACTTCAGCACAACCTCACTTTCTAGTCACCACTCTGTGACACCTGTTGGTGCCCGCTTAGAGCTCGCTGGACCTGACTCATCAGCAGGATTTGATGGAGCTGGTCCTTCCCTACTGTTCACTGGCTTTCTTTGTTCATGGCACATTGCTGTAGGAATACAGTGAGCTGGGACCAGCATTGTGTGCTCCCATGGCACAGTCCTTAGGCCTTTTGCTCTTGTGCATTTTCTATCCATTCTCTTCTTTGTTGAGCTCATCCAGTCTCACACAGATGACTCTTAAATTTATCTCCAGCCCAGACCCCACCCCTGAACTCTCGACTCGTATATCCAACTGCCTTTGTGTGACAACGCTCAGTTGTCTCATAGTGACCTCCGGCACTGCCTTTCCAATCCTGCTCTTCCTGTAGCCTCAGCCAGCTCAGGACTGCCAACTGCAGCCTTCCAGTTACTGAGACACAAACCCCAGGCTTCACACACTCACTCATCTTTCCACTTTCTCTGCCCATTTGGTGTTAGAGCAGCACAGCAGGGCTCCGCCCACTTCTCACATCCTCACAATAAATTCTGGTCTTATTTTCTCCTTGTCCCCTTGGCCAGCAGGGCTATTTTCAACACAGTAGTCAGTGTGATTCATAAACGTTAAATCAGAACGTGCTACTCCACATTGCAGACCTTCCAATGTCTCCTTATCTCACAAAGCTGAAGTCCTTACACCGATCAGCTGGCATCACCAGCTCTGTCCCCTCTGGGTTCGCTCACCCCCTTTGCTTTCTCTCTCCTTTCCTCATCTCTTACCAGGTATACCCTCTTCCTGGTCCTTGTACACCTCAGGGATGCTATTATTTTGGAGATTTGAATCTGCTGGTGCATCTGCACAGAGTAATCTTTCCTTAGGGACTTGCAAAATTTGCTCTCTTTCCTTCTATTGTTCTTTTCTGAGATGTCACCTTCATGAGACATTTCCTGTTCAACCCTTAAAATTGCAATCTCTCTGCTTATACCCTAACATCACCTTCCATTCCTTTATGTATTTCATAGAATATCTTACCATCTCACATATACTATATTTCACTTTTATTATTTATTGGCTGTATTGTCCAATAGAATGTAAGCTCTAGAGATTTTTAGTCTTATTTTTAATAATTGTTATCCTCTCAGGACTTAGAATTGGCATGTAGTAGGTATTTAATTAGTGTTGGATGAAGGTACAAACATAATGGGATTAAATTTGTTATGCATATTTTTAGGCATCCATGAAGTTGGTACTTTGGAACGTGTGCTTGACCTGGTAGTTAAAGCACTACGTAGGATGCCTGCATTCCATTTGGAGTGCCTGGGTTTGAGTCTTGACTCTTCTGATTCCAAGCTCCTGCTAAAGTGTACTCTGTTGGGTAGCAGGGGGTGGCGGCTCAAGTGGTTGGGCCCCTGCCACTCATGTGGGTGACCCGGATGGAGTTCTGGGCTCTTGGCTTTGATCTGGCCCAGCACTGGCTGTTGCAGGCATTTGGTGAGTGAATCAGTGGTTGGAAAAATCTGTATCTTCAGATTCTTTGCCTTTTAAATTAAAAAAAAAATCCACACAAATAAAAATCCTGATGACTTCTGCTTCTGTTAGATCAGCCTTATTTTAGCATTAAGAACTTAAAATTGATATTGATGAAAAGAATATGTACAGGGCTAATATGGCCCAAACAATCTTTATTACCATTTTGTCTGAGATAAAAATGATAAAGCATTAATGAAAACAGAAGATACAAGGTGGGTAAAACAATGTGTGAAAATACTTCTGTTTATCATGCAAAAAAATTGCCTAAATCGGCAAAAGAAAACAATATAAGAGACACAATCACAACTCAAAAATATCCTTTAGGGGGGCTGGCCCTGTGGCACAGTGGGTAAAGCCGCCACCTGCAATGCTGGCATCCCTCATGGGTGCCTGTTTGAGACCCAGCTGCTCTACTTCCGATGCAGCTCTTGGCTATGGCCTGGGAAAGCAGTGGAATATGGACCAAGTCCTTGGGCCCCTGCACCCACGTGGGAGACCTGGAAGAAGCTCCTGGCTCCTGGCTGTGGATTGGCACAGCTATGGCCCTTGTGGCCAACTGGGAAGTGAACCAGCGGATGGAAGACTTCTCTCTCTATGTTAACTCTGACTTTAAAATAAATAATTCTTTAAAAAAATAATCCTTTCAGGCGGGTGTTTGGTCTAGTGGTTAGTATACTTGGGTCCCACATCAGCACCCCTGGGTTTGATCCCTGGCTTCAGCGCCTGATTCCACCTTCTTCTTTGCAGGCCGTGGGAGGCAATGGTAATTGGGTGCCTGCCACTCACAGCTCCTGCACTCAACCCTGGCTCAGCCCTCATCATCGCGAGAGTGAACCGGTGGATGGGAGTTCTTTTTCTGTCCCTCTCCCTGCTTGTTGAATAAATAAATAAAAATATGTAAACAATTATATACTTTTCATGCAATGTCTTCAGGACAAACACTGCTAGAGAACGTGATGCTATTCTATCTGAGTTAATTGCAGGGTGAATCTCTTTACAGTCGCTGTATCTAAAATTCTAAGAAACATGGGATTTTTTATGGTGCTAAATTTTACTGCATTGGTTAGTAATTAATTAGCTATATTACTGCAATGATATTTATTTGCAAACTAATCAGAAGTCAGAACCCTGGAATGCCTTTGGACTTGTCTTCATATTTTGGCATTTTCATCGCTTTCTGTTGATCTCACCCTGTGGCTGGTCTTCTCCCCATACCGCCCATTTAGCAAGATTTATACAAGAGAAAAGTCTTTCTGGGTTAGGAGTTATTTTTAGATATGTATAAAACATTCAAGAAGGGTGAAAAATAGATGGAAGTTCAGAAAACAATAAAAGACTTCGACCATTAGCCATAACTTGTTGTCATGGTTGCAGTGGTACAAAGTACTGTTCAAATTGCATCTGTCCTTGCAGCTCAGGAACTGCAGTCTTTTCACTACTTTGGAGTGTATTTGAAGTAATCTTCCCAAGTATTTATAAAGGCATTGGATTTTAGTAACAGGTAATGAAAACAATCATAAGGCCAGATTAGGATGACCTATTTGTATATTCTTTATTCGACTGGTGTTGAATAGCCCCATTGTGTGCAACTGAAAATCTTATTTTGGAGTTCCAACTAAGAGAGCTGCTGTTAGCTGTCAAGCGCCAACATTTTTGGGTTAAAGTTTGCACATCTCTTGGATGAGAGTCTAACCTTCTGTAGGCCTCAGAGTCCTCATTTAGGAAATGAGGATAATTCTAGAGCCATTTCATAAGATTTTTAAGGATTAGATGAATTACTATGTGAAACACTTTAGAGCCTGGCCTACAGGAAATAGTCAAAAGTTATTATTAACATTAGAAGTTATATTAAAGGTAATGGACAAAGCACAAATAATGCTAAAAAAAGATAAATGGTATTCATCTAAAAGCTACAAAAAGTATTTTAACATCTGAGCTCCTTTTACTTACACTGACAGTTCTACCAGACAAAGTCCACTCACCTTTGGGTTATAGCTCTACGACTGCATTAGACATATTAAAGCAATTGAGTATTAAACTGACCAATCTCTTTTGTATGCTAAGTGTAAATATGTAGTTCTATTCAAATTCTATGAATCTGTAATTCTGGAGATGTCATTTGTGTGCCTTTGCTTTGCAGTTATTAGAACATTTTAATTAATCTGTATAAATATTATTTTCTAATTCTTTTGAGCTAAAGAAATTATATACTGCATCATTTTTTAAAGTATAAGTAGACTTTTAATCAAAGGCATTTTATGAAAATTAATCTGAGACATATTCACTATTGTCTTTGCTAATAAGGCGTAAATGATAGACAGTATATTTTACTATTATTTTTACTTAGAATAGAAACTATAAAAATGTGGATTTCTTTACTTAGCCTAAATCATCCACATTATGATCTTTTTTTAATTTTACCTTTGTGAATTTTCAGTCTTTTTTCCTAGTATTTCAACTTATCTGCCATCATTGATTCTTTCAGGGACATCATCTACTCTGCCCCACCCCTACTGAATGGCATGCATATCAGGAGCTTTAATATTTTTATCCAAGTCTTCCAGAGATGGGATTTCCTCTTAGTCACCTCTGCTGTCTCCATCACTCCCAAATTCATGACTGATTGTCTCTGAGCTCACTTGTCAGTTTCTATTCCTCCCACAGAGAGGATTCTGGGGTAGATGGGTTGGTTTAATGGGAATAAAAAGAGGTAGGAATTATCAGACACATCTTGTGGTTACACAACAATAACTGTTCTTTGGCGCAGGAGAGATCCAGCGTGGGATCTGGAGGAGACCAAGACATCCTATAGTTCTTAATGCAGATCACAAGAATGAGAACCTGGATTAAGGGAGCAGAGAGCATTCCCTATGATGAAATTAGCAGGGCACAGATAGGGGTAAAAGGAATGGAGAGGTTGGCCATCAGGGGAGATGGAGGAGACAAGAGCACTACTGAGCACTCCAGGCACCCAGCTAAGTAGACTGTATACGTTACCTCTAGTCCATGCAACAGGTCTGGGAAGGCCACTTACATGCCTGTTTGTTCACCTCTTGAGTGCCAAATTCACAATTGCCTGAGCTCTGGGCTCTTCTCTGTCTGCTAAGCACAGAATTGGAAGGAGGCCACTGTAATGCTCCAACCTTGAGCATGGTCACTGAGGGCTCCAGGTCATGAGCTAGTGGCTGGATGAAGATGAGATACCAAGACACGTCCTAGCCCCCCAGGACTCGACTTAGCTCAGCTCCTGGCTGGTGCTCCCAGAGAAGAAGTGAGATCCTTAGGAAAGAGGCACTGAATGTGCCCTCCACTACCACCAGTGGTCACCAGTACAGGCTTACTTCATAGCTACCACCAGGACTGTGTGTGATTTGATTTTAGGGACATCAGGAAAGTTTTATTGCTCTCAAAATTGCTTCCCAAATCTTTGGTGTGACTTGAAATGTCTTTAAGAACTAGCTTTTTAATTCTTCTATTAGGTTTTCTTCACATGCAAATGACCTGGAGAAATAACATAAACTAAGCCATGCTGAACATTATAAAAGAAGGTATATAAATGGTTTCTAGTTATAAATAATTTCTAGATAAAAAAGTATTTGAAAGTCCAAGGATTTCAAACCGGATTCAAGTAGGATTTCAAACCAACATTTCAAAGCTAGCATCAATGATCCAGCAGTATGCAAACATGTCTAAGGGAGATGCAAGCAAAAATATTTTTAAGTGAATCTGTGTTTTTATCTTAACATTATACTTCTTGCTCAATATAACTTCCCAAGAACTTGTCCTCTACTTTTCAAAAGAAAGGCATCTCTTGCATTGAAATCTTACCATTGTACATTGAGCAAGAACTTCCAAGATGGGGAAATGGTGGAAATACTAGTGCAGTAGTTGAGACAACACAGGATTGGAACAACCAGGTAATAAATCCTTTTGTAAACAAGATAGTTTCCATTTCTTTTTTAAAAATTAATTAACTTATTTTATGAAAGTCAGAATTAGAGAGAGGCAGAGGCAGAGACAGAAAGAAGTCTTCTATCTACTGGTTCACTCCCCAAATGGCCATAGCAGCCAGGGCTGGGCCAGGCCAAATCCAGGAGCCTAGAGCTTCATCCAGATCTCCCATGTGCATGCAGGGGCCCTAGGACTTGGGCTATTCTCGCTGCTTTCCCAAGCACATTAACAGGATTGGAAGTGGAGCAGCTGGGACTCGAATCAGCACCAATATGGGAGCATAGAAGAGGCTTTACCTGCTATACCGCAGCCTCTACAATTCTTTACTTTCATGAAAATGAAGGAAGACCTAAAAGACCAGTTGATGGCTCATTGAACATAAATTTTGATAACAAGTCACTATTCAATTTTTGGCCTATAATGTGCAAAGAGTTGAGGGACATGGTTATAATACAACTCTATGAGTAACTATTTACTTAGGTATGACAAGAAAATTCTCAGTATTTGAATTTATTATAAATGGCAGAGAAAAATAAAATTGATTTTATCCTGTCTTATTTCAGCATTAATAACATTCACACATGACTAATAAGTTATTAGGGGAGGATGACAACCCCATTTCTCCTATTTTTTTTTTTTTTTTTTTTGACAGGCAGAGTGGACAGTGAGAGAGAGAGAGAGAGACAGAGAGAAAGGTCTTCCTTTGCCGTTGGTTCACCCTCCAATGGCCGCCGCTGCAGCCGGCGCACCGCGCTGATCCTGGCAGGAGCCAGGAGCCAGGTGCTTTTCCTGGTCTCCCATGGGGTGCAGGGCCCAAGCACCTGGGCCATCCTCCACTGCACTCCCTGGCCATAGCAGAGAGCTGGCCTGGAAGAGGGGCAACCGGGACAGAATCCGGCGCCCCAACCGGGACTAGAACCCGGTGTGCCGGCGCCGCAAGGTGGAGGATTAGCCTATTGAGCCACGGCGCCGGCTCCATTTCTCCTATTAAAAGATATATTTCTAATAAAAATTCAGTCTTTATGCTAATTACTTATCAAAATATATTTGAGTTTTTTAGACTAATCATGTAATAATCATAATGAATATACTGACAAGGTAATTCAGAAGAAATTTAGTACTTAAATTCTAATGGTCACAGGAGACAAAATTTATATGCACATTTTTATTTCAGAGAAATATGATTGTCAATAAATTTTATCACTAAAATTTATATCAGGATTAAAATCTATGGGGAGCCATGCAGAAATAAAAGTTACAGTAGAAAAAGGAATATTGTAAATTTTGCTACTAGTAAAGAAGGATTTGCTCTCATATTTTGTTAATTGGCAATGTTGAGTAAAAAATCATTTTGGTGTTTACATTCCATTAGATAACTTTAGATTCCCTTTTTTTTAAATACCAATATTTATAATACACCCAGACATGGTATGTTTGCCCACTTTTTGTGATAAAAGTTTTTTAGATACTAAGTTAAGAGTATGCAGAGGAATACACAGTTTTTCTTAAAGACTTTTATGGATATGCTAGTAAAAGATTTGAAGATCACTATAGTAGGGTATGGGATAACTGTAGTTCTGTCACCAAGGAGGGAGCTCTACCAGGCAAGAATGAAGGAAACATACCTGGGAATAAAAATGGGCAGGAGAGTAACAGGACTGGGAGTTGGAGACCAAGGCGGTAGAGTTCCACAAATTTCTCTGAGATGTTTCTGTAGTTAGTGTCATTACACCTCTACAGAAGGCCAATGAGATCTTGCCAAAGACACTTGAGTGTCAAGAATGAAGGCCGAGGGTTAAGACCCAGATGTGCCATTCACTTATTCTACCATCTTGAACAAATCATAGGAAGTCATTAAAGCTTTTTTTTTCTCCCTCTAAACTAAGAATAACTTAGCTACTTAGCAACTCCCTAAGATTTTTGTGAATTATGAAAAATATAATAGATGTGAAAACAGTTTTGACGACTGCCATGCAAATGCTAAGTTGATAGTAATATTCAGTTAATTCTTCCACCAGGAACAGGTGTTGTGCACGTTAAACAGCTGCCTGCAATGCTGGTATCCCATATGAAAGCACCAGTTCCAGTCCCGGCTGCTCTACCTGTGATCCAGTTCCTTGCTAATGTGCCTGGGAAAGCTGCAGAAGATGGCCCAAGTACTTGAGCCCATGCCATCCAAGAGGGAGACCCGTGTGGAACCCTGACTTTGGCCCAGCCCAGTCCTGGCTTCTGCAGTTGTTTAGGAGTAAGCCAGTAGATGGAAGAATCAATCAATCATCTCTTTGTCTCTCCCCCTGATTTCCAAATAAATAAATCTTTAAGAGAGGATTATTCCTGTACAGAGTAAATAATTCATTCCACACATTAAGTTGTTGTCTTTATTACATTAAATAAGTTATCAGTGAAAATGTTAAGTTTAGTATAAAGAGGATAATGTCTAGTACAAACTGAAAGATAGTAAAAAATATTTTCAATGGACACATTTGTTTACCTAACTACATCCCATTAAATTCTGTCCTGATGACACTATTTGTACATATCCCGATGCTATAATTCACCACGTGAAGTCTAAGTGGACACTGTGGCTTGTTATTTTCTCTGGTAACATGTTCAGTGGCAAGGAGTCATGTTCACATTGTAAGGCCTTGCTCAACATTCACTCAAGGAGAGACAAACAAAAATAAGGCCAGCCTACTCTAGCTGAAAAGTGCTGGATAGGCAATAAAGTTCACCCAGAAGAGAGAAACTTGAAGGTTTGGAAACCACTTCCAAGACCATTCCCAACTCTCCATTGCTAACATCTCACATTCAGAAACTACACTTACTTGTGACTTCCTATTCATCTACTTCTTGAGTTTTTTGAGGCCCTGGGTCATCCACAGAGTCCTCAGTATTTTCATGATCTCCCTATCCTGAGCAGATGATGTATACCTCTGTTTTTTAACACAGCAAAAAGGCCAAAAGGTGAAACTGCTCCTAAATCTCTTCCTTTCTTCTGAGTCTCAAGTAACCCACAAAAGTCACACATCTAATCTGCCCTTAAAACAAACCAACAAAATTGTCCCTTGACATGCCCACCCTCCCCAGCTAAGTGGCAGTCTTCTCTTTTCTTTGGTGGGTAAACTGTCTGCAGTGTAGATTATTCAGTCTCCATCAATCCACTTGCCTTCTCACTCTTTAACTGAGCTTTGGATTCTTGCTCACCGCTCTACTCAAACTTCACTTTCAAAGGTGACTTGGGGCCACCCTAATTGCCAGATTCAAAGGCCTCTCCATAACAGATAACTGCACTGTCCCTCTGAAAACCTTCTGTTATTTTCTTGCCAGTTAATTTCCTGTTCTTTCTAAAATTTCTTTCAACTCATTCCCTCTCTTCATCCATCATTTTCAGATGGTCCTTCTCAAGGATCTCTCTGTCCTTTTCTCCTCTTTATACAGTGGGTCTTAACCTTGGCTGTGCATCAGAGTCACCTGGGAAACTTTTAGTAATGTCTCATGCCTGGGATCCACCTGCAGAGGTGCTGATTTCACTGGGCTGAGGAAGGGCCCACACATGCATAGTTTTAAAAGCTCCTCAAGTGATGCCAATGTGCCAGGTTTGAAAACCATAGGCTTCTATGTATTGTCCAGGTGATTTAATTTACTCTCAGAGTTGATAACTCAAAAAATCAGTATCTTCAGTCCCAGTCTTTGTTAAGATCTACTCATAGTTCCAGTGAGTTTCTAGATAATTCCATGTGGATGCTCAACAAATAGGAAAATCTTAACAGGTATTGAAACCATCATGGTATTTTCTCACGTTGGTCCCTTTTCTGTAATCTTGGTTTTCCTAATCATCTTTTTCTTAGATAATGGAGTCATTAATGAACCCTGAAGTTGAGTTTCTCTTTTACATTCTAGGAAGAAAAATGATGAGATAGTAATACAAAGAGAGCCCAGATACCCCCATCCACTTCCCCTGTAAACATCTCATATTAGTATATTTTTCACAATTAATGTACCACATCCAGCTTTTGTTTATAAATAAATGACTATTTCCAAAAGACGATAAATAAATGACTTTTTCCAAAAGATAATTTCGTCTGGATATTATCTGAGGAGCTTATAAAAACTGATCAAATAAAGTCACATATGCAATGTGCTCCATTTTCATGAATCAAATTTCAAAGACATAAAGTCAATAAAATTATTTTCTCTTACAAGGATCTGAAAGGGCCCTAGTCAGTCTGGCCTCCATAGCTCAGCCTGCCCACTAATTGACTTCGCAGCCTCGCGTAGGTTTGTAAGCTGGTAGATCACAATCGCCACCAGTATAAGGTGGAGTATAAGTATAATCTTCCCGTCACTGTAGGAGGATTAACTGAGATACAGAAGGAAAAGCAACTGGAATTAGGAGACAGTCAATAAGTCTATTTTAATTACCTCTTCTCTGATACAAACTTACTCCAAACAAATCTGTGTTTACATAATATACTTTAAACATTGAGGAGTCACTTCCTGTCAGTGTCTCCATTAAGAATTATCTATCTTTAAATTCATAATATCTAGCACACGCACACACACACACACACACAAAACCACATACACAAAACACCCAGGAGAAATCTGACTTTCAATTTCCTTCTGCACAGGATTATAGGTGATGGTTTATGAGTCTTCATTCACAAAACTCTCCTGTTGAGGGAAGTTTCCCCTGATTTATAGCCTCAATCCCGTCTAGTGCATGCACCAGAGGAGATGTCGTATTTCTGACCTTCCTTGGTGAGGACTGCTTCCCAACTCTGCTAGCAGGAGGATGAGGTGTTGCACAATTCCTCCAGCAGGTAGGGTATTCAGTTCTACTGATGCCTCTTGCCTGGCACAGAGTTCTCAAAATACTAACGTGATTTTTATTAATGGAGATGAGTGATTCCCAATTTGATTACGAGTTTTAGGACTGGAGCATATTGATTCCATATTGTGTGTTCTCAAAAAATGTGTATAAAATTGCCATTCCTACTTGTGTATGGTGTGATTTAAGAAGCAGCTTTTTTTTATGGCTCCAAAGCTGCATGGCTTTATAGTTTCAGTGTTATTGGTGTTTTATAAAAGTCAGAACTATTGGCTGTCTAAGTACTATTCAGAAAAGAGAAATCTTGCAGCAAAACATGGAGATAATTTTTAAAAGGCTCATGCTTCCATAACTTTTTTTTTTAGTGGCTACTCCAGCATTCAACAACCCTCATATTGCAAAAGTTCTCTATCACTCCTTCCCTAAATAATTTACTCTTTAAAGTTATTTTTGCTTTGTATCACCAAGAAAGCAGAGAAAAATGGATTACCATTCCCAATGGATTATCCATTTATAATTAAATATGGGATAAGTTATAATCCTCAGTTTAATTTTGATCTCCCATACTCATTTTCTCACCTTTACTCACTCCCCTCCCATCTATGTAATTAAACTTCATAAAAGTGAGGCTGCCTAAGACAGATTCCAAAACTTCCAACAGTATTTTCATATTGAATCTAGAAAGGGAGGACTCAGTTAGAAAAGACAGCTGTGTATCAAGTATTATTTCCAGTAAATTTTTCATGATATGCTATGAAAAGTTGCTTTATATATAAATATGTTCCTATTTTACTATTAAATAAAGAAGGATATTGGGGACACAATGATAAAAATCAACCACCATGGTTTCCTTCCTTGATACTTCATTGCTTCCAATCCCCTTGGCAAAGAAATCTATCCCAGGATGATTCATACACTCGAGGCTTTCTGGAATGCCTGGCGCTAGTATTTTATTTAATGTATTTTCAAATACATTAAATGTCCCTTCTGAATTGTGCCTTTTTCCCCCCTATAGTGTCATAGTAAAAAACAAAAAAACAAACACATTTATAAGCTGACATTCTGGTCATTTTATCTGACCAACTGCTTCTAGCAAAACATTAGGGACAATATATCTGAAACAACAGTGATACATATTACAATAGCAAAGGATGTACCTTTAAATGATAAAGGTACAGAGTAGAATTCTAAACACATTAGGAATGTGAACCATATTTGCTAGAAAGTATTTCTTTACATTTTAAACTAAACAAAAAGCTTAATCTTAGGGCACACTTTGACTATGTTCAAGGACACTAAGGTGCTGATTTCACGTGCTACTTCTTCACATTTCTATAATCAACACAAGAGCAAGGTCTGTATCATGATATCATTTGGCTACAACTCCACCAACCTAAAGCCCTGTCCAGTATAGGTAGAAACTTCCCCCCAAATGACAACAGAAACAAAATCAATTTTTCTATTAGCCATATGGCCCCAAAGTTGTTTATAAACACATAAACAGAAATTATAATTCAATGAGAATTTACATGTTTATAGCACCTTCAATACAATTTAGTAGGCTGAAATTTTTTTCATTTCTCTGAGTGGGATCTTTTATATCAATAAAGGTGAATTCTTTATGATAGGTTTAAGTACCTTCACTTAATAATTTTCTTGTTTTTACAGTTAAATGGAAGTAGATGACCTACTTACCAATAGGGCAATGGAAACTTGTTGTTATTGTTAAAACAGAAGGAGAGGCCACTGGAATCCTATGCAGAGATTCCTCACATGTGGGTCAGGACTATGCTAACAATGAGAGTGGTGTCAGCCCTGCTGTTGGCACCCTTTTCTATAAGATCCATCAACTTGTTATCCTTGTGATCGGGTAAGGTATTGTCAAATCATATATGTCAATAATAAAGAACAGAACACCTTGCAGCTTTCTTTTCTATTCTACTCCCCTGCGAAAGACAGATGTGTTGTATCTAATTATTCACTGATTGCTATCAGGAGAAACATTAACATAATTGGCACATTTGTCCTAATTAACAGAGGGAAACTGCCACATGCCACCCAACATGAAGTGAGTCTAGCAACCATTAGCTAGAGAAATCCACATCTATCAGAAAGATGAAACTCAACCTGGGGTCCATCAAGTCAGCACAATGGGATGGAAAATGACACAACAGAGTTGAGAAGTGTGTGCACACCTATGAGAATGGAGATTCAGTTCGGAATCATTGTATACAGGTACATTAATCAAATAAATGGGAAAAGCAATTATGGGGCAATTATCAAACGTACATGCAGCCAAGCCAAGCTTCTCGAAGGAGCATTAGCCAGCTGCTGGGAGTCGGCCAAGGATTACTGACTGCTTTAGAAGTGACAGGTTTGAAGATTTGGTGTGTGTGTTTGTTTTACTCGCCCTTTAGACCAGTGGTTCTTGAACTTGGCTGTGTTTTAGAATCACCCGGGGAGCTTTAAAAAGTCTTGACAACCAGATTGTACATCATACCTAGTAATCTCGCATCTCTATGGTAGGACCTAAGCATGAGTGTGGTCTGATTCCACACCTTCTCCAAATGTAAAAACCAATACTGTACCCTGGCTCTGATGATCTTGTGAAAGTACAGATTCTAAGTGATCCGGGTGGGGGCCTGATACTCTGCTCTTCTGTGAAGCTCCCACATTACGTCAGTGTGGATAAGCTATGTGCCCCCACCCGAATAGGAATCCCTTCACCACTGTAAACTATAGCTATAGCTACTAAGCCTTCTGAAGACTTTCACAGTTAGGTTGGGCTCCAATTGCCCCAACTGGAATCTTAGGACTGTCTCCTAGTTTCTCATACCGGGAATGGGCATCTCACTCATTCCTTCTTGGTGCTTCAAAGTCCTCACCTGGGAAGAATTGTGCTGCATATCTTCTTGCAAGAATGAAATGTACCTTGGTATGCAGCTTCTCATATTTGGAATAAAATCTGTATTCTTTCACTTCTGTGTTGACCATTAAGCAATATACTTCGTACCTTCAATGGATTTCCAAGATTATGGGAATTTTTCTGCTTTAACAAATGTTGGTGTTTGAAAAAATTGAAATTATATCTTTAGACAATTGTAAAAACATAGCCAAAGGATTAAAAAAAATTCAAGTGGAAACTGTGGTGGCATTTTGCTCAGTTGTTGCAAATTCTGCATAGAGAAGGAATTTGCCAAAAATAGGGAATTTGTTTTCCTGCTGGGGAAACACTGCCTTAATTGCACATATGTCTGGCTCATTGCTTTTGAGAGCTAAATGCATATAGACCATGGTGTGAGGGGGAACGTCTCCTGAAATCTGTAATGTTCTAAAACCTAAGTTCAGCTTTGGGGTGATCATAGCATGTTGCCAAACGAACAAATAGTACAAACCACCCCCTCCAATTAACCAATCAATCAAATCCAAAATAGCATGACTATGTATGAGTGCTTTCCAAGGGAACAAAATGGCACCAAAATGGCCTTTAGAAACCAAATTTTCTAGGGCAAAATGATTATAAATTGGCTTGCCCATGGATTGTTTCTAGCTGCCCCCCCCCCCCTTTTTCCCCTTCTATAAACTTTTCTTTCAGGATCTGGAACTCTCAGCCCTTCTTGTTATTTACCAATGAAAAGTGTTCAGGCCTATAGCTACGTCTGATTGTCTTTAGAAAGTACCAGCTTTTTGCTCTTGATGGCAGCCATTTTTCAGCCACAATGAGGTTATGACAAATAGTGCCTGTAGGCATATAATCACTGAAAGAAATTCCAAGGCAGGGGAACTTACCAGAGAAACTAGATACACTGTTTACAACATATAAGAGCCCTCACAACAAAAGACCCTCCTGCCCTGTGATTATAAGCACAGGCTAGCTCTTTGCCCTTTGCCTGTTGGCTGAAGCACCCCTGAGACAGAGATTGTACTGGAAAACAGCTGAGGTCCACTGACCGCTGATTTCAGGTCAGCTAAGAACAACTCATTCTTGTGGGCCTGCTGATCATTGGCATGGATGATTTCATTTTATCTTTGAAAAAAAATGTTTCCTAAATTTTCTTCATTTCACAAGCCAAATTCAGAGATTTTGATTCCCAGTGGAATTAAAATATATCCCTTTCCCTATCTCTTCTGTTTCCACCCTAGCACGGGCATCATCTCCTCTTGCTTCAGTCACAGCAAAGCTCCCTCTGCTTTTGTTATTGAACTTATAAAATGTATTTTCCGTGTAGCAGCCAAAATGATCCATCAGTTCCTTAGTTAGAATCTCCAATGACTTCTCACGAGTTGGGAAACAAGTCCAAGTCTCTGGCCATGCCTGTCCATCCCTGAACTCCCCCACTCCCCACACACAGATTCTCACCCCCCACACACTGAGCACTGAGTAATCTTGTTGCTCGCTGAGTCTCAGATACACTGGCCTGCTTTTTAATCCTGTAACCACATCAGCTCCTTCTGGGGGTATTTATATTTGCTGCTCTCACTGCCTGGAGCTTTCTGACCCAGATCTTTTTTGAAGATTGGCTCTTTCCTGTCACTCAGATCTCAGCTCAAATATTATCTCTGCAGATAGAGTCTCCTTGAACTTTGAAGTGACTTCCAGTCCATACCAACCAACACCCTCTCCTAGAGGACCTGGTCTTACTTCCTTTCACTTGTAATTATCTGAAAATATCTTCTTCATTCCTTTATATTCTTGCTTATTGTTTTTTCCTATTCTAAGGCTTCAGTGGACTCATATTCCATGACACCAGGAGAGTATCTGGAACACAATGAATCTTTATTGATTGAATACATGAATTGATGACTAATACAGAAAATCTGCATTCTGTACCATAGGCTGGATGGAATCTCTCTGCATGTGCAGAAAGAAAGCTATGAATCTATGTCAACTATGCTCTATTGTTTCTTACTTTGGTTTTCCAGAAGTATGCTTGTGTTGTTTCATTTTATTACAGTTTTTCATTTTGCTTACATGCCTATCTGGACTTGTGGTGATCTTTGCGTATAACTGGTAGGGGCAGATACTGGAGACCAAAGTATGGGGTGATCATAACAAAGAGGTGACTTTGGTGGCTGTGGATGGGACCAATGCAAAGCCTGAAAGCAGTAGGGAACTTAAGATTTGGGAAAACTCATGTTCAAGGCTGCTAATCACACTACAATCAAAACTCCTTCTTGTTGCTGCACAATGCTACAAGAAGTCTATCTACAAGGAATCTATCTATTCTGTAGATATTAGTGGGTACTAAAAAGAATTTCTTTACCAAATTAGTATTCAAACTCTTGTTTACTGTCTATCTCTTTTGACTACAAAGAACATAAAGCACAGCTTGGGAGACAATGGACCTGTGTGGAAATTCAGTTCCGATTATGAGAGGACGGTAGGGAAATGCTCTCATGCAACAGTGTGCAGCAGTCCTATTGATAATCAGACGGTGCCTCTAGCTGCCTGCAGCTTTTGGCCTTGGCAGTATCAGCTTTAAAAAAAAAAAACCTGCTCCCTATTTATCATGACTATACTCAGCAAAATAATCTATTCTTTTGCACTTCACCCCATTTTTTCCCACTTGCTAATTAGAGATGCAAATGTTGATAAATAAGATGATGATATTTATGCACGACGGGGTCAGTAAGTTGAACATTGTGCCCTGTTCCTCCAATTAAACTCCTATGAGAAATAGCTCAATTACAATTAGAGAAGCAATTATCCCCCTGTTAAAGGTGAAACAAATCACAACTTTTAGTGAAAAATTCAGTTTTGTTCCTTTTGAGATGCCAACAGATCTTGTATCTATTGAAGTTTGGATCCCAATATGCTCCAAAGGAGATAATCTTATGGAATCAAGCATCATTGAATCTATATCTGGTCTGCCATGCAACAGAAATGTTTTCTAGGCAGAAACTAAAATGAGCAAAGAGAGATTAATTTCACAGAGTGTTGCTATTATGCCACTGGAGCAGCTCAGCACCATTCCACGGGTGTATTAATTTCTTGTTTCTTCTGAGAGTTGTGGGGGAGGATTGTCTGTTAAAATTCCTCACCAGAAATGGAAAAATAGACTTATATTTCTGACATCCCTAAAAACAGTGCAGTGTTATAAAAAAAGACCAGAGTATTTCTTGGATTAGTTTTTCTTTCTTTCATCTAGTCTACTTCAAAAGTATAATATTAGTATTATTAACCTCCTCTACAATCCTTAAACTAAAGTGGTCTTTTATTCCTGGTCCTAGTGGGTTGCAACCCTGGTTTCAAGGTTTAAGATTAATGGTTTCCCTCACCCTACACCAGGTTCTCTTAACAGGTTGCATATTCAGGGGTGAAAATATCCCTTTTCTATTTCCTGAGATCTAGCCTCTATCACATCCAACAAAATTGCTCTTTTCCTTTAGTTAAATATATGTCAAGAATCCACTAAGTGACCTGCAATCTGCTGATGTGAGAGAAAAAACATGGCAATAAACCTTTGGCTCCTCATCACTATCTAGTTAAGGTAGGCAGAAGAGAAAACAGATAATGCCAACAAAAGTAGTAGTCAGAGCTTTTTAAATTGTGGTACATCCAGGCTACCACTTAGCAGTCATGCTGGTTCCTCCATACCAGGTGTTAAATACTGAAATAATTCTGCATCTGTCACTAAATAACATGGCCATACCTTGGCTGGTTCCAAGGGTTCTTGGTGCCCCCTACAACTGTGGAGGTGGAGGGATTATATCTGATTCAATAAAGGACGTCCCAGACTCCCACACCTCTGCTCATGTGCCAAGGAAGCTGTAGAGTTATTAAATATTTTGAACAATATCACTAGATATAAATAAAGGGCTTAGGGGGAGCAGGGGAAGAAGTAGGCAATCCAGGGGTCCTGAAACTTGGTCCCTGTGATGGAATTTTTCTTAACTGATGCATATTGGGAGGAGCTGTTAGAACTGCCACTGCCTGGAGAGGTGGATGTAAAGAGTCCTGGACTGGCCTCTTCTTCCTCTGACACTTTCTTTGTTGCTGTCTTCCCTTGAGTTTCAAAAAGGAGATCTATCAACAGTAGGCTCTACCTAAATTCCCTCCTTGAGAGAAAAATGTGAGGACTGGTCTTCTGTCCTGGAACCAGGAAGACCAAATCAACAAGAGCTTTAATAATCTGAGTCAGCCTAGCAGCACGTCAGAAACCGGTATGGGTATTTACATGAACAGGTTATTTGTGACAGCAATGCTGAACGGGCACTTCCTTGTGTTAACGCTCACAATGTTATCTTCCTTTGCAATGGTTCTGGACTCCAATTTGAAAGCTCCCCTCCGCATATTCCTCAGTGCTAAACAGGAGAGCAAGGAGTTCAGTTACTATTTTGAAACCAAAAGGTTGAACTCATTTTGTGAATTCATAAGTAAGAAAATAATAATACTAATGTCCCTTGATTGCTTTGGACATGTTCTAAATTGTTGGTACACAACATCTCATTTAAACCCTATATCCACATTTTGCACAGATACTATTATTATCTCCCTTTTATAATTTGAGTAAACTTCAGTTCAAAGAGTCAAAAATGTTAATGCTCAGGTTTAAACCTGGAATTCTGTAAGGAAATGAGGTGAAATAGGGAGAAGCGAAATGTTATTACCTCAGAAATGCCTGTCCCATTATTTGTAGTTGACTTGGAGCTATTATAACTAAGATTAGAATTCTTGGATAATTTACTGACTTAGGTAGAGGAAGAATATTTCTGCTTCTTGATATTCTGCAAAGAATGTGCCCAACTACTTTGCAATGGCGCTAGACATAGGCTTATAAAACAAATATCAACTGACTCGATTAGCTGTGTGTTCACTGAACACTTACTATCTGACTCAATTTCGGATAATTTTTCTTGGATACAAAAGAAGCACATATTCAGTCTTGTCTCCTATCCTAAGGACTGATCCTATTATTGTAAAACAGTTGGGTTTTAGCTGCTGGTTTCCTTTTAAGATCAACATTTCCCTTCATGCTATTTTTATGCTTTAAGATTCCTTAAAATGGAAATGAGATATTAAATAATGAATGCATTTATATTTAAATTTAAATGGTCATATAATCCTTTAACTTGCCAAGTTCCCTCATGTCCCTCTCCTTTTAAATTTATTTGTTCCTCTTGAGCAAATGGCAGATGTAATATGTCATGTTAAGGTATTCATTAGCTTTCTGATCTTGGTGATTTTCACAGTGTTGAAAAGAATCTACACAGCAGTTTATTAGCCTGCTCTTGAGAATGTGTGTTTGATCTGTCTTCTGACTTCAAAAAAAAATGGAAAAGTAATATGCATTAAATATAGTTCTTTGAATGTCAAATGGGTATATGAATTTTGAGCTTGCCAAGTGTTAATTGGTCTCTTCCCCAGTGATGATACAAATAAAATTCATAGCCAATTAGTTTGCAGTCATGAATCTTACTCCCTGACAAAGTGTACTACTTTGTTGAGGAGACCAAAGAAAATGAAGAAATTACTAGAATCGCCTCACTGAGAGTCTTGGCACAGAGAAGTTACCTTTAAGAAACCCTGAGTAAAAGGGGAGCGATGGATACCCATGTAACTCACGATATGTTTTGATCTTTAAGGTGGTTTATTGGAAGAGGTTTGCATTAAGGTTTCAGAACTACAATTAAGGAGACAGATGAACTGTTGTAGTCACTGAAATGAAATATTGAATAGTTAAGACTTTCCATCTTAGTCACACTAAATCATACTGTGCCTCAGTGCTGGAAGATGAGGACTTGGAATTGGATGAAATAGTTATAATCATGCAAAGACTCTGATACAGTGCTAGGGAGTGCCACAGGATGCCAATTACAAGGCGAAAACTGGCTTGCTCTCTTTTTTTCAAGCTTAAAAAGGAAATTTCATTAAAATTTCCCTTGAGTCTTTGCATTGACTCATGGAGATATGAATGTCTGTGACAGAAAAATGGAGTCATTTTATAAAGGTCTTGGCTATATTTTTAATTCATTTACTACTTTTAGTATTACTTTAGAAATAATGATGTGATGGTTGATTTTGTTGCCAGAGGTAGAGATAACTGAGCTGACTACCACCATTGCTTCAATCTTTAGAAGACTGAAAAACTATGAGAAATCAAATTATAAATGCAATATTAATCACATTTTGGACAGTGTTGTCTCAATAGCTCTATTTTTCAATTTCATAAAAAGGCAAAATTTCAGGAGTTAATTTTACAAAAACTCAAATCACCCCTATCTATGGGACCCATATACAGGTCCAAGTAACAGAAATATGCAATATTTTGACATATGCAATAAAGAATGGAAAGTCCAAATGGCTCAGTGCAGTTTGGATGCTAACCAGGACCACCTACAAATTGGCAGCTACATCACTTGTCAAATTAAAGTTTGCCTGGGTTTATTGGATACTAGATCAGTTAGGGCAGCCATTTGGAGCCTATAAAGGATGTCATTTAATAATCATATGAAGGTAGCATTTTCTTTAGAATTTAGAATTATTAACAAATGGAAGATTTTCCCCAACGGAATGCTCTGAGATGATGGTAAATGTCCCCAGGAGAACAGGCAGTCTCCTGGGAGTCATGTAGGCCTACTCCCAAAGACAGGAATTTTCAAAGGGCACAGTATTGTTTGGTGCTAATGAAAAGTCACAGCATGAATTTGATTTTTAATACTTCATATATGCTTTGTTTTAGCAGAAACAAAAAATAAAAATGAAGAGCATGATGGAAAGCTCATAGGACAAAACTAATTGACACCCATTATTCCTCAAATGTGTTCTATTCACAGTGTGTATATATGGCATTTAGGGATGCTCATGATTACATTACTGGACAGGGGATTGACATGTGGGGTCCATGCTTCTATCATGGAACAGTAAATTCATGTGTGTGGTCACAGGTTCACAGACACAGACACACACACACATCCTCCTTCATCTCACTTTTTTTTCATTTTCAATTATCTTTATATACAGAAGATCGATTTAGTATATATTAAGTAAAAATTTCATCAGTTTGCACCCACACAGAAACACAAAGCGTAAAATACTGTTTGAGTACTAGTTATAGCATTAATTCACATTGGACAACACATTAAGGACAGAGATCCCACATGAGGATTAAGTACACAGTGACTCCTGTGGTTGACTTAACAATTTGACACTCTTGTTTATGGCGTCAGTAATCTCCCTATGCTCTAGTCATGAGTTGCCAAGGCTATGGAAGCCTTTTGAGTTTGCCGACTTTGATCTTATTCTGACAGGGTCATAGTCAAAGTGGAAGTTCTCTCCTCCCTTCAGAGAAAGGTACCTCCTTCTTTGATGGCCCCGTTCTTTCCACTGGGATCTCACTCACAGAGATCTTTCAGTTAGTTTTTTTTTTGTTTGTTTTTTTTTGTTTTTTTTTTTTTCCCCAGAGTGTTGGCTTTCCATGCCTAAAATACTCCCATGGGCTCTTCAGCCATATCCGCATGCATTAAGGGCTGATTCTGAGGCCAGAGTGCTGTTTAGGACATCTGCCATTCTATGAGTCTGCTGTGTATCCTGCTTCCCATGTTGCATCGTTCTCTCCCTTTTTGATTCTATCAGTTAGTATTAGCAGACACTAGTCTTGCTTGTGTGATCCCTTTGACTCTTAGACCTATCAGTGTGATCAATTGTGAACTGAAACTGATCACTTGGGCTAGTGAGATGGCATTGGTACATGCCACCTTGATGGGATTGTATTAGAATCCCCTGGTATGTTTCTAACTCTACCATTTGGGGCAAGTCTGATTGAGCATGTCCCAAACTGTACATGTCCTCCCTCTCTTATTCCCACTCTTATATTTAACAGGGATCACTTTTCAGTTAAATTTCACATTTTTTGCATATAATCAAGACCAATACAATATTGTTGGTACATAAAAACCATACCACCTCTCTCTGATTAGTACTAGACTAAATAAAGCAGTTGTTCTGATTTCTTGAAAGAATGAAAAAATTAAACCAAGCTGCCTGTGGCTTTGTCCAGTGGGGCATTCTAATTGACTCACAAGTCATTAATCAGTTCCCAATCAATCTATTTTGCCAGCAGTAGGCAGTTAGGATGCCATTACCAACCATTCATCATGCCATACCTTAATTCACTGCACCATTAGCCATGGATTAGGCCTCTGTTAGAATAACTAATTGTCAATTGCTAAATGGAAAGAATTTTTGTTACCTCAGCCACTGGGATCCCTTCGGGTGGCCGGCATTGGAGTAAGACTTCTTGTTCTAAGGATACTTCCTTTCCCAGGGGTTCCTGCTCAAATGTCTTCCGCAGATCTGGAAAGCACAAATGATAAATGTGTGTCAACTAAATCTCATCTATCCATTTACAGAAAACGCAAAAAATATTTCCTCAGCTTTGTAGTTTATGCCTTTTTATTTTTTTAAACCCATTGTTCTTAGTACTGTGCCATAATCTATGTGGTGAAAATTATGAAATTCAGAAGCCATGAAATATACCAACTTTAAACTTCAATTGTAGCCCTTCTGGATCTCCATTTTAACAATTAGTGAAATTCATTAATTACATTTCTTTAGTGGTTCCTGGTAATCAACTATGGTGATCACATTTTTAATCAAAAGAAACTCCTATTCATGTCCCTTGCAAACACAAATGTTGTACTCTTTTCTCACAATAGATATTATTAAAGTTATAGTAACTTTGGAACATTTTGATCAATAAATCAAATGCAAATTGCTGTTTCAGAGTTGGAAAGAGAGTGCTGGAGTCTTAAAAGAATGAATATAACTTCTTGAGATGTCTCAAGCACAATGCAGGGGATAAGCAACTATTGAGAAGAGCCCAGAAGTATGTCTGTATCTAAATAAGTGCCCATTCGTTAAAGGGAAGATTAAATAATTCCTTTTCAAAGATCTGGTTGTGATAGAGTTTTTACAGCAATATGCAGTGAACTTTTAGAAACTGTTAAAGATGGATGCAAAAGTGTTAGAAACCAGCTTTTCATTATGAACACATCATGGGCACCTACTTCAGGAGAAGACTTAACTAAGCCATCATAGAATGGTTTGGCTTTGAACTCAGTAAATTTTATTGAATTTCTACAATTAAGAATTATTCAAAGAGTTTACAGTGTTTAAAAATTCCCCAGTACTTTTACACGAGTAGATTACTGACATTTAATCCAGTAGATTTGAATAAAGATGAATACCTCCTGTCTCCTTTCATCCATGACCCTGATGAAGACATACAATTCTTTGGGGCTAGCATAGTGGGTTAATCTGCCTCCTGTGATGCCAGAATCCTATTTGGACACCAGTTTGTGTTGCTCCACTTCTGATCCAGCTCCCTACTAGCCTGGGAAAATCAGTGGAAGATACCCAACTACTTGGGCTCCTGCCACCCACATGGGAGATCTGTATGAAGTTCCTGGCTTCTGCTTGATCCAGCCCAGGCTGTTGTGGCCATTTGGGGAGTGAAACTGCAGAAGGAAGGACTCTTCATTCTCTCTGTTTCTCCCCTTTCCTAAATCTGACTTTCAAATAAAGCAATAAATTTTTTTAAAAAATTCTGAAAACATCATTGTAGCCAACTGAACCAATGGGTAGCAATACAGAGTCCAGAGGTATAACCCTAACATACCCCTACCAGAGGCACCAACTGGAAAAATGCACTGAGAAAAAAGAATCTGTTGTTACATACTTGCCATTTAGTTGAATTTCTCCACAGAAGGAAATCTTCGAGATTATAGGGCTAGTGAGAAAAATTATAGATCTACGTGGGCCTGTGTTAAGACTAGAGACTATCTATATGATGACAGAATTTCTGTCAGAAGAGCACTTCTAATTTGATGATCAAGAAAATGAGTATGTGGTAGAAATGAACATTTAGAATCCACAGAGTTACAATAATTTGGAAGTTATATAAAGCATGTCCCCATTTAGGTATGAGAAGTATGTTTACCAAATTACACAAAGTCTTACAACAAAATAATTGATGCTACATTAGAACTATTGAACGACGGCTTTAGATATTTTGCAACCCCACATGTGCTTCTAATGTCCCTTTTGTTTAATCTGTATCCTTCCAATAGAAACACTAAGGCCTTTCTCTACTGATAGAGCAATTTCTCTTTGCTATTTTTTATCTCTACTGAGATAAAAATTCTGGCGAAACAGAAGACACCAATAAAATAAGCAGCAATGAATAATTTTATAGGATAAAATGTTCTTGACAAGTTTATCTAGTTTGTGAAAAATGATCCCGAGAAACTCCCATCTGATATGGGGGCGGGAGAAGACAATGACTGGAATTAGCTTTCAGATTAAGTAACATGTTGGCTCACTCTTATTTCAATTAATTAGGAAATCACAAAACAAGGGCTAAGAGAAAGAAAAAGCCAGGCATATATGTATCCAAATAGTTGAAGTAAGTTCATATAGTAGACATTTAATTAGGCACTTAGGATGAAGATGTGAAAGATAGACAATTAAGCCTAGAGAGGTAGGCTGAGGTCTGTTTATGAAAAGCCCTTCTACCGTGTGTAGGAATAGCAAACCCTCAAAGGGTTCTAAGCGAAGCATGGACCACAGATGTCATATTCAGAGTGACAGAGGATTGAGGTTGTGGAGAGGAGACAAAAAGTAGTTAGGGACCCGTTTGAATGGATCCAGAGGGATAATGGGGTCCCTATTTCAGCTAGTGATGGTGGGCAGAAGGAGGAGAAAGCAGATTCTAGAAAGACATCATACCCTCAGGAAGACCTAGGTATTTGGGGAGGGCGGAAAGGCAAGAATAAAGCAATATTCTTAGGTACTACACTGTTAGATTGGTACCAACACCAAACAAAATAGTAGCAAGTTAGGCAAAGAAGTAGGAAGAAAGGCTACACACTTATTTTGGTACCAGTTTGGATTATTTTTATCTATAGGATCTTCAAAAGGAAAAGGCTAGTAGGTCTACATCATGGTTTTCTTTTTTTTAAAAACAGGATTTGTTAATTTATTTGAATGAGTTAGAGAGAGGGGGAGACAGAAACAGAGAGAGATCTTCTGTTTCCTGGTTCACGCCCTAGATGGTTACAAAAGCCAGGGACGAGCCAGGTCAAATTCAGGAGCTTCATATGGGTCTTCTAAGTGTGTGTAAGGGCCCAAACACTTGGGCCATCTTTTGTTGCTTTCCCAGGCCATTAACAGGGAGCTGGATCAGAAGTGGAGCAGCTAGGACACGAGCCAGTGCTTGTTTGGGATGGTACCATAGCATGTGGTGGTGTTACTCACTATACCACAATGCTAGCCCCCTATATCATGACTTCAAACTTCAACACTACCAGCTTTATGGACTGGATACGTCTTTATTGTGGGGTTGTCTTCTGCAAGGTTGAATACTTAGCATCCCCAAACACCACTCTCTGGATGCCAGTTGAACCCCTCTCAGTCATGATGATGAAACAGTGCCTCCAGACAAAGCTAAATATCCCAGGAGGTGAAAAAGTAGAAAATTAGAGAACCACTGGCTTAGAGCTAGGAAAAGTCATCCTGGTAGGACTTCCTACACTTCATTGTCACTGAAGCACTGCAAAGAGATGACATCACCAGGGCAGGGCCAGTCCCATAAATAAAAGAGGACATCGACATTTAAGAGGAAATGCTGCCAGAGGGTGAGCAAGGAGGTGGGGAAAAGTCCACGGAGATAAGTGTCGGCTTTTAACAAGTGGGGAGGTCAACAGGAGACAAGCAGCAAAGGACTCAGAGGGGAGAGGAACTCACTGGTTTGGGAGATCGAGGCAGGAGAGGGAGCAGAAGCCCAGCTGTGCTGCGGAGTGCATGGGTACTGGGGAAAGGACCATTCTGAGGACATCCAACAACTTCCCAACGTTTCATGGTGACAGAGGTCACTGCAGAGCTAAGGGGCAAGGACTGGAGGGCAGCACGCTATGTAAGTCTCCTTAGGACGTGGTGTGCTTTTTGGCACAGTTTTCAAATTCCTGCCATAAGAGGGCACATCTTGGTTTCCACATTTCCTGATTGAAAACGGTGATGTCAGCCGGGGCCGCGGCTCACTAGGCTAACCCTCTGCCTGCGGCGCTGGCACACCGGGTTCTAGTCCAGGTCGGGGCGCTGGATTCTGTCCCGGTTGCCCCTCTTCCAGGCCAGCTCTCTGCTATGGCCCGGGAGTGCAGTGGAGGATGGCCCAGGTGCTTGGGCCCTGCACCCCATGGGAGACCAGGAGAAGCACCTGGCTCCTGCCTTCGGATCAGCGCGGTGCGCCGGCCACGGTGGCCATTGGAGGGTGAACCAACAGCAAAGGAAGACCTTTCTCTCTGTCTCTCTCTCTCACTGTCCACTCTGCCTGTCCAAAAAAAAAAAAAAAAAAAAAAAAGAAAAAGAAAAGAAAACGGTGATGGCCAGCGGCACCTAATTCAAGAGTCACATTTAACACAACTGTCATTGAAGACCAGATAATTATTTTGTTTTAATGATTTGGCTTGAAACTGTACAGAAATGTGATCTAATTTCTAAAATGAGCTCACATTTGACCCCCTTAGCAGGCCATACTTCTTGCTGAAAACCACTTTTAATTCCTGCCATAAAACCTCTTTTCTTTGCAGGTTGTGTAGTGAGCATAGAGTGTACTGTGCTGTGCGCCTCCATATCACTCTGCAAGCTGAGGGTGGCCACAGCGAAAGCCTGTCCTGTATCATTTGGGGATATGAGAGAAGGCAGGCCAGATGCCTCGCAGGCAGAGAGAACACAAGGGTGACGAATGAATAAGCATGAAAAACGGACACTTGCCAGCCAGGAATTAGATGTAGAACAGAATGGTACAGAATAACATGGATATTCCTGTTAGAAGAGAAAAAAAATGAATTCTTGCCCTTGGATGACTATTAGGATTTGACATTTCTGTTTTCTTCCCATTAGTTCTAAGGCTGTTACTAAAATAAGTACAAGTATAAAGTCCTTTCATCATAACCTAGATTACTTTTGCAATGTCAACTTGGCCCTACTCCGATTTAGTTATTGATTCTACCCATAAAAAGAAAAATCAGCTTTGTCATATGCATGCGTTCAGTGAGCTGTTTACTTAAAAACATGAATATTGGCTTACTAAATCCATACACTGAAATCCAATTAGCAGATGTAGAATCAGATCTGAAACAATATGGATTTCTATTTACAATTTACACATAACCCAAGAAAGTCTTTTAACACACATATGTGAGCACACAAAGCCCCCTTTTTAAATGGTAGAATTGTACAGCTTTCAGTAATTTTTGGTCACAGTAATAGTATTGTGGTTTTAAATTATCCATGATGTGGGATATACTAATTAATGATTTGGCAAACATGAACTCTACTTTTTCACATTGTAGTTAGCAGAAAACAGAGTTGAGAGACAGAATTCTTACTAGCATTCACTTTCCTTAGTTATAAAATAAAATAAATGACTAGACGTGTGTGAAGGACTCTGTGGCTGTAAGGACCTTGAACTGAACAGACTAAGATTTTAGAGAGGGAAAGTTAATCCTGTGTAGAGTACATTACTTCTTGGTTGCAATTATCAGCATCCAAGGGAAATAAAGAAAATTATTTTTTAAAGCAGAGGAGTTGATGTATCTTTGAAGAGAAAAATTATGTAATATTCTCTGTGGACCAACTTTCATAGAACTTTGGGACACTTAGAGCCAAAAGAATAGGGAAAAGAATGGGGAAAAGAATGTGGGGGAGATGGTGGGTTCTAGAAGATGAATCTTAAAAATATCAATACATGCTTGTATTAATCAAAGAGAGTAATGTACAATATACTGTACTTGGGGCCAGTGCTGTGGCATTAGATTATGCCTCTGCCTGTGGCATCGGCATCCCACATGGGCACCAGTTCATGTCCCGGCTGATCCTCTTCCAATTTAGCTCTCTGCTAATGGCTTGGAAGGCAGCAGAAGAAGGCCCAAGTGCTTTGCTTCCTGAACCTATATAGGGGACCCAGAAGAAGCTCCTGGCTGCTGGCTTCAGATTGGCTCATCTCCAGACATTGTGGCCATTTGGAGGACCTCTCTCTGTCTCTCTCCATCTCTCCCTCTGTAACTCTTTCAAATAAATAAATAAATCTTACACACACACACACACACACACACACTGTACTACACAGAAGCAGATGAAAGTTAAAAAAAGTCTGATGATTGTAAATGTACCAAGAATTACTTTGACAAAACTGTATTTACAGGACAAGAAGGATGGGGGAGGGAAATGCCACTCCTGTCAGTGTGCATGTTTATAAAAGAGACAGAAGGCCATGTCACCTTCCCTGAGATGACCCTTGAGCAACTCTGCCTGACATCCCCTAAAAAGGGTGTGTGTCTTCCATCATGGAAAAATAAAGGCTGGGCAGGCCACAGCTTTGAGTATAATGGACTCATGTGCCATGCTGATTCTGGAAAGAGAAGAAGAGAAATGAGGACAAAAGTATTCTTATCATATTTAGGCAGGCAGATTGCTGACACTATCATCTTTGAAATGGATAAACATGTTCTTATTGCATATTTAAAAATGATTTACATTTATTAAAAATGTTTATTCTCTCAGAAATCCAACTCATTATGCAAAATATTTATTAGAATAATTCTTTTAAAAAAATATAAAGTCTTAGTGATATGACAGACTGACATTATGAAGTCAAGAATTCCCCAATGGGTATACTTCAATAGACTATTCTAGTAAAAATTCAAATCCTTAGATTCCATGGAATAAGCTATAAATGAAATATTACATTATTAATTTTATCTGTTTTTAAGTTTAGACCTCAAAGGGTTTTATTAATACGACAATAAATATTAAATCTGAAAAATTTTTGGAAGATAATAAGGCAGAAAACACACATAATAAATGACTATCATCATATCTATTATTACACAGAGTTCTGGAATGAAAGATGATTACTCATATGTGTAAATTTTCAACATGTCATTCTTTACGGATTTTGGCCATCTGGTCCATAAAACATATCCTCTAACATTCCTGATTATTCTTGTGGAATTACAGGTTTACTGTTGTTTTTCAAACGGTGTGTCATGACCCTTTAGAGGGTTATGAAATCTATTTAGTGGAGTTAGAGCCAGCATTGAAAAATAGGAAACTGAGTAACAGAAAATGTCAAGATACTTTATACATAGTATTAAGTATGTGTGTACAAATACCTACCTACACATTTGTTTGCCTGTGTGAGGAGGGGGATATATATGTAATAGATCATGATATAAACATTTTTTGACAATCATAGGTCATTGTAATACAATCAGAAAGCCACTGGGAGGTAGGATAACATTGTGGCTAACAGCAGGGCTTGGTGAGACAAACATGGGTCTCAACTCTACCTCTTAACTCTACCTCTGACCCTCTGCATGATCTTAAGCATGTTGCTTAACCTCTCGTGGCTTTAGCTTTTTAAGCTGGAAATTAGATACAGTAATAACAACTATTTCACAGAGTCACAGGAAGGAGTGCCCATAAAATTCTTAGCATCACATGGGGCATATAATAAGTGGTCAAAAGATAGTCATTCCCCACTACACCTTTCTTCCACAGTATAATGAATTTTATTAGGTCAGAACAACATTTGGCATTATTTTTAGTCAAAACACACAACCAAATGAGACAAAGCAATTAGAGTGTAAGAGAGCTAATGATTGAAGATAATGGTTCACAAAGAGAAATGTAGAGATTATCATGCTAGACATGATAAAAATGCAGATTCCATACTCAGGCTGGGCTCTGGGAATCTGCAAATATGGTCTTATCAAACACTACAGGTGTGGTTTATGCCCTGCAGTAACACCTTAGAACCCACGACAGATTGATTATTTATGGAATACCATGTTGCCAGTGGCATTGTGCTAGCACTCTGGGCAGACAAGTAGATCCGCTTCCACACTGTGACTCTACCCGCCTGGTGCTTCCACAGTGTCGGCAGAACTCACTTTGGTATCAGCTGCCAGCTGATATTGTGTAAAATGGCATTTGAATTTCACATTTGTCTAGTACCCATGCAAGTAATGTAAAGAGAAAGTTAGGCATTGGAGGTTTTTTTCCCCCTTGAAACCGAATGCTGACTTGGGTTGTTTTTCTAAATTTCTGGAAACATGAGTACAAAACCAAGCCCCTTCCTCTTTATTCTTGCTTCTTGGCTCTGGCTACATGTCACAGATAGGAAAGCAGGCTCAGTGGGCCATACATCCCATATCCGATCACTAACAGAAGCCGGTAATGCAGGTTTTCATGTGATTTTTCTCCCTTAACTGTATATGTTGCCAAATCCTTGAAACTTTAAAAAAAACACTTGTGTGGGCCAATATTCTGAGGGTTAAACCAGTTGGTGGCCATACTGAGTCTGTGGGCTGCCACTCTGAGGCCTTTGGTTTAGCTAGTTCCATGCTGAAAATATCATGTTAATATCTCTTGTGGCCTTTCTCCTTTCTCTGAAAAAATGCCCAAGGCTCTCTCCACAGACCTCTGCTTCTCACTTCCAGATACTTAACCAAGCAAGCTCACCAAGAGCTCTCGGTGGGGGAAAGTGGGTTTGCTAGGAGGATTGCATCTATCACATTTTCTGACTTAGATTTTTACAATTTTTAATGTATGTTCCCTTACCTACTTTCAGAAAGAATGTTAGGCAATAAATGTGTGTACTTCAGAAGGATTGACTTTTTAAAGAAATCGAAACTCCTGGTTAGGCAAACAAAAAGTTCCTTGATGGCCGAAAGACATGCTGTCATCATTTCTGTAATTCTTGGTGACTGCATAGGATGAAAATGTCCCTACTTTCTTTTCTGAACCTATGTTGTCAATGCTAGCGTTGCTACATACAAGAATGTGTGAAGCTCCCCATGGATACTTAGTGTAGCGGTTAAGACACTGCTTGTGATGCTTGCGATCCATTTTGCAGTGTCTGCTTCGAGTTGCTGGGCTCTTGATTTCAGCTTCCTGATAATGCACACCCTGGGGAGCAGCTGGTAAAAGTTCAAGCCGTTGAGTCCCTGTCACCCATGTGGAAAATTAGAATTGAGTTCTTAGGCTTCTGGTTTCAGCCTAGCCCAGCCCTGGCCAGTGCAGGCATTTGGTGAGTGAACAAGGCACTTAGGAGTTCTCTTTCAAATATACTTTAAAAATAGATACAATTTTTAAAACCCTGGAGCTCTTCTTTTAATTAGAAAGCTTTTATATTATTTATTTGAGAGGCAGAAACAGAGCAAGAACGAGAAGAGAGAGTGAGAAAGATGAGCATGCTGCTTGCTACTTCTGGTTCACTTTCCGAATGTCTGCAATGGCTGGGGCTGGGCAAGGTCTTAAACTGTGGATACAATATAGGTATCCCACATGTGTGGCAGGGATCCAGCTACTTGAGCTATCATTGGCGGCCTCTCAGCCTCTGCTTTGGTGGGAGCTGCAGTTAGGAGCCAGAACCAGCAAGTGAACCTAGGTACTCCAATTTGGGGTGCAAGTATCTTAACTGTTAGTCAGGCCTTCTGCCCTGAAGCTCTTCCAGGTATGGCAGGGAATTAAGAATAGTTATGATTGGGGCCAGCGCCGTGGTGCACTAGGTTAATCGTCTGCCTGTGGCTCTAGCATCTGATATGGGCGCCGGTTCTAGTCCTGGTTGCTCCTCTTCCGATCCAGCTCTCTGCTGTGGCCTGGGATAGCAGTAGCAGATGGCCCAAGTCCTTGGGCCCCTGAACCCACATGGGAGACCAGGAAGAAGCTCCTGGCTCTTGGGTTCGGATCCGCCCAGCTCCGGCTGTTGCGGCCATCTGGGGAGTAAACCATCGGAAGGAAGACCTCTCTCTCTGTCTCTCCCTCTGTCTGTAACTCTACCTCTTAAATAAATGAATAAAAGCTTAAAAAATGGATATGATCTGTGCTTAGCACTTGCTAGGAAAGGCAATATTTGGCACCACTGTATTCCCTGCCAGCTCATTTGTCCATACCCAGTCAATCATGATACCTTGCCTGTGCAGAGAACCCTTTGAGGGTTTGCCACTCCTAAACATGGCAGAAGTGCTTTTCATACTTGGCCTTGCCTCTTATGGATTCAGACGGTTGCCAGCCTTGGCTTGTGTCTGCATCTCTCCAATTTCAGCCTCTGTGGTTACAAAGTTTTCTCCTCTTTTGTCAAATCTCCCTCTGCCTTTCTCTTATGAAGCACTTCATTAGATTCTGCTGGGATAATGTCCCCATCTCAGAATCCATAACCACATCTACAAAGGTGCCTTATCCATGTAAAACAGCATTCACGAGTTCCAAGGATTTGGACCCCATGCCTGTTGGCACCATAATCTAGCCTACGAGTGGCTGCAAGCATGGAGCCTGGGTCTAATCTTGCTTCTTAGTGAGGTTGCGTCACCCATAAAAATGAGGATCATTATATCCCTTATTGCTTATTAACATTATTAACAATATTATTAATATTAAACACATACAATACTTAGGAAAGTGCAGTTACATAAATTGGTGTCTATGAGTGTCTTGATGTATCTACCACTCCCCGTCTGCCCCTGAAATCAGCAAAGCTTTCAAGAGTTCCCAGAGTTCATATTTATTCTGATGTTTACAGATTTATTTAATTTTTACCAACAGCCCAAACCACTTTGTATCAGAATTAAGTTTTTTGACTCCCAAGTGGAGTTAGTCTTGAACAAATGGCTGCAGATCTGAGGAGACCCTGTATCAGACGAGATTCATGTGGAAGTACTTGCTGATGTCTATCTTACCTACTTTCTGACACAGGGCTGACCTGGCATGAACAAATATAGCTGTTTTACCACGATTCATATTTTCACACGTTCAAATTACTTTTCATGAGTTCTCTCGCATGCTCAGTGAACAAAGGTACTGGATACATTTTCAATTAAAAATGTTTGAATGTGTTCTCACAGTGCTCCTCATCATTACACAAAGCATCACTACTTGTGTTCTTAAAGGGAAAAACATACTGTTCTTCCAATACTGATGGAAAGGACTAATCATGTTGTCATAGTGGAGTAGAATTCATGCTTACATCACCAAATCTGGCAGTTAACAGGAAATAACTGCTACAAACTGACTGGTGCAGCTTATTTTGGGAGACTAGACCAGTCGTCAGTGTTTTGGGCACTTATTAAACGTGAAGGATGCCTGACATCATGCCATGGGACCCTCAATATTTTGCCTTGATTTTTTCTCTCAGCAATAGAATATCTAATCTTCTACTTGCCTTTCCTTCTCAAATATGGTAAAATAATAAATGTAAACAAAATCCAACCAATGAGCCAATATTGAGCACAAGTAGTTCCTTTGATGATTAGATTGAAACTCTGGGCAATGAACTGGATTGTAAGTAGAAAATTGCTTTCCAACTGACTCAGGAGGCTGTGATGGGCACAGTGGTTAGGCTGCTGCTTGGGTGCCTACATCCTGTACTGGAGTGCCTGGGTGAGAGACTCAGACCCACTTCTGAGTTCAGCATTCTGCTAATGTGCACCCTGGAAGGCAGGAAGAGATGGCTCATGTCTTTGAGATCCTGCTACCCACCTGGGAAACCAGGTGGATTTTCTGACTCCTCGCTTTGACCTGGTTCAGAAGTGGCTGTTGCAGGCAATTGGAACCAGTGGATGGAAGATCTCTCTCTGTTTTTCAAATAATAAATAAATACAACAAATTCACATTTCCCAAACAGATGACTTAGGAAAGTTACTGAAGTCTCTGTGCTTCTGTTTTGTTATTTACAAAATAAAGATAATAACAGAAACTACCTCCTGTAGGACTGTTGTGAGAATTATCATAGTTAACACACACAGGGAGTTACAAAAGGGTTAGGCACATATCAAGAATGCCGTAATGTTGGCTACCCTGACACAGTGTTTTAAGAAGGATGAAAGATGACAATAAATTTTTACTTTCTCCCTGTTTCTTCATAACCTCATTCTATCATTTTAAGAGCTAAAGTTTTGATCTGCTCTTCAGAATTCACATGAAAACTTTCATAATACTATAATTCATATGCAGGGACAGAGGCCAGAATGATCTTTAAGCTCATCAGGAAAATTATCTTGGTATTATCACTAGTTGGGCTAATGCCTGGGTATCCCTTACTGTGCTGTGATCATTTCAACAAAGAAATTCCAAGAGAGCATAGTCTTTGTAGAAGGGAAACACAATTTTAGCTATTTTTTATTTCTTGATTTTGGGGCATTTACAGAACAAATACATTTGTATTCACATAATCTGGCTAAAGGTTTTTTTTTTTTTTTTTCCTTTTTAAAGAAAGATTTTAGAACTAGAATGCCAAAAGGGAAAAGAAAAAAAAAACCATACAAGTCACTCTTTTATATTCGTACTGAATCTTAAGATTCAGAAAAAGTGATTGCATGTCATTACAACATTTTTAAGGTATGTCTTAGGGATAAACAGTAAGAAACATGCCAGCTTTATGGATAAGAACCTGACATGCCAAGAACTTAAGGCTCTTTTCTTAGAATGTACAAAAAGACTAAAATAATTGCAGATAAGTTTTTTTTTTTTTTTGCAAACAAACATTTTAACTACACATGCTACTTTTCACTTGGCATAAAACATACTTTAATAATATATTTCAGTCCAGTGGGTTATCAGCCCTGCCTATGACATATGGGTTGATGATTTCCCCTAAAATATGGCTTATGAGACAGTGTTCTATCAGTTGGTTTTCTAGCTCTCAGAATAAAAATAGGTTATAAGTATGCATGGATCTGTGGGGCTTCCATGAAACTTGGGTACTGTCTGCCTACAAACACACAGCAAATGTGTTTGAGAAAATATAGACTGACACAATCAGCTATGCATTGTAGTTTTTAATCTTGAACTAGGGGCAGCATGACTAGCTATTTAATACAGTTGAGATTTACAAGAAACAAGGGAAAAAAACCTATTACACAAAATTTCTCAGGAATCTAAAATATTTTAAATTACATAATACATCTTTTTCTAATTCAAAATATAACCCCTGCTACTTAAAATTGGATTATTGGGTTATTTAATGGTTGCATAAGGGATTAGACTCCAACTCAGAAATGTGGCAGAGTAGATAGGTCACTTATTTTGATATATGAGAAACCTGTTGGATTCTACCAAGACATCTAGCATCAGGCTACTAGATACTGTGTATGGTATAACCTACACGATTTAGAATGCTTGGCTAAAGAAATGCAGTATTTGGTTAAATTGCATATTTAATTTTATTTTCTGCTAGGTAGACAGTAAATGGAATAACAAGATAGAACACAACAAATAACTTCTACATATACATGGATATATGCATATATAAAAATTAACACAATAACTCACAAGATTACATATAAAGTTAATTGGAGAAATGTAAATATAGAAGTATTTGTTGATTGCTTGATGGTATTTATTGAATAACCTACACTGGGCCAGGTATCATCCTATACATTTTGAATTCATCCATGAGCACATCAAACAAAAATCTTTGTCAATGTGGAACTTACTTTCTAAGGAGATGAGGAGGGTCAGAATGCAAAGCATGACCATAGTAGGTAAGTGAATGCATAGAGATTAGAAGTTGATAACAGCTATGGAGAAAAAGAAGGCCACAAGAGTAATGGTGGCATGAACAGGAGCAGAGGCAGTCCTTCAAGATATCTGGTGTTCTTGAGTTTCTCAGGAAAGAAAACATTTGTATAAATGAACAGCCAACACTGAACCACATCGTCACCTCGCTTCATCATATGCTTCCAGCTTGATTCCATTGATGTATGTCTTCATTTATGTAGCATCTACTACATTCAAGGCATGCTATTAGGCACTGGGCATAGAACTGTGAAGAAAAAAAGCCCTTGCCCTGTGAAGCTTATATTTTAGGGATTTAAGCTCAATACAGAAGAAAATGAGTGATGATGAAGGAAAATGGTATAAAGAAAAATAAAGCAGTCTTGGGAATAGGAGAGTGACAGGGTTGGGAGGCCTAGTAGATCCCTCCAAAGAGGGGACACCAGAGCAAAAGGAGGTGAACCCAGCTGAGAGCTGGGCAAAGAGTCTTGCAAGTGGGGAGGGACAATGGCCACAAAGTGCCTGCATCTGGAAAATGATACATTCTGAAAACAAGAAAATAGGTGTGGTTAGAGCAGACCAAGCAAAAAGGAGAAAAGCAAGAAGCCAAAGTGTGTTTATACTTTTACATTATAAAGAATAACTTTTAAACATCCTGTATGTGGAAAATAAGATGTGTTTGTGAACTTCAACCGGACAAAAATTCTTGTCACTTTCTCCCTCACTGGTACCTGGTATGTTGTTTAAAAGCATGGATGTAGCTTCTGTACCGACTCAGTACTCCATATCAGCCATGGAAATTCAGGCAGGATTGTTAATCTTCCTTTGCTCTCAATTTCCTCGTCTATAATATGGGGTTAATGATGGCGCACATCACACAGAGTGGTTGCCAGGACTGAAAGAGCTAATGCCTTTAAAGGTAAACGGAACATCACTGCCATTGCTGTATTTGAGGGTCTAACACTAGCCACCCAGGGGCTTTGGAGCACTTGACATGTGGTTCATTGCAACCAGGGTGTACTATAGGCTCAAACATTCCAAATCTCAAAGATTATTAGTATATCAACAGAGCACAAGTTTATTTCATTAATACTTGTTTATACTGGTGGTAACACTGACATGATAGCTAGCAGACTAAGTAGGTGACTAAAATGAATCCTACCTGTTTTATTTTTTGTGTGGCTACTTGAAACATTTACAGACCATGTGGCTAGCATCGCAATTCTGCCGGACAGTGCTGTTATCATTAATGGGCTAGATGCTGGAGACTTACAACCATGAGCAAGGCTTGTCCTAGGCCACCGGTGACTCCTCGGGTAGCTCTCATCCCAGCGAAAAGCAGGAGGGAGCTGTGAAGGGAGGGCAGCAGGGGCCACCCTGACCATCCCTCCCAGGAACTCGATCTCTCTCAGGAGCCAGGGCTTTTGCGACACTGGCTGTGATTTACTGGTTTGCACACACAAAGAGCAGAAAATCCCAAGGAGCTCTCAGGAAGATCAATTCTGGATACACACATAAATCTCTGTAGCGCTCTTGGAATCGTAGGAGCAGGATGTGCGTGTGGGTGCTCCTGCCTCCTCAGGCATGTGGAAAAACTGCTGTCTAATTTCATGGGAATAAGAAGAGTATTTCACATCCACGGATGGACAGCCCCAGTCTGAGACATGAAGTGGCAAAGGAAGGAGAGACTTTTTAGGTTTTGATGTCTACTTGATAATGATTCACAGTAAACAAAGGAAGTGTTTGGAGTCTGTTAGTGAGATACCTATCCTTCATGGAACAGTGGGTTGGTCCCTGACTCTAGGCCTTATGCTTTATGTGCTTATGTTGTTTAATCTTAAAATAATGCTACCGTTGTCATTTCACAGTTGATGAAAGTAAGGCTCAGAGAAGCCAAGTAGCTTGACCAATGTCACCCCAGGGAGTGACGGAAGTAGGGTCTGAGTCAAGCTGGCTTCAAGATGGCTTCAAGATGGCTCCAATCGCTCCCTCATGCTGTTCCTTTCACATTGCATTCCTCCCCAAACAGCCAGCAGCACAGCACCAGGGGCAACCCTTGCAGCAACTCCACAATGCTGAGACGCAGAGGAAAGACAATATTTGCTACCATTTGGCCTGAATAAAGTTTTCCTACTGTTATGAAGAAAAATCTTGGACAAGCTTAAATGTGAGTTTCTTCGAGCAAATCTTGGGAACAATTTGTGAGTCAGGCAGCCTTCAGAACCAGAATATGTTCTAAAATTTTCCGACAACAACACGACCTGACAGCATTTATAGAAAATGGGAGTGAGGTATTAAGGAAACTCAATTGGTTACAGCTTACTTGGTTTATTGGTTATAAAGCCTCCTGCAATTACCTGAAGCTTAGCTACCGTGATTGAACTCTATGTTGGTTTGGCCTGCTGGGTCTAGGGCAGGCACTCAGTCCAAATCAAAAGCCTCTGTGTAAGAAAAGGGAATTGTTTTCCTCTGCTCTCAGAACATAACAATCAACTCGGACTTCTGTGATCACAGCAGGTGTGAGGATTTCTCCCCTTGGCAAGCAAGCAATGCCACAGCAACAGACACCAGCTGGATGTCCTCCAATCCAATTCTGATCTGACATTGTCTACCTGGAGGGTGCAGTGATCCCACAGTTTGAGGACTCATTCTGCCCCTTGGCCATGACTTTAGATGGCCAGCCCAAAGCCCCAGATGGTGTTATTTGTGCTGTCCACAAGGAGGTGGCTGTGGCACCTTCTTGGCTATGATTAATTTTCTAGAGCAGCCTACACGGAGGAAGTACCTATGTTTTCCAGTTTTTTACACAAAGAGACACATATGAAGAGATGTACTGTCAGGTGTAGAAGGCCGTGCTGCCCTCCAGGAAGCTGTTCTTTCAGGTGTCTGTGGAGGTCTGGAGGCCCAGTTACAAAGGACACAATTGATTGAATAATTGGCTATCAGCAATCAGTTTAACCTTCATTCCTCTCCACTCCCTCTAATCCTGTGTGAGTCTTTCCAGTGACTGACCTGAAGCTACCCAACAGGGACATCGAGCCATTAGCCAACTCTTCCCTTCCAAAACACTCTCACAGAGATTCCAAGACTTTCAGGAATTACGTGGAAGGGAATAGGGCTAAAGACCAAAGGTATATTTCATAATATAGCAGCTTCCTAGAAATTTTATTTAATACCCCCTTGCACACTGGGGGTTTTCCCACTGGACTATAATAAGAGACTCTTGAAAACAACTCTAGGACACTGCCAGCTATATGCCCATGAGAGTTCTATTTAGGACAGCTATTGTAGTGTCAACCTGAGTTCCCTCCCAATACACATCTGTCTGCAATGGAAGCTAGAATAGCCACCTAAAAAACTGGCACTTTCCGCAGTAGTCATATTATGCTCTTAGCTTGTGCCTGGCTGATTTTGAACTTTTGTTATTTCCATTTTTTTCCTCTCTGACCCTCTTGTCTCATGAAGTGATTTTCATATTTTAAATAGTTTAAATGAAGGAAACACTGTAAGACAATTAAGTGAGTGGTCTGTATTAATTTCTACTTGCTAAACATAAAAACAGAGCTTTTTCATGAAGGAACAATGGGCACCACCATAGTACACCTAATAAGCATAAATCTAATTCAGTGAAAGGTAATTGCACTCATTTAACCTTAGTGTTGTGGTTAGCCTCACCTGTGACAAATTTAAGTGTAATTGCCATGTACTTGGTAGCCATCTATCAAGGGTTACTGCACAAAGCACCATGGCTCACTTGACCCAGGGCAGATGGGAGAATCCACACGCCTTCTGCAGCATTGGCAAGAACCCACTCGCCAGGGTTCAGCCTTTGCAGAGAGAATTGGACATTTGACCTTTTTTCATTTTTCATCATGAAATATATCTACACGAATAAATCTAGATACAATGGATGGTATTCCTTGGCCACATGCATATGAGTTCAGTTAATTATGAAATTCAAGGAAAATCATTCTTTAGTCTTATTACTTCAAGGTGAAGGTGTTGTGGATAAATCGATCTCTTCCTAGAGGAAGAGTTTGCTTTCTTAAACATTATATGATAATGCCAAATTACATGGAAAAGTCATGAAGAAAATACTGAAGTATACAAAGTATGTTGCAAAGACAAATTGGAATTTTATCCTTACATGTATTTAATTTTTCATGAGGAACAAGTTATTCACACACACACGGTACAGGGCTACTTCATAAAGTTCATGGAAAATGTAATTCAAAGGTAAGTTTAATTTGGTACAATTTCAAAACTCATGAATAGTTTTTTTATAATATGCATTTTCTCATGAACTTTTTGAAAATTACTTACATATTACATTTCACACATATGAAATTGGCACAATAATCTCTAAAAATCAGTTAACTAAATATACATAATTTGGAACTATGCAGCCCTTAAACTTTGGGCATGACAATTTAGTGTAAAATGTAGACTGTTTGACATTAATGAATCTGTAGAAACGAAAGGTAAAGGCATTGATTGCTCTCAGTGTTTCTCTGTATTGCCATTCAAAGCTGATTTTGAATTTGCTTACATATTTGGCCAAAACAATTACTTATCAAAAAGTGACTGAAGTGATCTTTCTTTACAAAAACATCAGTTCCTTAACATTCATGGTGGAAAGGTCTAGTGACTGTGGTGGTAATCCACCAAGATCCCCTTTGGGCTTTGATCCCATCTTTGGGCAGTGCTGGTGGTGGAGGCTCTGGGCCCCTCTCTTGGGGGACTGCCCTCGGGTGGGAGAGCTGACTTGGCTCGGGCCACAAACACTGGTGGACTGGTGCAGTGGGGAGAGAAGGAAGAGTTGGCATCCACTGACTAGTCTATGAGAGGGATGACGAGTCTTCTAGATGGGACAACTCCAAAGGGTCCTCCAAGAGGACAAGGAGTGTGATGGGTATCATTCCCTACACTATCCCCAACATCCAGAGGGGTTGCAAGGACACAGGGGATCGTCGCTACATATTTGTCAAACAGGGGATGTTTTACAATTATGAAGAGTAGTAAGGCAAGGATGAAACCATTCAGCATGAACCGCAGCTGAAAGGCATGGAGATCACAGTATTCCTACACAATGCCACTGAAAGGTAGAAATCCTTAGAGGTCAGAGGTAGAAACATGGTTGGATACCTGAACCACGCAATGTGGTTGCCATGGGCTGAGCTATGTTTCCCTCTCAAATTCTTGTGCTGAAGCCCTAACCCTCAGTTCTTCAGAATGTGACCGGGTTTGGAAATGAGGCCTTAAAAAGGTAATTACATTAACAAGAAGCCGTTAAAATGGGCCCTAATCAAATCTGAGTGGTGTCCTTCTAAGTGCAGGAATTTTGGATACGTAATGAGATACATGGAAGGTGTACCCACAGAGAGAACATGTGAGGACACTAGCAAACCTGCAGGCTGAGAAGCCAACTCTGCCCACCCTCTGACCTTGATTTCCAGCAAGATCCCACTGGGAGAAAGAGGGTCTCTGCTGTGCAAGATGTCCAGTTGGTGCTACTTTATTTTGGTAGCTCTGCTCCACTAAACTAATACATCTTAAACGCCATTGTAAGAAATTTGATTTTATCTCACACATCACCGCCAAGCTTGAAGCCAGGGTGTGTAAGATGGAATGAGGCCTGAGTTTTAGGAAGACTGCATTTGTGGAGGGAGGACAAACTGGGAAATTGTTCAAGTTGTAGAGGCGCTCTGGGAAGTGTGAGGGGTCTTCACCGAGCTCATGGAAAGTATGTATTATGAAAACTCTATGCGTGATTTTCAAAATTTCTTTCAACTCAAACAGATTGATCCTGTAATTCCAGTTTCCCATGAAATTCTTGAAGTGCCTTTAGTGATGGTTCAATCTAGATCAAGAAGCCAGGAAGGAAGGGGCCAGCATACAAGTGTGGGAAGTATCAGAGCCAGCACAGCTAGGATGAGCAACACATTGCACCTATGTCATGTCGACATCAACCATCAAGTAGAATTGAGCAACATGCAGAGCTGTATTGAGGTTCAGAAAATAGAACATGTGCTTTTCAGTGGCTTCTCTCCTACAAGATAGCAGTGCTCAGCTCAGAACCTTAAGACAGGTTGCAGCAGGATTCCAGCTGTGGGTGCCAGAAGACTGTGCATTGAGCAAAGTCCCCAGAGAGGGAGAGAGGGCTGCCTCTCAGGGATGCTGTGCACATCAGCATATTAAAGAGTCTCCGAAGTCTCGCCCGGAAGCCAAGTCTGCAAATGTGTCACAGACATATTCCCTACATTCAAGCCATCAGAGAACCCTTTTCTTCAAGGCACATTCTGAAGTCCTGAATGTGACACTCTAGAAAAGAACAGAACTTGAAAGCGATTCTGCTTCACTATTCTAGAATAGTTCCAAAATAAAGAAATAAAACCTTCATCTGGGTAATCTCTATCTCTCTCTCTCTCTCTCTCTCTCTCTCTGATAACTATTCAACTGACAGGCAGAAGAAACTCATTAAAGGAACACACAGTAGGCCTCTCTCCATATCTGGGGTTGCACATCCTCAGAGTCAAGAAATCTTCCTCGACAGAAAATATTTGGGGAAAAAGGCATCAGTTGTGAACATGCATGGGCTTTCTTTTCTTGTCATTATTACCTAAGTACAACCTCACAACGATTTACATAGCATTTATATTTGTAGCAAGGATTCTGTTGTATAGCGATGATTTAAGGTACACGGGTGCAAACACCGCACCATTTCATATAAGGGGTGTGAGCATCCTCAGGGATCCTGTTACCAAGCTCCCAAATGATACCAAGAAATACACTTGATTCTCCCACAGCCCTAATTACTACCAGATTACAAGATAACCATAATACTTAGAAAAAGGCACGAATTCTTTCACATGCTAAAGGAAAACTGCTCAGTACTATGCAACAGAAGTTAAAATATCCTGGTGATGTGAAAGGAAAGTGTAGCTCAAATGCAGAAATCTTGGAAGTTTTGGGCCTGACTTTTTGACCAGGGTTTCTTTGTGCTAGATCTTTGTAGTCTAACCTTTCCTATCATCCCATCAAATTCTGAAAGCCAAGGTGTCTGGGTACATGGACTCACATGCAATGCGTACGTAGGCTTTCCGGCTCTTCGTGGTGCCTGCTGAGCTCCAGGCCACACACTGGCACCAGTAATCCTCAGGTCCAAAGAGTTCCTCCACTTGCTGGCGTGAAATTTCAATGCTCACCTCCCGGACAATGAGACCTGATGGAAGAAAGGCAGATGCAAGTGAAGAGAAGGAGTCTACTAAAAATATGTAAAACATCACACCACGTTTCTCCCTCAGTGATCCTCCTTGATGCCACAGATCAACACCCAAGATATTCTCCCTCATCTCCTCTGGTTTTCTTCTGGATCCAATTATTTACTCAACAAGTTTTTCATTCTCTTATTTGCTATTTCAGATTTTCTGAGTTTCATCTGAAGGTGAAAGTGGAGTAGATCTATGACTCCACAAAATAATGCTTCCTCCATAGAGATCACCAATATTTACCTGCCACCAAGTTATCAACTTCTGTGTATTCAGCCCTGAACTTGAATTTCCCATCTTGTAAGGACCCTACTTTGATTGCTAAGTTATGGCTAACATATCCATATATTGTACATTGTTTTACAATAGCTAGATCTTCCCAGCTCTTCACATGAAATGGAGAAAGAATAACCTTAAACTACAATTGTAGTGCTGATTATTTAACAACTAAATTACTTTAACAGTTATTTGTTGGTTATGATGGAACATCATTTATCTTGAAAGAATACTAGCCTCAGTCAATAGCCCTCTGGTTTCTTATCCAAAAAAATAAATGAGGTTTTCATGCATAATATGTTGAAAGCCCAAATGCTTCTTTGTAACTGCACTGTTACTGGAATCATGTTAAACTGCCTCCAGCTAAAATGCTCAAATAATTGGAATTTATTTCATAGCATTATATAATCCTACATAACAAAATCTGAACTATGAATGTCAGATCATCATTTTAGCAGTACTTATCTTGAGGTATCAGGGCTGTTTCAGAGATTCATTGTGCAGTGCTCCTCTTTGCATTGCACAAGAGGAATTATCTGAGTAATATATTTGGGCAACTGCTAGGTCTCCAGGTGATTGAAGGCACCTATTTCCAGACTTGTGTCCATTGGGAGAACCAGCAGAACTCTTACAGAGAGCAGGAGAATTTGCTTTGGGGCAAGAATGGGCACAAGAAGAATGATGCACAACTTATTTTTATTCATTCATTGAAAATATTTATTAAACATTAATTACATAATAGAAACTGAACTATGCACTTGTGAGACTCTGATGAGTTAGTCATATCCCCAGTGAACTTATGTTATTGTGAAGGGGACTCATCTTAATAAGGAGTTACACTTCCCAAATGGCAGTAACATAAGGGCTGGACAGGAATGAAACCAGGAAACAAGAACTCCATCTGGATCTCCTACATGGGCCCAGGGACTTCTTGGTCCATTCTCTGCTGCTTTCCCAGGTTTATTATTTAGATATAACTGTGCTCAATATTGCAAAGAAGATGTATAGAGATGAGAGTGAGTAACAAGGGAACCAAATTTAACATGAAAAATCCAATATGAGTTATTCGGATAAATTATTTGATGAAAAGGGCAGGAGATATGGGAATAAGAGAATTGGGAGGTTGAGAACCAGGGAGAAGAGAGTGCAGCAGCCGATACAGAGAATAGTGTTATGAGATGGAACTATACATAAGAAAGTGTCTAGCTTATATGGCTTTGTAGTACAGTGGTTCTCAAAGAGTGGGCCCCAGAACAGCTGCCACAGCATCACCTTGGACCTCTGGGAAATGCAGATTCACAGGCTGCAACCCAGAGTCACTGAAGAGGAAACTCTGGGGATGGGGCCCAGTAATCCATGTTTTAATAAGCCCTCCAAGTAATTCTGATTCCTGATAAATTTCAGAATCATTCTTGGACAAAAAATTTATGATTTTGGGTATCTTCCAGAGAGCCAGGGATCTCATCAAGATGTTTTAAGCATGTAGAAGACAGGATCAGATGAGAATTAAATGTTTATATGATAATTTTAAGACATGGAAGACATAGAAATGTGTGCACATGTACATATATATGAGGGATCTTCCAAAAATTCATGGAAAATGCATACTATGAAGAAACTATTCATGCATTTCAAATTCTCTATATTAAAATAAACCTTTAATTCCACTGTCCATGAATTTTTGAAACAGCGTTTATGTATGTGAATGGATATATGCATGTATGTATGTGTATAAGCATGCTTGTGTATACAATCCTTCAGAGTTTAACACATTTTGAAAAGTTAAAAAAATAAAAAAAATGTTTAAACACATGTGATAGGATAAGGTGTGTCTTCTGGGAATCTTAAAAAAGAAAAAAAAAGTGTTCTAGAACTTTCTCTACCACCTAGCAAATATTTTAATGGTTAAGAGCACTCAGGGAAATTAACAACCATCCAATGGAAGTAGGTGCTATCCCACTGGGGGAATAAACAAGGCTTCCTATCGAGAGCTGATGCGGTTGCATCTTACAAACTACTAGACCCCAAGGTCCACTAAAGTCTCCCTGAACTGGATTGAAGCCCAGAAAACAGGGTTTTATAATCCCACGACAGGGCAAGATCCTAAAAGGGAGATTCTATTGTCAACATTTTATTAAGTATGTTGAAAACAAATTTAAAGTTGTGAAAATTAGCAGCATTATTATGGTTTGCAAAATAATCAGTTTCAAAAGAATTTTCAAGTAGCCAGTATATCCCAGTTGTCTGTCTATGAAAAGATTAGTTTATTATTTCACCCAGTGTCCAAAGAATACAACAACCTTCACAGCTCTAATCCTAAGCTATTAACAAATAACACTACTTTCTTCTTTCTTTTCTGATCCCTGCTCAGACCTCTCATTTCCCATCTTTTTCTAATTTTTCTCATTATTCCACTATTAAGGAATCTGTGGGAAGACAGAGAACAGCCTCCTCCCGCCACCCCCTCACTTTCCTCTTCTCCCTCTGTTCCCACTCTCTGGCATTTACTGCTTTTGCCTGTTTTTACTTGTTTTTATGTTCCCTGTTCATGCAGAAACTCAATTACTGGAAACAAACTTCTTCCTTTAAGGTTTGGTGCAGTAAATTTACAGTCACCGAAGGGCTGATATACCTGCAGTGTGTGTTTCCTTCAAACCATAATGGCTCTTTCTCAAATGCAGAGCAGCGACAAATGGGCTCAGGATATTAAAACCACATACAAATATTTTGTGTCCCAAGATGATAACCTCAGGTTTCATTCCTCTCTTTTTACTTAAAGCAATTACAGGAAACCAAATTAAATGCTAGTGGAACTTCACTAGGTTCGCCATATCCGTTAGCCCAAATAGGCTCATGGATGTTTTGCCTGACCACAGACCTGAAGCCTTTTAAGAAGCCACAGACCGACCCTCCCGCTACAGGAACTATTCATAGGATGAATGTTCTGATTTGTGTGGCCCAGACTCCCTGGGCACGCTGGAGTCAAGCACACACTGATTTTTGTCTTCAGCCTCACAGACACCCCATTCAGGAGGAGGTGGGTTAGGTACAGTGGTTGTGTCACATAGCCCAAAGTTTGCCTTCCAAGTTTTGGTCAGCAACACAAGAACAAGAAAGAACTGAAGCATGAAGTATCTAACACTCACAGCTCAGAATTTCCTGGAATAAGCTGCATTATTCAGACTCTGAGCTGCTTGGTTATATACCATCATTTCATTACATAGGTAAGTTCAATACCTGGGACTTTCTGCTCATCAAACCATAGCCTAGTAGTTTGCGTACCAGTAGGTAATATCTATTCTCTTTGAAAGTAAAATTTAAAATCTTCTTGAAGTTTTGAGATGGAAAAATCAAGCTTCCTTGAAATTTGAAATGCCATCAGCATTACTTCCAGGGCACTTTGCTTTGAAGAGCATTTGGGAACCTGAAATTGGTTTCAGGTTATTTAACAGTGGGGGAAATGCTTCAGTTGACAGGACTTACTCAAATACAAATGTGTAGTTTCCATCGCATCTGATAACATCAAAGATTTCCCATCAGTGTGTTTCCTTTCATAATGGCATCTCAAGGATGCACACTGTTTGAAGTTTGCAGTGATTTGCTTTTATAAGAGCATTCGTTGTGATTTGGGAGCCAGAGTGCAGGAAAGTAATTAGCATGTTTTGCCCAGAAGTCTTCTAATGAGTGTGAGTATGTACTTGTTAGTAGGGACTTTCATATGAACACAGAAATCCAGATGTAAATACATCACTCTGATTGGATCTCTGTGAGGCCATACATAAACAGGCAATAAAACCTGGAAATGACATTTATTCCTTGTCTTTAGCATAAGTTGATTTCATTAATAGTGGCCAGGCAACCCACACAGTGTTTTTCTAGGATATTACCATAAAGTTATCCCAAATACATGTCAAATCCTATTGTTTAATTATGTACAAAAATATCTACATTCTCCCAGAAATGTAACCCATATTGCTATCGAATGAATACCTATTAAGAGTCCATTAATGTCAGATATTACAGTATGTTTCAGAAATGTAGACAAACATTACTTAGCTTCAAGCTGTTCACTTAGTGTCTAAACATATCTTGCTTATTCTGTAATACTAAAAAAAAAAAAAACAAACCTAATCAAACAAAAAAAAACTATCCTCTTAAAATATTTTAAAGAATGGGGCCATCACTCAGCACCTTCTGATGCCCTGCGTGTGTTTCACTAAAAACTTCCTAACCCATCGTTAGACTTCAGTGTGATGTACGGCTGAGTTGTATTTCTCATCACTCTCAATGACTATTTTTCACCCAAAGAGAAGTTTTGAGACATCACTGTTGAGCAGGCATGGCAATTCAGCTTCCCCCTTGCAGTCTCTCTAATGGGAGAAGAGCTGTAGTGTTCACTTCGCCAAATCTCATTATAGTACATTCACTGCTAGGATGCAGGCTGGTGGAAAATGTACAAATCTGCAGGTAGAGATGTTCTGGAATATATTACAATGTTATATTGAATTAGCGAGGCTCTTTTTCGTGCTTTCTTCAGAGCCTAATCCTATTGGTTTTCACTAATATGATCTAAAATATGAAACATACCAGTTCTAGATGCCTTACTATAAATTCAATAACACAAATATACCCTGACATTATTTAGAAGGATGTCATACCAAAAACCAGATAATTATTTTAGCAACTTAGCACTTTCACTATAAAAATTGGGATATGATAACTTGAAAGGCAGAACTTCATAATTGAGATGCTATGTTATCGTACATGAAGTCATTTGGCAATCTTTGAACTAGAGCAGGAAAATAAGACACTAAAAACACATAGTTTACCAACACTCTGAGATTTCCTTGAATTTTTTGTATAGTACATAGTATACAAACCGGCTCTCAAGTTTAGAAGTATTTTGTGCTATAGGGAATTGCAACTGGCTGGTATGTTAGCTTTGTTATGAGTATAATTTTGGAAAGTCACATTTCCTATCTTTGAGATTGATAAGAATTTAAGAAACTTACAACCTACTAATATTGACTCAAGAAAAAACCAGAAAATCTGAACAGACCTATGAGTAAGGAGATTGAATTAGTAAGAAAAAGCCTTATATCAAAGAAAAGCCCAGGACAGGATGGATTCACTACTGAATTATATCAAACTTTCAAAGAGCTAAAAATGATCCTTATCAAATTCCAGCACAAAGCAAAGGATAGGGAATATTTTCACATTCATTTTATAGCGTTAGCATTATTCTCTTACCAAAACTAGATGGGGACACTACAGGACAGGAAATGATCAGGCCTGAACAGTGTGTTAAAACATCCAATACTAGTAAAATAAATGTAACAGAGCTTCAAAAAAATGATTAATTGTGATCAAGTGGGCTTTATTTCTAGAACACAAGAATGGCTCAACATAGGCAAATCAATCAGTGTGGTTAAGCATATCAACAGCATGAAGGGCAAAAACCTATGTTCATCTCAATAGACGCAGAAAAAGCGCAGGAAGAAGTTAAATGGTCTCTATCTGTAGATGACATAATCTTTATCTGTAGGTGACATAATCTTACATATAAAAAAACAAAGGGGCCGGCACTGTGGTGTAGCGGGTAAAGCCAGGGACTGCAATGCTGGCATCCCATGTGGGCACCAGCTAGAGTCTCGGTTGCTCCACTTCCGATCTAGCTCTCTGTTATGGCCTGAGAAAGCAAGATGGCCCAAGTCCTTGGGCTCCTGCACCCACTTGGGAGACTCAGAGGAAGCTCCTGGCTTCGGATTGGTGCAGCTCCAGCCATTGCAGCCAATTGGGGAGTAAACCAGCAGATGGAAAACCTCTCTTTCTCTCTCTCTCTCTCTCTCTCTCTCTCTCTCTCTCCCTGCCTCTCCTTCTCTCTGTGTAACTCTTTCAAGTAAATAAATAAATCTTTAAAAAATACAAAATTTCAGTTATATATGAAGAATAAGGTCAGGAGATTTAATGTACAATGGGTGACTATAATAATGATGTCTTATGTACTTGAAAATTACTGATACAATATTTTTTTTTTTTGACAGGCAGAGTGGACAGTGAGAGAGAGAGACAGAGAGAAAGGTCTTCCTTTTGCCGTTGGTTCACCCTCCAATGGCCGCCACGGCTGGCGCACCACGCTGATCCAATGGCAGGAGCCAGGTACTTATCCTGGTCTCCCATGGGGTGCAGGGCCCAAGCACTTGGGCCATCCTCCACTGCACTCCCTGGCCACAGCAGAGAGCTGGCCTGGAAGAGGGGCCACCGGGACAGAATCCGGCGCCCCAATCGGGACTAGAACCTGGTGTGCCGGCGCCACTAGGCAGAGGATTAGCCTAGTGAGCCATGGCGCCGGCCTGAGACAATAATTTTAAGTGTTCCTATCACATGTACACACAAAGACACAAAAGTAAGTTCGCGAGGTAATGGATAGGTTAATCAGCTTGATTTTGTCATTCCACAATGTATTCATATTTTAAGACAACCTATGGTATAGCATAAATATATATAATTTTGATAATTTTAAAAAAATAATTTACTCACAGGATTAAAAATAACATAGCTGGGAATGAATCATTCAAGGGCTTGGCCTGGAGGTATTTCACATCAAGGTCATCCATTTGATTCTTTTTATATTCATGGCTTTTACTTCCTTGGCTCTGTTTGCTGGTACCATACACGTAAAATAAGGATCTGTATTTAATTAGATTTTTGTTTTCTCTAGACTGAGAAGACTATTCATTCAGGGGGATTTTTATTCCTCTAGAAAATTCTATGGAACTATAGATCAATGCAGTTTTCCCTTTTGAGATTTGAAAATTTAATGATAAGGTGGGAAAAGGGAGTGATAAGTGATTCTCTGGTGATAACAGCATGGTTTTATCCTCTCCTTTTTGGACAGTGTTAGATTTTATATTTTACAAGAGAAACAGTCCTCCAATTTTGAATTTGATTCTTCAATGACCATTATACTTGAAGCTCCATGTTTGAAAGATAGTAGGAGTGGGAAGTCTGATAAATACTTCTGTCTTGCATTTAGAGTTGTAATGGGTTGATAAAATCAATCTTCCCGGCATTAACCATCAGTTGGTTCCTATTCTTTGATGATGAAAAAAATCTGATGAATTTGTGCCAAGAAGCCTTTCTGAGACCAAAATAGGACTAAAATACTTTCTCAGTTTAACTTCTGCCATATGTGTCAATGTTCTTTAGAATATAACAAAGCCATTTTGTAAAAATAGGATAGCAATTCGTTTAATTCTGGAGGGCACTGAGCACACTCCACTGAGTTGGCAAATGCAACATTCTTTTAAGCATTTTTCTTATTTCAGGGGGCAGAAACATCAGTGAAGTTGCTGCTCGGACTCCTGCATCCCATATCAGAGTGCTTAGTTTGTGTTTAAGTTACTACTCCATTTTACAATCAGCTTCCATCTCATTTGCATCCTGGGAGGCAGCAGATGATAGGTTAAGTATAGGGTCTTTGCCATGTCTGTGGGAGACTGTTCTGGCCAGTTTTGGCTGTTGTGGGTATTTGGTGGAGTGAACCAGTAAATGAAAGATCTCTGATCTGTCTCTTTCAAACAAAAAATGAAACTAAAATATTAAAATAATTCCTACTCTAAACCTATTATATGTACCTGAATGTATATACCAACTTTATTTAATTATTTCTTAATTACTTATTTTTAAAGATGTATTTATTTATTTGAATGGCAGAGTTACCACAGAGAGGGAGAGTCACAGAGAGATCTTCCATCTGCTGGTTCACTCCCCAAATGATGACAGTGGTCAGGTCTGGGCCAGGTTGAAGCCAGGAGCCTGGGACTGCATCCAGGTCTCACACAAAGGTCACAGGGGCCAAAGCACTTAAGCCATCTTCTACTGCTTTCCCATGTGCATTTAGCAGGGAGCTGGATCAGAAGGAGCTGCAGGGATCAAACTGGCACCCATCTGGGATGCCAGCATGGCAGGCGGTAGCTTAACCTCTATGACAGAATACTGGCCCAACTTTCTTTTAAAGTCTAATTCTTAATAATGATCTAAATTTGACTACATGTATTTATTTGCTTCTTCGCATCAGGCATTTGTTCAGTAACTTTATAAAAAATTTTTTAAAAGATTCCTGTCAAGAAGAGTGGAACACTGTAATATGTTTCTTAAAAATCTTGTTAACAGTATACTTATAAACCACAGACCTAACCTTACTCTTGCTCAATCTCTCATTCAATACTTAAACTCTTGTTGGCAAAGTGCTCTTCCACTTGCTGGCACACCATGGTAAAGAGGACTGGTGAGGTCTCTGTCCTCCCATGGGTTACATTTCATTTTGAAGATAATTCTTTAGCACCTATTTCTTGTGTAGTGGTAGTTTCCTTAGAAATGAGCTACTTATGGAACAATGCTTCAGAGGTTTACTAGCGTAAAGATTAAAATAGCAGGGCCTTGAGTTTAGGGACTCTGTTAAAAGCATTATGCATCCATCATGCAATAATTTGTCCAATTAATGTGTGAAATGAATGAGTGGTTTGTACATATACACTAACTATAAAACAACGTAAGGGGCTGAATTCCAGGTATAAGTACATTTCATTGTGCCTGCAACAGTAAAGGTAAGTAGTATTTTTTGACTCTACCTTGTGTCTTACTCTGCATATCAGTCCTTGGGGATTAGCACTATTACACCTATAATATGAGCAAGGAGCAAAAGTCAGAATTTAAACAACTGTCCACACAGCCAGAAAGTAATGCAGTAAGGAGTTGGAGTCACACACATGTGGATCCAATGCTTCTATTCCTTTCCCTACACCAGCATCTCTCAAACTGTGTCTCCAAAAACATTCCATGGTCAAAGAAGCTTGGGGATTTTTCTTTAATGGTCTCCACTAAGAAACTTGAATGCCATCAGTACATTGAAGACATTGACCAGAACTTCCTGCATAAAGAAATATGTTTCATGTGGATTAGCAGTGTTTCCCCTCTATGTGTTAAACAGAGCCCCATCTCACCCTGGCTTTCAACATGGCTTTGCTGAGCATTCTGGATGTTGAGCTATTCAATAAAAATAACCCACAATTTGGAAAATTCTGAAAAGCCCATGAAGAAAGCTATGGTGGAATAGCTTCAGAAAGAGACAAGGGGGAAAGTGGGGAAGTGGAGGGTTTGAGATTGACCCTGAAGCATGTTCTGAGCTTAAAGATTTAGAGGGTCCAGCACTGTGGTATAGCTGCTGAAGCTGCCAACTTCAATGCCAGGATCCTATGTGGGTGCCAATTTGAGTCCTGGTTGTTCCACTTCAAATCCAGCTCCTTGCTGTGGCCTGGGAAGGCAGTAGAGGATGGCCCGAGTCCTTGGGCCCCAGCACCCACATGGAAGACCTGGAACAAGGTCCAGGCTCCTGGCTTTGGATCGACCCAGCTGCAGCCATTGTGGCCATTTGGGGAGTGAACCATTGGATGAAGGATCTCTGCCTCTTCCTCCTTCTCTCTGTGACTCTCTGCCTTTCAAATAAATAAATGAATCCTTTAAAAAAAGATTTAGAAAAAATTTCAAGACACATCAGGGAGATGGAACAGCACCAAGACACTACAGATGAGAAGAGTTTACATGATTTCAGCTAAGAAATAAGACAGTGACTTAGATGAGAGATTCATGGAGAGCTTTGAATGACAGCTGGCAAAGTTTGTTCTTTGGAATGGGGAGACAGAAAATTGTAAATTGGTGAAATGATAATTTTTAAAATGACATATGCTTTAGCAAGATTAACATGTCTCTATCAGTACACAAGGCTAAGTCGATGTACTTTAAAAGAATTTTAATAATTTTAACTTTTAATGTTATTGCAAAATTGCCTTCAGATCTCTGATCTTACATCAAGTCATTAGTTCTGCATGTTAAGAGCAATAGTCCTGGTGACCTTCTCAAAACACTGTTTGCTGATGGAAACCAGGTACATGTGTTCAGAATACTAATTACACATACTGTTGAGCTTTCATTTTGCACTTACCCCAGATGATTTGAAAATATGCATTAACAGCAATCACTTCTAAGTGACTGCCACTTATAGTAGGTCACACACAGTATATTCTTGGGGACAGTTATTGTTTATTTTAAAAGCAGTATGTTTCATATTCTTAATGAAACTTTTCAAACAGATCTGTAAAGGTTCACATTTTTAAAAAATCCAACTCACCGAGGACAATTATTATTACAATTGGGGCACTGAGAAAATATTAGTCTAACACACAGAAACCTACTGATTTATTTAGATATGAAAATAAATTCTTGCTCTGTGTTTGTGCTCAATGCTGACTTATGGCAAGTCTTAAATTCATCAAGCCATGGTTTCCCAACTTATAAATTTAGGCAGAAAATGTGTTTGATTTGTTGGATGTGAATAAAGAAATGGAATAGCAAATGTAATTGAGATCTGTTAAATGACTTTAAAATATATAGCATAATAATAAGTACTATTTTGAAAATAAAGCCACATCGTATATACAAAATTATCATTTGAAGTACTGAGTATACATAGGAGAGTACAGGAGCGCTATTGAGGGATTGGATATTATATAAGGGACATGTCCAGATGTGAAAATACGGCTGCTTTTGGAAATTTGCACCCGAGCTGGATGAGTTGGGTCTGGCTGATCAGGGCAATGTAGGTGAGGATAGGATACCTGTAAATGAAATTTGAACAGAAGAAATGAGTTCAAAGGGATTTGCCTTTCAGTTTCTCATCCTTCAGCCAAATCACTTGGAATTTTACTAGTATCCTTTCAGTATACTGAAGTGGAACTACCCTGATGTGGTGAGAGGAAACGTATAAGCTTTACTTATGTTGGCAACCAAAATGCTTGCACAGCTTTTGTTTTATTTTTCCAGGCTTTCCTTGTATTCCTTTACAATCATCCAGGGGAGGCAAGGACATTCAAGAAGTGAATAAACATTACTAAGTAGGCTAAGTTCTGACTAATTTGGGGCAGAAAAGGAAAATGCTCATATTTACACGAAAATGTGAAATCACTAAGTATAGCCATGATTTCTCTAGTCTCTCTTCACTTCCAAAGTAGAATGAGGGCTCCAACAGGGTGGAGGTTTTTGTTTAACATGGGACCGCCATGACGCAAAAGAATCCCCCAAGTACCTACTGTAGGCAGCCAGTAAATACTTGTTGAATTAATGAAAGAATATTTCCCCAGGACATTATCACAATCTTATTTGAATGATATTTGATTATGTATAGTTATATTTTGGAGTAAATGAACTTTGTTGTCATGATAGGAGCTGTTATTTCCACCATAGCCAGGAAAATTTCATTCAAATAACATTACTTCAACGTTGATATGGACAGTCACATTAAAAATGGGAAACAAATGGTTATGTTTTCCAGAACCTACAAAATGATCTATAATAAAGAACAAATATTGGACAAAGGTCAATTACCAATTCTCTTGCTTTTTATCTTTTTAAAGGAACTCTCACGTGCAAGGTGACTCACAAATTTACTCTGAAGGAAGAAATCTTACTCGGAAAACTCGAAGCAGAGATAACAAATGCTAGCATGTCATATTTCCAGGCCACATGCATTGAATTTTGTTGGAATATCCATTTTCAAAGTTAACTGTATATAGAAATTGAGAAATAATGATGTGTTCTGGTATTTCCAAAACATTTCTATACCTTCTGAAAACTGTGCCTCAAATCATTCTTTCAAAAGGAGAGAGGTTTAATGAAAACAATACAAGCAAGCACAATCCATTTTCTAGAACTTTTTTTAAACAAAGAGAATGCTTTTCCAATGATACTGTTGAATTCCAGAAGATAATACTGCTACAGATATGCCAATAAAACTTTACTTTGAATTACCGTTACTAAAATCGTGCCATCTTATCTGTGGCACCATCTATGTCTAGGATGCCATCTTAGACTCAGGATCCTGTAGTTACCTTGCACAGTAAGCTTCTGTCCTAAGCCCCATGGCCTAACCACTAGTGTCAGCTCCGCCCCGACCCTACTGGGATTCCCTGCTCCTACTTCCCTGTCCCGCACCCCCTAAAATGTATAGCAGGACCCATTCCAGCACACATGCTCTCTCTCTCTCTCTCTCCTGATCCTTCTCTCTGATACCTTGCTCTCTGGCCCTCTCCCTGCAGCCCGTGGGGATTCTGCCACCCGACAATAAACCTAGTACTAGTTGGGGTGCCAGATTCTGTCCTGTTTGCTCCTCTTCCAGTCCAGCTCTCGGCTGTGGCCCGGGAAGCAGTGGAGGATGGCCCAAGAGTTTGGGCCCTGCACCTGCATGGGAGACCAGAGAAGCACCTGGCTCCTGGCTTCAGATCGGCCCAGCGCGCTGGCCGAAGCGGCCATTTGGGGGTGAACCAATGGAAGGAAGACCTTTCTCTCTGTCTCTCTATCTCACTGTCTAGCTCTGCCTGTCAAAAAAAAAAATGCCAGTGTTTGGGATAAGCAGCTGAATTTTTACTTGCAGCCCATTGGCCAGAAACTGAACTTCCAGGAGGTTGGGAACGTCATGTTTCCACATGCCCAGGAAGGAGAAGAGAAGTAGCTATGGGTACTAGAAGTCCTATTGCAATATAATTGATAAAGCTACATAAATAGAGAGAAGGAATTTCATTTTTAAGAAATCACAATGATATTGAAATACTAATAGTAGTCTAGTCAAATGAGAGTTTATTGGTTTCTGTGGTATGAACATCTTTCCTGGTGGAGAGAACTAAAAGATAAAATAAACAAACAAACATTTGACTAAAAGGAAGAAAATCAAGTTTTTGGTACTGGCATGGCTATTACAATGAAGAACCTGGAGCAAGATATTGAAATACTTCATTTTTCTGAATTGCTGAATTGATAAAAATAGTCTTTTCTCCATGTACTTTCAAGGACTGGCATGGGATCATGAGAAATCCTGAAACAAATTTTTTTTCTAAAGATTTATTTATTTATTTGAAAGGCAGAGACATAGAGAGAGGGAAATACAGAGAGAGAGAGAAAGAGAGAGAGAGATCGTTTATCCACTGGTTCACTCCCAAAATGGCCACAAAGGCTGGGGCTGGGTCAGAGTGAAGCCAGGAGCCAAGAGCTTATCTGAGTTTCCCACATGGGTGCAGGGGCCCAAGCACTTGGGTCATCTTCTTCTGTTTTCCCAGGCATCAGCAGGGAGATGGATTGGAAGTGGAGCAACCAGGACATGAACAGGCACCCCTAAAGAATGCCAGTAGTGCAGGTGGAGGCTAAACTTCGCCACAGCGCTGGTCCCAAGAAACTACTTTTCTACACAGACTGCATGGCTGAGACAGCCAGCCCCTCACATCTTCCCACAAGAACAATGTGACTACCTCTTCCAGCTTCCTTCATTTTAGATGGGGTCCCGAGTGATGTTAGTCAATAGAATTCAGAGCAGGTGGCACGTGGAGTACTCCTTGGCCAGGATTTAGCAGCAGCTGGTTGGTCCCCTGCAGGATGTACCTCCCTTCCACTGGTTGAATGCGGAAGAGAAAGAAGGCTTAGAGGGTGGTAGAGACACCAGATGGAAGGAGCCTGGGCGGATGCCTGATGAAGGGAAGCAGAGCGCTTTCTGGGAACTGTTATGTGAGCAGTGGCACCTTTCCGTCATGCGTGAGCCATTCTGTCCTTGTGGGTGTCTCAACGTTGCTATAGCTAAGCATAAAGAGACTTAAAATCCACAGACTACAGTGTGCTTGGTACACAGGCTTTCAATAAAATATCCTACTGGATAAATGGATAAAGAAAACACAAATGAATCTCAGAATACTTTGGTTCTTTTTAAACACAGTTTCATGTTTACCTCCAAATTATTAAAAATTTTATAATGTGACAGCTTATTAGAGAATTTCTATTAATTCTGCAACTTTTCAAATATCTGAATGTTTAATTCTAATATTATCCTCAAAAGAATAAACGGGGGAATTTAGTTATATAACAGAATTTTTATTAAAGATTTATTTTGAAAGATTTAATTTGAAAGGCAGAATTACATATAGGGAGAAAGAGGCAAAGAGAGATCTTCCAACCCCTGGCTCACTCCCCAAATGACCACAGTGGACAGGGCTGGGCTCAGCTGAAGCCAGGATCCAGGAATTTCATCTGGGTCTCCCACATGGGTGTGGGAGCCCAAGCACTTGGTCCATCCTCTGGTGGTTTCCCGGGCCCATTAACAGGGAGTTGGTTCAGAAGTGCAGCAGTGGGGACTCGAACCTGCACCTATATGGAATGCTGGTGTTGCAGGTGGCGGATTTACCCGCTATTCCATAGTGCTGGCCCCAGGATACATACGTACGTATGTATATGTGTGTGTATGTGTGTGTGTGTGTGTGTGTGTGTGCATGAATATTTATTCTAAAGGTAGAGTAAGGGGGTGGTATCTTCTATCTGCTGGTTCACTCCTCAAATGACCTTAAAGCCAGAATTGGTCCAGGTCAAAGCCAGGATCCAGGAGCTTCTTCTGGGACTCCTATGTGGGTTGCAGGGTTCCATGCACTTGGGCCATCTTTTGCTGCTTTCCCAGGATCATTAGCAGGGAGCTAGATGAGAAGTGGAGCAGCTGGGACTTCCACCACTGCTCTGATACGGGATGTTAGTGCCACAAGAAGCTGTTAAACCTGCTGTTCCATTATACCAGCACCCAGAATATTTTCAAAATGTTATATCTGTAATGATTTTCAAAATATAATTTCCAATATAAATGTTGAATTGATATGAAATGGTAGGTCATAGTGTTTAATCACCAATATCATTTTCTTTACTGTTAATCACATTTCGATGTTTTCCCAAGAGACAGAAAAACTTAAACCTCTTACAGCTGATTTAGGATATTGTTTGTTTTGAAATGTCTTCATGCCCCTTCCACTCTAGCCTCACAAAGAAAAAGGAAGAAAAACCATTGTTTCCCACCAGGACTCCAACTCACTGAGACATGTAGCTGTACTTGTTGAGTATCGCCAACTGAACAAACAGCTTCAATCAGCTGTCTGTTCATATCTCCAGGCAAAGTTCTGCTCTCCTTCTTTTCTTTACAAATGAATCCCCTTCAAAGGATACATACTGTGGTGGATAAACAATTTCCATGGAAAGAACATGAAAGCTAGTTATTTAATATGTACAGTTAAGAGTTGGGAAGTACAGAATCATAAAAATAATATTTTTGCAAGGATACTAACACTCATAAATACGATGACACTGTCATGATTAGTTATGCTTTTAGTAGAGGGAAATTAATGGGTAGCACATTCTGATTAAAGGTTACAAACAACATACTGACAAAACAATTTCAGCATTGAGTGGATCTGATACATAGACAGCATAACATGCATCTAACATCTCTGTGTACATTGACATGCATATTTTTATTTAGCATTTTCTCTTTGCCTACAAGTTGGAATGCACTTACTTCATATTCTATTGCAAATCCTTTTAGTTACATGTCTTTCAGATCCTCCTGGCATATGCGCTGTCGAATACATCAGTTGTTAATATATGCCCTTGGACGTGTTTATAGATAAATAATGAACTGCTATGACCGATCATTAATGTATATGAAACATATTTCTCAGTCAGTATCCCAAAAGACAGCCAGCCTAACCTATCATATTAAACATAGAAGGAGGAACAATTGCAGAGCAATCATGAAAGGAAGCCTAGTTGCTTACTCTTGAATGGATACATGATGGACCAAAGAAGGTCATTAGAACTGTGAAAACAGTTCTACTGTAAGGAAATACCAAGCGAAGCTGGAGAGTCAATCTTCCCCTCCCAAGTGCCTTTTCCATACCTTTTGTCACGGGCATGGGCATAGGCCAACGCCACAGCATGCAAACCTCGGGAATCTTGGTGTGCAACCCTGCCCTGCCCACCTTCTCTAGCTCTTGCTGGAGCTGACCACGGACACACCTTCAGTCTGCAGCAAGATGGTCTGACCAGCAGACTGGGAGCACAGAGGAGGTGAAAATACTGATCAAGTGCAGATAAAATGTGTTTCAGCTTAAAAAATAAAAACAAGACTTTTAGCTACAAATATACAGGGATAATTTTCACAATCCCCTCTTGATTCTACTCCAACTTCTTTCCATAATCCACTATCTGTAACATTTCCTCCATCTATACTTAAATAATATAGACTTACGTACCCTGTACATATCTTACGAATATCAACTCATTCTCCTTCACATACCTCAATACCTCTTGCTATTCAGCTGGTTTTCAGATCTGGTTGAAAAAAACCTATCACATGGATGATCCTTAAGTAATATTTTGAAGCATCACCTCTACTACAAATGAACAGGGACCTGGTGTCAGAAGAAGAGAAACAATGGCAGGGAATGACAATTACTAATATGTTTCTGATAGAAAGCTCACTGCTTAAAAGAAATTAGAATACATATGCCAAAGTGGAAGAAAAGCACAAACAAAATTTAGAAGGTAAAAAGCGCTACATGAAATCTTGCCAAAGGTTTGTGTTTTACATAAAGCTGCAGTTGGGACTTCACAAAGGAAGTCTCTGCACTTTTTATTTCTGGTTCAGAGGATTTACATGCTCTTTCTAATGATCTGGGCCTTCAGCACTGGGTAATGTTTCCCAGTCCCCAGCTTAGCGCTCATGCAAAATTGAAGCACTTTGGAGGCAGTTTAGAAGCTGCAGATGAATCTCAATGTGCACGAAAAGGCATAATGGCTGTTTAGCACTTGCTAGGAGAAGCTGAGGAAATCAGGGGGAAAAATCTATTGAACTTAAGCCATCTGGGAAGCCAACTGAGAGCGGCTGCATTAACAACGTGTTTACATTCCCATTGTGTAGCTAGGCCAAGCAAAAGTAAGAGTGTGTGTGTGTGTACATGAGTGTACGCATGTACAGGAAATTATGAAGTGAAGCCATTTGCATTGTATTGGCAGTTTTGGTTTGCCTCAGCCATGATGTAGGGAAGGGATCTGCAGGGGAAACAAAGCATTGCAAGTTTTCAGGTGTCCATGGTTGGGATGACTGTCACTGTGCAGCGGTGGGCAACCATTCTATGGGCATGAGGAAACTGAGACCTGCAGAGCCTGAACAAGCCCTTCTTTCCCTGTCTCTAGCCCAACATACAACACAGCAGATTGGCAGAGGCCTTGAAAACTGATATTAAACACCAGGGAATGCTTTCATTGCTCATTCATTTATAGTTAGGAATATTGGCTAAATGAGCAAAGATAGCGAGGTAAAAGCCTTTCCTTTGAAACCCTGCCAGACCTATACACTGTCTCAACCTTCAATCCCTTTCCCAATATCAGATTAGGTGACTTTCTCAACAGATGGCTGGTGACTCTATTGGATTGAATGATGGCCCCCAAAAGATCCACACATGTCTGAATGCATGGGACCTTATTTGGCATAAAGGAATTTGCAGGACTCCTGAGGATTTTCAGATGAGGAAAGGAGACCACTTTGGGTTTTCCAGTGGAGCCCTGGATCCAATGACAAGAGTCCTCAGAAGAGACAGAGGAGCAGACACAGAGGAAGAGATGTGACACCAGAGGCAGCCTGGGAATGCAGAGCTGCTACCAGGAGCTGGAATAGGCAAGGGGCTCGTTTCCTCCTGGAGTCCCAGGAGGGAGGGTGGCTTAGCTGGATTCCAGACTTCGAGTCTCCAGAACTGTGAGAAAATAAATTTCCAATGTTTTAAGCCACCCAGCGCATGGTAATTTATGGAGGCAGGCCTAGGAAACAAATACAATGACTAAGGACATTCATTCACTATGGGTCTCCACATTCAGAGTAGACTCAAGAAATCTGATGGATCAACAAGGTGAGGAAAAGCTGTGTGCCCTGGGGTGTTTTTCTGGTTTCACAAATGCCCCCAGAATGGGCGTGGGGAGGTTGCCTTTTAATCCCTAACGTCATTGCACACAGAGGGTTTCATTGTCTGAGATCATCCAGGCTGTGGTTATAAAAAGAGCCATGTCATTCATTCCCTGCCATTCCTGCACACGCTCTGTACAGAACATCCCCCTGGGTTTTTCCAGCTAAATTTTAATTCACTCAAGCCCCAAAGTTCCCCATCTCCCCAGGAGGCTGTTTTCTCTCAGTCTTAGTGGTTTAATAGGCAGAGACAGGGAAAGGATATTGAAGAAGGCAGGGGCTCCATCCCACGTAACTCTACACCGCAGAACTACCAAGGCGTTTCATGAATTTATCCTCAGAATGAGATGAAAACCGGAGCGCATTCTTTCTCTCTGTCTTCTCCCATCTATGTGTTGATCCCCCTAGACCAGAATCTCCTTAAATGCAGTCATCAGGCCTTGGTTATGCTTTTGTTCAGCACCAAGAAAAGAATCTGGGTCATGGTTTTTGAACAGAAGGTCTACGTACTCCTTGTACACCACGCTTTGATATAAGTGTCTTTCTTATGCTGGGTTTTCAAGCCAGGTTGTACATTAGCACTACAAGTGACTGTAAAACAAATGAATAAACAAAGGGAAACCTATGCCCTGTTCCCAATTAAATCATTAGCTCTGGGGCTGGGGCCAGGACATAGGTGTTTTCAAACTCCCCCCCTGGTGATTGTCAAGTGCAGTCAGGGTTGACAGTTCCTGCCCTAATCGTTCTTTGTTGCTTTTGCCTTCATGTTCTGGGAAATTTCTTCCAGAACAGATTTTTATAATAAGGTTAAACCTTCGATGAAATTAGGAATGAATCCAAGATGCTCCTAATCCGAATTGTTTTTCATCACTAGATGTTATACTTCCTACATGCTGTGTTTTTGCCAGCCCCTGATGTTGGCTAATTGTAGCTCTCATGTTATACATTTTTTTTTTTTTAATCTCCAAATGTGCTTTGCAGAATATCTGGCAAGGATGGGTATTTCAATAGGCAGCCCTGAGAGGGGTCTGAGAATCACTACCTAAGGGATGACTCAGGACTGATGGTTTGTAACAGACAGGATGAAAGGATCCGGAAGTGGTTAAATCCTCTCCCCTTAAGTTGTAGCATTATATTTCTCCTTGATTATGGGATTTTTAAACAAACAAAACAATGCTCTCTGTTGTGTCTTTAAAAGTGCCAAAAAATCTTGGGGTAGGGAGAAATAAAGCATCAGGTATGGTTTTGGGAAGTTATTCAGAAGATTAACGGGTACTAAGACATAATGATACACAAGCTCAAACAGAAGAACCATCACAGGATAAAAAGGGCTACAGCCTGACTCATTTTCTAAAATAATTGACTAAGTTTATTTCTATTTAGCACAATAGGCTCAGACACCAAAAAAGACCTTCTATCTCGCTGTCTCTATGTGTGTGTATGTGTGTGTGTGTTGTGCGTGTATATGTATATTTGTGAATATACATACATATATGTATATATGTGTATATATACATGTATATACATGTATATATATATGAAGCACAGAGTTCCCATTTCCTGGTTCACTACTGGATGCAAAATCGCCTGTAGTGGCTCTGGCTGCTGTTGGGAGGTTTCTGGGAGTGGGTAGCAGGAATTCAACTCCTTGAGCTATCATCACTGCCTCCTAGGGTCTGCATTAGCAGGCCATTGGAGTCAGGAGCCAGAACTGGGTACTGAACCCAGGTAGTCCGATATGGGACACAGGCATCCTAACCAAAACCATAACCACTAGGCTAAACATTCACCCTAGAACACCCCTCCCCCCTTTAAAGCTTAAATTGTTTCTTAAACTTCTATAAACATGATGTCTGATTTGTCTCACTTACAATCCAAAACTCAACTAAATATGTTCTTTTCTACAAAAACAAATTCTAAGAGATTCCCCTTAAAACCTTCTTATATTTTTGCCAATGGTTAGATTAAAAAAGCACACCACAGCTTTTAACCATTGTGCTATTCTCACTTTGAAGTGGGCATTTGAAAACTCTAAGCCATAGCATGTGCATGGTTGCTGGGCACATGGCAAAATTGCCATGGCAACACAATCAGTAGTTTTGCTCTTGCAATGCCCTGGGTGGAGACCAAGCAATTTACATGAAGAATGTCCTTGGCCTCCTGTTTCTTATTGTAGCCACTGTGTGGGCCTGAGGAGGGATGGGATTTGATTTTCTCTTTTCTAAATTTAAGGAAACAGACACACATGAATATGCACATATTTACATTTCTACTTATATGCATATACTTGATTAATTGTATTAATCAATGCTTCTATCTTAGCTGTAGGAAGAAAAAGGAGTAACCTGTTATAAGTAACCTCACCCTAAGCGTTAATTGGTAGGGGGGAATTCCTCTGTGTTCATTATGTTAATAAAACTTTCACTGTGTGTAATTTTAGAAAATTCCTTTGTTCTCCTAATAAAAAATTGCATTGAATATTTTCTCACCTTTATTTTGTAATCATGTTCTGGACTATATCTGTTCAATGAACACGTATATTAAAAATTTCTATACAGGATGCAATTCAAACATCAACAATACTCCCCAGGGGTAATAATTTAAAGCTGCATGTTTCTGCGTCATAGCACAGTCAATGTGTTTGGGAGTCTAATATTGACAATTGCAGATTTTATTATTATCAAAAATGAACACACAATAGCCCTAACAAAAGCTTCATGACAATAGATTGGAAATAAAAGGAATTCAAGTGTAAAGCCTAAAAGTTTCCAGTACTCACTTTTGTTTGTAAGTAAAGGAAAGAACGAAAACCCAAATCAGATGTATTAGAGTAGGGGATCCAAAAAACTCGGTCAGCACTCTCATGCTGTTCCTGACTGAACAGGAGGGAAAGCAGCCACTGTAATCCAAGTTTGAGAACTCCAACCCAACCGTGTTTTTGTAATTACAGCTGAGATCATGTTGGCTATGGCAACCCCAGTATTTAAAGACTTAAAGTCAAGGTGAAATAAGGATGCATCAGTTGTGACCACTAACGGGATGAATAAACAAAGCATACTTCAGGATAATTGACATTCTCTTAGGACTAACTGAGAACCACTCCCTTGTGAAGGTGTCATGTCCGTGGGGTAGCAGAGCCTTGTGTACTACATGGATCCCTATCCATTTTATGTATATATATTTTAAACTTGGCCCTGAGGCCAACCTCATTCTGAAAAGAAAAATTGTTGCATTCTGGTATTGAAATAAGTACCTCAGCAAAGGAAATCAAATAAATAATTGATTTATATTCCAGAATCATTCATCTTCATTGGCAGACAACTGCATTACAGATACAAGGCTCCAGTCTGGCAGATGCAACACTGTCACTGATTTAAACAAAAACTTATGCAATGCAATTGAAACAGAGTTTCCAAGTTTTATGCATCACTTACTAAAATTTAAACAAAACCCACCTAACTTCCTTTTGAAAATGTTCACTCTGTTAATGAGAACTAAATGTAAAATGATTTTGTATGAGAACAGCATTTGGTATGATGTGTACGCTTAATGTGTAAAATAACTCTTCTTACAGAACATTAAGCTACTTTTATGTATTCTTCAAATTACCAATTCATGAAATGTTCCAAATAAACACACCATCAGTATGTTTCACTAAATGTCGTTACTCAAATTTAATGAGATGAATAGTCCTAATCTCAGAAAACAAAATTTCATTGATCATTTCCTGTACTAAGTACAGGAACTGTAAACTTCAGAAAATACAAAGCTTTACAAAATATAAGCCACATCACCCCATCCCAATCTAGTTGAAGAGATAGATATTAGCTATGCATGTGCATGTTATGTATATTATATATATATATATATATACATATAACTTTCACAAATAACACAGTATATTGACTTATAAGAAATCATGGGGGCCAGTGTTGCGGTGTAGCTAATAAAGCTGCCACCTGCAATGCAAGCACCCCATGTAGGCTGAGTCCCAGTTGCTCCATTTCCCATTCAGTTCCCTGCTAATATGCTTGGGAAAGCAGCAAAAGATGGCCCAAGTCCTTGGGTTCCTGCACCTATGAGAGACCTGGAGGAAGGTCCTGGCTCCTGGCTTCAGCCTGGCCCAGCCCTGGCTGTTACAGCCATGTGGGGAGTGAACCAGCAGATGGAAGATCTCTTTCTCACTGTGTCTCTCCTACTCTCTAACTGTGACTTTCAAATAAATAAATCTTAAAAAAATTAAAAAAAGAAGCCGGCGCCGTGGCTCAATAGGCTAATCCTCCACCTTGCGGCGCCGGCACACCGGGTTCTAGTCCCGGTTGGGGCGCCGGATTCTGTCCCGGTTGCCCCTCTTCCAGGCCAGCTCTCTGCTATGGCCAGGGAGTGCAGTGGAGGATGGCCCAGGTGCTTGGGCCCTGCACCCCATGGGAGACCAGGAAAAGCACCTGGCTCCTGGCTCCTGCCAGGATCAGCGCGGTGCGCCGGCTGCAGCGGCGGCCATTGGAGGGTGAACCAGCGGCAAAAGGAAGACCTTTCTCTCTGTCTCTCTCTCTCACTGTCCACTCTGCCTGTCAAAAAAAAAAAAAAAAAAAAAAAAAAATTAAAAAAAGAAATTACAAATTTTGCACTTCAAACATGGTGGACTATTGATAATTTCATAAAGATAACCTAAAACACATAGAGAATGAACACATTTGAGCAGAATGGAATAGAAGTACAGATAAATGAGAATATGTTTACTTACACCTGTGGGCTTTATCCACAGCATTGCATTTGAAGTACTTCTTAAAGATATTTTTAAGAATGAGTAGGGTTTTGACAAAATCGAGATGGAGTAAAGTGTGGTATAGAGGAGAATTCATTCATTCAGTATGTATCAATTGAGCACCTACTAAGTACCCAACACCAAGTTAAGCATAGGCCTGGAATAGTAAGGCAGCCATAACCCCTCATTTTACAGGGCTTACTCTACAGTATATAATATTTAGACTTAACAAGAGACAGACCTTGGGAAAGGAGATACCAGTAACAGTGTCGTTTTAGTATCCCACATTAACAAGGGAAGAAGACATGGCCAGACTTATTTTCTAATGTTTGAAGTAAAGATAACAGATAGTTATTCTCAATTTTATTCAGATAATGCCAACAATTTCTTAATTTAAATGGCTACAATTGTTCTCAAAACTTAAAGCTTTGATGACTCTAAGACATGAAAGTGTCAAGAAAAGAGTGCATACATCACTTAATAAAATATACAAATACACAGATCTTCTCCAATTTCCCTTTGAAGTGTATGAGCAACATTTCCCACTCATGTCCTGGTGTGACAGGAACGTTTCCTGAGATTTTAATAGAGGGTCTGTGAAAAAAAAAGAATACAGTTGCCAAGTGGTAGAACTTTCCAAAGACTCTCATATACTAATAGACATAACTACCTGGAGAATGCACCGCTGAGAAGAAATGCCAATACCAAGAAGGCAGAGGGGCTGCTTAATTAATTTATGAGGCAAGTAAAAGACCTGTACGAGGGGAGTAGAAGCAAATATTAAAAATATGTGGATAAACTGCGAAGGCATTGGTAGTACTTGATGATAATTTGGGTTGTTGCATTAAAGGATGAAGCTGAGATTTTTGGTGCTGAGTTAGTGAAGAGGAATTAAGTTAGTACAAGAGAAGAAGGACTTTCAACTGGGCCACTACTGTGCTAAATGGGGACTTGAGTGAACACAGTTGGTCTGTAAAAGATCCACGTTGAGCTTTTGGGTAGAAGCTGTTCGCTGAAATTCAGGCCACGCTTTAACTTCTCTTCATCAATTTCTTTTTTTTTTTCTTTAAAGGCCTGCATTTTGCTAACTTGCCAAATATTAAAGGCTTTCAAGAATAAAAATACTCAATCCTAGAACTAAATAATAGCGCTAGTTTATGCTATTAAAGAATCACAAAGGCCTTCATGTGGAAAACTGACACAAGGCAAGGAAAGCATGGTAGATACACGTATAGCTGACATTCTGAACCACATTTTCTTTTCTTAAAAAAAATGCCAAGTGTATTGCACAGTGCTTTCTTAAACTAACTATTTTGTGTTCTGTGGTTGTGGCATAGATTCTGGAAACACAGAGCCCTGGGTGCATATCCTGGCTCTGTCAACTCCTCACTATGTGATTTGGGGCACAGCAGTTTCATTATCCTGCTGAGCCCCAGCTTCTTCATTTTCAAAAAGAGAAGTCCAGAAGTTATCTCACAAGGTTGTTGTGGTGATTAAAGGACATCATATATCTAAATAAATAAACATATACATATATATATATAAAGTATTTAGTACAAGGCTCAGCAGTCTACATTGTTTTGCTGGTCTTATTTTTTTTTTTTTTTTGCTAATTTGAGAATAAAAATGAAAAGAGAAAAATCTCAGGGATTATTAAAACTTCAAAACAACCATGGCTCTCTAAACTCCCTTGCTCCTTTACCAGGAAAAAAAAAATATTTGATTTTGGAAGGTAGATCTTAAGTACTATGGAAACAAGAGCTGAAAAGACTTGCAGTACATAGAAAGTAAGCAGCTGAGACTTTTTTCTTAAAAGTGTAATCATAAAATTGTGAGATCAAGATTCCTATGGACTTCTGAAGGCTACATAAATTTCCTAATCATCAGCTTCTGAATATTGCAGTTTCGTAAACATCCACTATGTGCTGCTTGCTACTTTTCTGTTTCTTGTATTACAACTATACAAAAAATGTCAAGGTGGTTTAAATTATGGAAAGACTATGGTAATGATAATTTTTTTAACTTTTATTTAATAAATATAAATTCCCAAAATACAGCTTTTGGGTTACAGTGGCTTTCCCCCCTCCCCATAAGTTCCCTCCCACCTGCAGCCCTCCCATCTCCTGCTTCCCTCTCCCATTCCATTCACATCAAGATTCATTTTCAATTATCTTTATATACAGAAGATCAATTTAGTATACTAAATTATTAATTAATACTAATTTAATACTATACTAATTTATTAATTAACTAATTTATTAATTAATACTAATTTAATACTAATACTAAATTATTAAGTAATAATAACAGTTTGCACCCACACAGAAACACAAAGTGTAAAGTACTGTTTGAACTAGTTATAGCATTAATTCACATTGGACAACACATTAAGGACAGAGATCCTACATGAGGAGTAAGTGCACAGTGACTCCTGTTGTTGACTTAACAAATTGACACTCTTGTTTATGGCATCAGTAATCTCCCTAGGCTCTTGTCATGAGTTGCCAAGGCTATAGAAGCCTTTTGAGGTCGCCAACTCTGATCTTATTTAGACAAGGTCATGGTCAAAGTGGAAGTTCTCTCTTCTCTTCAGAGAAAGGTACCTCCTTCTTTGATGGCCCATTCTTTCCACTGGGATCTCACTCACAGAGATCTTTCATTTAGGTTTTTTTTTTTTTTTTCCAGAGTGTCTTGGCTTTCCATGTCTAAAATACTCTCATGGGCTCTTCAGCCATATCCACATGCCTTAAGGGCTGATTCTGAGGCCAGAGTGCTGTTTAGGACATCTGCCATTCTATGAGTCTGCTGTGTATCTCACTTCCCATGTTGGATTGTTCTCTCCTTTTTTATTCTATCAGCTAGTATTAGCAGACACTAGACTTGTTTGTGTGATCCCTTTGACTCTTAGACCTATCATTATGATCAATTGTGAACTGAAACTGATCACTTTGACTAGAGAGATGGCATTGGTACATGCCACCTTGATGGGATTGTATTAGAGTCCCCTGGCATGTTTCTAACTCTACCATTTGGGGCAAGTTAGATTGAGCATGTCCCACATTGTACATCTCTTCCCTCTCTTATTCCCACTCTTATATTTAAGAAGGATCACTTTTCAGTTAAATTTAAACACCTAAGAATAATTGTGTGTTAATTACAGAGTTCAACCAATAGTATTAACTAGAACAAAAAAATACTAAAAGGGATAAAGTATTAAGTTGTTCATCTACAGTAAGTACAAGGGCTGATCAAGACACTGTTTCTCATAATGTCCATTTCACTTCAACAGGTTTCCTTTTTGGTGCTAGGTTAGTTATCACCAATCAGGGAGAACATATTATATTTTTCCCTTTGGGACTAGCTTATTTCACTCAGCATGATGTTTTCCAGATTCCTCCATTTTGTTGCAAATGACAAGATTTCACTGTTTTTTTACTGCTGTATAGTATTCTATAGAGTAAATATACCATAATTTCTTTATCCAGTCTACTGTTGATGGGCATTTAGGTTGGTTCCAGGTCTTAGCTGTTGTGAATTGAACTGCAATAAACATTGAGGTGCAGCCAGCTTTTTTGTTTGCCAATTTCATTTCCTTTGGGTAAATTCCAAGTAGTGGGATGGCTGGATTGTATGGTAGGGTTATATTCAGGTGTCTGAGGTAATGGTAATTAATGACCCTTTGTCAGTACAAATTGTAACTACCAATGTTATAGCTTCATTTATCGAGTATAAATAATCATCCTCACACTTGAGAGTAATGAATTTTGTGAGTTGGAGAAGATTTTCTTTTCTTTTTTTTCAGTTTTACTGTTTTGTGGTTTTCCAAGTTAGAATTGGTTTTGATAGAGATTTTACTGAATGTAGTTGCATCTAATAAATACGAATTACATGCATTCCTTTGTTGTTTCAAGGGGATGTAGCTGATACCACTACATATACTTCAAAATATTATTCTGAGGCAGAGGCAACAGTGAAGATGAAATTGTTTCCAGTGATTTTTCTCTGTACCATTCTCTGACAACCAGTCTGCTTTTCAAATGCCACAAAAACTGCACTCTTTTGCAGTGTATTTCAACACAATGTATTCTAGCATTTCTTACTATTGATAACCACTAAGGCCCAACAATACTACTGTCAGTCTGCAAATGAAGAGATGAGGACCAAAGTTGCTGGTGAATTCAGCTTTAAGAAAAAAACAAAACAAATGAAAACAAAAATGCAACTCCAGTGGTTCTATCTGAATTTCATTCACAACATGTCTGCTCTCACAGGAAATCAAGAGAGCCCTAAGATAAGAAGCCTACAAATTTTGTCCCAACATTTGTCCAGATTGGAGATTTATGATACCAAGCAAAGAGTTGTAAAAAAGTGTCATGGGCATTCTTTCAGGTTTCCATATTTGTGATGAAAGTAATACAATCACAATACCACCACCCCCAAAAAAATCCCTGCTGGTCCATTTCTCCATAAAATTCCAATGCATGTACAAACAAGCATATGTGTGCATTCTCTCTCAATACACAATGGGAACATATCCCACAATGTGGTCTTTGCTATGGTTTTCACATAAAATTTTATCTGAGAGATTTGTCCACATCTATCATGCAAAGTGACCTCATTGTTTTAAGTAGCCTTACAACATTCCATTCTAGATTGAACAGTGCCTGTCACACTACTTGATACCCAGTACAATAGACAACCTTGCAAGCAAGCCTTGTGCACATCTGGAATTTTATATCTTGATAGTTGCTATATCTGTAATACCCCAGTGAAATGGAATATATCTTTTGATATCGATGGTATTTTAAAGTCAGTCTTTAAAACCATATAACCAAATTATACGCTTATTAACAAAGTATGCCTTTAATCAAACACTGGACACTAAGAAATATTTTGATCTGACCACACCTCCTTAGATGTTTATTTAATATTCATATTTCTTATCCTGTATCTCCATGTTCAAATATGTTGAATTTTATATTGGGTTGCTAGTATTTTTCTTAAATACAGTTTAAGAGGTATTTATGTATTATTTAAATTATTCCTTTTATTTGTATCTACAGATATGACAAGCAGATTTTTTTAAACTTTCTCTTGCCTTTGCTTGTGGTTTTCTTACTTCAGATGTTAAAATTTAACAATGCTTTCCTCCCTTCTATATTTTGTGATTGAGTGAGAAAGGTTTGCTTGCTATGACACTAACCAATCACTTGACAAATTGCTAATTTTTTCTCCAAGTGATAATGCTAATAATGATGATGATGATGATAATGATAATGACTTTAAACCCTAACATCCAGAATTTATTTTATTCTAAATAATGAGACTGAATACAAGCTTCATTTATTTATTTTTCTTTCCAACGACCTCCTTCATTTTCTCGATACACGTATTGAATAAATTCTTTTCTTCGTTGGTTGACAAAATTATCTTACTGCATTCTACAAAGCCTTAGGTGTGTGAGTACTCTCTAGTACAAGCCTTTTGTTAGCTCAAACTCCTTTATTTTCTTTAAGTTTATAATGTTTATAAAGAGTCAGGGCTCCCTCACTACTCTCCAATTTCAGAACTACCCCAGCCATTTTTCAAATTACTTTTCACATAATATTTGTGACTTTTCAGATTCTTTTATACATAGCAGACATTTAAAAGATATTCATTTCTTTTCCCAAACAATATATGTCTTCATTTATTCAGGTCATTAAACATGTGTGTGTCTGTGTCCTTGTGTATAAATGTATTTATTTCTGAGATTTTAAAACGTTCCTTTCTAAAATTCTGTAAATTTCTGAATGTTATGCCTGTATGTTTTCCTTTTAGATTACTATTCTTAACAATATCTTACTGCATTTCAATTTGAATTGACTTTTAGTACACAGAAAAGTTAATGGATCATGTAAATTTTTTATCAGTTACTGTTCTGTATTCTCTTATTTTTAATTTTTTTCTTTCCCTTTTCTCTACAGTTTGTATGGCTCCTGACTATGTATCTCATCTAATAGCACTGTACCCAATAATCATGATATCTGTGGGCATCTCTGTCTTTGCTAGCATTAAAGGTAGTACTTACACTGCTCTACTGTGTCAACATTTTGCAGAATGCTGGCTTTCTTGTAAAGTTTTGGATAAAAATGAAAGCTGGCTAAAAGCTACACCACATTTAACTACATGCCTGCATCTTATGAGAGCTACACAGGTACTGGAGCTCCCAAATCTTTCTGTAGTTCGCATCTCTCCAGCCTGAATAGGAATGAAATTGTGCCACAGATTGTAGTTTATAGTTAACTTAATTAACTTTGTACAGAAATCTAGGAAATAAATGACACAAAGAAAATATGTGGGTGTGTGTAATCAACACAGTATAAGGTTGGCAGAAGTGCTCAATATCAGAGAGGTTTTGTTTTTATTTATAAGCTTTGCATATAGGCATTTTCATTAATTTAGAGAAGACAGATTCACTAAATATATTATCACTCTCAGTTTTGCTTTTGTGATTTCTTTCTGTTTCCCCCATCATTAAAAGCTTATGTGTTTGAAATTTTTACAAATAAATGAGCTGAAACCAGTCAAATTCAATACACTTGAGATCTGAAGACATCTGGTGGATTATTTTCTGAGTAATTAGACTGGGAGGTGGGACAATTCCCTGAAGAAAGCCATCCTACCACTGGATACCCAGTTATTTCTGTAATTCATCAGCTTGCGCGTGGTGAACTTATTGATTCATGAATTGACAAACAACTATGTAGAGCTGCCTCCTGATTGTCTAAGACATTTATATTACATATGTCCAACATATACTCCTCTAAGGGGGCTCATGGTCTAGCCTATTTCTGTATGCTCTATTTCCTTGATATGCTATGTATGTTGTTAAGAACATTGAATGCAAATCTTCCTCAAGTTCTGTCACTGTTTGCCTCTGGCTGGTTATTCCAACACTTGGGTACATGTATGAATCACTTTACAATTTGGATTTTTGAAAACATGCATCTGTTTTGGTACATAGAGGTATCAATGAAGGATAAAAAAAGGTTTTTAAAATTTTATTTATTTATTTGAGAGGCAAAGAGAGAGGTACCCACAGAGGGAGCTCCCATCTGCTGGCTTACTCCTTAAATGCCTGTATTGGCCCCCAACTGGAACTAATGCTGGAGTCCCAGAAATTCAATCCAGGTCTCCCATATAGATGATAGGAACACAATTATTTAAGCCAGTATTGCTCTCTCCCAGGGTCTGCACTAGGAGGAAGCTAGAGAAAGGAACCAGAGCCCGGTATCAAACCCTGGTATCCAGGGGACTCCAATTCAATCCCATCAAGGTGGCATGTACCAATGCCATCTCACTAGTCTAAGTGATCAATTTCAGTTCACAATTGATCATAATGAAAGGACTAAGAGTCAAAGGGAGCACATAAACAAGTCTAGTACCTGCTAATACTAACCGATAGAATAAATAAAGGGGAGAGTGATCCAACATGGGAAGTGAGATACTCAGCAGACTCATAGAATGGCAGATGTCCTAAACAGCACTCTGGCCTCAGAATCAGCCCTTAAGGCATGAGGATCTGGCTGAAAAGCCCATGAGAGTATTTCAAGCATGGAAAGCCAAGACACTCTGGCAAAAACAAAACAAAACAAAACAAAACAAAACAAAACACCTAAATGAAAGATCTCTGTGAGTGAGATCCCAGTGGAAAGAACAGGTCTTCAAAGAAGGAGGTACCTTTCTCTGAAGGGAGGAGAGGACCTCCACTTTGACTATGACCTTGTCTAAACAAGATAAGAGTCTGAGAACTCAAAAGGCTTCCATAGCCTTGGAAACTCATGACTGGAGCATAGGGAGATTACTGATGCCATAAACAGGAGTGTCAATTTGTAAAGTCAACAACAGGAGTCACTGTGCACTTACTCCTCATGTAGGATCTCTGTCCTTAATGTGCTGTACATTGAGATTTAATGCTATAACAAGTACTCAAACAGTATATTTCACTTTATGTTTCTATGGGGGTGCAAACTGTTGAAATCTTTACTTAATGTATACTAAACTGATCTTCTGTAAAAAAAAAAAAAGAAGAAATTATCAACTCCCAACTTGACTCTCACTGGGATTAAACATGACAATAGGTCTGATCTGATTTCATCATCATTTAGAAAATCATCTATTATTTTTCACTTTATGTTTCTGTGTGGGAGCAAACTGTTGAAATCTTTACTTAATGTATGCTAAACTGATCTTCTGTATATAAAGAGACTCGAAAGTGAATCTTGATGTGAATGGAAGGGGAGAGGGAATGGGAAAGGGGAGGGTTGTGGGTGGGAGGGACGTTATGGGGGGGAAGCCATTGTAATTCATAAGCTGTACTTTGGAAATTTATATTCATTAAATAAAAGTTAAAAAAAAAAAACTGGTATCTTGAGATGGGAATTCAGCTGTCTTAATCAGTATTTTAACTGCTAGGATAAAAGCCCAGCCTAAGAAAAATTTTAAATATTTCCATTCTTTATCTTATTTGTTACTATGTTTCTTGGGAATGTTGATCAATAAAGTTTTAGTGCTTGAAATGTATGTAGTAATACAATAAAAGCATAGATTTGCAAGTGTTCTGGAAGTTCAAGGAATTATTCTCCCTGCTGGAGAGCAAAAACATTTAAACTACTGTAGAAAGATAAATGTCTTTCCAATTTAAAAGAACTCCAGAACTCCCTAAGTTACCCATTGTGGAGTAAAATATTGCTATTGAGAAAGTTTACTTTATAGCCTGTCTAAATCTCACAGGTTATTAAAATCTCCTTTAGCCTTTCTATGCCTTTTGTATTTTATCTTTAAGGGTGATATTTACAAAACGATAAAGTCAGCAGTTTTAGGCACACTAGAGGCAAAGATACTCTGATCAAGAATCACCCAGAAAGCAGTGACAGTGACCACTTATGTCCCTCAATGCACTTAGGGGTTAGGAAACTACGGGTCATTTTTGGATATAAGTTTGGGATATAAGATACTTTGAATCTATAAAATTTACAGATTACTTAGAAAAATAAAGGGAAGATATGCAAAGAATGAACATTTGATAATGATGTAAGTACAACTTATCCTTATTGAATATGCGTATTCCTTATTGAATAAGTCTCCAGCTATTTAAAGCTGATGAACGCTAAGTGAATGCAGGACATCTTTTGCTGTCATGTCACATTAATTCAGTGTATTCATTCACTTTCTTTATCTTCTTAGGTAAAATCTATGTTTTAATTTCATGTAGTCCAACAACAAAAATCAAGCCAAAATTTATTCATTACATTTTCCTTTGTAATGCCTGGAACAAGACCATCAAGTCTTAACTAAAACTGATGGAGAACTCTCTACCAAAGGATAGTAACTTCATTTTCAATCTCACTAATTGAAATAAAGGTATAACAACAGACCAGAAGTAGCACAAACGTGATCTTAAACTGCAGTCCAAATGCAACGGAAAACTCACCAGATGTTTCGTCTACTCTCTCATCTACTATGTGGTCCTTCTGATGCACCCATTCACTGTTGCACTTGAAGTAGATTTGGGTGGCAGGGCTGGCTTTACAATACAGGTTCACAGGCTTGTTCTTCACAATGTAAGCTTCCTCAGGCTCAATAAGGAAGTGTGGTAGAGGCTCAGGTGGATCGGAGGGAAAGGTTTCTGGGAGTTCGTGAAAAAAGTCGTCATCTAGTAAACAAGAAGAAAGTGGAAAAAAAAATGGTCAAAACATCATAACAACTTGCTTTTTACTTGCTACTCATTTGAAAACTGTGACTCATAAAGGAGCTAATTAAGTGATTCCATGTCTGCCACTTGCCAGGCAGTATGCTCAGTCTATTGGTCGGTTGCTCAATTAAGAATTGAGATGATTCTTCTCATCCTTACACATGGTGAAGCTCAACATCAGGGAGGACAGATAAGCTGCTCTGAGCAATCAGTGGGAACCAGCAGAACTGGGACAGGAGCGCAAGCTTTTCTCAGTCAAAAACCATGCCACCCTTGAAAGCTGACCAAAGCAAAAAGAACCTCAACAGAAAACTTTGCTGGAAAGCATTAAAGTTCATAGGTCCACCTTCAATCCTTTGCAGCGAGCTGCACAGAATACTAGAAACAGGAATTAAGGATGTTCACGTTAAGATTGCAATCTATTGCTGTTTCTTAAAAGATGCTGCTGTGTAAATACTCACTTATTTTATCAGCCAAAAAAATCTTTATCCCTCTGAGAGTTATGCTCAGCAATGGATATATAATACAGATGCTACAGCAAGTTGGTCCATAGGGGAGTCCTAGTAGAACCTGGAGTTCCAAACCCAGAGTTTGGAATTGCCATTTGGTCTTTTCTTTTTGAAAACGTTCTTCTGATTTCACCCAATGTCCTATGACCGGTCATAGCTCTTCTCCCCAGACTGTTACTCACTGCACTCATGGAGAACAATGGTTTCACTTCTAAAGCACTGCAAATTTTCATATTGCTCGCCCCCTGATATTACAACACCATAGACTAAACAAAACCTGAAATCCCTTGAGATATTTGTGCTCATTGTAGTATGTCTTTCTTTAACTTCAATGCTGTATGATTCTCAGCAAGTAATGAAAATTATAAGGATGTCTTTTTATAAAACTTACTATCATGTTTTACAAGTATCAAAGGAAGAAACGTCTTTTCAACACACTTTGAGTAATTGAAACCCAATACTTATCTTCCCGTGAAGGACAGAGGAGAACAAAACTATTACTAATTCCTTGTATTGATTAAATACTGTAGCCTAATACGTAAGGTTGAAACTCAGAGGTCAAAATTAAAACTTTCACAAGTTCTTTGAATGCACACCTATTCAGCAGGAAATACAGGTTGTGGTATTTGCACGTAAAGACTGGTTCCTCAGATGACACCCAGACACTCATTTTATTACTCATTCAGTTGTGGCCCTGTCTTGGGAGATGGCCATTGGTAAAGCAGACATCAGTTCTCCAAGAAACCTGGCTTGGGACTTTTCTTATCTAGGTCACTCAGCAATGATGCTCAGTCTCTGCCAATGTGTTTTGCAGGAAAAATTGGTCTCCCTTGCGTCACAGACAAAATTAGCTTTCCAAGCGGCTCTGCAATTGTTGTTTCTCGTAGCTAGCTTGCTTTCTCATTCCGCCTCCTTCACGTCCCGCCTTTTTTTTTTCCCCTGGCAGGGCATCATTTCTACTTTGCCATTGTTCAAGAACAAGGACCCAAACTGTCAGCTTCCTAAAGAATAACCTACTTTCCATCTATTCAAGCTCCTCTCGTCGATATGCAAGAACACTCAAGCCTGCTAAAATAAACATAGCTCAGACAGGCAGAGGGATGAGGAACTGAGCTACCACTGAAAGATCCACCAACACAAAACCGGGGTCTTGAGGGCCTGGTCCAATCTCTTCTTCCTTCTAAAGCACTTCCTGGTATATGTGATGAAGGGCAGCGCTGATAATAAATTCCACAAAATCTAAGGCTCGACTTCTCTAGAAGGTTAGCTATTATTTCGAATTGTTATTGAGAAAGGCAGAGGGTCCAACTAGATTTTTTTCTACTGGTGTATGTTTATACATATAAAACATGTGAATGTACTTACTATGTTTGCATGCATTTGAATTTGCAAAATACAAAGCCCCCTTTTCAGCCATTGTTTGGGATGGTGAAACTTGTTTTTAAAAAAGGTATTGCTGCAATACATTAAATGATTTCATACCACCTTCCGTTCTTCCCTTCTTCAATAATGTAGCAAAAGTATTCCTACAGTTCATATCCTAAGACTTCACAGAGAGTCTCTGAAACTTGACTTCCCTGCCTTGCCAAAGCATGTATCTCTTTCTTCTGATTATCTTAGCATAAACTACTGACAAAACTAATGGAAGATGACACAGTCATGCATATATTTTCAAGTCAAAAAAGCTATGCTAATTACTGGGTGGCATGGGTGTGGGAGAAGTAATGGCTTTATACTTATGTATAAAATTTTGGGCAAATCCCCTCTGTCTTTCCTTAATTTTTAAAAAAAAGATGATCACTACAAACAAATGGAAATAAACGTATGGCTCATTTTGAGGCTTTAGACATTGTTGATTTTCCAAGGTGTTTGTTAACAAGTATCATGCAACTTATTTTTAGAACTGTATCCATGAACTACATTGAATCTGTTCTCTATGCATTAATATCACATTAACATGAGAATTGATGAAAGTTGTGTTGTGGTAGTTATCATGCATTTGTTGTGTCCCTGAGTATCTAATGTATTAATAAAATTCTTAAATAAAAAATAAAAATGCAGATTATTAGGAGTGATTTCTACCCTCAGAAATGTTTTTTTCTCAAGTGATAAACCCAGTGTTTCTCTTCCATGCCATTCTAGTTTCTGCAGAACCCATCTTGTAAGGCTGATCTAGAGATGCCTTAACCAACCCATAGCATCTTAGTTTATTAATATATCTTGCACAACAAATCCAAGTCTATACCTTGAATGAATTCACATCAGGCAAAATATGGTATATCCCTTAGAGTACTCAATTTGGGTGTTGGGAATGACATTAATGAAAAAAATTCAAAACTCTTAGATTATAGATACATATAGTTGGACTTAAGAGACAAAATGCAAAAGGGCTTATAGTTAGGGGACTCATGGGTTATTGCAAAATTCTGCCTTCCATTGTTGCACCACAGGGCCTGGGTACAATAGCCAATCATGGAAGTTGTTCCATAAAACAGCTTCTTCCTCAAGTTAAGCATGCTAAGAGAACATTTTCTGACTTTTTTTGTAGACAAAAAGGGTGTCAGTGTTAGTTTCTAAATACAGAGCCAGAGGTATTTTAGAAATTTGTCACTGAAATTTTGTCTAAAAATATTCCCTTCTAGAGTAAGTTTTGAAAAGTAAATAAGCCCATTCTCTTCAAACAAAATAAAATCTAAATCTTTTGAGCGTTTAAATATTGAACATGGATACATCCATGATGCTCCTTGACTTCTGTAAGTGGAAAACACACTTCATGTACCCAACTTACTGAACATACCAGCTCTGACACACGGCACATTACAGAGTGCTGGTCATTTGCCCTCATACTGGCAGGGCTGACTGGGAGCAGGGGCCACTGTTTAGCCACTCCGGAGAGTATCACACCACATGTTGCTAGCCTAGGAAAAGGTCAACAATCAATATTCTATGTATGGCTTCTATTGAATACCTATCACTTTCATGCCATCATAAAGCAGGAAAGTTGTTACAGTGACTCATTATAAATGGGAGAGCCATCTGAATGCGTATTTAATGAGAAAAGATGTGCTGCAAATGCGCGTTCCTCTGCATGAACATCTTTTCCTCTGCAGAGTGCATTTGTCTCTCGCATGTATGGAGCAATCTAATGTTCTGTGTTGGCAACTGGTTTTATGCAACTGTTACCAATTTTTAAAAAATTAGGGTTATCTCGTAATTGCTTCATGCTAGAATAAAATGTCTTTGAAGGCAGGAACTGTGTTGTTTTCATTTTTAGCACAGTGCCAAGTCCTGTACAAATCTTATAAAAGCATGAATACCATGCTAATGACAACTTGGGTCATTCCTAAAAGCTCCCCAAGGTATTTTAGAATTTTTAGTGCCTCAAATTTACTTATAAGATTTCATAGCAATAGTATCTACAAACAAGACTGGCTACAAAATTTGTATGGCTGGTGAAGAAGGAAAATTTGGGGACACTGGTTAAAAATGCATTAAGAGTTCTGAAATGGTGACAGCAGTACATTAAATGAAGCCCAGTCCTGAGTGACAGCACAGGTCACAGGCCCACAAAGCTATCCCTGTCTGCAAATGTCGGTTCAATGAGTATTCCACTGTAGGGAAATCTTGAAACATGAAATTACATCTTTGTTAGTGAATATTCATTTTACTCATTTGGTATTTCGTACCTTCTTATGGTAATTTTTTTTCCCCCTAGAGACATGGATTTTCAAACTGAGAAACTCAGGTTCAATTCTCTAAGCATTTTGTTTGCAGTGATGTGCAAGTGAAGGCATTTTGTGCATTTGTGACATTTGTGCATTTGTGACATTCCTGTTAGAGGTGCCCCAGGCTCCATCCATGTCTCCTTGGGCCTGACTCAAACTATGTCCTGAGGTTAGCTCTTTCTGAGCATGAAGGAACTGTGGTATACATGGGGATAAGAAGGTGCGAGATGCTACCCTGAGCTGGCAGACTATTTACCAAGATCGAATCCTAGCATGCAATTCATTTTACTGTACAAACTAACCAGCTTTATGAGACTATAAAGTCCAGGCTACAAAGCTTGATGTTATAAGGGAACAATTTTGCTTTATCTTCAGGGAGATCAGTGAGTGCATCCTCTTACCATTTTGTTTGTTAATACAACTATCTGAAGGAGTGACTTCAAGGTGAAAATAGGAATTCAATTTGGGGAACAGCAACTTCAGATTGCAAACTTATTTCTGGTAACATGCTACAGTCATCATAAACGATTACATCCTGTAAAAATACACAATCCAGATACTGATATTGATGGCACTGCACCATTTGGGCAGAATGACTTGATTAGTTAAATTGCTAGGCGAGTTTTCTACATGCAGTTCATTCAAATTAGCAAAGTCAAAATTTCCATTTCTTTTGGTCTGCTCACCAAATTCAGTATCAACTTAGAGCTATCATTGCCGTTTTGGGGGATTTAGATAAAATGTTATTATTCATTTCATGCTCCTCTAACATTTAACTTAATTTTCTTCCTTCTACTGTTATTCAATAATGACATTCCAACAGTAGTGCCATTTCTATCTTGATATCAGTAAATCTCAGTATTTCCTTTTCTGTTATCTCATATAGGCTTTTGCTCATTCATTTATATACAAGACGAGAAAGCTTTGCAGCATGTATTATTTTTATCGACTTTCATTCCACCTAATTCTTGACAGGAAAATATTATGTTATGAACATCAATCTAGGAAGCTTTGGGTTGCTGGTTTTATTGCTAAATATCAAGCCTTAATTTTCAACTTAATACATAAGTTTCCATATTTCTGAATCAGAAGACTTAAACTATTATTGCGTATATCATAAAATATAGGACCATTATCTCTTTGTCTAAGACCTGAAGCATATTCTTCTGAAATGGAATTTACTTCCAAATGATTCAAGAGCAATTTAAAATGAATGACTGCAAAGCTAATTTTATCTGCATTTGGCTACCCATCCATCAGAGAGATAATTCATGATATATTGCAACAAAAGGCAGCTGGAATTAACTATTTGAATGGAACTCCAGCTTATTTTTAGTATTTTGATTAAAATATCGTTTGGAAGACAAAGACTGTGGTTTTTATTTCAAGCAACATATTAATGGATTTATCATTTAAATTCAAGTAGTTGAATATATAATGCCTTAAATCTATTGCACGATTTGGAAGTACAGAACAATTTCTAACTTCAAAAGAAAGAAAACATTTTTTTCTTTTGCTCCTAAAGAAATACTTTGCCAAATCATGCCCTCCCATTATTAATAGGGATATAAAGGTAGAATAGCATGCTATCTGACACACATGTTCCTTGGAAATGGAGGCACCTCCTTCTGCCCCAGTTTAAGGCTTTGTGAGCTCTGACTTTTACTAACAAAAATCCCTTTGAAATATTTGCCTGCCTACCATCTCTAGCTCAGACACACAGTCTGTATTTTGCTCTTAGGAGAAATGTAAAAGATCATTTTACTACTTTCTTGAAATCATTTAGTAAGTATAATGCAAACAAGTAAACTTCTTTTTGCTTATCAGCCAAGCTAAAAACATTAAATGACTGATAAGGAGTTGCAGAAATGTGTACTTTGCGTATACTTGTCCTAATGTAAATAGCTATCACAATTAAATCATCCCTGAAACACTCAACCAAGAGTATTCTCTTCAGCCAATAAGAATAAGGAGGTGGATTTGTATAGGTTTACCTAAGACATCCATTATTTACTAAGCAATTAGAACAAGTTTTGGGGCTAATTTCTGTATAATTATGTAATTTCTAAATTTAATTAGCAAAGGGTGTGTGTGTGTGTGTGTGTGCGTGTGTGTGTGTGTTGAAGGGACTACACCAATAGATCACAAGATACATAAACAAGGCCTAGAAGCAGATGCACAAATATATTAAGTCATTACTTCTGCAAAGAACAGTTGGAGGCCTTAGGAGGAACTTCCACTTTTATTTAAAACAGGTTTTTTAAATCCTAGATTATGGAAGATTTCTAATTTTTGTGTGTGTATTTTTGAGCTACTCAAAATAAGAGATAAGAAAAATTCAGTAATCCCTTGTACAACCCACTACTTCTTCCAGGAATAATCACTACAGGTTTCTTCACTAAATTCCAACTTCCTGAACCAATGACACTAACTCCATGAAAAATTACTTGATGTCTCTATTAAACCTGTAGCTTCAGACCATGTTACCTACAAGTATGCAGCAATTACACAATTTTCCTGGCTTCCTCTCATTTTCCTCTCATAGTCCATTCTCTTGATATCCTCATTTCTATGACTTCTGACTTTGAACTAGCATAGATTACTACCTTTCTCACATTTTGTTCAAAAATCAATATTTGTTGATCAACTTCTATGTACTAGGACAGTCCTGGCTATTGCAGCTAAAGCTGTACTTTAAAATCTTGCTGCTTAAAAAATAAATCATGAGACAGAAGATATTAAATTTATGATAATCTTAATTTACAGTAATAATAGATCTATTAGTCTGGTAATATAAGTGCCATGTTTATTAGTAATTTATACTTCATTAACTTTTCACTTTAAAATGTTTAATTTGGAGATGTCAGAAAGGTTTGTTAATGTGTGATAAGCTTTGCATAGTGAAATTAGGACAAATTCTACCATTTTCCTAGTTTTTATAAATGCCTAGAGCTACAAATCATGTATTATTATAATGAATCTTAAGAATTTAAAGAATAAAAAAGAGAACTATTATAAAAAGTAAACAATTCTTGAAAGATAAATAAGAACATAAATATAGGACTAACCCTGACTAGTTAATACAAATGATTTATAGTGTAGAATCTAATAGAGAGTGAAAATACAATATTATAGTTTTTTTTTCACATCTTTTTCCTGTAAAACTCGGTATGATGGCCAATTTTGTGCACCAACTTGGTCAGGCTACAGTTCCCAGGGATAAAGTCAAACATGATTCTAGGTATTGCTGTAAAAGCATTTTGTGATATGAATAAGTCTAACGTTTATGAATTTAAGTAAGGAAAGCTAACTTGGGTAAGCTGGATTTGCCTGGTTCTGAGCAACACCTAGAATAGTGTGCGACTGAATCACTGGGGACTATGGCTTGGCCAAGCTGATACCATCAGACTCTCCCTACCATGCCATCCCCACTCGCCCTCCTAACTTACTCATGCTTCAGTTCTCAGTTTAAACATCTCTTCCCCCAACGACCTCTCCTACTAGACACAAGCCTGCTGTCTTGCCCTATTGCTCTCTGTTCGTCTCCACTAGAGGTTAAGTGCAAAGGATCAATGACAGGTGTAATCAACCCATTTCTGCACATTCAGTCTAAACCAGTGCCTGGCATAGTTTTCAGGGTTTTGTTTTTACGTTGCATTGTCCCTAAAGATATTCTACAGGATAAGCAAGACATGAATAGAAACTATATTAGCTGCAATCACAGGACTTAGATCATAGCCTTGTACACAATATAACAGAATTATATATATTTAAAATTATTTCTTTATTGTTAGTTTAGATCCAGTTCCCAAACCAAAATCACACACACACACACACACACACACACACACACACACAGAGGGATTCCCCCATGTGAAGGATATATATATATATATAGCTCATGACAGTGCCTCCCAAACTCTTGGCCTCATTTGACATCTCACATTGCTCTCTCCTTTTGGAAGCTTCTTTCTCTCTTGCAGACTGCACATATTCTTGACTGCATTCTATTGCTTCCCAACCTATCTCTTCAACTGTTCCCTTTCTTCTTTGCTGCCTAAATACATTCAGATACTAAGATTTCTCCTGCAGTGTCTCCCTGAACCACCTCATCACAAAAATAAAGCACTTCAATTGTCAGACTGTGTCACACACAACTTTCCACTCCACAAACACCCTCTCCCCCATGTCTTAAAACATTTAGGTGCCTTTGATTCGACTGAGAATGTGGTGAGACTATGGCAAGGCCAACAAGGACCTGACCGATCTGATTGCTTCCAGCGTCCAGTCTCCTTTGCAAGTCTCTTGTCCTTTTTCTACTGTGACCAGTATCTGAACACACAAACACACCAGCCTCAGGCACTTGCTCTTGCCCTTCACTTCCCTCTCCTTCTTGCTATTTAGGCTTCAGCTAGAGATGTCTCCATGACAACGAGAGATTCTCCATCACCCAATCTCTAACTGATGCCTTCTTTCAAGAACACTTCATTCTGTTTGATCTTCCTGTCATTTATCTCTATCTCAAACTAGCTTGTTTGCTAAGCTGTTTTATTTCTTTCCTCTCCCATAAAACTTCAAGTATTATGAGATCAGAAATGTTATCCATTTTTTCAACACCATTGCCTCAGCATCAACATCACATAAACTTATCTTCCCTTTAAACCTAGTTTCTCCTTTTGATAATCCATTGCCAAATGCAGTACATGCCAGCTTTGTCTCACTCATCAGCCACTCCTAGTTTCCTTTTCAGCCCTAGTAAATAAGTTGAGGTCCTTGCCTTTTTAAAAGGTAGATTGTTACAAGAGCCTAGAGACCGACTTGCTCTACTTCTGACTTGCTACTCTATGACTGTTTCAGATCACTATATTAGCATTTCCAAATGAAAGTAGAATCATAATAGCTTCTGCTGGAAGCTCTCAGTGTTCCACACACTATGGCCCAAAACTTATTCAGTCTCCGGTTTACTTATCATGTCACCAAGCCAAATTTGGTGAGTCCATATTCTGTAAATGTAACCTTTTAAATTTTTCTCACTTCATGAATCTACTCTATACATAAAGATTTATTCCCTATTGACTCTCCAATGCCTATCTCAATTCCATTTAAAAATCTAATTTTAATCTTCTCAGATTAAAAACTATTCCTTGTCCAGCTGATAAACTTCTTTACCATAATTTGAGAATTTCAATCACTTAGAACAGATGAGTTCTATCTTACACCTCATACGCTCAAAATTTTTTCTCTGTGGAAGCGAACACATCAAAATTGATGTCCTTTTTCATGAAGTATGAAGAAAGTTAATTTCATTAACATAGATTACATATTATGAGAATTCAAGTTACCTGAATGTATTTATCAGTCTCTATCAAAAATGTGCATACATTTTTAACTATTATGGAAAACTTCAAGGGTATGCAAACTGACAGAATAGAGACCCTTAGTTACACATAAACCAGCTTTGACAAATTTCAACCATGTGCCAACTTTGGGAATTTTGATTTTTTTCATAGGAAAAGTGATTTCTAAAAACATATTTAGAATTCAGAACTAAGGGCAACTGATAGCAGATATCAGAGTGCTAGGCAGAAATAATGAATAAGACAAATACCACCAAGCTAAGAAAAAGAAGTAGATTTATAATATATTGGAAACCATGAAAATGAAATATGAATAGGTTGAAAATTAGATACCAGGTTTATGTGGTATAATGATCACCCTTAAAACTAAGACACGAAAAAGAATTACGAACAATATTAAGACAACATGGCTTGGCCGGCGCCGCGGCTCACTAGGCTAATCCTCCGCCTAGCGGCGCCGGCACACCGGGTTCTAGTCCCGGTCGGGGCGCCGGATTCTGTCCCGGTTGCCCCTCTTCCAGGCCAGCCCTCTGCTGTGGCCAGGGAGTGCAGTGGAGGATGGCCCAGGTGCTTGGGCCCTGCACCCCATGGGAGACCAGGAAAAGCACCTGGCTCCTGGCTCCTGCCATCGGATCAGCGCGGTGCGCCGGCCGCAGTGCGCCGGCCGCGGCGGCCATTGGAGGGTGAACCAACGGCAAAAAAGGAAGACCTTTCTCTCTGTCTCTCTCTCTCTCACTATCCACTCTGCCTGTCAAAAAAAAAAAAAAAAAAAAAAAAAAAAGACAACATGGCTTAAACTATATTTTAAAAGATACAACTATTAAGAACCTTTTATTTGAGACTTGTTATTCAAATCAGAAACTGTTTAATCACTCTGGAATGAAGAAGTCATCCTTTAAATTTAATAAAATGAATTTTAAAAATGTACATGGAAACACAGCTGTCTATACATCCATAATGAAGTTCATGAGGACAGAAAATTTCAAAATTATAAAATCTGTGCTTTAAACAATTGCCCATGCTAGAAATTTTACAGCTATTTTTGACTCTTTTCCTCTCCCACATTTCCAACATAAACATCATCAACAAGGGGCAGATGTTGAGGCACAGCACATTAATCCCCGACTGGAGTTGTCTGCCTGCTATATCAGACTGGCTGGTTCAAGTCCTGACCACTCTGCTTCCAACCCAGCTTCCTGCTAATGCACCTGAGAAGACAGCAGAGGAAGGCCAAAGTGCTCGGCCCCTCCCACTCACACCGGAAACCCAGATGGAGCTCCAGGTTCCTGGCTTCTGCCTAGCCTAGCCTGGGCTGGGCTGTTATAGGCATTTGGGGAATGAACCAGCAGGTGGAAGATATCTCTGTCTCTGTGGCTCTATGTTTCAAGTTTGCAAACAAACATTTTAAAAATTAGTCAACAAGTCCTACTCATTCTATGAGTTCGGTACTTCTTGAGTCTGTTGTTACCTGATTCCACAGCCAGAGCATTGAAAAAATCTTGTAATTTGGTGTCTTTTACCTCCTGTCTAAGGCAAGATTTGGCCAAGTCACTTTCTGCTTAAAATCATACAACCCTTGCAAGATAAACCCAAGTTTGGCAGCGTGGCCCAAAGTTCTTCCACAACCTGAAGCTTGCCTGTCATTTCCCTTTGCCCCAGGTCTAACTCACCTGAGAGTTTATTTGCTGTTGCTTAGTTTTGAGTTACCCCATGGGATATTGTTTTGATTTTCTCTTCATTAAAAAATCACAATAGTAATATGTTTTAGCAGCTCAATTATTTAGAATCCTAGAATAAAAAATGTAAATGTGCATGTGTAAATGTGTGTGAATATTTATATAGCATTGTAAAAAGAATACTAATAGGATTTTGCGAGTAAGTGTTCTGTGGCTTGGCTAATGCTTTTCAGAGTATACTCTCTGCCTTGCTTGATTCCCACTTACATAAACCTACTACATGCCAGCTCCTGTCCTACTATGTTTAACATAAACTAACACCATCCAATGTTTTTAAGAAAATACTACACATTTATTGCTTTGGTGATATTTGCATGGCACCAAGATTTCTGCAGATGTTCTGTGTTTTGTAACAAAAACAAGCATCCCAGCCCTTATTAAAGTCATTTCTATCTTTGACTCCAGTAATTAAATTCTGAATCTCTGTGTATCTTTTTGGAATCAGTTTCCATGTGGCATGTGATACAAAGTCATCTTTTATGACTTTGCAAGGAAAGGGTGGATTCTGCTGGTTGAGTGAGGCAGTTGATTATGAACACGTGCCCCCGTTTTATCCTTTTTTGATGCAACGAATGGCACTCTTCCAAAATTTATTATTTGGAAGATAATATACCCAATTTAAGGAAGAAGAGGGTAAGAGTATGAATCACTTCCAGCAAAGTACAGGGCTGGTTAATGTTTTACATTTTTACCTCCCTGCCACTGGAAATCACAATACTTGACACTGGGTCACAAAATTATTAAACCTTCAAGCTGTAACACTTCCTTCTCCGTGTGAGACCTCACCTCTCCTTGACACTTCACTCTTGAAATCCCTTCAGGCATCTGGCCTTTCCTCCTTTCTTTAACCCCCATAACTAATTAAATCTGGACAAGTCTTTGGTGAAAATAGTTTCCTTCAAAGTTATTCATTCCAAGTTCCCCTTAAGGCATTCTTTGTCACTTTAGCCCAGCCTGCCATCCTTCTATGAAGTTGAAAGAGCTGAGTTATTTTTATATGATAAAAAAAAATTTCAAGACTTAAATCTACCTTGATGCTTCAGATAAAGATGGCATTTTCAAATGTGACAAATGCTTCAACAGCCATGAAATTTCTAGTTCCTAGAAGTTTATCGACAAACAAAAAGTTCCAAGGACTCTGGTCTTACTTTAGGACAGTTAAACTTTTAAGATTTAATATTCCACTTGAAAGTGGTTTTTTTTTGGGGGGGAATGAAATTCTACATTAAAAAACATTAAAAAAAAATAAACAGGAAGTACATTTGAACTCATCCCAATAAGTCTGTCTTTGGAATTATATTGGATCTTTAAATTAAGTAGTATTTTTAATATTCCATATTCAGAAGAAGACAAAAGGGAAAGTTGTAGACAGCAAGGAATTAAATCAAATTTTATCTCAACAGATAAAGCAGTGACATATTCCAGATCTAATTCCTAAACCTCTGTGAGGACCTTTTTTTCATAGTATTTGTTGAACTCTTTACTTAGTGTAGGGTTAATCTTATGAATATAAAGTAAACTAAAATAGATCTTTGTAAAAATTGGGTGGGAATAGGAGAGGGAGGAGGAAGAAGTCTGGGAATGTGGGCAGGAGGGAAGGTGAGGTGGGAAGCATCACTATGTTCCTAAATATGTATATAAGATATAGCTGAAATTCGTATACCTTAAATAATTTTTTTAAAAAAAGAAGAAATCACTACAATTAAATTTGATGATCATTAAGAGTAAATGTATCCTTTATGTCCTCCCCACAAATACAAATAAATATGTAACAATAAAATACACTAATGAAGTACTTTACAAATATCAGTTGTTTCCTCAATTTTATGACACAGATTTAAACACTAAAGAGCAGTGATAATGCTCAAATTTGACCAACTATTAAATAACATGCTGGATCTAGGCCATAGCAATCAACCACAGCTAAAATTTATTTAGATTTTTTTAAAAAAATTAAAAAAACCTAAATGAAAAAAAGTGTTTTCTATGTTGAAACAAAATGAAAATTTGTCAAGTTTCCAACTACTTTAGATTTTCTTCTACATTTCATATGTATTAGAAAATGGTGCTTTTGCTGTTTAAAAAATCAAATATCAGGCATAGAATTTGATTTGTTGGTCAAGGGTGTTCAGCTCTGTGGCAAAAATCAAATGATATTTACAGAAAGGCTGCACTATGACTTGTGTAAGCCAAAGTGGCACGTTCTCACTTTAGTGGTTGCCACCCCTACTGCTTATATGAAATAGCAATATTTTCTCTTGAAGCCATTTTCCTCTTATATTATTTAATACTATTGCTTTCTCATTTTTCAGCTCCCTTCTGGGATGTTACTTTTTAAATGTATTCATGTTTTACCTAGAAAAGAACTTGGGTTTTGAAAGTTTGAGTGTGTTTCCCATGACTATTCGTGTGTCTCAAGGAGGTGCCAGGAAGGGATCTACGTATTTCTGGCTAATATGTGACACTGGCTCCCACAAAGTAAAGACTTACGTATGGAGACAATTCTCTTAAAGCATTAGGTTAGCAATGACATCAAAACAGCTATTTAAAAACTACAATTATTGTTAAATCACTTAATAAATGCTGAGGACCTTGCAGAGGCCTTAAAATAAATCCACTCATTTAATTCTTGCCATAACACCACAGGTAATAATATCATTATCTCCATTCTAAAGATGAAAAAATTGGCATGAAGAAGTAAATTAACTTGCCCAAAGTTTACAAAGATAATAAGTGACCTAAATTTCCTTTTACAAACACTAAGAAAAGCACCCAATGAATAATCAACTCAGTGGAAAATCTTATAGTGGGATCAATAACCATTTATTGGTTATTGCTTAGTATGTATACAAAGATTACATTTCAATACATAAATAAGTTAGTACATACTATATTTACTGGTCTCCTCAGAGATCACCTTGATATACTTTTAGGGATCTTTTATTTGCACAACTTTCTAATTTTTGCAGCCAACACGTCGGTCAAAACCGGTTTAAATTACCTGCAAAAGCTATTTGGTAAGGTACAGGAAAAAGTTTCAGCAAATCATTGTGAAGAGGGACATAAAACCCAAGGTGCACAGAATGTGTGCCAGCTATTTGAACATTGTAAACTGTTCCACAGAGGACAGTATTAGCGCACTAGAATTATTGTCAAATAAATAATAGCAAATGGATACACTTTGTAAAAAGAATACAAGGAAAGACTGCAAGTGAATCAGTACAATTCAACTGTAATGTTTAACTATCTTTCTCTATTGCTTGTTAGCCAGAAATCCTAACCTGCATTATATCAACCTCTAATGTGCTTCCTTGGAATATCTAGGTTATAAAACGATGGCTAGGAACTAATGTAAACTGAGGCAGAGGGTGGTGATCTGTAGAAAGATAGGGGCCCCCAGTGTCCAACACTGGCCTCTGTAGAGACAGGAGGTGAGGGTCCTTGAATCTTATCCATTTTCCTTTCTCCAGTACCTCTGATTATCAAACCACAAAAAAGAAATAGGAGTTGACAATGTTTGCAAATATAAAGGAGGTAAGTGAGTTGGGGAAAGGGAGACTCACAAGGCTTTCTCATGTTAAGGAAACATTTGATCAAAAATGTACTCATGTCAGGAAAATAGAGGTCTTGGAGCCCATGTGATTATTTGCAGGCAGGCATACCTTTTGTGTCTTCCACTTCACTGAACTCAGGGAGTGAAAACGCCTTCTGGGAGTGCAGCTAGTTCACTGAGACGAGCAGCGTATCATTTTCCCAAAGTTTGAGAGAGCAATGGATAGATTTCAGGGTTCGCAGTGGGGCAGGATAACACAGCACGGCTCACATGTCTTTCGGAAACAATATAAATTCATAGAGCTATTTCAAGGTTTCCTGAAGATGTGATAAACTGCTGGATTGGGTTACACGTTTCCTCCTGGAGGGACTATTTTATCCACTCCTCTTAGATAAGGCAGGCTGATTTGTTGTTTTCATGCTCTGCTTTTCTTCAAATCTACTCAAATAAGCAGGTTGATTTCAGGGCTGCCTAACTCCCTCATCTCTGCATGGGTTCAGCCCAAGTTCTTGTGAAATCATTAGCCAGTTCAGACCTTCCAGAGAAACTGTCATCAGAAGTGAATTAAAAAATAAACAGAGCTAGGTTAAAATGCGGTTAACCAGGCTGCGCTGAGCTGTGCAGTTGTCGGTGCAGAATCGAGCAGCATTTATGAAAACGTCTCTGGCTCAGGGTGGGCTGCCAGCAGCTGCAATGCCCAGGACTCCCCAACACACCCAGCCCCTCGGGCCAAAGAGCTACTTCATTCTCAGCAGAAAGCAGAACCACAACCAAATCCAAGCCAACAAAACCCTCTCACTAATCAGGAGTGCAGAGAAACAGGGCAGCCACTGGAATTTGATTGTTTCTCTTGAAATCATTGCCAGTACTTCAGGGAAAGCTTCGACTTGCACAATCTGTCAGGAAAATCAAGCTGCCTTTTTTTTTTTTTTTTGCATAAATTTGAAAATCAAGCAAAGCCTACTGAACTAAAGACAAAAAATAGCAGCATGCTTCTCACTATCAATTTGTCATTCACTATTTCTGGCTCTGCAGTGTTCTCAGGTGACAGTGCTACATGTCTGAGAAATTAAAAAAAAAAAGGCTTATTGTTAATTGCCTACAAACCTGATACTACTAAGGAATGAATGGGACATAATGTCAAACACATAGTGACTTGGTGTCAGAAGACTTGCACAGTAATGATACACATCTACTCCAACCTGTTTTACCGCCTGTTAAATGGGGGCTAACGTAGTGGGAAAATGTTGTTTTCCTATTCCCATCATTCATCTTTTCCTGTTTTGCAACAGAAATGTCTCCTTCACTGTCAGGCTATGAGGCTCAGTTTCCCACTTGCCCCCCTTCCAGTGTATTAGAATATTCTAATCCCCTGATCTCAATTGTTGGTTCAGGATGAGCGCTTGACCCAGGGCAGTATCATTAAAATGAGACCTGGGATTTTGCTGTCATGGAAAGAAAATGCTGAAAGACTGGCTGTTAGGGCGAGACTGTTAGGGGCCATCTTGATGTGGGACAGAAAGGACAAACTCAGAAGAAAGAAGAGAGGGAGGCAGAAACCAAAGATGGAGCCAGAGGGTCCACTTGTGGCGCAGCCGCTGAAGCCACTGCCTGCAATGCAGCATCCTATATGGGCTCTGGTTCATGTGCTGGTTACTCCACTTCTGATTCAGCTTCCTGCTATTGTCTGGGAAAGTGGCAGAAGATGGCCCAAGTGCTTGGGCCCTTGTTCCCACAAGGGACACTGGGAAGAAACTTCTGGCTCCTGGCTTTTCTTGGCCCAGTTGTGATCAACTGGGAAGTGAACCAGTGGATGGAAGATCTCTCTCTCTCTCTCCCTCTCTCTCCAATTCTTCCTCTCTCACTGTAACTCTGACTTTCAAATAGCTAAATAAATCTTTATATATATATATATATATAGAGAGAGAGAGAGAGAGAGAGAGCAAGAATGTGTTCAGGTCATCATTTTGGTCAATGGATCTGACTGCCACTGAAGCCAGATGGATCCTATTTTCTGTTAGATGAACAAATAAATTTTATTTTTTCCTTTGACTTAAACTTGTTTGATTTGGGCTTCTTTTCACTTGTTCCCAATATATTCCTATTACAATGTGACGACTGAGCAGCAAACAAACATGTGTAGCAGTGTTTGAAATTTCTCACTTAAACACAAAAGCTAAAATCCTTGGCTCTTCGCAATTTTATTCAAGTGAATGAACAAGTTTTTTTTTTTTTTTTTTTTTTTTTTAAAGAAACCACTTTTGTTATGCAAAAGGCACTCCAGGACTTGGGAATAGAAAATCACAAAAATGAAACAAATTCTGAAGGAGTTTAAGAAAAAGAGAAACAGAAATGTGCTAAATAATAAGAGAATCCTATGAAAAGAATTCTGAACTGTACAAAATGAAAATGTAGAGACAGTATTTTTCACGACTCTAGGGGGCGCCATTGACAGCACAGGTTAGGGAAATGTCTTCCCTTGCAGTTACACACATACACCGTGACCCTAGCTGCTGACATCTTTGCCAGCTGGTGCAATGGATAGGGGAAATCCTTGCACCAGCAAGTGGTTTCAGTCACCACAATGGTTCTCCTTGGCTCTTTCATTTTTAAATGAACTGCTGATTGCCCGAGTTTTTAGAGGGTGTTTCTGGCAGACAGCTGGCACCACAGGTTTACCATTACACAAACCAGACACAAATCTTGCCGGTCTTACTTGGCTCTGCTATCATCTGTCAGTGAGCGACCGGCAGAGGCAACGTTAAATCAAGTATCTGCAAACACAACATGTCTCATCTCGGGATTACAGAGGTCTTAGGGCAGTGGGAGATTCATGAAACATCAGATTAATTATTTGGCAAAACAAGTGGCGCTTTTATGACTCCAAGGTCTTTTATAACAACACACTCTCGCATTGTTGCCTCAGCCATAATACTTCATTTTAAGTGGCAAAATCAAACTATCAGTAAATTAGTAGCCAAATTAAACCAACAGCTGTGTGTTTTGATAGTGATTAATATGCACTATATAAAAAGAGGCTTTGCATTTCTCTTGTTCTTAGTCACAGAAAGAGAGAGAGAGAGAGAGGAAAAACATTCTTTGATATAATGCCACTTCTGAAACAATGCCAAGGTAATTCACTGCTTAGCTAGAGAAAAGGCTTTCAGACCTTCCCTGGTGTAAAAACAGCCACAGCTTGCCTTCACCCCCTAGGAATCAAACCAAGACCAGGTCACCCTCCCTGCTTCGGTCGCCAGACTTGAGTTCATAGGTTTGCCATTCTTAGATACTGAATCTCACTCTTCTGGGGGAAGCAAGTGTACTACAACATTGGAACCATGCTTGGCCAATTCTTTGAAGTCTTGTGATGACAAATGGACACACTTTCACACCCATATGCACCGACATACTAAGATTTGCCACTTGACTGCATGTTCAAAATGATCCATCTCAATCTTTCCTAGCGCAACCTTCGGCTGCCACTCTAACCCATGACGTGCACCTTTCTGAAGCACTCCCTGGCCTGCATGCCCCAAATATCAAAGGTCTGGATGCTGAGAGGCTTGGCTGTGAACTCAGCTGGCAAAATGCAACTGTGCTTTCCTGGCTCAGATACGTGACTCCACCAACAGTTCCATGAGCTACACTGTTATGTCTGGAGACATTGAAGAGGTGACCATGATTTAAAATTTATATATATATAAATCATATATATGTATATAATGTATGATACATATTTGAGAGGAAGAGAGAGAGAGAGAGAGAGAGAGACTGACAGATGGAGGGAGCATCCACCATTGGTTCACTCCTCCAATGCTCACAAGAGAGCTAGGACTGGGAAAGCTGAAGCCAGGAAACTCGATCGAGTTCTCTCAAGTGGGGAGCAGGCACCCAAATACCAGAGCCATTACTTTCTGCACCCTTTCCCCAATGATGTGCATTAGCAGGAAGCTTGAATTGGGAGTGGAGCCAGGACTGAAACCCAGGCACTCTGATGTGGGAGGTGGGTGTCAAGTGGCATCTAAGCTGCTAGGGCAAATCCTCTCACTGAGGAGATATTTTACTGAGACACCAAAGTTGCACTAAAATGCTCGTGTGCAGAGTGTGGATCCTTTCAAGAGCTATAACCTCTTACTGACATGGGTGATAATCTGACTCAGAGCGTGATTCAATATATTAATTCCTTCTCACCCATGGCTTCAGTCACCTGAGGTCTGCTATGGTCTGAGAATGGTCTGTAGAAAATTCCAGAAAGCAAGCAAGCATAAGTTCAGATTGCACTCCATTCTCACCAACATGATGAGATCTCATTCCGTGTCACTGTGTCCTGCCAGGAAGTGAATCATCCATTTGTCCAGTCGATAGACATTCTGTGTGATCCTCCACCCTTCGTCACTTAGTGGCCATTTTGGTGTGACCAGAGGGACTGTCACTGTATCACGCTGCTTGTATTCAAGAAAAAATTCAACAGTAGGCTGGGTGTTGTGGCAAAGTGGGTTAAGCTGCCCTTTGGGATACTTGCATCCTATAACAGGGTGTTTCTGGTCCAGCTTCCTGCCAAGGCAGCTGAGAAAGCAGCAGATATTGGCTCAAGTGCTTTTGCACCTGGGGAACATGGATGGAGTTCTAGGTTCCTGGATTAGACAAGCTCCAGCTGTTGTGGGCATTTGGGGAGTGAACCAGCTGATGGGAGCGCCCCCCACACACTGCCTTTGGAAATCTCCCTCCCTTCTTCTTATCTTTCTGCTTTTCAGATAAATAAATAAATATTAAATAAAAAAGAAGTCACTCATCCTATCACATAGGCGATATACCATCTTACATCTTAAAAAGGGTGAGTACACACAAGTTTTTTTTTTATTTTTTTAATAGTTAATTATTTATTTGAAAGGTAGAGTTACAGAGAGGCAGAGGCAGAGAGAGAAAGGTCTTCCATCTGCTGGTTTACTCCCTAGATGGCTGCAACAGCAGGAGCTGTGCCAGTCCAAAGCCAGGAGCCAGGAGCTTCTTCCTGGTCTCCCATATGGGTGCAGGGGCCCAAGGACTTGGGCCATCTTCTACCGCTTTCCCAGGCCATAGCAGAGAGCTAGATCGGAAGTGGAGCAGCCGGGACTCGAACCAGTGCCCATATGGGATGCTGGTACTGCAAACAATGGCTTTACCTGCTACACCATAGTGCCGGCACTCACAAGATGTTTTGAGAGCAAGAAAGAGAATATTCATATAATATTTGTTTTAAATTGTTCTATTTTATTATTATAATCTATTGCTAATGGTTTACTGTGCCTAATTTATATATTAAAGTTTATTATAGTATGTACATTGCAAAAAACATAACATTTATGCAATTCCCTATAATCTATAATTTCAGGCATCTACTGCGGGTCATGTATTGTATGCCCCAATTGATAAGGGTAGACTGTCTTACTTGGCACAGCAAGACAATTTCAAATGCCTATAAAGTATTCCACTTCATCCCCAGACTGCTTAGCATTTCTGTGCTACGGACATTATGATTTTGTTTGTGGCTTTGCTTTAGCTGCTTAGTCTCAGAACCCCATCTGCAGCACCTGTAAAATGTGTATGTAACTCCACATGCTGGCTTTACAGAGGGGGGTGGGAGCTTGATGACCTGGAGCCCAAGGTCCAAGGCCAGGCAGTAGACACCACACAGGAGCTCTGCTGCTCTAACTCTGTGATGAGGACATGCACCTGAACTCCTTTGCTGTGTCTGTAAGTTCTCCTCTCTAAGGTACCTGTGGGGATGAGATCAGTTTATACACAAAAAGCACTTAGAGCAGCACCTGGCATTGGGCACAGAGTGACTAAAACATCATCATCGTCATCAGTTCATCATCACAAGTGCCATGATGACTTTGCTCTTCTACCAGTTTCCTTAAGGATTTATGCTATTCTCTGTGGTTTATGTATTTTTCTAAGCATTGTCAAATTCGTTATTGAGCACCGCATGATATACACAAAATAAATATTTTTATGAGTTTTCTAACAGAGATAGTGTTTCACGTGGCTCCTAATGATCATAATCTTACTGGAAATTTTATTTAATAATGTTCCTTAAAGATTTCATTTCAATGCTCATATTTATTTAGGAGTTTTCTTAAGAGTTTAGTGCTAAAATGTCAACTGATTCTTATTTCTCTTTTCAAACCCAGATCATTTTCTAATATACATAGAGTTAAACTAAGATATGTCCTAAATATCAGTGCATATGAAAAATTATTGAGAATAAACAACATAAAACATAAGTACAATTACAAGACTCAGGTTGTCTGGGATGACTGATTGTTTCCAGGGACCTGAGTGCAGGCATTCATCCACAAGGCAATATTTTCCTTGTTATCCAGGGTTTAGCTGCCATGTAGTGAACAATATTCCCCCCCAGGATTTCTTCACTCTACAGAATTTCCCAGGCAGCGGTTTTTTCATCCAAATTCTAGGACCTGATTCAATATACGTTTTTTTCTTCCACTGAAGAAAAATTTAATTTGCTTCTGTGAGTTATCCTTGAGCAAGGATGCTGCCAATATACTCTCTGGTTTTGTCACACACAAAAAGTGGAACCTCCCACTTTTCTAAAGATAAAAGTACAAGTTTATGCTCCTTTGAGGAAACATACTCAAGGTGATAAGCATTGCTTTATATTAATAAATCATATTGATGTTGAAGTCACTAATCAATTTAGAAATTATATTTCATCTAAAATTTATTATGAGTCACTCTCTTTTTTCTTCCCTAAACTTTCTGCTGAACTGTAACTGTCTCGGAGCATCCAACAATAACAATCACACTTGCTGACGTCATAAATAAGAGTGCCAATTGTTAAATCAACAACGGGAGTCACTGGGTTCATGCTCCCTTCGCAGGATCTCTGTCCTTAATATGTTTATGTATGAAACTCAAAAACAACACTACTAGTCGAACAATACCCTATACCTGGTTCGGTTGTGTGAGTGCAACCTGTTGAAATCCCTGCTTAGTATATACTAAATTGATCTTCGGTATATGAAGGTAACTGAAAATGAAATGTGATGAAGGGGGGAGAGGGGAGAGGAAGTGGGTGAGGGGAGGGCCACGGGAGGGAGGGAGGTCGGGGGGAAGTCACAACAATGCAAAAGATGCGTTTTATATTCTACTTAAAACTATTGGTTGAGCTCTGTAATTAATACACAATTACTCTTAGGTGTTTAATTAATGCTATAACTAGTACTCAAATAGTATTTTACACTTTATGTTTCTGTGTGGGAGCAAAATGTGGTAATCTTTACTTAACATACGCTAAATTGATCTTCTGTATATAAAGATAATTGAAAATTAATTGTGATGTGAAGGGGAAGGGAAGAGGGAGTGGGAGAGGGGAGCGTTGTGGATGGGAGGGAAGACACGGGGTGGGGGGGAGGAGGCTATTGTGGTCCATAAGCTGTACTTTGGAAATTTATGCTTATTAAATAAATTTAAAAAAAAAATTAAAAAAAAATAACAATCACACAATTAAAATCCCAATCTCTTGCCTGCCTTCCTCTGAGATTTGAGAAATTGCTTCATATCCCAAAATATCCTATTTGAATAAGAAAAATTAAATACCAGCCCAGTCATAAAGTTCACTGTAAAATTTAATAATAAGCTATTACGGATAGGATTTATTACAGCATAAAATGCAAGGTTCATATCTAGGATACCAAATGATTTTCAAATGTAGTAGTTCCGTATTACAGCCATCAAAGGTCTTCTGATTAAATCCTGACAAACCTAACTTGATGCTTTGTATCTTTTCTAATTGTTAATCTTATTTTTGTTACATAAAAGTAGCAGAGCTAAACATTAAGGCTGTTGTAAAATAACAATAGCATCTCTTTGAGAGGCAATTTATGCCCTGGTATACTTTGCAGTGATATAGTGTCTAGATATGAGAGCAAGGGACTTTATAAGTCTTCACAGGAATTTAGGAAGTGAGATTTATAACACATTTGACTAGTCATTGCAAGTTTCAGAAAAACCCTGTAAATGTATCTCATTTCATCTTCACCAAGAGCCTGTACATCAGGCCCAGCAGGGTGTATCACCCCCCCTTTTGTATATAAAGATATCAAGCCTCAGAAAATTTAATAACATATCCCCAGCTCATATGACTGGTCAACGATAGGTCAGATCTAGAACCAGCGTCTTCTTGCATCTTCTACAGTCCCTTTCAACACTATGTTTGCTGCTACTCTCTTTGAATATAGATGTTAGATAGTTTAAATGTTCTACCTGTTAAATAGTCTATACTAATTATCTAAATATGTGATTATCTTTACTCCCAGACCATATTGCTAGAAAATTGCATCACACAAAGACTATTTATGTTTTCTTGATGATATGCAGACTTTAGAACACTTTGATTTTTTAATACTAATATTAACATCATCTTTCTTTGTTCTGGTGCTTAACCTTTTCACATAGGTCTATTTGGATGATTCATGTAAGTTCTGGTTATTTCAAAAGAGTGGATTATGTTGCCTACCATACTTAGCATATAGTAGGTGCTTAATAAATTCTTTTAAAATTGATATGCTATCTAAGAAGTTTACAGATTAACAATTGAATACAAAGGGTATATTTAGAAAATATTTTATGTTATCTTTCCTAGAAATGGCTGACAAATTTATTCTGGGGGCTGGCGTTGTGGCACAGCGGGTAAAGCCACTGCCTGCAGTGCTGGCATCCCATATGGGCACGGGTTCTAGTCCTAGTTGCTCCACTTCCAATCCAGCTCTCTGCTGTGGCCTGGGAAAGCAGCAGAAGATGGCCCAAGTGGTTGGGCCCCTGTACCCGCATGGGAGACCTGGAGGAAGCTCCTGTCTCCTGGCTCCAAATCGGCGCAGCTCTGGCCTTACGACCATTTGGGGAATGAACCAGTGGATGGAAGATCTCTCTTTCTCTGCCTCTCCTTCTCTCTCTTTGTAACTCTGACTTTCAAATAAATAAAAATCTTTAAAAAATTCATTCTGATGAAAGACAGATATGGGACAGTGAATAGATGCTTTCACTGAAGCGTTAGAAGCCATGGAAGCCACCCAGAGTCTGAACTAGCCTCTGGTGTGCTGCCAATCTGCTAGCATAGCATATGAATACGGCTTTTATGATTTAAAAACATCTTGATATCTAAAATAACATGTGATCTCGTTATCAGTGATGCGGAAAATTATAATACACCATAAATGAGTAGTTTAACTGAATGCTGAGGTATTTAGAAAAGCAAATTCAATAAGGAATTGAGTCTATGTTTTTCCCTCTACCAACACAATCTAAGTAAAATAATTTGTGGAATTTTTTTATTACCAGTTACAAAAATTGTACCAATTATAGGGCTTACTAGTACATTTCAGGTCCCATTACAGCATTAGCAAAAATTATTAATTCATTTAAAAATATATAAACAAATGGAAAAAAATCTCAACAAACTCAGAAACACAAAAGGCACAGAGCAACATTTTGAAAATAAGGAATGGTTCTGATATTGGCTAATGTTTATTTTGCACTTCATATAAACTGAGCTTTAAGAGGTCACATATAAGCCAGTTATGATGTACAGTTTTTAGCAATGTATTCTACTGTTGGCCATTCCTCCCAAATGAATTGTTTGAGACATTCCCAAAGCTTATGTGTCTTTAGGAACACCTACTGTGTTTGTACAATAAAATATAATGCAAACCACACATATAACTTAAAATTTTCAAATCAGGTCAAAAACAGTAAAAATAAATAAATGAAATCAGTTATAAGGTTATACTTTAACTAAATATAATCAGAAATAATGCTATTATATATTAAAATTTACAGATGAGATGCGTTATATTACTTTTCTTATACCAATCCTATGAAACCCAGTGTGATGTTTTATTTACAGTTCAGCAGTCTCATTGGAAATGAATTTTGGGTGCTGAATTTCCATTGGAAATACTTGATTTGAATTTGGTTTTCATATATATGTGTGTATATGTATATATATTTGTGTGTGTGTATTTCAAAAGGCAGATTTGCTTATCCAAACATAATTTTTTTTAATGTTTATTTTCATCTATTTGAAAGACAGAGTGACAATGAGTGAGAGCAAAAGACAGATGTCTTGCATCCACTGGTTCACTCCCCAGATGCTCACAATAATCTGGGCAGGGCCAAAACCAGGAACTTAGAAATCCATCTGGGTCTCCTATGCAGGTCACAAGAGCCCAAGCACTTGAACCATCATCTACTGCCTTCCTAGGTGCATTAGCAAGAAGCTAAATTGGCAGTGGAGTAACCTGGACTGAAACTAAGCACTCAGATATGGCATGCAAACATGCCAAACTGTGGCTTACCCAGCTTTGCTACACCACCAACCCTTAGAAGTTTCCTAATAACCAAATCTGGAATCGTTTAGCAAACTAAATAAAGGTAAGAATTCCTTAGAACATTAGCAAGATTTAAGCCCTAAATGGCTCCATAGTCCAACTCTAGGATTACTATACTGGACAGATCAAAAGAAAATTAATGCAAAATATTTCAACAACAATAGGAGGTAAAACATCAGGAGATAAGAACAGAATTCTAGGGCATGAAGACAAGTTGAAACGCCATCATGGTTAATGCTCTTTATAAGTCTAATTTTTTTCCAAACAGCAGAGTGATTCTATCATTTTGTTGTTTTCAGAATAATACTGCCACCTGTCTATTCCCTGTCCACAAGAGAACATGGGACATGGTTTTTAAGGCTATAAAGGCACTACGAACCATCTATTTCAAATTCTTTTTATCAATAAGAAAACTTTTGTCTAGAGTTGGATTCTCCAATGCATTTGCTACTAACCACACATTGCTACTATTGGGCAATTGAAATACAGTTAGTCCAAATTGAGAAGTGGTGTAAGTATAAAATACACATTAAATTTCAAAGACCTAGCACATAAAAATTTAAAATATCTAAATAATGTTTTAATATTGAATACATGTTAAAATGACAACATTTTAGATGCACTGGGTTATATACTTATATTACTAAAATTAATTTCACTTTTTTCTCTGAAGCTACTAGACAATTAAAATTTTCATGCATAGTCTTATTATATTTTTATTATCACTGTCTAGAGAGAATGTTTGAAACAGCCAACATCACAGAGTTGACACCTGAGGCCTAACGAAAGATTTCTGATTTTCTCTGAATCAATAGGCTACCAAGAGGCTGCACAAGGGGTCAGTGCCGTGGCTCACTTGGTTAATCCTCTGCCTGCGGTGCCGGTATCCCATATGGGCGCCAGGTACTGGTCCCAGTTGCTCCTCTTCCAGTCCAGCTCTCTGCTGTGGCTCAGGAAGGCAGTGGAGGATGGCCCAGGTGTTTGGGCACTTGCACCCGCATGGGAGACCAGGAAGAAGCACCTGGCTCCTGGCTTTGGATTGGTGCAGCACCAGCTGTAGCGGCCATTTGGAGAGTGAACCAACGGAAGGAAGACCTTTCTCTCTGTCTCTCTCTCTCTCACTGTCTATAACTCTACCTGTCAAATAAAAAAATTAAAAAAAAAAGAGGCTGCACAGTCCCAGCCACAGTGGAGCCCTCTGTTTTCCTCTCACAGGCTTCTGCAAACAGAGTTAAGGTGTACTCCAGGACCTACAGGAAAAGGAAGGCTTATCTGTACTCATTTCCAGCTAATTGCTGTTTTGTTCTCTGAACCTTTCTTTTTCTCCCTTAGGTTTGGCAGCTTGATTTGTGCTTTTCATTTTTTAGGAGTTGCACAAGTAGCAAAGCCGCACCGCCCATTGTGGGTGACTGTGCAATTACAACATGCAGTTTTGCGTTTTATCACAGTGAGGCAAGGGTACCATGAGAAAAGCACTGCATGACTGATTAGATAAATAAAATAATCATTGGGTTGTACAAAAAAGTATGTAATTCAACAGAATATGCAACTCTAAGTCATCACTGATATTTTGTAATGGGCCAGCAGTCTGAAGAAAAGCTATAGTTTTATTTAAGCCTCTATATTTACAACGTCGATCTGGTTGTCACATAAAAAGTATTGTCCTAAGATTGTCAGACAAGTTGAGAGGGTGTCGGACTGCTTGGCAGTGTGCTCTGCTGTGCATTTGTTGGGCCAGCAGGAGGCAAATATAGCATCCTTAGTGTTCACCAAGACAGGCAAAATGATTGTTCAAATCTGGATTGCATGTCTCGTTTGTACATATATTTACGTGGCATCTGGAATCTTCAGTATGGAGAACTTATAAAGTGATATCATATCTGGTTTTGGTGGTAACGTCTTGGTATAAGGGTGCCAATCATACTTGGCCTTGGTACTCTTTCTTAGCATTTAGCATTGTAAATTCCTCAGTACAGATTTGGCATGGAAGATACTTGCTCATTCAGCTGAGGTGCCATGCCCATCATCCTTCATGAAGGTTCTGTTCATCTTCCAGGTGTGAACAAAGTTTGCTTTCACACCACAAACTCTCTCTGTTTGTCTCTTGACAGGAATTCAGTCTGCTGCTCTGGGACTGTCATTTAACACACTTCTGTGGCCTAGATAATGAGGAGCCGATTTCTTCCTGCCCTCCAAAGCTGTAGTTATGTGCCTCTCCAGATTCCTGGAAGAGAGCCCATAGGATAGGAACTAGGCAAGCCTCATTAAAAAGACACCACTTAATCACACCATTTACAAGCACTGATTTCAAAAAGGAAACAAATGGACAAAGTCACATCGAAGGACAGCCTACTAGAGGTCCATCAATGCCACTACTTTCTTTTAAAGAGTTGATAAGTTTGCCCGAATGATGGAAATCTAGAATAGTTAATATATTTCACCTTTTAAAAGGTTTATCTTGCTGTAAGAAGTTAAATGGCAATTTATGTAAACACTGACTTTAGCATTCCATGTGGGTATCTATGTGTATTTCAAATGTATACAACTACATACTCTAGCTTTAAGCAATGTTTTTCCAATTACTGATTCAAATAAATTTCTAATCAATAGTAATCACAGCAAATCTGCCTTTTTCTCTCAGAACTATTTACCTGAAATCTCAATTATAAATAGAAGAGGTATATTCTTGGGAATAGAATATTCAGAAACACGGGATTTTGCTACATCTGTTTTTCTAATAAATGAGCAGGAAAGGAAGTAGTGTACTCCTGGGGTTGTCCCTACCATCACTCAATTAGCTTATGGCTTGATTACCAATGAACTGACAACATGAAGTAGTTGTCTGATGGCTCTTCTTCACTGTCATAGCCAGTGTTCAGTATCCTCTGTTCGTTCAGTTGCCATTCCTTTCTCAGAAAGAATTCATACATTCATTGAGAGCATACTGTGTATAGGCACTTCATGTCCATGGCCTTCCGAATGCCTGTAACATTCCACTCATATATGCACCTCAGGTCTAGATGAGGAACGAGGGGCTGTGAAGGTAGTTTTCCCAAAGTCATATGGCTTCCTTGTGACCCTGCAGAAAACTAAATGCTTTCTGGCCCGACTGTAGAGCCTGGTGTTTGTTAGGCTACCCTGCAACTACCAAAGGAGTTAACCAATAACACATACGAAATTTTGGGGTTATGTTACTAATCTGTTACCATGGAGCAAAGGATTAATTAAGGAATTCTGCCCACTAAAGCTCTCAGGCAATAACAATAGTAAAAACAGAAAATAATGTGAACTCTCCTGTGGTGTTCGAGATCATTAAGTTAAACCAAAGTAAAGAGTGAAGTTTTGTGGTTTGTCCCTCTGACTCAATTGTTGCTTTGAACTCATGGATGAGCTGGAACAAAAGAAGAGATCAACAGAACAACCATGTTTCATAATAAAAGAGTGTTAAGTGCTCAGAAGTGAGAGAGAGAGATGCTAGGTAGATCACTAATTAGACAAATACTTGATAGGATTGTATAGACTGTATATGAAGGTACTTCAAACACTTCATGGAAAATGGAATTAAAACATGTTCATTTTGGTGCAAAATTGTTGATATCCCAACATATGTGGGATCTTCACAAAGGTCTTGGGAAATGTGTATTATGAAAAACAATGGAGGGCCGGCCTTGTGGCACAGTGGGTTACACCACTACCTGTGACGCTGGCATCTCATAAGAGAACTCATTCAGGCCCTGGCTGCTCCACTTCCCATCCAAGTGCCTGCTAATGTGCCCGGGAAAGCAGAGGAAGATGGCCCCAGAAATTGGGGCCCTGCACCCATGTGGGAGACCAAGATGGAGTTCCAGGTTCCTGGCTTCTAGTGGGCCCAACCCTAGCTGTTTCAGCTATGCGGGCTGCAGACCAGTGGATATCTCTCCCTCTCTGTTACTCTGCCTTTCAAATAAAATAAACAAGTATTTTTGGGGCCAGCGCTGTGGTTCACTTGGTTAATCCCCCGCTTGCAGCACCAGCCTCCCATATGAGCACCATTTTTAGTCCCGGTTGTTCCTCTTCCAGTCCAGCTCTCTGCTGTGGCCCGGGAGTGCAGTGGAGGATGGCCCAAGTGCTTGGGCCCCTGAACCTGCATGGGAGACCAGGAGGAAGCACCCGGTTCCTGGCTTCAGATTGGGCAGCGCCAGCTGTGGTGGCCATTTGGGGAGTGAACCAACGGAAGGAAGACCTTTATCTCTGTCTGCCTCTCTCTCACTGTCTGTAACTCTACCTGTCAAATTGAAAAAAAATTAAGTATTTTATAAAAAAATAAGAAAGGAAAAAAAAAACCTGTGGATTTCAGAAACTTTTTTGCGTCAAATAAAGTGTATTTTAGTTCTACTTTCTACAAACTTTGTGAAGTACCCTTGTATTCAAGTCCACATTTTTAGCCTAATCTGACATTTAGAACTCTGATAATTTAGAGGTTTAACTTCTGGCCTTAATGTAATTGTTGGTGCTGATCTTCAATTCTTGGCTTTTTATTCTCACATTTAATCTTCTTTTGACTTAATAAAATTGCAGCCCTCCACCCCCCATCCAATATTTTACTTCTTACTCTGTTATACATTTCCCCCCTCCTGTCTATAAGTGCCTAACTTTCGACAATTTACTTATTTCTCTAATATTTACTGCCAATTTTAACCTAAAATATGCAGACTCCAAGAACAGGGATCTCTGTCTGCTTCTCTCCTTGATATACTCATCACTGCAAATGAGTAGAATGGTTTCTAAAACACAAAGAGCTTAGTAAATAGCTGTTGATTCAATATATACAATCCTTGAGTGACTTTGTTCCTTCTATCTTTTGTTTCTAAGGCACGCCCCCCATCCCTTGCCTAATTACTCATCCCATAGGTGGCAAAATCTCACCAGTCCTTACATCCACAGATTCAATACTGCCTTCCTTTTGAGGTTTATCTGTATTTCTTCAGAGTATTAGTCAATATCATTGCATGCCTCCATAACACTTAATTTTACCTAATGGTTTTCATTGGCAGTCAGCTAATCAAACTGACAGCAATGTGTTTTCTCATCTATCTGGCCTTCTACATAGTAGGAGCTTAGTACATGTTCAGTAAATTATCTACACAGAACTGAAAAAGGGCCATTAACTGGGGAACATAAGGAGTACTTTTATCAAACAGAATGGTTGGCAAGGCTACTATTGAACTTGAAAAAATTTCAAGGACAAACAGAGAAAAGGTATAATTTCCTATATTTGTGCCAACTTTTTAGGAAGAAAAGAAAGATTGAATGACATGTGAAGCCTGTGACAGGAACTTTGAACATTATCATACAGGATTTTTAGAACAGCTGTCTTTAATTTTGAATGGACTTTAATGGACAAAAGCCATGTATGTGGGGAAAAAAAACTCCAATGTTAAAACAGTCCTTGGTATTTTTGCAATTTACTTGTCTATCACAGCTTAGCTTCAGAACTCTAGCAAAATCACAGCAGTGGATTTTGCTTGTGGCCACTGGTGAATTCTGTGTGTTCTTTAAGACACTATATTGTATGTCAAATGTTAATTAGACAATGAAATAAACCAGAGTTGGCATTAGGAAATAGGCAAGCATTGATTTTCTTTTCACTTTTTATTTATTTAAATGCTGCAGAGTAAAGAGATAAACTTTTGTGGCTCAATATTTGTGACCAATTTCCTTCTTTTAACTGGGAAGTAACTTTTAAACAGGGATCCAAAACCTGTCCGATTTCACCAACACTTCAGTTAAGCTAGTGTCACCACTACGCTTCGGTAAGTTTTTTCCACAGGTAATATCTTGACAGATACAATGCCATAAAATATTTAAGAAATGTAAAAGGTGAAACAATGCACATTGTTTTAAAATTATGGCTTTGCATAATGCAGGTCGGACATTGGGCTTCAAGAACTACTGAACCTCCAGGTATGGTAAGAAAGAAATGCGAACACCCAAGATTTTTTTTTTTCCTCTGGCAAACTCAGATGAGCTTGCGATTATAGTTAGAAAAGACCACGAGCTTTGACTTCTCTGAAGGATAAGAAAGAGGCAATAAGATGGCAGGCTAAGAGCCAAGTCTCTGCATATACACACATTGTCAGAGTTCTCCATTTCACTCCTGTGTGAATATGAACAAGTGACTTAACTTCTCTCTGTTCCTCTTTTATCCGTCTGAGCAATGGGGATACTTTTATTACCAACTTCAAGGCATCATTATATAGACTAAAGGAGTTAATGTGGACGAAGCACTGGAAACACAAGGGTTACACCATGTTCGTTAACTAAACATATGAACAAAGCACAGGAAACGCAAGAGCTGTACCATGTTTGTTAAATAAATAGCTCTTCCTAGAAAGAAGCAAGCTCAAAATCTCATGCATACAGCATTCAGAGCACTAGCGAAGCCATAAATCAAACTGGTATTTAATTCAAATTCTCACTCTGTACAACATCTGCTCTCTTTCAAATCATAACATTAAAATGCAATAACCCTTAGTAACCTTTGGCAATTTATGTATAAAGACCATGTTCTGCATTTCTCAGTAAAGGTTTTCAAGCTATGTGCCTTTCTGGCTTCTAGATAATAACGCAACCAGTAGCAGAGGCAGGATAATTACACTGCTTCCTATCAGTTACCTCTTCGATGCAATGCCTCCCGAAACCGTTTTCTAAAGCATGTAACAATCCTCTCACATAATTGTGTAACACCCAAGACGCCCATGCTTGTTGTTCAATGCTAATTTCTCTGAGCTTCCTAAGAGGAATTGCTATTGACTATTTTCATTAGGAAGCTATTGACCCTTCTCCAGTGGAGCATCCTGAGTAGAAATTCACTAAATATGCCTATATTTCATTTTTTGAACATCAAGGTGCAACAGGCATGCTGAAGGATATGGTTTATTTAATCCAAAATTAAAATTTTATAGGCTACATTACCTAAAGTAAATTGCTTAATACATTTAGAAGAACAGCTGCTTTCTCAGTGCTTGGCAACCGCATAGTAGAGGACGAAATTAAGTTCACCCACTGACACAAGTGCAGAGTTAGTGGTCTCCGTGATATTCCAGTTGTTGTATGTGGTCCTCCTGCCACCACTACACACAGGAAAGCCATCTTGGAACAGGAAATAGTTTCTCTATTAGGTATATCATTGATTGCAAAGTGATTTCTCATTCCTTCCTCTTATCTTCTACCAAACTGAGAAATTGCCAAAAACATTTTATGGATGGCAACAAACTACTTCTCAGTTTCTTTAGTCTTGTTTGAATCACGTGACATTTTTATGAAAAATCAGTATTCATTTCATATTCAAAATGAGATTGGAGGCATCTTATAATAGAAATAGATATAAAATACAGCACTTAAACTAAAGCCTGGATAAAGTACAGTTGGTGGTTTTAGAATGCAGGAGAGATGTTCTTGCTTTGCTTCTAAGCCAAGTACTCAGAAGTCATCTGCCATGCTCAGAGGATGCAATGATAATAAGAGTACATCTTGAGTTCTGAAAAGCTGAGCGTAGGAAGCCACACAGGTCTCTCAGTAAGTTCAGGCAGCAACACCTTCACACTAGAGTTTATAAAGGGGTAGTAGGGTATGGGGGTATTGGGTAGCAGATTCTGTGAGTACTCCTTGTAGCTAGGATTTATGAAGATCTGATTTCCACAGCACCAAACATACTCCCAATGCAACAACCTCCTATAAGGCCCTCTGCTACCAAGAGGATCAAAGCCACCGTGATCTTGTACTATCACAATAGCCTCTCTATATTCTTCCCTTTGACTTGAAACCTTAAAGGCTACTGTCCTTCAGCAGCCTCATGAGCTATTTAAACCATAAACAGGCCACAACACTTCTTAAGATCCCCCAGTGGCTTTCTTTCACCATGGCCTAGAATAGCTTATATGTATGTACATGAGCTGACTCTAGCTCTATTTTCCCATCCTATTTCCTACCATTGTCTCCCTCCCCAACCCAGCCAGTTGCTCGTTCTGGATGTTCCTCTCATTTTTGCCAAACATCTCCCTTGGGCCAAGGCACTCTCCTTTAGGTACCTGCACACTTTGCCCTGTCTGCTTCCCTGAGAACTGTCTGTAGGATAACAGTCCCAAAGACGACTCCTCTCTGAGCAACATCTCCTTAATTACTACTTCAGTCTTCTTTTTGGCCTTTAACTTTGCCCAACATGAGAGCCTATGTTGACTTTCTCGAAAGAAATTTTATTTGATTCCTCTTCTCAGGTGTCTTGAAATGTGTTCCCCTGCTAATGTCCTTAGCACTAGCACAGCAAGAGCCACGAGGCAGGCAGGCAATAAATAGCTACTGAATAACTGAATGAACCTCTAGTTTATAGGATATAAACAACTTAGCTACTAGAAAATGAGATAGAAGGAGAGTAATTCTTTCTACAAATGTGGGAGGCGGATGGTATGCTTTCCCTAACTCCCCTCTGCTGGTTTAACTATGTTAACCTTCAAAGTAAGAAGGCAAGAATAGACATGTTTCATCTTAGCGTTAAGCAATTCTAAATGTAATGGAGTTGTTTTGATGATAATCTGTAATCAAATTACCAGAGATGAGCCTTCATCTCCAGTTGGTCTGCACCTGTCATCTCTCCCTGAATTTGAAGAATGTGTTTGAATTAGCCCCTCAAAGACATTATCAGCAGGTCTACCTACATCCTCACATAAAACTTGGGGAACATGTGCTCTGATGTTAAGAAAACAGGAAGAGGATGTCAAAGCAGACATCTCAAATGAATTAGGGAAATAATTCAAGAAAGCAGCAGAAAATAATATTTCAACCCAGACCAGTCTCCAGCATTTGCAGTGCTTAGGACGAGAGTGCAAATGGAGGTACCTGTACCATATGTCTAACTACTTCAAGGTTATAAGTCAAGTTGATCAACTATTAAACTATTTATTATCTTCCAGTCTTGACAAATAGATTTCCAGGGATTTCTGGTATGGCTAGATTCTAAATTATCATTCTTAGATGCTGTGTTTTCTGTGGAGACATGGGAAGAGCTGACTTGCTCTCTTTCCCCAGATCCCTTAGTTTCCATGAGCAACCTTGCCCACACCTATGTGGCCATCCCAGTCTGCTTCTGACCTCTATCAACATCTACCTGGCCACCCCTCAGACCTAGCAGTGTAAACACTGATCATAAGGTTTATACTTGAGGGGAACAGACCCAGGGAAGTAGTCCATGGAGGCCCAGAAGCCAGCTAGAACCACTGGAACAAAGAATTCTGGAGTCCTGTATCCTCATGGCATAATCTAGAAGAGGACGTGGGCGAGGAGGGGCTTAGTTGGACGAAATTCAGAATGGAAACCCCTTTGAGAAGAAGGTGCAGGGTAGCAGGTCCTTTAAGCCAGGGCTAAGGGTGGCATAGCCTGATGCAATAATCGCATCCATAAGAGGAAATGAGAGGAGAAAAGCAAGGAGATCTAATATAGAACTTAAGTCACGTAAAGTAAATGCAGTATGGAATGGAAAAAGCACATTACCAATTTTCAGGAAGTCAGCCAGGGTTGCTAAATTATCATCAGGGTACATATAAATGTATCATATAGGGTACATTGTTATAGTGGATATTTACAACATCAAGAATTAATTAGTTGAATTGATATGAAAAGCGACACAGACTGGAGTGCCATGTACTGAAAATACTAAACAGAGGCTGGGAAGTGCACATATTCTTGTATTTATTTCTCCTTCATCCCCCTTGTTTAGTGGCTTGTCATATAGTAGACTCTTAGTAAATATTTGGATAAGAAATAGGTGAACAAATAAAAAGCTAAATTAAAAAAATGTCAATAGGAGTTTCAGTTTACCATAAAATAAATTTGAATGGGGCTGGCGCCGCGGCTCACTAGGCTAATCCTACACCTTGCGGCGCCGGACACCGGGTTCTAGTCCTGGTCGGGGCACCGGATTCTGTCCCGGTTGTCCCTCTTCCAGGCCAGCTCTCTGCTGTGGCCCGGGAGTGCAGTGGAGGATGGCCCAAGTGCTTGGGAGACCAGGAGAAGCACCTGGCTCCTGCCATCGGATCAGCGCGGTGCGTCGGCCGCAGCGCGCCAGCCGTGGCGGCCATTGGAGGGTGAACCAACGGCAAGGGAAGACTTTTCTCTCTGTCTCTCTCTCTCTCACTGCCCACTCTGCGTGTCAAAAAAATAAATAAAAAATAAAAATAAATAAAAAGGTAAATAAATTTGAATGGGTTGTTTAAAGACATAATTGAAGAATTCATTTTAAAATTTAGGTAAAACTAACAAGAAGAAACCAGTGTATAAGTACCTTCATTTAAAATTCTTTAATGTCACAGAAAGATATATCTTTCATACTATCAAGCAGGGTAAGTGACAGAAATGGGTTGTTTGAAAGAAATATTTAAGACATAAACCAATATTCCTTCTACAATGAAGAAGAAAATAAAAGTAGGAAAACAAAGATAATTGTCAGAAGGAGCTATGTTCTGAACATGCATATAGGAGCTAAATTAAACTTGTATAACAAATAAAATTTTAAAAACATAAAAAATGAGATATGTAAGTATAATATGCTTATTTTGGCCAAAAATGTATTTGATAACAGTTAGTACTTCTTCTAAAAAATCCATTGAAAACTAGGTAGGCAATTTTCTACTATACCTATGAAAAACATACCTAAATGAAAAGCAATATTCCCAATGGCAAAATTCTTGAGAAAGTTGCTATGAATCCAGGAGTAAGAGTTCTCACTAATAACATTATTATGTAAGTTCTCATCCCCCAAAATTGTTTTTAAATATAGGGGATAAACAAAATAGATGCTTGATTCATTCAGTTTTTATTTTCCCTTGAAGTAACTATCTATATAAATGTTTCTCATATTTATGTGTGTGTATGAGCATATATATATATATATATAAATACACACAAATATGGTTTCAGTAAAATGTATTGGTTTGCAATAAGGTGATCTATAGTTTTTATGCTAAAAAGGTTATCTGATGATAGAGACTATAATACATAGATTCCTTTTTTTGCAACTTTTATTTAATAAATATAAATTTCCAAAGAACAACTTTTGAATTATAGTGGCTTTTTCCCCCATAACCTCGCTCCCACCTGCAACCATCCCAGCTCCCACTCCCTCTCCCAACCCATTCTTCATCCAGATTAATTTTCAATTATCTTTATATACAGAAGATCAACATAAAGATTTCAACAGACTGCACCCACACAGATGCACAAAGTATAGAGTACTGTTTGAGTAGTCAATTCCTTTTAAATATTAAAAAATTTAGGTTCATATTATATATGACCAAGTAGATATATATACACTATGCTGGTCTATCAATATTTATGTTGGTTTTAAACAAGGTCAACTGGAGAACTAGCAATTAATACATAGCTTTCTTTTTTCAGTGAAATAAAGTTTTTTTTAAAAATACCTTCCAACTTATAAGAAAATTTCTTGAAATATTCAAATGAATCTATAAAACATTTTGGTTATGGTGATAGCTGATTTGTGAATATATCTTTCAAGCCAAAATATAGTTTTTTAAAATATGTTTAAATGTACTTTTGAAACAAGCACAGGTTAGAATTATACAATTTTTTCCTTGATTCAGTATTTTCAAGTTGCTTTTAGGATAAAGCATTATTATTGTCCATAACATACCCTACATCCATCACATATTTTATTATTAAAAATTCAATATAACCATGTAACGTGCGAGCATTTGTTTTGCACTTTCTAGCTGTGTATTTATATGAGAGGCAGAGAGGGACAAAGAGACAGAGAAAGCTCTCATATGTTGCTTCACTACCAAAAGCCTGCAAACGAAGCAGGAAACTCAATCCAAGTCTCCCACATAAGGAGCCATCACCTGCTGCCCTCCAAGGTCTTTACTGGATAGAAGCTGGAATCTGAGCAGTTCTGGGAGTTTAAGCAACAATCTACAAAATGGGATATTAGTCTCTCAACTGTAGGCCAAATGCCTGGCCCTCAAGTATTTTTCTTGAAATTACAGTTTCTTCTTACAAAAAGTAGAGATTTGGCAAAGCCCAAATTTCTACAGAGCTCCTTATAATGATAATTCTAATTATCTTCCTTCTCTCTATTGTTTTATACCAATAAAATGCTAAAATCATTCTCCACTTGTCAGCCTCATTATGTAACAGCCGAAACAACTGGGGTATAAGCAAATCATTCTTCAGTAATATTCAGGGAGTGTAATCTGTTTCTTGATTATATTTTGGCACATAATTGCACTGACGGTAAAGAAAATCAAACGATGACGACAAAAAGAACAGGTAAGAGGGCTTTATCTGGTGGGAGAGACAGTATTTAATATTATTTTAAAATCGCACTTTTCAATTTTCTGCTCTATAATGAACTACAGCCAATTACTTCTGCTCAACACTGATAAAAGAGCTGTCCAACTGTTCAACATTTGCTTTACTAATTGAATGATCAATTATTCAAATAAATGATTCTCTCTCGCAAGCTCCAGGAAAACCTTGGTGGTTGTTCCATCCCCAGCTACCGAATAGCATAGACCAAGCCCAGCAGAGTTCTAAATGTGAAGAGAAAATCCCTCTAATTGTGGGGAGATTTATGACATCTGAAACTCCTTTGGCATCTCATGGTTTCTGATCTTTTCTGAGACTGCTAATCTCACCTTCTCACAGTCTACTTTGCTGATTAATTCATTGGCAAGTATCACTGTGTTCCTTAAGAACATGCACTTTGTTAGGTAATGGGTTTTAATGATTAGTCTAAATGCACTCCTTCCTTGCCAGCCAAGACAGACCTCTCCCTAAGTTATCCTAGCCCCAAGAGGACGTTGTAGGGAGTGGGGCCGTGTGGTAGCGGGGGAATTCTCCACTGACAGATGGCAGATGTGTTCTGCATTCACGCCCTACATTTAGATGGATTAATCGTAGCTGAAGGTCATTCTGTGGATGTGCTCTTTTAAAGACAAAATAACTTTTAAAAGACTCAGACTGCATGCATAAGCAGATACAATCTATGGTGTTCATAGTGTTCAGAAGGATTCCTTCTCAGGAAGAGATCTGCTTTAAAAAGGTGCAAACATCCAAGCAAGAAGAGCTAATCTCTCTATTTTAACACACAGAGGAGGGACAGAAGTGTTTTTGCATGGTTTCATGCATGCTCTACCTCAGATGGAAGCCCATTTTTTCTTTTACAATTTTGCCCATGTCCAAAAGCCATCCAGGTAAAACAAACTCAACATTCAGGAGTTTATGCAGAGTGTGGCCCAACTTTCATCGTCAGGCCATGCTCTTCCACCAAAGAATACACTCCTGAGGAAGAGAATAAGAGTTTTAACAATTCAGAGTAGTTTGCTCCTGAATTATCCATGTCAAAAGAATATGGTAAATGCAAAGTGTAATTCACATTCAAAATGGAGACTAAAAATCAGCTTTTCAGAGAAAGATAGCAGCATGAATGGGAAGGACATTTACTCACCTAGACAGAATCTTATCTCAAATCAGGTTGGACTAGGGCACTGGAGAAAGTCTATGTAACTGTAACTATTTTAAGATTTCCTGGGGGCCGGCACTGTGGCATAAGGGGAAAGCCACTGCCTGCAGTGCCAGCATCCCATATCGGTGCCAGTTTGAGTCCCGGCTGCTCCATTTCCAATCCAGCTCTCTGGATCTCCCACGTGGGAGATCAGAAAGGAACACCTGGCTCCTGGCTTCAGATCGGTGCAGCTCCGGCCACTGTGGCCAATTGGGGAGTGAACCAGCAGATGGAAGACCTCTCTCTCTCTTTCTGCCTCTCCTTCTCTGTGTAACTCTGACTTTCAAATAAATAAATAAATCCTTTTTAAAAAGTTTCCTAAAGCCATTCTAGCTAAGGATCATCTCAGAAGCTAACAGAAAGTCAGCCTTTTGGCATTAACAAACAAATGTGGTTTATGCGATTCCAGTTACTAATTGCTGCCCATGGAGAACTTATGATGGATCTCTAGAAAATATGCCTTCTCAGAATTCAGGACTTTGTATCAGACCCTGTCAGTACCTGGCACATTGTAAATTTCCAGTAGATATTTATTTAATAAATGAATGTGTTACTCTAGGTAGCTATAACTATCTCAAAGTGCACTGAATTGTTCCTTCATGGTAAATTTGAAGGCAAAATTAGATTAAGATCTCCAATTTCTGAAATTATATACTAGTGACTTCTGATAGAACTAAGCACAATAATTTGGATTATTTAAGGTTACTTAGAAGTCATTGATTCATTAGCTTTTTTGTTATGTGCTTAGAGAAAACACTAAGTTTTCTTGGCCAAGTTAAAATCTTCAGCTACTATTTTACTAGTATTTTAAGACAGTCCAATTGGTCTCACGATTATGTTCTTGGTTTGAGGGCTTTAAAATTGCCACTTGCTTTGAAAGTTGTAACTAAATATTCATATTGGTTCACTGGTTCTGATGCACAAAATTTAAAAACTATTGGTGGGGGGAGGGGTTGGCTAACCGGGGCAAGTAGAGAGAGACAATAAAGAAATAGTCTGATCAATAATAAATAGGATACTAAGAAACTCCCCAGAGATTTCATGCCTCCAAGTTCACTTAAGTCTTAACGTACTTTACATTTCAAATCATATCTCACAAAACAAGTGATAGGATTACACTGCTAAATCCATAAGCATTGATTTTTGTCTCAGTCACAGATGCATGCTGTGCACTATTGGAAAATTTGCTGAAATAGGTTTAGGCCGTACAGGGACTACTGTTTAGCAAGCACTATTTCTCTAAACTTGCTGAAGTTTTTAATAAGCATTTATTTCAGCTTCAGAAAACACAAACAACATTAAATTATGCAAAAACCTCTCAGAACATGCCCACAAATCTTTCTCACTTCTACCGTTTTTCACTCTCACGGAGGCCATCCTATTCCCCAAGCAGGGTATCCTGCTTTCTAAAAAAAATCACAGCACACATGTGTGAGCTTTCAAAGTGTTTTTAGGAAATATCCCCAGAGGACTTTGAAGAGCTTGCCTTCCGGTCAGAGAGAGCAGCGGTGCTCAAATGGGCTATTATTTTCACTGATAGGTTGACCCCATTCCTTGTGGAATTTTGGATTTAGTTTCACATGATTTAGTTTCACATCATGGTAGATCAGTGCTCGGCAGTCGTCCGAGTAACAAGCACTTGGCACTTCCGAGGCAGATAAGGGGACTCCCAGCACAGCGCTAGGACAGCGAGGTGACAAGACGGCCATGTTGCCTCATGCCTTTGTTAGTCCTGTCAGCTGCTTCTAGAGCTGGTTGCGAGCTTGGCCTGTAGATTTGATAAGGACCATGAAAAGTGGCAGGAAGCCGAGATGCTGGACGTTGTAAAACGACAGCTATGATTGCAGCATTTATTTCCTTTATCACTTTGCTCCTTCTCCCGTGGAAGCTTTCAGAAACATCCCCTTGAAAGAAGTTTTGGATTTGGAAATTCTCTCTGCTCTTTATTGTGGTCCCCTTTGTTGGTGTAACTCCAGTTCTTTGCCCACTTTGATGGACATGGGTCATATTTTGTCCATTTCTTCATTTTGTTTTAGCTATATCCTCATACATCTAGTTCTACATTTTTAAATATATCAAATATATTGATTTCAATGTTTAAAATAATATATAACATTTAAATCTACTTAAAAATTAACATCAAGGATATCAATGTATACTTTATGTACTATTAAAATGACTAGATTGGGGCCGGCACTGTGGTTAGTGGTTAAAGCCACTGCCTGCAGTGCCAGCATCCCTTATGGCCGCTGGTTCGAGTCCTGGCTACTCCACTTCTGATTCAGCTCTCTGCTATGGCCTGGAAAAGCAGTGGAAGATGGCCCAAGTCCTTGAGCCCCTACACCCATGTAGGAGACCCAGAAGAAGCTTCTGGCTCTTGGCTTTGGATCAGCACAGCTTTGGCTGTTGCAGCCATCTAGGGAGTGAACCAGTGAATGGAAGACCATTCTCTGCCTCTGCCTCTGTAACTCTGCCTTTCCAATAAATAAATAAATCTTTTAGAAATGACTAGATTTAGTCATATATAATGTATTTATTATATATTTATTATATATATTTATATATATTATATATTTATTATATATGTATTATAATTTATACATATGTATATAGCCATACGTATATATGACTAAATATAGTCATATATAATGTATTATAAAGAAAACTCAGGATTGCTTATATAATTATTATAAATTTCTCTTTTTCCTTATGTTTGATGAACTTTGTATTTCTCAAATAACTATTTTTATAACTTCTTGAAATGATCATTTTTCAGAAAAATACAAAACACTGCAAGCTGAATCCCAGGTTTTCAGCGATGCTTTCTCACCCTTCTTTGTATGTGTGACAAACAAGTCCCTTTTGTGAATGTCCTAAGGTAAAACCACACTATTTACTCAGAATTCACTAAATGATGTCTTGAATTTCTATGATTAAGGATTTAGCTTCATATTTTGCATGTAGTTAACAGTGTTAAAGCCTCTTGAATTAACTTAACCTCATCAAAGAAAGTCTATCTCTCCCAGGGACCCTGTGGCAGGTACAATGGGAAAGTTTATATTCTGTTCAGTTTTACTCTATCAGTTCAACATCTTCACAAGTATCTGTTAAGGATGTCATTTATACTAAAAATGGATTTTGTTTGCCACACAGGAAGCAACATATATAGGAGTTAAATACTGTTTAATTCAAGTGAGTAAAATCATACATTCTAACTGAGCTTTTGATCTTAGAGTTATATACCGATAACATTTTTACAGTGCTAACATCAAATAGGTAAAATTTGAATTCCTCATTGTCAAAATGAGATGTATTCTTTGCTTGTGTACATTGACACTCATCATCATCGAACACCCCGAGTGCATCTAAGAGAGTCACTTTGAAGAACTGCATTGCAGAGCTGGATGTGTTGATTGTATATTTCTGTGACACTATCGATGAAGGTGCTGAATGGCTTGAAGTTTGCAGCAGATTTACTGTGAAAGGAAAATGTGTGTAGGTGTGGGGGTGCAATGTTGAAAGAAAGAAATGGAAGTGGAATGAGTGACGATTCCTATTCTGTTGTCTTCTAGTTTGATCTTTTGTCTTTTGTCTTTTTTAGCTTTGCTGAGAAGATAAACCACACAATAACCTCCTCTATCACATACCCCTGTCTGAGTGACCATAAAGTTCATTTTAACAAAGAAATAAATTTTGAAGTATATGTCTAAAGTTAAGCACTAGAATGTCATATCAAGTTGTACAGCCTAATTGGTTGATAGTTTCCTCTTAAATTGCTTTTCTGTCAATAGTGGAAATTTGGGAATACTGCAAAAAGTAAGGCATTTATAATTACCAAATACCTATATGAGAAAGGGAGGCAGGCAGAGAGAGAGACAGAGACAGGGACAGACAGAGAGAGAGAGAGAGAGAGAGAGAGAGAGAACATCTAAAATCTCATAGGAAATGCTTATTACAAAACAGCTATGAAACTATGCATTGGCTTCAGAAATTTTTCCAATAAAATAAACTCATTTTTAAATTCCATTTGCCATGTACTTTTTGAAGTACTCTCAAAACCCATACTGGTATAATATCTATTCAACAGGGATTGGCTGTTGCTCACAACCCTAAAATGTAGGTGTGTAGGTGTGAGAGTGTGTGTGTGTGTGTGTCCACATGTGAGTGCATTGGGAAGCAGGGTTGGGGAAGACAGCTGATTGGTAACAGAGTCTTGTTTGCAGAAAGGAGTAAAGTTCAAGTTAAATTGTTCATGGTCCATCCACCCTGGAGCTCAGGAGTCCCAGACTAAGCTTATTGAGAACCTGATCTTGAACTTCCAGCCAATCAACAACTGCTATCAATGTATTTGTTCTGCTCAAGAGTGGCCTATCTCCAGTACAGCATCTGCACTTGGGAAATGTGAAGCCCCCCCCCACCTTTTTAATTCATGTTCATTATCTCTGACCTTCAGGAAGCATAAAATATGGGAGGCTTCATTAAAAGAACCACCCAAAATCATGTATAATTAAAATATGATGTCTACAAGTTTAGATGCCAATTGACCATATTATTTAAAATAAGAAAGTTATAAATTAGAAATCTAAACATAATATATCACAAAATTCAGGAAAGAAACCTTCTTTCTTCACAGCTTGCCATACAGCTATAATACTCTTTCTTGTGTTTGTTTCATTGCCTGCTCTGGTGGCCTTCCTAGGTGACAAAGGTTATACATTTAGTATGTGTTAATCTGATTTGTCTTGCTTCCTTAATGATAATAACATCCTGTAATTTCAAGCTTGCAGTTCTTTGTCATGGTGATCTTTGAAAGATTTTTCAATGCTTCTTCCTTTTAGCTTACAAGTGTTTGTTTCTGCTCCTGGCGGCACACTGATGCTGGTCCGGTTGCTACACCAATTACAGCAAATCACTTGTCTTGGTTATGTGCCTACAGATGTGATGCTGGGTCTGGTTTCTTGGTGACACTGAGCTCTCCCGGTCACAGCGTGGCTGTCCTTCTTTACCTCAACATCATGGCATCTCTGGCCATTCCTTGCACCCACTGGGGAGTGGAGTGGGGATCTTGAATGTGACATCTTTTACTTTCAGACAGAAAAAAAAGAGCAGAGAGTCACTAGGATGACTATGGATTAAAATGCCCTTCCTTATGGACCTTGCTTTGACCCATTGAGCCAACTGTGGGACAAGTGAAATTACTGTGTACTTACTTAGCCTAATATAAAAAAAAAGACACTCTCTAAAATCTCATATTCACAGAAATGCTCTCCAAGTTTGGGAGGTGGAATGTATTTTACCTTCTTTAAATCCTTTAACACTCTAGCCCACTATATAAGGTAAGCTTGTATTCTCTAGATATTTTTCTTCTTTGAAGTTGTGAACATCTTCCATATTTTGATTACTTCTTGCACCCTGCATGAGAGACAAGTTAGAACTATCTTGTATTACTTAGCATAAATCCATCTTTGGGGAACAGTAATAGCATAGCTTTTAATCATGCTTACTAATGTATTCACAAACTGGCACTCAAAAGAATCTCAGGGGGCATGGGTGACCTCAGGTAGGGTAATCTGCTATGTGTGTCCCCTTTTGGCAATAGTATAAATAGCTTTGCTACTATTTGATTCTAAATTGATTCCCCTATTTAGCCACTGCTGTACCAATGCTTGACTGAATGTAAAGCCACAAGTGAGTGACTTCCTCAGGGTGCACTGCTTTGATGGGTTAGCTGTCAAATGCTCCATTGTCCAAATTACACTGCTACTGTGGATTTCCTGCTAAGAAACAATTTGCTGCAGCATTGGGCTATCAGTCTTGTGGGTTGTGTTAGTTTTGGGGTATCAAAATCTGATTAACTTACTGCAGATACACAGCAGTTCCTACTGCTGCTTTCCCCAAATTTCCATCCACCATACTGTTAGCAGGATGTGGTAACAGAGGGTTCGTAAGGGAAGCATCCCTAGAAGAAAACAGTGAGTGATACTGCCAAAACCTGATGTGGCATCAAAAGAGATCAGCGCGCACATAGCCAACAAAAATAAAAGAATGATATACTATGAGGGTTTTAATGACTTGTGATTATTTTATAATTCATTATGTATGGGTAAATGGTCATCTCTTAATTTTTGATTATTATTTACAGCCCTTGCACAATCCCACAGCTCACTTGGCTAATCCTCCGCCTGTGGCACCAGCACCCCAGGTTCTAGTCCCGGTTGGGGCGCCGGATTCTGTCCTGGTTGCTTCTCTTCCAGTCCAGCTCTCTGCTGTGGGCTGGGAAGGCAGTGGAGGATGGCCCAAGTGCTTGGGCCCTGCACCAACATGGGAGGCCAGGAGGAAGCACTTGGCTCCTGGCTTCGGATCGGTGCAGTGCGCCAGCCATAGTGGCCATTTGGGGAGTGAACCAACGGAAGGAAGACCTTACTCTCTGTCTGTCTGTCTCTCTCTCTCTCTCTCTCACTGTCTAAAGTCTGCCTGTCCAAAAAAAATGTTTACTCTGGTGCAAAAAGTTTTCTGAAATCCATGCATAGCTTTTTCTTTGCCTTTTCCAGGAACTTTTTGAAGACCGTGTGTGTGTGTGTGTGTGTGTGTGTGTATGTGTATTTACGTGGACATCTTTTCCAAATTAATGAATGGTTATAAAGGAATTAACACCCCAAACTACAAGTGCATGAGTTTTATTTATTGTTTTGTTAAATGCATAAAATTCATGAGATAGATAAAGTGATTTAGTGGTTTCTCCTTTTTGAAAACTATTCCCATTAGAGCCATTCGGTAAATCTCTACTTTGGTATGTTAAGACTCAGTTATTGGGGCTGGTGCTGTGGCTTGGTGGGGAAAGCCACCACCACAGTGCCAGCATCCCATATGGACACCTGTTCATGTCCTGGCTGCTCCACTTCCGATCCAGCTCTCTGCAATGGCCTGGGAAGGGCCTCTGCACCCACATGGGAGACCTGGAAGAAGCTCCTGACTCCTGGCTTTGGATAGGCACAGCTCTGGCCATTGTGGCCATCCTGGGGGTGGATCAGAGGATGGCGACTTCTCTCTCTCTGCCTCTGCCTCTCTGTAACTGCCTTTCAAATAAAAAAGATAAATCTTAAAAAAAAAAAATGAGGCTCAATGATCGCTTTACTGATACAACAACCTAAAAATGAATGTTTACTTCTTCTACTTGCTTGTTTCTATAAATATCCTACAATTGCATACCAAGGAGATTTCTGTGACAAAAAAAATACCAGCCTGTTTACTCCTTATTCAATATGATGGAGTAGCAAACTAGACTTAATTTAATCATTACATTCAACACAGGGCCAAACACCAGTTCCAATATTGCATTTGTGATAATATTGACATTCATATTTGCTAACTTAATTGAAGCACGGCAACTGGCTTTCATATAAACTTCCCTATTTTTAATAAGTAGAGACATGGACTTTCTCATTACACTGGCAAATAACTACACATGTAACCTTTCCATCTTAATTCTGAATGAGGCCTGCTGCTTTTTGTCTTCATATCAGGATACTCAAACCTGTCTCTTTCATTTACAAAAGAAGACTAGCTTCTCTAAAAATGTAATTTTACATTCATATACTAAACTTGTTGTAAATAGCATTAACTTACTTCATTAAAAAACTATTTATTATCAGAAGAATATTCCAAAAATGATTTGCTCTAAGAGGGAGCTATAGCTAGCAGAGTATGTTCCAACTAGAAATATTCTATTACATATAATTATCTTTCAAAAATATGGATATAATGTATAATACAATATATGTGAGATAGATGGATAACTATTTCAATAGGTTTTATATGAAAGCTTGTCAATGATATCGTTAAGTAGAGAATTGAACATTATTTCAACATCTTTGCCTATTTCCTCTCAACTTCATGAAACAAATATTTATTAAGTAACTGTGCTAGGTTTTGTGCGTGGTCCTGCAAATACAAAGTTCTTAGGGGTATCCTGTGTCCTGAAAGAGTTCACAGTGTAGTGGAGAAGCCGAGAATGATCACAGATATAGGAATAATGGATACAAGGATAAAGCAAAGGGAACAGATGAGGCCAAGGATAAAAGCAGCTGCAGGAGATAACGTTTTATCAGAATCTTGAAAGCGGACCTGGTTAGGTTAGCCTGTAGGTAGGAGGCACCCTAAACAATTGCCATGCTGCAGAAGGGGCCAAGCAGAGCCCCAGGGTGCAAGGAACCCCAGGGAGTTTGGTGATGCCTGAGCATGGATAAAGGCTGCAGAGCCTTATGAAGATCTCAAAAGTCAAACAAAGAAACTTGGATGAACTCCCGGCAGGGGGCAATTCCAATTTTTTTTATGGGGGTGGGTGGAGAATAACACATCCAGATTTCTATTTTAAAAATGTGAATTCTGGTGTCTGTGAGGGGGAGGGGCCGAAGGGGAAGAAGACAGGAAATGGAACAAGTAGGCAGAAGGAAACTGCAAAGCCAGTGAGAGGCTACCGAGACCTCTACTGAAATAGTGGCTTTGAAGGAGATGGGGAATACAATTCTGCAGGTCCAGAGAAGCTGGACTGAGAAGATGAGATCTGATGGATAGGAGTTTGGGGAGGGAAGGATGAGATAAGAACACAGTTATCTACCTTGGCAGACAGGTGTTATCAATAAATTAGAAGATGCAAGAATAAGACAGAGTTCGAAAGGGGGAGAAAAGTCAGGAGTCCCCTCACCCGGCATCGGTGCCCAGGAGGAGGTCTGGGACTGATGTGGAGTAGCAGTGGGCAGTCTTCCAAAGCGAGGCGAAACGCCCTGCACCACTGGAACAACCAGGGGTTCCCTGATGACATCACCCATGCATAGTACTTACTAGACTCATGATTAAACAGAAAACGACCTTTTCTTGCTGAAAAAAAAAAAAAAAAAACTCACTTTATTTCAGTCATGCTATCAGCTGTTTGTAATTTTTCCCTAATGGGTAGATACGTTGGAATGCTCACCACCTATACAAAATGACAGATTGCTATTTACTGAAGGATGGAAGCAACGCCGAGTGTTGGGCAGCTAAATTTCATTTTGTCCCTGTGAAAAGTATGTTTTCATTCACACTATCATCATCACTACACAAGAAGTCTGAGTAAGGTCTAATTGTTCAATAATGTTTCACAGAACACGGAACAGTGAAAGAAAGATTTTTTTTCTTTTTTTTTTTTTTGACAGGCAGAGTGGACAGTGAGAGAGAGAGAGACAGAGAGAAAAGGTCTTCCTTTGCCGTTGGTTCACCCTCCAATGGCCGCCACGGCCGGCGCGCTGCGGCCTGATCCGATGGCAGGAGCCAGGAGCCAGGTGCTTTTCCTGGTCTCCCATGGGGTGCAGGGCCCAAGCACCTGGGCCATCCTCCACTGCACTCCCTGGCCACAGCAGAGGGCTGGGCTGGAAGAGGGGCAACCGGGACAGAATCCGGCGCCCCAACCGGGACTAGAACCCGGTGTGCCGGCGCCGCTAGGCGGAGGATTAGCCTAGTGAGCCGCGGCGCCTGCCCGAAAGAAGGATTCTAACAGCACAGTGTATTATTTTAAGATTCTACAGTCAGCAGTGTCAGAAGTCTCCATCGTTACCAAGTAGTTGGTTCTTACTCCAGAAAAAGGGGAAAAAGGGACATTACAAACAGCCTGGGAGGACTCTTGCCAATCCTTGAATTCTTACCATAATTTTATGATTTTTGCTGATAGCTATGCATATGTTTTCTACAGTGCTGGCCAGGCAAAGCTTCAGCCTCAGTTTCTTATAACTTCGAGTCACAAGTTAAATAAATTCACCTCTCCACTCCTGTTTTTGGTTTAGCATATTTTTTGAGTTCTAATCCGTCCACAATTCTTCACTTTGGCTCCAATTTAGTGCTGACCTGAGGAAAATCTGGCTGGCGTATATCATGACAATTGTTGCATAAACCAAATCATCAGTTACTTAGGAGTTGAGTTAGGTTTGTACAAAGCAGAAACATTAAAAAGCCCCAGTTTTCCCCAAACCACATCTCCTAATCCTCTCTTCACCCAAAGTGGCTCTTCGTGGCAGTACTACCATAGTAGTAGTAGTCAGTACAAGTTTTAGCCCATTTCTGATCACCCAGTGCAATCTGCAGTGTCTGACTCCCTGTAACTTTTCTGACGCTTCTCTCATCTTTCTTCATTCTCTCCTGACTCTCCTACAAATTACTGCAACTAAATTCTAACTGATCTTCTTGGCCGTACTTTTGTGACCAGATACACTTTTGTGTACTGTTGGCTGAGTGTTTTTGTCTCCACATTTTGTCAGTTTTCTCTGATTCCTCACCATGACACTGTTTTTGGTTTTTTTGTTTGTTTGTTTTGTTTTGTTTTTGTTTTTAAATCTACTCAAGCATTTCTTTCCTCTGAGTACTCTCAGCAGAGCTGCAAAGTCTGGACGTGAGTGGCTTTGATCACACCCCTGTCCACCTGCAGCCCTCTGTTCTTCTCTGTCTCATGCTCGCTTAATCCTCCAAGATGCAGATGAGCTCTGTTAACTAGTTCAGACCAATATGGCTGGGTCTTTAACTTTGTCAGGGAAGGGATGCAGAATCCCACTTGTGATCCTCTTAATGTGGCAAAGCTTTTATTGTTTCTCCATGAGGATCTTCTTATAGATCTTAATGGACATCCACAAGAGTTATAACACAAGATTTGAAACCTATGTGAGATGCCAACCAAATATAGTGAGCATGCCAAGGCTTGGGGGTTTGCTGTAATGTTTAAGCCAATCTAAATTCAGATCTTATGGAGGCACTCGTCTTTCACCCTTCAGAAAAATAAAATGAGATTTAAGGAATATTCACTTAAGTTATTGAAAAAATACATTGTAACTCACATAAGGAAGCTAATATTTTAAAAACGCCTTCATGTTTTATGTGACCAGGTATACTGTTTGAATTTGGTTATCTTTAAGAATAAAGAGTCATACTTTAAAATTAAATATTCTTGAGGCCTGTGCTATGGCTTTGTGGGTTAAGCCACCCTCAGCAGCACCGGCATCTCATGTGGGTGCTGATTTGAGTCCTGGCTGCTTCACTTCCAATCGTACTCCCTGCTAATATGCCTGGCAAAGCAATGGAAGATGACACAAGTGCTTGACCCCTGTACCCTATGGGAGACCCAGAAGGTCCTGGCTCCTGGCTTCAGTCTGGACCAGCCCTGGTCATTGCAGCCAGCGAAACAGCAGATTGAAGATCTCTGTCTCTCCCTCTCTCTTTCTGCAACTTTGACTGTCAAATAAATAAATGGATCTTAAAAAATTAAGTATCTTGACATTTCTAATTTTGTGCCACTTTCGGCTCTAGTTCCACTTTTAAAATGAAAAAACAAGTACTCTGAAATTCCATCCATGGGCAAAGGTAACAATCAATATTTAAGGTTTTAAAAATAATGCCTAACATATTCTAACACCTTGTGATCCTGCATTGTTATCCTGACTACGATCTTTGGTAATTAACCCTGCCCAACATTTTTTTTTTTTTTTTTTTTTTGCCTCTGATAATGCTTTTAAACATCAGTTCAGTGTAGGTTTTCACATTTGCTGGCAGAGATCCCTGCCCTAAAATATTTTTTATATGTAATAGCTTGATTCCTTCAAGGAAGCTCTGTTCAGTGGACACTGTCTCAATAATTGACTACTGCCCCATAAACACAGGAATGATTTCCAAGTTGTGTTTTTGAGGCAGTTAGGCAGATAAGAAGAACTTGTACGAATTCTGTTCAAGAGATGGATAGCTCTACATTTATTCTCAGGGAATATTATTCAAATTCAATGAGTAAGTGCATTTGCTTTAGCATTGAAAAGTACCTACCAGAGATGATCTATTTTTATGCAAACACTATAAACATTAAATGTGCCACACTAATAATAATAATACAGAAAGAGGTTCTGAGAAATAGGAGTCCAGAAACATGAAGGATGATATAAATTAAAAAACAACCACCACCAACAATAATGGAACAGCAAAAAAATACAGTAATTTACCAATCTGGCACTACATAAACCAAGTAAATGTACTTTATGATGTTTATCTTTGCTATAATTTTCCAAACATAAAACCATACCTTGATTAAATGTTTGATCTATTATTCATAGAATGGTTTTAGAAAATGTGTTTATAAATTCTTATTTCAAAACAGATGCAAACCAGTCATGTTGAGACAGGTAGGAGAAGAAAAAGTTTCAAGTGAAAATGATGAATGATGTCTTTTGGTCCTTGACAGAAACATCTTGCATACTAATGAAAAACGACAACAGACAAACAGACTGGAGATGAGGCCTCCGTGATCTGTGCTTCTGGGTTTATGCCCTTTGAGTTCTCTACCCCAGGGTCATACACAGCATTTGCTTCTCCCATTCTTAACCTTTGGAGATGGGATAAAGTATGATGAAGCTTCTAATTCTAGCAGTCTTGTAGGGTCATAACTCTCTTCATGAGTACTCTCTTTGTGCCAGATCTAGACTAAAGGTATATCCTTATTTAATTCTCCAACGACCCTATTAACTGGGAACTCTTCTTAGCTCCATCACAGAATAAAGAAACTGAGGCTTGGAAAGACTAATTAAATGTGACCAAATTCACATAATTTATAAATTGTGGCATCACAACAGTATAAACATGGGCAGTCCAATTCCAAGGCCATGCTTTGAATATCTTTGTTGTACTGTCTGTCTGGCCCCAAACATTCTAACCTTACAAAGTAATGCTAGGTAATAAATAGGTATGTGATATATAGAAGTGCTTTCTACAATTTGCAGTTAAGAATCCACTGTGTTATTAAACGTTTGCTTTTCCTAAAATTCTTCACCAGGTACAGGAAATATTGCAAAAAGCTGCCCTAAGCATATTCCCAGAATCTCCCAGTTGGCAATTTGATAGGCCTGTTATTATTCAAAAACACTTGTCCTTAAGCATGCTAGAGCAATCAAGTGAAACAAAGCAGGTTTCTCTGAAAGTATTTATAAAGCAGGGCACATGTTACACAAACCCACAAAGCATTCACAGCCCTTGGAAAGGAAATCTGGTCAATTCCAGTACTAACAATAACAGTCAAGGCAATTTCCCAACTTTTATCTTCCCATCAGTTCTCATAAAGGATGGTTTACTACAGGTTACAGAAAGGAAAACCTAACCTAGTATTTACTACAGAAGCTATGTAGGAAATGTTTGCATTACAAAATAAAGCATTAATCCACTACATAAGATAAAATAGATGCATAGATAGATTTTTCTGTTTTTTTTTTTTTTTTTTTTTTTTTCCTTCAACAAACACAGCAATGTGCTACAAGAGCAATGTCCATCTTCTGGAATGGTGCTGTTCAGTTGTGCCACCCTTTATGGTGCACACTATCTCCATGTGATTATCGAACACTTGAGATGCAACTAATCTAACTGAAGTTTTCATTTTAATTTATATTAATTGATTTCAGTGTTAAATTTATGACTGATATCAAATTCAGGTATTCGGATAATTTTAAGTATGTTTGGAACAACTTAGGTACGCAAACTTACTTTTTCACATGCAAATTTTATGAAATCAAATACAGATCATGTATTTCTGAAGAAAGTTTAGCATCTGAATTGAAATGTGTTGCTAATATAAAATATATGCCAGATATTATTTTGTTTATATAAAGTGAAGAAATTTCATGTATTTCATAAGTACATTTTAGGTGCATAGTGTTACTTCCCACCCTACTCTCCCTCCTCCTTCCTTTCTTATTCTTTAATTTTTTACAATGAAATACTTTCAATTTATTTTATAATCATAAGCTTAACCCTTCAATAAGTAAAGAATTCAACAAATAGTAAGAAGGAAAAAAATCGCTGTTCTTCAACAGTAGAGACAAGGACTATGAACAATAATCTAATCTCAAAATGTCAATTTTACTCTATACATTACATTTTATTGTACTCTATTAATAAACACAGATCAGGGAAAACATATGGTATTTGTCTCTTTGGGACTGGCTTATTTCACCAAGTATAATTGTTTCTAGTTGCATCCAATTGTGTTGCCAAATACAGGATTTCCCTCTTTTTTATGGCTGGGTAATATTCTATAGTGTATATATATCATATTTCCTTTATCCAGTCATCAGCTGATGATGGATATATGAGTTGATCCACATCTTAGCTATTGTCAATTGACTGCAATAAACAATTTCATTTTCTTTGGGTAAATTCCCAAGAGTGAGATGGCTGAGTCAAATGGTAGATCTATTTTCACATTTCTGAGGAATCTCCATGCTGTCTTCTAAAACGGCTGCACCAGTTCACATTCCCAACAAGAGTGTATGAGGGTACATTTTCCCCACAAAAATATACACCAGATTTTAAAGATTTAGTGTAAAAGAGGGTAATATAAAATATCTCATTAATAATCTTTAAATATTTTACAGCTCTTCTCAACTGTTGAGGACCAATTTTTGTTCTTCATATTATTTGTTGAATGTTTTGCTTAATGTAGGGTTAATCTTATGTGTATAAAGTAAACTGAAAATAGATCTTTGTGAAAATTAAGAGAGGGAATGGGCGAGGGAGGAAGAAGAAGGGTGGGGGCATGGGTAGGAGGGAGGGTGGAGTTGGAAGTATTACTATGTTCCTAAATCTGTATATATTAAATTTGTGTATTTTAAATAAAATTAAAAAAAAAACAAAAATTGTTTGCAAATATTTCATGTTGAAATGACATTTTAGCTATATTGAATTAAATTTTTATTAAGATTAATTTTAGTTGCTGCTTTTTACTTTTTTAATGTTACTACCAAAGAATTTTATGTGTAGTGCTGATTAGTTTTATTCAGAGTACTGCTTTAGAAAGTAGGATGTAAAATCATTGCTAGTTTTGGCAAAACTTGCCGAATCATAATAACTTATGTCAACCATAACCTCCATCCTACCTACAACAGCAAAAAAAAAAAAAAAAAAATGGGATTCTTACTACTAAGGAGTCTCATCAGGGGTTTAATCACCTTAATTATAAGAGAAAACTGGGAGACTATATGGGGTGTCCAACTCATTCCACTGTGCCCGATAGCACTGGTTCAATTAAATCAGGGTAGGGGAAAATGCTTAGACTGAGAGTAGCAGACAACTCATCCAGGTACATTTCTAACACGTTAAAAAATAGACCCATTTACTACAGCAGAGGAGTGTACAACCAAGGACATTTGTACAGCATTCCCATCCGTGGCTTCTGCACTTCTAAATGAGCACAATTCTATGCTTCTTACAGATCCCACCAGCATTCTACCCTGTAGATAGCATGCCAAAGGTAAATAGAGCCACACACAACTACTAAACAAACAGGTGAACCAAAGAGAAGTCCACATCTCCCACTTGTCACTCCCTCCTGGGACCTGTTCCTTTATTTTAAAAATGGTGACAAGGAGGCACACTATGTGTAAAGGCTTCTTCTAGTGCTCAAAGTTTGAGATTCTAAATGAATTCTGAGAAGCTAACACACAGCACTCCACATTCTCTCAGCACTTCCATATACTTACTTCACAGCAATCTGGTGAAAGGCTTCTACACTTCCTCTCAGGGAGGAGAAATCTGAGATTCAAACAGGCTTTATGTCCTTCAGATACACATATTTCTTTAAACCGTGGAGCCCGGGACTACAACTAATCTAAATCAATTTCCAGTATATTATTCTGATTGTCTTTTTCATGTATTAAGTAATTTACAAGAGAAGGTATTTATCAAATATAGATACAAATGATAGACTAGACAGTATTGTAAATATTATGACAAAGTACTTGAATTTTTAAAATAGCATGTAATACAGACTATGACAGAGCCACATATTCTTTTCATGGAAAAAATGACTTTTTGAAAATGTACTCATAATAATTTTTGATTTGAATTTAAAACAATGAATATTTTTTATGGAAATGTATCTTTGAGATCTATAAGAACTCACATAGCTTTGACAACTTCCCTATTTTCAGCTGAGGAAACTCCATTTCCTCCCCAGATACTGGTTCATTACAGAGTAATTATATGGTTATTTCTAGCATCTTCTGTGAGTCAATGGGAAATAATTATTGTATATAACTGATTGACATTTTTAGGCTAAGACAAAGCAGTTCAATTAAAACAAGTCATGAATCTAAAAATTGCACTAATTTTTGTCATAAGTCAAATACTTGAAAAAGTAATTTTTAAGAGTTTAAATTATCTAAACACTTTTTCAATAGCCTATTCTATTATGGAATACTTATCGCTGCAAAGTGTTCTAAAGCATCTTAAGAAATAAAAGAATTTTAACTCATCAGAAATTTTACAAATCAATTTAGTAAGCATATATCACTGGTTCAGAAGGACTGAGGCCATATTGATTTAACTGGGAGTTTCTGAAAGTAAAAATGTCCCATGAGACTATAAATAAAATATATACATTTCACACCCCCCCCACACACAGGAAATTCCTTCAGATCAGCAAGCGTGGTATTAGATGTCCACAAATGCACCCTTTAACCTGGAAACAAAAGAGAAAAGAAACAGAAGGGACTTCTACCCTTGGGGAAACATAGTAAATCGCTGGTTTAGATTTATTATGCTGCTCTTCTATTTTGTGTCACTTCATGATACAGTGCAAGGTGGGAGGAGGAGAGGTGGAGGAGTGAGACGGTTCACAGAGAAGCTAGACGTCTTGTCTGTTGGCTGCAAGGTTAATCCTCCCTCCCCATCCACTATATGAGGAGTTATTATCTTTTTTATTTTATTTTTTTATTTTTATTTTTTTGACAGGCAGAGTAAACAGTGAGAGAGAGAGAGACAGAGAGAAAGGTCTTCCTTTGCCGTTGGTTCACCCTCCAATGGCCGCCGTGGCCGGCGCGCTGCAGCCGGCACACCGCGCTAATCTGAAGGCAGGAGCCAGGTGCTTCTCCTGGTCTCTCTTGGGGTGCAGGGCCCAAGCACTTGGGCCATCGAGGAGTTATTATCTTAAAGATGTCAAAGAACAAAATGGAAAATATTGGTGAATGGAAATCATTTAATTTTTCCAAGAGGGAACTGTGATGATCTGATGACATGTGCTGACAGTGCAGCAACACTGGAGGAATCACAGGGGCATGGCATGGAAAGAGGCATAGACTTGTTTTCTTTAAGATATTTAGAGGGTGCAGATATTGTGGCATAGCAGGTAAAGCTGCTGCCTGCAACACAGCAGCCCATGTGGGCACTGGTTCAAGTCCTGGCTACTTCACTTTCAATCCCACTCCCTGCTAATGGCCTGGGAAAGCAAGTGTGAGACTTGGAAGATGCGCCAGGCTTCAGATTGGCTCAGCTCCAGCCATTGCAGCCACTTGGGGTGTGAACTAGTGGGTGGAAGACCTTCTTGTCTCTTCTTCCTTTCTCCCTGTAAACTCTGCCTTTCAATACATAAACAAATCTTTAAAAAGACCCAATTTACAACACACATTGTCTGGACAGGAACAATAGCCCCCCAGGACACTAATCACATCTTCAGGTTCTCCTGGAATACTTTGTAAGAGTAATTTGAGTTGCTTTCTGGACTTGATGAGGAGGCTCTTTGGAGAACCATTAACATTTGCAAATATTTTTGTTGCTTCTAAATATTGAATGAGAATATTGTTTCTGCAGTCTAATTATCCACCCCCCCAACCTCTAAATTATGGACATGAGTGTGATTTTATCAGGTTTATGGGGAGAATATTTAGCACACTGGTATTTTCTTCCTATGATCATTCATTCATTTGAAATTAAAAACTTAAAATGGACATTTTTACCAAGTTGCTTAAAAAAAAAATAAGGATCCAAGCATTAATTCCCACGCAATCTGCCTTTTTTCTGTTTGATAGATTACTGCAAGTCTCTCCTTTAGGCATCAACCCTAGAGGACAAGGTTGACTTTAAAGAAGATTAAAGTTATGATAATGGCACTCAGTTTTCAAAACCTATCTTCTGATAGTTTTATTGAGAAATAGAAAAACAAATGAATATGTATGGCTGGGTAGCTAAGGACATGTTATCTGCAAACTTGTACTGAATGTTTTTTAATGCTTTAGCTTTAGGTGTGCATTTTGCAGTTCTTATTGATATTATGAAGAAAACTATTCTCTGTGCTATTGCTACACTATTCATTTTATTTTAAGAGTTAGCTAAACTTGACGCGTGCACCCAGCTTTTTTCCAATTATCTAACCGGGACCTCTGCCCACTTAGACAACTTCATGAATAATTTGTGAAGACACCTCCAATTCTACTAAAGCAATTTTTGAAAGGAGATGACACCTCAGGAGTTGCAGGAAGCAAACTGTGCAGTCGACCCTTTGTAGAGTTTGAATAAAGTGCTTCTAATTGGAAAATGCCTCTTTGGAGAACAGGGTTTGACCCTTGCCTACCCTTCCTGCCTTAAAAAATGAAAACTGGAGTAAATAAACAGTTCACTTTAATAACGGAACAACGAAATAAAGTAATTCTTTTACGTTGATTTCTAGAGATAGGTTATAATTTGCTCTAGAAAAGTTCAATGTTGGGACAAATAGCTCTCAACAGAAATTGTTACATAAATCAGAAAGGATGACAAAAAATTCAATCATAATTCCAGCATCTGCTATGGAAAGGTATTTGAGATACACACACACACACACACACACACATATATATATATATATATATATTCTTATTTGTCATTTTCTGGGATCATTTTTATCCTTTGTTAGTGTTATCCTGCTGTTTGCTAGAAACTATGCTTTGCTGTAAGATGCTGGTGAAAAGCAAAACAAGCACCTGAAGGATTGATGAAAAAAAAATGGAATAAGAATCAAAAAAAGAAAATAATAGCCTCATTCTCCTCTATTCTTGACACCAAAAACAACAGGCTGTGAAAATGGTTTCATTAAAAAATAACAAGCCCATGCTCACCAGGGGAAAGATTGGGGCAAACTGAATCAAAATTTCCTCAATCATTGCTCAAATAGGTCAAGCAGAATTAATTCAAAGGGCAAAGATTCAGAGTAAGCTCCCCATTTCCTCACCAGTCTGCTTCTGCAGCCCTCGGATCTGCCCAGGAGGTAAACAGTTTGGAGGAGCCCTCGGTGGAGGGCAGGTCACCAGGCCAAGCCTTATTGCACATCATCGGAAAAGTGAGACCACGTCCCGCGTGCTATTAGTCTGAGTTCTGCCAGTTGTCTATGCTGGAACACTAACGGGTGGCTAATTGGATCCCAAGTTATTTATCTTTTTGATTTAAAAATAAAACTTAAAGAGGAGTGAGAGAGAGAGAATTATACCCAGACACATTATATATGTGTCGAGAGAGAGAGAGAGAGAGAGAGAGAGCAAACAAAGTAAGAGCGAGCATGTGAGCAAGCAGGAGAGTGAACTCCTGTTCATGGGTTTACTCCCTAAATACCCACAATGACCGGTGATGAACCAAGACCCAGGAACACGATGCAGGTCTCCCGTGTGTGACAGGAACTCAACACATTAAGTCATCACTCCCACTTCCCAGGGTTTGGATTGGAAGGAAGCTAGAGTCAGGAGTCAGAGACAGAAATCAAACACGGGCACTCTAACATACGATGTGTGTATTTTAGCCACTGGGTTCAATGCCAGCCGCTGTGATTGTTTTTTAATGTTACTATCTTACTTTTCCAGGACAACCACCAGTCTAGATGGATGGTCTAGATACTGATGATCATGATGGTAAAGCTACTTTCATTTGTAGATCCTGAAACTCAATGCAAGTCTCCCATGCAGGTGGCAGGAGCCCAAGTACTCAAGCCATCATCTACTGCCTCCCAGGGTACATGTCAGCAGGATGCTGGATAGGAGGTAGAGTTGCCAGGACTTGAACCATGCACTCTGGGATGTGGGTATCTCCAATTGAGTCATAACTGCTGAGCCAAATGCCCACCCCAACTTTATTCTTATATGTTAAACTATGTCTTTTATTTTTGAAAATTAGAATGAGTCCCCTTTAAACAGAACTTGAATTGGGCCAGGTTAAATTTACAGAGATCAAACTCTTAGTGTCCTCTTCTAAGACCTGTCAAAGGGTACAGCCATCTCAGAATAGGTCATCAGCTGTCATAACAAAGCTTAAGAGTTCTCTTTCTCTCCTTTTTAGACAAAATATGGCATGCTGCACTTATGCACTTACGAAAACAAGTTTTCATCTCTGTTACTAAGGGTTTATAGTCCTGAGTTTTGCTATTAATAGTAGTTCCTCCCAAGAAAAAGCTGATCTAACGTGTACTGAACATCGAGGGATTTACTACAAAGATTACTTTCATGTAGGTTGGCCAAAAACTCTGCAGGGCCCTGAGAAAAATGAAAATGTGAGATTCCTTGCTTAAAAAACGTTAAGAATTCCCACCTTGCAATAGCAGAGCATGAAATTAAGCATGGGACTCTTCTAAATTCCAGAACCTTTGACTTCCAAGCCCATGAGGCTGACCTGTCTGTTCCTGGGTCTCGCAGAGCTGGAAGAAGCAGGTGGGCAATTCTCAGGGCAGTACAGTTTTTCAGACTTCATCATCATAGCTCTCAGAACCAACTTTCAAGCTGTAACAGACAGATAGCTTTTAACCAGGGCAAGCGTTTCAGGTGAGGAAGATACTCCTGCGAGGGTTTGTGTCCTTAGTAATGTAGAGTTCTACAGGGAAAGAGACACTCTGCCATATAAAGACATGTGCTGGCCCCATGGTTACAAGAAAAATTGGATGAAGATCTGCTGCCCATTAACCTTCTGTGGAATCTTGGGTAAGGTAACTCCAACTCTCTGGCACTCCCTTTTCTTACTTAAAAAGATCTCAAATACAAGATTCAAGAGCCCATGAAATACTCAAAATTCTAAGTTGATGAGATGTGATGAAAAAGAAATAACCTGTTTATTCTTTTCACAAAAATGGAAACATCTCTACTTTTAATAGAGTTTTAATTTTATAGGAGGATGGTGATCTTGATAATGATGATGATGATGATGCTATGTGCCAAACACTACTTACATACTTTTCATAAACATTTAGCTCATTTGATATTCATAAGTATTTTATGAGGAGGGTATTACCACTATACCTGTTTTACAGGTAAAGGAGTCTAAGCCGTAAATACTGAAGGGTACCTACATTTTCTAAAGTTTCTACTATGCTCTGGGCCCTATGGGAGCATCCACAGGTTCAACGCATTCAAGTTCAGAGCAGCCAGGCTGCCCAATGCCATCGAAGGAGTGGGAGAAGGAAGGGCACAGAGTCTGGCATGTGCTTTCTGGTTTCTTAGATAACATCAGATAGGTTCCACTCAGAGTTCAGTGAAATGCAAGTACTTTACACAAAGTGAGAAAGTAACAAATTCAAGCTTAATCAATTAAGTGCATTGAAATATTCACCAGTCTGTTATATTTTCAATCAAACAAGCAAGGATACAAGAATTCCCATTTGATATCTGGCTATCCCCATCCCACTAATGAGTTTTAAATGGCACCATTAGATAAGTCAGTAAGAAAACACTTAGCAACTTAAAGGATTTTCTTAATTATATTCTTATGCAAAGTCCTAATCCCGCATTAGATATTACACTAATAATTTTCAAACATACCCCAAATATACTCACCTGAACAGCAAAAGTATAGGAAAAACTGCAAACAGAAACTTTTGTAACTCTTTTTAAGTGGCTTGTATGAGTGTGTCATTAGATGCACAGGACATGAATGTACATGACAAGGCCATTGGCATCCTGTACAAGTTTGTCCTTTGTAAAACATCCATATACTGGAAAAATAATGCCTGAGTTTCTACTGCCCTGCAAAGTTTTTTGACAGACTTCATGGGGGTAAAGCACATTTTAAAAATTAACTTGGTAAAGCAGAAAATAGAGATGATGCTATTGTGCAAATAAGACAACTATCAAAAACATTTCTCTGAAACTCCTCTATATTTTAGAGCAGTAGCATTATTAATTGTTTGCATTCTACTCCATCTTAATAATTCAGTATGTCCAGTTCTACATCTGTTCCATAAAACTGGCATCTTTACTACACCCCTGGGATACAATTTCCCAAAAAGAAGCAACCAAAAGTAGCATTTTTTTTCTTCCTATGCAAAATGTTACACCAGATAACACATCCTTACTCCCAAAAAGCAGGAAGAAAATTCATATCACTAAGTATATGTAAATTGAGACAAAGGATTCCCTGGTTGTAATCAAAACCATTTACCTGGGTCATCAAACTGTGTGGGTAATCAGAAGAGAGTGTCTCCCTAGAATATTATTACTTCCGAATAATGAATTTTTTCATTCTATTTAAGTTGCAATCCAGAAAGCATCATCCTTGATTGTGACCCTGTTCTTGCCCAACACTGGTGGCCAGATACTGCAAACTGTGTACCAAACTCATGAGATAATAGCTGCAATTCACAAGTCTAACTTCATCCAATCACTCATTATTCATCCATTCAACAACTGAATGTCTTCTAAGCGCAATAAGTAAAATTCTACCATGACCGAGAAGTCTCCATTTTGAGTTATTTTTGTCATTTTAAACCATTGTTGGCTTGTTAATAGTGTCCATTTGGAAATAAAAACTTGCATTTTAATTACTAGCTTACATGGAACAATGAAGATATACCTCCTGTTTCTTGTTTCTGTTGCAAATTATATATTCCTGGACAAAATGGCATTGATTTTTCAACCACAAGTAAACAAGGCATCTGGACTTTGTCTTAATGAGATAAAGTTTCCTCTGTGTTTTCTCAGTGGGATGGATTTTTGCTATTTAATTGGTAGCAAAAAACTTCAGCAGTGTGTCCTTTTTCTGCCAACAGCGAATTCTGGGCGGGAATGAAGTACAGAGTTTTCAGACATAAATGCTTTAGAACTAATTAGATAAAAATCACAGGAAAATATTATTTATTACTTGAGAGGAGACTTGAAAACATTATTTTACTTCATGAATTTCCTGAACAGTACTGGAAAAATAGAGAATTTAGGTTGTGTATTCCTTCCCTGAAATCTTCCAAAATGAGGTCAGTTTATATTACAGAGGTCTTTGCAATATTGTAGATAAAATTAGGGAGACAAACAAACAGATGAATGTTGCTTGCAATACTGACATCCTTAAAGTGAAAATACAAACCACTATAAAAAGCACACAATGGCACAGGAAGTGTCATCCCAAAGCAGTGTTCTAGTAACTGACACATGATTAAGTATCAGCTAATTTAAGCAGGCCATCCCTTGAGACTACCTGGGAAAATTTATCAACAACAACAACAACAGCACCACATCAAGTACAACGGGCAAGGACCCTTTAAAGTTAATGAGGATTAAGAAAAGGAAATTTCAAAATACTTTTTCTCCTTCAATGTTTTTCGAGTTGGATCATACCATTCCCTTGCTGAAAACCCTCCAAGGATTCTCTTTGCATTTAGGATCAACGTGAAATGTGTAGCATGGCCTGCAGCCCCTTTCTGCTTCCTCATCTACCCACAGTGCATTTCTTCCAGTTGCCCTGGTCTTCTTCCAGTCTCTCAAATGCTCTTGGTCTTTCCTGCCTTGGGGCCCCCTTGCCCCTGTGGGATCACTATCCCAAGTTCTCTTACCGTCCTCTTGAATAACCTCTAGTAACTCTTCAGATGGCCAGATGACATTTCTTGAGGAAATGCCCTGATCACGAAATCCAGAGTTCTTTTCCTAATAGTTCTCTCTCTTGGCACCCAAGCAAATTTCCCTTAATTTTTTTTTCTTCTTACAATTCTGCTCAATTCCTTCTCAGTGCTTATTGGAAACTAAATATTTATGGGAGTAAAATTTTTCATGTTTGTCTTTAATGTTAATCTTCCCTGAGATGATATGTTCCACAACTATATATGCTTGTATTGTTTATCTCTAAGAGAACATTGTATCTGTATATATTCACATATATACATATTCCTGAAATAACTTGTCAGGTGAGGACTTTGTTTCTAACACTGTTGTAGATAATATAAGTCAATCTTTCATTTCTCTCTCTCAGATGAGCACTCTCTCTCACTCTAGATATCAACATGTACATATCTATATATCAGAATACATAGATTCACATCTATTTGTAGATAGCTATATAGCTATCTATCACATGATATATATCATTGTGCACAAACTATTGTTGTGGACACATCCTAAGTCGATGCCAGCAGGTTCCAGAATTTCCTCTCCTTCACTGTGAGAAGAAGGACCTGTGACTTGCATGTAACCGGATATGGCAAAGGTGAGGGCATGCCTCTCCCATGAGTAGATTATCATAAATTCGATTCTCAGCAGACTCCTCTTGCTGGCTTGGAATAAGCCAGCTGTCATGTCCTGAGCAGGGAAACAGCCAGGAGCATGTGAATACACAGATTCTGTGAAGAGGCAGCAAGAAAACTTGGCCTTTGGTCTGACAGCCACAAGGAGACAGACTCTACTAACAACTCAAGGTGACCCGGAAGTAGATCCTGCCCCTCTGCCCAAGTTGAGCCTCCATTGTGGCTTAGAGAGAGCCTGAGCCTGGAACACAGGCCAGCACTGCATGGATGCCTTACCCACAGCCAATGTGAGACAACAAATGAGCACCTTGAGCTGCTATTCTGTGGGAATTTTTATGTGGCAGCAGAAATGAATCTAACTGCCAAATTGGATCACAGCCAGAGGCAAATTCCCTTCAAACGCTTGATTTCTTGTTTTACAGTATAGTTTGATCTTCCATTATTTTAATAACTGAGTTTTTGGATGCTAGTGATATTTTTGAGATGATTTCTCTAACTAAAATAAGCATTTTCCCCTTGAAATACAGGAGGTTTTTTCCTTTCCAACATATTTTGTAATTTGGACATTTTGTTCATAACAGGGTGCCTACCACATACACTACAGGATACATATGTTAGGTTGTAATTTTGAGGGGGTATTGAAGCGAGTGGGCAACTGACAGTCCAATTATATATACAGACTGGATAATAATACAAAGGATTCAATGAACATTTCAGAGCCTCTTCATGATATTTTGATTTTAGCCCTTACCTCTGAGAGGCTGAGGCAGTGTCCCTGCCAGTTTGGGGACAGAGCAAGTAGCTGAGGGCCTGCAGGAGGAGAGACTGGGTAGGGTACACTGACATACTCCCCCCATCTCAGAGGAAGCCAGGAATAACAATTTATTCTTCTATGGATCCCCTGAATGCAGACTTGACATTGGTGCAACCCTGACTTTTAATGGAAAGCTTACCAGAGTACATCTGGGGTATCATCAAGCACACGTTTTGAACATAGTGTCTTAAGTTGGTTGTTGAAGACTTTGACAGTGTTCCTGGTGGAGCAAATGAATACAGAAATGGTGCTTCTGCTCTCGGAGTGCAGTTTCAAATACTAGTTTTCTAGCTTTTCCTAAAAGCTGTTTCTACAGATGTAATATCTGTGGTTTCACTCAATTTGTGAATACTACTAATACAATGTCTTAATTTAATTTTGCTTCTACCTACTCATAATTCTTTTTCAGAATGCCTTTATATCAGTGCTATTGCACAATTTAAATATGTCATCTATGTTTCACTGTGATCATGCCAATTTTCCGATGGCTGCAAACCCATGTGCAACATCAATCCGCTATGCATACATGTCTGGTCTGTCTTCTTCCTGGGAGCATACTGTCGCAACACACAGGAAGCTTTGCCATGCAAGTCGGAGACCTGAACATTGCAAAGAGCCCTATGTTTAAGCCAGGGCTCTGTGATCAAGCACACTTCTCTCAGTGTCTTATTTTGCGCAACAGCCATAATCATTCTCTACTTGTTTACTTTTTAAAGAACTGCTTAGCTTTAAGTGGAATGAAGTGCATAATAATGCTTCCCCCTGCTTCTGATCACATAAATAAGGAAGAAGAATAAACAGATGATCCTAAAAGATCTTGAAAGCTTACAGCATCTAAGTGGTACATGGTTGTGTTTGAGGATAAATGTGATATTTACAATTTGTGAGCTATATCATTTCAACTGTCATTATATAAATGTTCTCTCTCTCTCTCTCTCTCTCTCTCTCAAAATTAAGAGAGTAACCTTAAGTCTCTGAGATGGTTGTTCTGTGGTTCCAGCAATGGTCTGATTTATCAGATTTACCTCTCCCTGGATCAGATATGAATTCTTTAAAACACATTGTAGGGTATTTAAAATATCACTTCAATTTGATGAAAACAAATGATTTTTACCTTCAGGAGGATGTCAAGAACTTTACAGTCTTAGTAAGAATAAAAGGGAATTAGACATGTATGCCAATAATCACTAAGGGGAATACTTAGCAGAAGGTATGGTACACATTAAAAAATAAAAAGACTGCATCTGCTTGAGAGACACAGGTAGGACTTTTCAAAGTAAGGCCTTGAAATGAGCCTGTCAGTATTAATGACATTTCCAAAAGCAGAAAGTGCTGGGAAGAGAACATTTGGGAAAACAGACTGCACAAAAACATGTTGGAAGAGCAACCTTAAGCTTGCTCATGAACTAGTCAGATTATTAGCTGGAATCCAGCTGCCAGTTGGAGGCTGGGATTCACACTTGGGATCCAGCTCAGCATGGAGGTGAAGAGAAGGCATTTCATCTGACAGCCAGCAGGGAGCCACTGAAAGTGGGCAGGGAAGACGATATCCCTTAATAAATATTTGCTAATATTTTAATTTTGTTTCTGCCACCATTCAAACCTTGCTTCCCATTGGGAGTCACTGTAAATAGTTTAAATATAATAACTTCATTGTGGAAAATCATATTTTCCGTATTCAAAGGTGGCTTAGATGGCTCACTGTTTCACAAGCACCCTGCTTCTGGTCTATGTACATCTCCTTCTGGTTTACCCATCTTCTGCTACCCACTGCACTCATCTGCATGGCTCCATGAATCATTTTTTGCAGCCCTTGTTTTAGGAATTTGCTTTAGGTCATAATGAAAGGTGGAAACAATGGTGCTTCCTCAGTAGTGTTCCTTGAGTCATCTTTTAAAGTTCTTTCTAGGAGAATAATCAATAGGAGAATATTTCCAAAGAGGCCGGCCTGGCTCACGGATGGATTGCTTTCCAGCAATACAAAACTACCTTGGGGGAAGGAGAGTACTTAGCATCCTGTGTGGCCAGTGCATTAGACATTTATATGCAGTAATTAAATTGATGAAGAGTCAATGGACTCGAAAGGGCTGGGAGGAAAAGACCAAAAGCATAGCAGCATTCTCCTCCACTTCTTGAAGAATCACTTGTTATTTTCTGTCACTGAGAAAAAACAATTAATCGTCCAACTGTGTACAATTCTGAAGTAATGTTTATAGTGTTCATGATGTTCCTGCAAGATGTCTGTTAACTCTAACCGCCAAAGGGACATAGAATAGTTTTAGACAAAACTATGCACAGTATACCAGGAGAAAGCATGCCTTGAATTATTTTCATTAGTTATCTGTATTGATGATACTAGCTCTGTGATTATTCCAGGGTCCACTTGTCTAAGCCTTGTTTCATTTCTGAATGTGTTGGGTGTACACACTCTTACCACCTAGGTATAACCCTCCTTTCTTCTTAACATCAGGAAGATCCTATAACACAACAAGTAGTCCTTTGCCTCTAACTGTTGAACTGTATGATAGTTGGTCACATAAGGTTTTGGAACATTTTGGTTTGCTGATTTATCACTACGGATGCCACCATCTCTAAAGCTATGAGACAAAGTTAGCCTGTTCCATCCCTCCCATGCTCTTCACTGGGATGCCATGGATGCTTCTCATCTGCTGCTCTGGAATCTTGCCCTCCTCTCCAGCTGTGTCAAAAGTCCTTGTACATCAGCCCATCCTCTGTTGCCATAACAAGTCACCTTAAGTGTGGTACTTATAAAGAGAAGAGGTCTACTTAGCTCATAGTTTTGGAGATTCAAGAACATGGCACCAACTTCTGCCTGATTCCAATGAGGGCCTCATGACAGTCTCCCTTGAGTGGGAGCATGTGTGGAAGAGATCATAATATAAGACAGGATGCCAGCCAGAGACCACAGAAGGACCAGTCCTGCTCTTTTTATAAAACACTCTCACAGGAAGTAACTGGGTCCCCCTACATTAACCCCTTCTGAGGGCAGTGCCTCAGAAGGTACACATCCTAAAGTTTCTACCATATCTTAATAGTGCCACCTTGGGGAAGTCTCCAACACATGGACTCTTGGAAGAGAAAAACCATATTCAAATCAATGCATCTTGCCGGTGCCGCAGCTCACTACGCTAATCCTCCGCCTTGCAGCACCGGCACACCGGGTTCTAGTCCCGATTGGGGTGCCGGATTCTGTCCTGGTTGCCCCTCTTCCAGGCCAGCTCTCTGCTGTGGCCAGGGAGTGCAGTGGAGGATGGCCCAAGTACTTGGGCCCCGCACCCCATGGGAGACCAGGATGAGTACCTGGCTCCTGCCTTCGGATCAGCGCAGTACGCCGGCCGAGGCGGCCATTGGAGGGTGAACCAAAGGCAAAAGGAAGACCTTTGTCTCTGTCTCTCTCTCTCTCTGTCCACTCTGCCTGTCAAAAAAAAAAAAAATCAATGCATCTTGAAATCACAGTTTCAGAAATATAAGATGGGCTGGTGCTGTGATGTCACAGGTAATGCTTCTGCCTGCAATGCTGGCATCCCATGTGGGCGCTGGTTCTAGTCCCAGCTGCTCCACTTCCAATCTAGCTCTCTGTGTGGCTTGGGAAAGCAGTGAAAGATGGCCAAGTTCTTGGGCCCTTGCACCCACGTGGGAGACCTGGAAGACACTCCTGGCTCCTGGATTCAGATCAGCCCAGATCTGGATGTTGTGACCATTTAGGAAGTGAAACAATAAATGGAAGATCTTTCTCTCTCTCTCCCTCTCTCTCTGCCATCAAATAAATAAATAAATCTTTTTTAAAAAAGAAATATAAGGGGTTTATGAAGGAATCTCGTCCAACTCCTCTTTTAGGTGAGGACAGAGAAGCATGAAAATGTTAAACAACTTGCTCATGTCATACATTTGCCAAGTTCCAAACCACAGTCCAGAACTCCTGTCTTTTCCCTGTCTCTGCATTCCCAAAGCTTCAGCACTGTGTACCAGGTCCATAATTTCTGATATATTTTATCACCACTTTTACTGTCATTTGTATGTATTTTATGGAGACTGATTAATATTTTTAGTTAAACATGTTAATTAGAATAAACTATGTATCATCTCAGTAAAGGGAAACTAGTGTCAATCACATGAGTAGAAGGTCACCAATACATGTGAGATGAACTCCTAACAATGTTTCAACATTTACTTAGATTTTTTTTTCTTGTCAGAAGTCTGGACTTAAAACTACCTTTTATAAAAAAAATAATGGACATTCACAAAAGCTGATGTATGCATCATAGTGGCAGAAAATGGAGGCCATTTCCTTTAGTGAGGAAATAATCCGACAGAAACAGAACTGAGAGAGATCTCCCAACCTCTGGTCCACCCCCCAAATGCTTACAGTAGGTGGGACTTCGTCAGGCTAGAACCAAGAGCCAGAATCTGAGACTCCCAACATGGGTGGCAGGGACCCAAATACTTGAGCCACCAACTGCTGTCTCCCAGGGTACACATTACTTGGAATCTAAATTCAGGAGCGGAGCCAGGCGTTGAACTCCCATCTGGGATGTGAGTGCCCCAAGTGGCAGCCCAACAGCTACAATGAATATCCTCCCTAATTCCAATTTTTTGACTCCCCTAGATCTTGATTTCCAACTCTACATCATTTGATAAAACAATTTACTAGTCATGTGGCTCACTTCCTGCCTTCCTAATGCTCTGCTTCTCCTCTGTACTAATACTAGGTTGGGTGGGACAGTCGTTTGTGTCCAGTTAATGTGTTGTATTATACAACACTGGCTTCTTGGAGAGTGTGCCAGGATCCACAGGTACTGTGGCAGGATTTTCAAAGACCTTGACAGCATCTGAAAAGTTATTGTTTGATTCCATCAGGCCCTGATCTCATTTCTTCAAAATGAAAACTGACAACTCTAGTTTAGCATGGCTTATATGAAATGCAACTAGGGCAGACTTGATTCACAGTCCAAATTTTTCAGAATGTGGAAAAAATAGGTTACATAATGAAGAAAATGGGTCATAACCCTTGATTTCTTTCAGTCCCTGAAGCTACCCTGTATCATTAACCATGTTTATTCATTACTTATCTCATGCATAAAGATTTGATTCTATGTTATGAAGCAACTCAAACACTGAGAAATAAAGTACTACTTAAGTAAAATTTAAATCTTAAGTCTTCAAAATGTTATAGAAAAGCAATTTATGTATTTTAAAAAGTGGTTCACTTCCCACTATATTTACAACATTATTTCATTATTTAAAAATGCAAACATTTGCCTTTACCATTAAATAATTCATTTGTTATAGATGACAATTTAAGAAATATATTAAATGGGCATATTTTAGAGATTTCATGAGGGAAGCAATACTCACTAATGTATTAGTAATTTCATCTTTATCCCAGCTCCCACTATTTCCAGTGAAGAAACAGAAAAGCTACACAACACAAAATCAAAGAGAATGCAACTATAGACAATAGTAGATGAAGGCTGTTAAAAAGAAACACTTGGCAATTCTCCTCTCCCACCCCATTCCCACCCTCCTACCCACTCTACCTCCTTCCTCTTCCCTTTCTTATCCTCACTCTTATTCTTTACTAAGATCTATTTTCAATTAACTTTATGCATATATGATTAATCTATGTTATATGTAGTGTTCAATGATTTGTATGAAAGAGAAAAAGGTAAGGAAAATACCCTAGGAAAAAGAAAGGAAAGGATAGCCAAAAATATACACTAAAAAGCTGTTCCTCAATAGTCAAGAGAAGGGGTGTTCAGAATCATTGCTTCTCATAGTATCAATTTCATTTCTACCTGTTGCCTTTTAGTTGCTCTATTTGTTATTGGATGTCAGGGAGAACATATAGAATTTGTCCCTTTGAGATTGGCTTATTTTGCTAAGTATGATGATTTCCAGTTTCATCTATTTTGTTGCAAATGCCCAGACACCTTTTTTTTTGTTACTTCTGTGTAGTATTCCATGGTGTACATATCCCACAATTTTTTTTATCCAGTCTTTAGTTGATGGGCATTTGGTTTGAATCCATGTCTTTGTTATTGTGAATTGAGCTGTGATGAACATGGAGGTACAGAAGCTCTTTCATATGCTAATTTCATTTCTGTTGGGTAGATTCCCAGGAGCAGGATGGCTGGGTCATACAATTTTGAAAAGCATGAAGGGCGTAGCTGCAAAGCAGTATAGACCTACATACTCTCCTACGGACTCCTTCTAAGGGCACAGATAAACAAAATGCTATAGGACCCCAAAATCCCTTACCCTGGTTGATAAAAATAGCAGCTTAAGTGTTATAAAGACCAAATAGATAGGATTAAGTACTAAAGTGACCATATAGATAGGATCCAGTGAACAAGTAATCATATAAATAGGATTAAGTTTATGGAAACAATAATAAACAAAATTAAAAAGAAAAGGCTCCAACATAGGAAGCAGTCAATAGAGCAGACTCATAGAAGAACAATTGCTTTCAGTAGCATTCTGACCTCAGAATCATCCATTAAGCCACTCTTGTCAGGCTGGAAAGTCCAGGAGGAGCATATCAGGCATGGAAAACCAAGACACTCCAGCAAAGGATGTTCTACACCAAGAACCTCTATGGGTGAGACCCCAGTGGAAAGAAGGGGCCACCAAAGAAGGATGTACTTCTCTGTGAAGGGAAGAGAGAACTTCTACTTTGTTTATGGCTTTGTGGAGCTAATGGATTCAAAAGACTTCCATAGCAGAGACAGATCATGTCAAAAGCCTTGGGCGATTACTGATGTCATGCCTAAGAGTGTTATTTGTTATATAAATGACAAGAGTCACTGTGCCCTAACTTCCCATGCAGGACCTCTGTCCCCAAAGAGTTGTACAATGACACTTAATAGTAAAACTTGTTCTCAAGAATCACTTCCTTTTAGTATATTAAAAGGAGGATATTATTATGTCTCATAAATTATAGTTATGTCCAAGAGCTCACGAAAGAAGTAACATCCTTGGGTTCTTCTTTAAAGACAATTAAGTTTTTAAAATGAAAGAAGGGGGAGGAAGGAAGGGAAAAGAAGGGGGAGAAAAAGTAAAATCACCTTCAAGATGCAGTAACATAGATGAGCCCTTGTATAGACAGTTGAGGAACACTTCACTTTTTTTTTTTTTTTTAAACTCCAATTGTTCTTTTATTCTTTTTCTTTCTTTCTTTTTATTTCTCTTTCTTGGATAAAACAAGACAGAGAGCAGGAAGGGGGAGAATGGGTGGGAAGAATTAAAATGTATATAATATTGTATTTATGAGACACATACAAATTAAAAATAAATAAAAAACACTTGAATATGGAAACAAGATGATGAATTATTAAAAGCTAAGATTTTAGATAAAAGAGTTCTTATCTAAAATTTTATATGCAGTGCATCAATTGACTCCATAAAGAGAATAAAGATACTTTCTCATGTACAAGCTCACTAAAATTTTACCTTCCACACTTATCCATTCTGAAGAAGATACTAAGCAGTATGGTTCACCAACATAGGGGCAATGCAGAGTAAAACATAGAAGGAGACAGTTGGTATTTGGAAATGCAGGGTGTCCAGCAAAAGTAAGAGGCAGAGTGCATTTCTGGGAAAACTTAGGTAGATACTTCACTTATATGACAAGTCCAGGGGCCACCAACAGAGCTGGGGCAGAGGTCTCTGAATGGAGTTAGTTCAATGGACAACAGAGAGATCACATGATGCATTTGGCTTTTTGGGGAAAAGTTTTAGAATTTTGAAGAAGCGTTAGGGGATACCTCAATGCCAGTATGTGGAAACCCAAGGAGATGAGAAATGGGAGGTGGCAGGGAAGAGCTGTGCAGGATGGCAAATTATTACCTTCAATAAAAACAAAAAGTTATCCAATTACCCACTTGCAAATTCTTGCTTATATAAGTACATCAATTCATAGGATAATTCACCTTTGAATAATATTCAAACAAAGGGCTAATGCATCTAATAGAAATTCAACCAAAGAGTGTTATATTACTTTGTTGGAAAGATGGCAGGGTGGGAATGAAATTCAAACTTGGAATGACTGAAATGTTAAGAATAGAATAATAATTTAGAAATTAATAGGCAAAAATTTAATAAGCATCAAAATTGGTTGATTTAAGGGTTAGATAGAGGGGTGTAAGGAATTATGTGACTTTTTAAAATGTCATATTTTATCATTCTGGTGAAATTGTGCTACCCTTTTAATTAATCTGAAAATTGAGTAAATGTCTCAACATTATTAATATATGTTGTTAAATACATTTACTTTAAAATAAATTAATTTCTGTAAATATCCCAAAGGAGATTTTTTATACCATTGAATGTAAAATGTAGCAAGAATATTTCATTGCCACAAAATATTCAAGTTCTTTTTGTCTGCTATATGTTTTCAATGATTCAAAGTATTTTTGAGACTTCTGTAGCATTAAAATGCTCTAGTTTCTGCCTACCATTCCATGTCTTACAAGACACCAAGGATTTTCCCCTGAAATCTTCCTTCTCTGTTCTTTATCGCATACTTGCATTAAGTCGGTTTTAATTAGTGCTTTTGCAGTGGCTCACTCTCTACTGAAATATAAAAATACATGGTGTATTATAGGATCTGTTCTGAATTGATGACCTTCTTTATGCTGAATTTCTAAAGGAAATCTTACCTCTTTCAATAGTAAAGTATTGGCTACCAAATGTAAAGGCAACAGAGTCAATATTATTTTAAATGTTCTAATTGAACTCTGAACTATTTAGACGAAGGCAGATCATGCATGAGGCATGGCTATTTAACAAAATGAAATATCAGTGCTTAGTGCACTGAGATATTCTACAAAAATTGTGCACTTTTACTCATGGAAGCAGGGAATCTATACAAGGGAAATAATACAGAAAGAGAGATTCTTTGTTCCGTCAAATACAAGGAAAACGTGCTCTTTTTCTGCAGCATTTAACTAGTCTCTACTGCATAGCCTCCCTAAGATCATAGGGGTGAGGATAATGCCCCATTTTCACTTTCGAGCCTGTGATTAAGTCACATTCACATCATTTCGAGAGATGGACTCAGGCTGGGGTGTTCCTCATGGCTCTGAGCCAGGAAGATGCAAGTGGAGAGCATAGCATGACAGATACGTCTTTTAAAGCAACTGCCCCACTTTGATTCTAGGGTATTAGAATCCCTAGTTCAAGCCACTGTCAACACTTTATTTTTACATGGTTCAAAATGCTTTACAAGAACTTTCCTACCTGTCTGGTTCAACCTCACACAATTAGGAGGCCAAATAAGACACCACTATCCTTGTTTGTGTGGTTGTTATCTGAGATGCAGACAGATCAGGAGGTGGAGAGAGAGTAGAATAATTTTAAAGTATTCAAATTCTCAAGTTCAAGTACAAACTTGGCATTATCCTTAGAAGGAATCAAGAACATACCCCACACACATACGAGTATAATTCTATTTTCTAAATGTGCAACGAAAGTGCAGAATAAAATATACAATTGTGTTGAAGCTTTTTCCTGAATTCATAGCAGCTTTTTCTCTTTGTGTATCCTCAAACCAATGGAATTTAGAAGTACAAAAAGAAAAATGGTGAGCGCCATTTTGTTACTTTGGAAACACACCCCCTACACAGCAAGTCTGGGGAGTGGGCTCCATGCACTCACAGGCCCACCTTGACAAGCCAAACTAAATCAAGCACACACTCCACTCACTATTCCCTATCTCAGCCCCTTTTCTTTTTCAAAGCACTCATCACAAGCCCAGACATTCACTTATTTTATTCCACTTGTAAGGGGGCCTGCTCAGCTCCATTCCTCTCCCACCACGAGAGGGCGCAGTCCAGGAAGGCAGAGGCAGCAAAGCCCTGGTTCACCACCTTGAGTACCCAGGATTGCCCTGGCTCAAAGGAGGGCATTCATATAGCGCGGACATCTTAATCTTATGTTTCCACATCTAATCTCCCAGCTGGTTCATGGCTGTACTCTCTTAGAGCAGCTGATCACAGTATACATAGGAAAACAACTACATCATTGAAGACAGTGATGATTAATGGTTTTGGGGGTGATGCTAGGCATGCAGTTACTAGTGGCTTACATATTACTGCATTTGCACCCTGATTTGTAAGGAGGGTGTTTCTGTCTGCTTTGCGGGTGGAACTGATTCTCAGAAGAGCGTTGTATTCTGGGCTGATGCACCTCTCACTACATCCACATGAACCTAAAAACTGTCTTCACCCATACCAAATGCAGGCTGCCTCCTACTAGGTAATGGTCCCGTCAATAAAGAAGAGTCCAACAGATTCCATCCAAAGGGCTACCTGTCTACTTTCACTTTTGTGCCTGGATTCAAGACTACCCCCTTCTTTAGAATTCAACAGATGTTTCGGCATTAACTAAAGTCCCCCATTATTTTTCATCTCCTGGAGGAGGGGAGAGAAAAAGGGGGGAGGAGACACTTACAAAGGGCAGCCTGTGATGCTACATCAGCCTTAGAGCTGCAGCCCAGGCCGAACAGTGCTGCCCAGAGCGGAATGAAAGAGCTACTTTGTTAGTAATGGGAGAGAGTGTTAGGGGACGCAACGTTTAGCTACAAGAAAGTCAAGCCTCAGGCAGAAATCAGGGCAATTATTGAACGGATCTGGGGGCATCACATTCACTTTGCACACCCGAGATGACGGCCTTGTGCTCAGAGGCAGATGAGGGCATTTATGCGAGCGCCCCACCTCAATGCAGCCCCCCGCCCGTTTACCCAGTGTCCAGAATCAAAGGGAGCTCTGCATTCAGCCTGGCCCTGCCTCGGGGTTGACAAATGTGAGATGAGCCCCTCCTCATCACCACCTGGCTCCCTCTGGACCGTCTAATGGTTCGGAGGGCAGAGGAATAATACAATTTGTCAGGAAAGGGACAAATGTTGCAATAACGATGTCCACCTACACTGAGCAACGCTGGCTCTAATTGTCTCTACAAGTCAACCTAGCAGGAGTGCAGCAGGGGAAGCGGGTGATCCAAAAGAAATTATTTTCTTATCTTTTATTGAAAATTTCAAGGAAAACGCATGCCACAGTCCCTTGGGAGAGACCAGCGAAGTGCTAGACAGGGAAGATGGATGTCTCCAAGAGTCCCTGCACATCTAACTGTAAGATATTGACAACACTATCATAACTTTCTGCCTTACATGTCTTTATTAGAGAAACAAGATTTATGTTTTGGTGTAGAGGGCAAAGGAAACTCACATGTCCATCAGAGGCACTCTGTCCATCACTTGGCCTATCTGATTAGAGGTACAGAAGGCAGAATATGAAAGAGAAAGTTACATTCTTTTGGGTGGCCCAGGCTCCCTGCCTTGCCATTTAGTTTGATCCAGTCCCTTAAGCTTTCTGGCACAGAGTCTTACTTTTTTTGGTTTCTGATAGAAGTTCCTGCAGGAACTAGTCACTTTCTAGCTCCCTGATTTTCAAAAACGAATGTGCACATATGGTTAGCATCAGACTCTCTTGTATCCAGCCATAAATCTGTACACTACAGGAAACGTACATATATTTTCAATCATTCACATATCACGGGTTGAACTCGTATTGCCCTGGAGGAAATTAGGCACATTAAAAATTCACAATCAAATTGGGTTTCCATCTCTTCCTTTTCTTTGTAAACTTAAAATGTTCAGAGCTGGTTAAGTGGTGTCCAGGAGATACCGCTGGTTATTAACTTGAAGCTTTCCTAATGGCTTTCAGCAGGGGCAATCATGGATCCTAGACCAGTCATTATTTTCCTTCCAACTGGTCCCCTCCTGCCTGCACCCACTGCTCCTGTCTTCATTAGGGAGGTTACCATTCCTTCCCTAACAAGCCCAACAGTCTTCTAACTGACCTCCTGGGCCTTTTGTCTTCACTCCCTCCCATCAGTTTTCCACAAGGCCATAGGACGTTTTCTTCTACAGCACAATTCTACAGTCAATGCCCCCATGCAAAGCCTCATCTCTTTCCTCACAAAGCAAATGCCAACTTTTGGTTGGCCAAGGGCCCTGCGTGATCTCCTTTGACTACTCTTTCATCATTGCTTTTCTTGCCTGACCTGCATTGAAGTCAGGCCAACTCACTTGTAACTCTTCAAAGGGAGGGTACTGGTTTAAACCTTTTTATGTTCGCATATCATTCTCTTCTCCTCCACACCGCGCTTCTCAATCTTCTTCCCTTTATGCGCAATTCAGAGCAAGCATTGGCTTTACCATGAGGGCTGCCCTGAACACTCCATGTGGGACAGCTATTCCACCACTGTTGTCCTCTGGACCCGCTTTAATTGTCTCACATTTTATTGTATGCTTCTGTGAGGCTCCCTCCCCTTGTCCAGATTATAAACCCTTTCAAGGATTGACCTTTACCTGGTCAGGGTCTTTTTAAAGTGTTGAGCATTGCACCTGGCACATCTTAGTGAACACTTGACGACTTTGTGTTGGATAAATGAACACATTAAGAGGACATCGAGTGTCCCGTCCCGCAGGACGTCAACTAGGGCCGAGCACCTAGAAGGAGAAATGAAGGGACAGGAGACACAAAGATGGCAGCAAGACAAGGGTCCTGATCAAGCTGCAGTTTATATTTTTCAACCACACACTTATATATCATAAAGGCAGGGTGTCGGGCGGGGGAAGGAGGGGCGTTTAGGAGGGCAGGACTTTGGGCGGGGGAAGGAGGGGGAGCTTATCTTGTAGCTGCAATGCTTGTGCAAGTAGGGGAAAGGTTACAAGGTCTTAAGGCACAAGGTCACACAGGTTGCGTTATCAGTACTCTCCGGCCTGGGCTGTCTAGCCCTGCCTCAGTAGTTTTCCACTAAGAGGCCACGTGCTGCGTGGTCCCTGACGATCGAGGTAGACAGCACTGTATTTGGTCTGATATGAGAATGAGTAGGAAGTTAAGCATTGTCCCTATGACCCCCCTGCCACGCCCAAAATGTACTGATGCCTGAAAACCTCCCATTCATGATTTATTCTGTAAATGATTTATAGCCTTGTTCCTGGGAGTCTATTAAAGTGCAAATACTCTTGTAAGACTTAACACCCTGAGTCACCAAATCCTGACCTTGAATTAGTTTTTAGGTTCTCATTTTGACCACAGAGGAGAGCAAAAGACTGTAAGATATCAGTGGCAAGAGAAAGGGCAGGTAGCACAAGGGTGAGGCAGGAGTGGACAGGGAACAGGGTGGAAGAATGAACATATGTTGATCAGCTTCTTAACCGCCCCTGGTACCAGCCCTTACTTTCCACCTACATATCCAGATTCTCCCCATTTCTTTCACTTATAGAAATTGAACCAAAGTGAACGAGGCACTTTTTTTTCTTTCATAGACACAGTGAATCTTGGTGAAGAGGAAGGGAAGAATCTTATGTGACTTTCTGATAAAACCATCTTCCCTCGTCACTACAACTCAATTCCCCAAACTCATGCCAATGCCCTTGCCACTATCTAACCTCTTGGTCTACTGTGCCCTGGACTTTCCTGGGTTTTTAAATTTGATTTAATAATCCTGAGACATGGACTGTTCCATGTTCTTTAATGGCCTCTCTCTCCTCTGCTTCAAAAATCTCCCACAGTATCACGACTGCAACCCACTTGGCTTTTTCTTGCTCTCTGGAGAGGCCTATATGAGTCCTGACCTATATTTTCCTGCTGACCTCCAACACTGCTTCTCAGGCCTGGTTTCCAACTTTTTCCCCTCAAAAGTTCTCTTTCTGGAATGGTCTTTCATCAACCTCATCATTCAGATCTGATCTAATATCTAGTTATTCTGATTACACCACAATTGTGCAGAGAGTCTTTTTTTTTTTTTTTTTTTTTTGACAGGCATAGTGGACAGTGAGAGAGAGAGACAGAGAGAAAGGTCTTCCTTTGCCGTTGGTTCACTCTCCAATGGCCACTGCGGCCGGCGCACTGCGCTGATCCGAAGGGAGGAGCCAGGGGCTTCTCCTGGTCTCCCATGGGGTGCAGGGCCCAAGCACTTGGGTCATCCTCCACTGCACTCCCAGGCCACAGTAGAGAGCTGGCCCGGAAGAGGGACAACCGGGACAGAATCCGGCGCCCCTACTGGGACTAGAACCCGGTGTGCTGGCGCCGCAAGGCGGAGGATTAGCCTAGTGAGCCGCGGCGCCGGCCATGCAGAGAGTCTTACTACCTTTGCACTTTGTAGAAGATAACACGATTCAGAATAATCAGCTAAATTCCTTCAGCCAGTGTTTAGAAGGAAGCTTGAAAGGCACACAGATTGGGCAAAGTATTCTCTAAGACTCTCATATAGCTCATCTTTGTTCCTTCTGGTTGTGGTTGTTAAAAGCCACTTTATTTGAAAGGCAGAGAGAGAGAGAGACCAAGGTCTTCCATCCACTGGTTTGCTCCCCCAAATATCTGCAATAGCCAGGACTGGGCCAGACTGTACCAGGAGGCTGGAATTCAGTCTGAGTCTCCAAGTTGGGTGTCAGAGACCCAAGTACTTGAACCGTCATCTGCTGCCTCCAGGGCAGTAGTAGGAAGCTGGAATTAAAAACTGAGCTGGGAATCAAACCCAGGCACTCTGATATGGGATGCGGGCAATACAAGCAAGTCTTAACTACTGCACCAAACACCCATCCCTCTTTTTATAAAAAATATTTTTCATTGAAGGGAAGTTTCTCCAAAAGAGTGCCAAACTTTCCCACATGTCTATTCATGAGTCTGTGCAACAAGAGCCAAGGAAGCACAAGTTCATAAATTTCCTGGAACAGCCACCGGAGTCATCAGGCTGCACAGCCTCCATGGCAAGCCCCGCAAGTGTGCAGCTGTTAAATCAGCCGCTCAATGGCTCCCTAGTTGTCCTGTTAATGTAAGAGACACAGCCTGCAGGTGGAAAGAGCGAGTTCTCATCTTCAAAGAAAAGCCATTTCCTAATTTGCACCCGGACCCAAATGCAGAGTCAAATTTCTCTGTACCGTATTAAATAGTGGAGACACATTAGACAAATACAATTTCTTGTGCTCCCATCTGTGCATTAGCCCAGATAGCACACCGAGTTAATTCACTGAAGAGCTCACACAGTTGGTAAAAAAAGAAATTCTGAAATGAAGGACAGGTTCTTTTATGAATTCCTTAGAGTTAGTGTCAAGTCCCTTCCTCTTCAGTTTTCCTCCACCAGGAATATAGTCCTGGTAGAGAGAGAAAGTTACCAAAGAGAGACAGGCAAGATAAAAGGGGATAGAGGGTCAGACTGGTAAAGAAATTGGGCAAGTATCCAAAAGTCCCCTGCCTGCACAGGTTATTCTGTGCTCCCTCACCTTTCTTCTTGCTGACCAGTTTCCTACAACTCAAGTTGAATATGGGACCAGAGTATGCTCTGGGGACTACCAGCAGCTGTTTGAATTCTGTTAGCTAACGAAAGCTCTTATCTGAATTTACTTGTCAGATGATGATAAAAGCAAAGTATAAAGAAAATACCAGTAACTATGGTACCTAGAGCCAACCATTCCTGTGTTTAACATGGATACAGAGCTTATGATTGTGAGCGTGTGGTCATGAACACTCTCATGATGTCAGTTTTCTCTAACCCTTAGTCCACATTCTATTCTAATAAAATATACATGTACATGTCAAAGGTAATTTAAATTACTCCCTATAAGAGAATATTAATAACTATAACCTTAGCCACATGTGCAAATGGGCAGGCGGAAACCTATAACCTAATATTTTGAGGTAATTTATTCAGGTTCAGTAAACTGTCTTTGAACTTAAGCAGGCTTCCTTCAAGGAGGTTATACAGTGCAGTGCAGGACAGAAAATGATCTGGGTAATTATGCTGAAAAGATAAAGAAAAGAATTTTGAAGATTATTGTGACCTTTCTTTTACAAGTGGGGAATAAGGGAAAGTCAAAATCTTCAGTACAATAATGTTTACTCATCATATTAAATTCATATACCCTTAAGCCTCACCCTTGATTATAAATCCACCTGAGGCCTGGCCATCACAGTCAAGAATTTCTTTCTTTTCTTATCTTGTTGATACTTTATCTTGAGCTGCTACAGACTTATTTTACCTCCTACATACAGTACCGGAAGCACACATGTAAAAGAGTCTTCCAAAATGCTTGGTTTGCAGTATTTTCATGATCAGTTATTTGTTTAACCTAGTCTAACATTTATTTGCTTCCTACTTCCAGTGACAAAGATTCTTCACTTGGCCAAGCCTTAGTCAGGCTGCTGCATTTTATGCTAGGCCCATGTGTGCTAAAATCTGCTTTTAGCAAAGAGCTGTGCTACTGCAGTTGAACAGGAATCTTCAGCTCTGGATATCTGATCTGATTCCTCCTCCTCCACTCTCCCTGGATGTGTCTCCCCCTGGCTTATCTTTAGCAGGATTCCTATTTGGTTGGTTAAGCCAGAATCACCTTTGCCCTTGATGTTTCCTCTTTGCAATTTTCTATTCACTGACCCCTATCCTTCTCTGGGGCTATAAGTTTTGTTTTTTCATTTGAGAGACAGAGAGACAGATAGACACAGAGAGAGCTCTGATGTTCTGGTTCACTCCCCGAATGCCCATGCAGGCAACGTTACCAGCATTTTAATGACTAGGCTAAACTCCCATCTTGCTCCTTGGCTATGAATTCTCACTTTCCCACGTCGTGTTCAGAGTTGAGCCCAATTTCTCTCCCTTACTGCAAGACCCCACTGCAGTGGTCTCTGTATTTCATCACAAGAGGCTTGAATTAAATCTTCTTTGCCATGCTTTAACAAGTATATTTAACTATTATTTCCTTTAATAGTAATCACAAATTTTTACTTCAACATTCCCAAATATATTAGGGCAATGATTCTCAAATTATTTGGCTTTCTGAAACCAAATCTCAGAGGAAAAAAGGAGGCTGAGAACATAGATGGCTCATAGCAAATGTTTGTTATCCCTAAATACAAGTTTCTGACTCTTTTTTTTTTTTTTTTTTTTTTTTTTGACAGGCAGAGTGGACAGTGAGAGAGAGAGACAGAGAGAAAGGTCTTCCTTTGCCGTTGGTTCACCCTCCAATGACCGCCACAGCCAGCGTGCTGTGGCTGGCGCACCACACTGATCCAAAGGCAGGAGCCAGGTGCTTCTCCTGGTCTCCCATGGGGTGCAGGGCCCAAGCACTTGAGCCATCCTCCACTGCACTCCCTGGCCACAGCAGAGAGCTGGCCTGGAAGAGGGGCAGCCGGGACAGAATCCAGCGCCCTGACCGGGACTAGAACCCAGTGTGCTGGCGCCGCAAGGCGGAGGATTAGCCTATTGAGCCGTGGCGCCGGCCTAAATACAAGTTTCTAAGAGAACCAAGTAACCAACCAACCAATGAACTGACTGACCCAAAAGAGCAAGTAGATAAGAAATAGAATGCATATGCTAAACCAAACAGCTATTGATTGAACTGATATTCCTTGAGAGTTGTTTATGAGCCAGTTACTTTTCTTGTCTCTAAGCACAAGTTATACACTATTCATAAGGTCAACTCTCTGACCCATAAGTTCTGTGCCTCATTTTATTAAGGCAATACTGATTTTTCAAATAAGGTTTATTATAGTTACCAGATCTCATTTCAATCTTGATGGGGAGTAATCTGCTGCATGGGCGTCTATGATGAGTAACTGGAAAGTTTCTGATAAATAGGATGGATTTGTTGGTTCAGTTCAGGAAGTGAAAGTAAAAGGCAACCCTAAGTGGGACAGAATCATTCTTTTTTTAAAACACCTTTACCACGAGACTACTTTTCAATTGCTTTTAAAATCACTTTTTAAAATTGATTTTTACTCTGGCAATTACCAAAAAGATAATAAGGTCTCTTTTTCTCTCATCCCCAATTCCAAACCTAATCAGATGATTAAAAAACCATGGATAGGAGTTGGCACGTTCAAATTAAAACTTGGGAAAATAAGTGAGAGACTTGCCAGAGGTCAGACACAGAAATGGGGAATGGTAGAGTGGAAGAGTTACGTCACTGTAAAGAACCTCTCAGCCTTTTTCTATAGAATGGACCGGCTCCTCCGCAGAAAACACTAGTCATTGCTTCTGTGGGCACAGGACTAAGGACACCTGCGATCACCAAATGCCTGCTCCTATGTCATTTTTATTAGCAATCCAAAAATAAGCATTTGCTTTCAAAACTTCTTTATCAAAATGTTTGCATATCATGACAAAGTCACAGGGCAACAGAGCCAAATCCCTAACATAATTAATCGTCCCTGCTTCTTGACAACCTAAGCATTGAATAGCATGTGCAATGCAAAGCAGTTTGGAAAGACTCATCACCTAGCAAAGAGCCTATCCTGCCACACGGTAACACTTCATGAAGATTCATCAAAGGCATATATTAGAACCAGTGGACTGCTTATGATGGCCTATGCTTCTGTTCCAGGAATCTAAAGGGTGTTACATTTCTTGTCTCATTTATTTCTTAGAATAGCTTTATGAGGCAGATTCCATGCCATTTCTCATCCTGTTGAAAAACCGAGGCCAAGGGAGTGGCTAAAGGTAAGTGCAAAATATTAAACTTAATCTCCAAATCTATACACTTACCCACAGTTAAATCTGGGCTGGGTGAACTCTATCTACTCCTCCTGTTCTACTGCATTTTTCTTCATTTATCTTAGAATGAGCACCACCAGGATACCTGCAGTATGAAGAGCTATCATTCCATGGCACAAAGAAAATAAATGAACTGCACATGGAAATGATTTTGCAAGGTAAAGAATAAATCTTTTCACATAAATTAGCACTGTAAGTCCTGAATTTGCATTAAGTTTAATCATGTGGTTTAGATGTGGCTCCCCACTCACAAAGCTCTTTGACCTACATTCTGGTATTTCCATTATTAATAAACTCCCAGTGTTTGACATCATGCACTTGTTGCATAGTGATTTTCACATTTAGTGGGAAGTAAAAATCATCCTCTTGATGACCATTTTGTAATTCTTCTTCCAAATGCTTTCTTGGGATGTTGTTCAGATAGATTAAAACTAATTTAAGGAAAAAGGCAGCAAGCATCTTCGGGTTCTAAGATAATTAACATCATGTAAAGTTTCTGTAATTGACATAACATTTAGTAGTTGCACTTCATCATTTGTGTGATGATTATTCATGAAGTTGAGTCAAGGCAGGAAAGCATTGGTAGTGGGCACCACGCCAGAGGAATGAGTAGGTTCATGTGTACTCACAGAACTGAGCGTATGCTTCCAGTGTTATGCAGGATCAGACAAAAAGGTGGTTGCTCTCTGTTGTTTTGTTGGAACCACACCAACTCTTTCCTCTGCCCTCATCTGTTATCAAAGACAAGTAAAACCACCATATAGGAACAGAGGAAATTCAAAGTAAAACAGAGAGAGAAAGAGATGGGGGAGTTGGGGGGAAGAGAGAGGGGGAAATAAGAAGAGAAAGCTGTATCTAAATAATTCAGTATGCAAATAATTCTGCATCCAACTGGCACTTGGGGACAAGAAGTATCATTTTCTCTGTCACCATACCAACTGTAAAACATTAGGGTTACACACCCAAGTATTCCCAATTTAAATGCTCTATGAGTCTGTTTACATCAGTCTTCTGTTTAACCTGGTATTTCACTTTACTTAAGTACATTTCCTCTGTGCTTCTCAGAATGATTCCAAATTCTAGAATTTGGCAACAGCGGACTGACTTGCTTGCTAAGGAGTCACTGCTTGGAGAAAGCTTGAACAATTAAAATCTCTCTTCCTGTGGTTCCTTTTCTACACCTAATACTCTGAGCATTAGATAGTCTGCTGCTTTTTCTCCCAAAGACAATGGCTTCTTGATCAATTACAGCAATCGATATTCACAAGAAGTGATTAGGAAACTTATTACTACACCTTTTTCAGTATGGAGGGGTGGTAGTTTAGGGAGGAGCAAAAAGTCAGGGAGAAACTGCCTTTAGGATGGGCTGCTTCTTCCAAACTCACCTATGCACATTTCCTCCACTCAGCTGAAGGACCAATGTGGACCTGTGCTTTGGACCCTCCTGGCTTTACAGCCTTAGTCATGCTATAGTGGTGATTTCCTTTCAAAAACAATGTCACCCTCTTTTGAAATATCAGCCTGTGGTTAGTGCTGTCTTTCAATATTCATTTCTAGAACTCTACAAGTCTGATTAGAAATGCCATGACAGGTGGTTTTCACTTAGATTTGCTGATAGTGTTTGGAAACCCCAGAGGCACTTCAAGTGATCTTGGAAGCTAGTTTTAGGATAAACATGGATAGGAATTTTTCAGAAACAAAAAAATCAAGAAATAAAGGATGAAACAAAATGCACTTCAAGGAATCATGCTGTGATCCAAGATGCACATTTGAGTAGTGGATGTGGAAGTATTTATAGTAACTTGAGGTCTGCCTTTTACTATGATAACATGAGTAGCTTTTCCTAAACAAGCACAGCTGGGCAGAACCCCGACTCCTGGTCATTTATAGAAACAAAAGGCGTTATCAAATACTTTGAGTCATTATAGAGAGAAAAACGTAAAGCTTTCAGTGGTAATGAAGAGAAAATCAAGCTTTCTTTTCAAAGATGATAAGCAGTTACAGGGCAGACTCTGCTATTCGTCACAGTCACAGGCCAACACAGAGTTCTCGCAGCACATGTGCAGTCAAATGTCTGAGATGAACCCCCCCCCCTTCCCCCTCCTCCCCACTCCTGCTCTCATGACTTCAGAATGCCTTTCTGCTGCCCACTTTCTGGAGTACCCATCTCATTAGGTGAGACCCAGTCATCTTCAGTATTTTGGACATCCCTAATTTTTCCTGAGATAGAGAGAGAGAGAGAGAGAGAGAGAGAGAGAGAGAGAGAGAGAGATTGGGAATTGGGATAATATAAACAAAAATAAAGACTTCCTTAGATTAGCTAAAGTCAATATTCCAACAGCTGAAACATTAAGATATCAAATTTGTGATAAATGATTGATGGAGCTGGAGAAATATTACATCCAGGTGGCTTTTTGGTTGGTGTCTAAATATGCCCTCAAGCTTACTTGATTTTATATCAGGAAAATTAAGATGACAAAGGAACCCTGTTACTATGAAAACATATACAGAAAAAGTAATAATTTCTCAAATGGATGAAAATCCTTAAGAATTCCCTAATAATTTCCAGAATACCCAGTATTTACTCCATTGGCTTTTTTTTTTTTTACCCAAAGGTTCGTCTTTGCTGTTAAACCCTGTTACTGGTGATAAAGAAATCCTAACTGAGCTCTTATCTAGAACCTTTTCTCTGAGCAAAGGTTGAGACTAAAAAAAAAATCCCTCCAACTCCCTGGAGGATATGCCACGGGCGCAGAAGCCTCATGCAATGGCTTGCCAACAGAGGGCTTCTAGTAAATGCTGTTTATGTTCACTCAATTCAAATAAATCGGTATTTATTGAGCACCACTCTATATAAGACAGCGGTGTTGCAGTAATATAATAAGGAAATCACCACCTCGCTACTCAAGATCTCTGTATGCAGGGATTTTACTCCTAGAGTCGTGCTTTTCTGGTTCATGGTAAAACAACAACTGCTCTTGATGACATACTGGATACTATAAATTTATATCCAAAGGATCCTGGCTCAGTACAATTTAGCTTCCAAAACAGAATCTCAGGACAGCTCCAATGGATTACATGGAACTTGTTTATTAGAGCATATACATAAAAAGGACTTGCTATTTAACAGCACATTTCCTTAATTTTGATGTGTCTTTTATGAAAAAATGATATATTTAATATTTCCCCTTTGAGAAATCCTAAATATGAATAACAAATATTAGATGTGGAAGCAAAGAATTGATAAGCATTTAGTACTCGTTAATTTATTCTACCTTTCTGTGTCTGATAAAAATCAGTCAGGTTAAAAAGTCTTATTGGAAAGTATTATGAACCTATACACTCCAAATATGGTGAAAACTCATTGATCTCAGTAACTTCAGCTTCCAATTCCTGTTTTTCTCCGTGGTTAACTTCATCAGCATGTCCCATATAAAATTCTAGGCAGTTTGCCTATTTTTATAAGCAATTTCATTGATAATGTCAGATGCATTTGTGTCAATGGGGACACATAACAAAAAAATCAATATTTTCATAACTCTAAAGATTCAAAGAATCTAATTTGTTCTAGCTATTTGCCCTTGCATATCTTTATTTTATAAAATGGTATTGATAAGTACATCCCATTAAAACTTGATACAACTATGTTTTATTGATGAATATGCTAAAACAATACTACCGTTTTAAATTGGTCTAAACTCGTGTATTGTTCATTTGTGTTATCTTTTAAATGGAATTCTCTTCTACAGTTTACTATAATGAGCTGAAATTATAAAAAGTTTCATACTGTGAATTTAACACAAAAGCAGAACATATTCTTTATCTTCATAGGAAGCCTCTGTAGTGAGCACAATAGAATTATAGATAAGATGGAAAAGAAACCTGAAACTTGAAGGAGGTCGGGAAAAGCGATGTGTAAGATAATCAAGGTCACATGTAACAAAGTGTTTCATCTTAAAATCGAGAAAATTCTCTGGCAAAGAACAAAAATGTCTATGGTCAAATTCTAGAAAATCGTCTGATTAACACTTAAGATCTGGAAACCAAAAACCAAGGCTATCCAGAAATTGAATTCTAGGTCACTTCCTATTAGCTGTTAAGATTTGCAGCCAGTTCTCTGCAAGATCTGCCTTTAATTCCAATACTGTTCTAGGACAGCATTTTTTCATATCCTTTGGGCAAATATGAATGACACTTCTGCCTTTCTCAATTACCAGACACACATTCCCCCCCCTAAAATCACTTCTCCACTCATTTCTATCTAAACAAATTACTTTGCATCCTCCAAACTTTACAACAGAATCATTTCCACATGATCTTTTCAGAACATTGTTGATTCATTACCCTGAAAAATATCTCTACTACTGAGGGCAATTTAATAGCTAAAGTTTGTTTTTCATAAAGCTAAGGTAAACCCTAGCAAACTGTGCAATATAATATCCAGATCAATGGCCATGCACACACACAGCATGAGAAAGGACAGGGGAGACCCCAACAAGTCCATCTTCTACCTCTTTTCTCTGTGTCTCCCTTTTGCAACATACTTATTTTCCAATGACTTTAGAAAAATAAATTCAGCATCTTTATTGAACATCTATTTATCTATGTGAATGTTTGGTGTTATTTGAGGTACTATGGTAGATTACAAAAAAAAAAAACCCTATATTTCTTGTGTTCCTGTTCTGAAGTGGCATTTCTATTATTTGGTATTTGGTCTAAAATGAGAATCAGAAAGTAAAAACCAAAATGACTTCACACTTGTTCTATTGCATGCCCCCTACATCCCCTACACACACAATGGTTAACACAATAGTCTTCATCAGACTATGAAATGTAATCATGTTTGGCAAACAAATGTTTATGAATAATTTAGGGGAACTATTTCAGGCCCCCAAAGAAGCACTCATTTTACTATGTTTTCCAAAGCTCGTGGTAAGCTAATTACGCTGCATGGACGAGTTGCTATTATGGATTTTATGGTTCATTTTACTGAAATACATTCCTCCTTCTTTATTATCTAGGACTTGGCTGCTCTTTCCTTCTCATACTTTACTACCAGGACAGGAAATCAAGTTGATAATGTCCTACGGATCATAACAAGTTCATCTATTTGCACCCGTCAAAGATCCGTGGTAACAGCCAGGGCCAACTGAGCACAACGTGTCAGATGTGCTGACTGGTCCCCAGACAGCAGGCAACACGAAACAAAAAAGAGAAGTTCAAGACCTCACTGACGACAACAAGCTGCAGCAACAGCTTCCCAGCTGAGTGACACCAAGCCCATAATGGAAACATTACTCGTTTAGGTAGGTGCACATGAAATATTAATTTCCTGGATTGTCTGCATTTGCATAGTAATAATAAGTTCATCTTCTTGGCTTTTTCTGGCCTCAATTAGCAATTCTATTGTCATACCTGAGATTTGGGGAAGGAAGGGAGAGAGGAGGCTGCAGAAATTTCCCTCTGGAAACAACAACACTAATGGAGCTTATCACTAGCATCATTAATTTAATCAAAACCTTGAGGCAGAGGGCTAGAGCAATCTGTTAAGAAAACATTTTCTAAAATGAGAATGCTTCCCATTTCAATTAGGGTCTTGCTCTTTTTTTCTCATGGAGACCCCTTCTCTCTCTCTTCCCTCCCCCATCTCCCATACCCACCACTGATTAGAGCCAAATCTGGGAGCTGTATTTTCACCAATGAATGACTTCTTGCAGACTGATGATTCTACAACATCCTACTCCCCTAACCTTTTTAACTGACTGCTTTTTTATGACATCTCAATTAGTTCACTGTGCCAGAGATAAAGTTCTAGTATCTCAAGGAGAGAACACTCTGGAGAGAATGGGGCTAGCTTTACAGTGTGCATGTTAATACACTCTTCTCTTTAATTAGTTCTGCAGATATAGCTGCCAGTGGATAATTCTGCTGTATTGGCATGTGTGTTTGCACACACATGTGTAGTTAGGTGTGCTTCCTCTCCCAGCTATGAAAAAGAGAGAAAGAGAGAGAAAGAGAGAGAGATGAGGGTTATGAGGGTTATGAAGAAGGTCCCTGAAAACTTAACTCCTGAAGTTGGAACCCCAAAGACAAAGATGTGCATAGTGGGTTATAAAAAGCAGCAACTCTTAAATTAAAAAATTTTAAATCTGTTGATTTTTGAAAGTTCAGGAGAATGATTGCAAAATACATTTATATATTAATATGCATACTGTATATATTATATATATATGTATAAAGTGGCCATAGTCTCTGCTCAACAGTGAGACTTCCCCTGCCACCCCAGGGAACACTGTTATCAGCACAGACAAATCCCTCAACAAGCTGCAGTGCAATGATTGACATTTTCTATAGGAAAAGATAGTGTCTTCTGCTAGACATAATATCTGGAGCTGAAAATCATGTTGAGTTTACTGGGAGGAATTTCTCCCTGGGGGTTGGCAGAAGCAAACTTGCTGTTCAAACCTCTGTAATAGTAAAGATTTGGCCATGATTTGGCCATGCTACCCAGAATACATGGATCCAACTACCACTTGTGAAGCTCTTGTTTCTGAGTGGTGGGAGGAAGCAAGTCATCTGCTCTAGGCCCACATCAGCGGATACAGGTGTATTTAAATAACTTAAATACTTTTAAGTGACACCAAGTCATGATATTACATGTAAGGGACTCTGCCCATGGATTGCTACAAGAACTGAAAAGGCTGCCGTGATAAAATACACTCACAAGACAGAAAAAGGGTGCTTAGAGTGTTATTTTCAATTGGAATAAATATATTTTAAGAAGTTTTTCTTTCCATAGTTAAAAACTGCTTGGAAGTTAGGGGGATATAAATCAAAAATACAGGATACCTAAAGAAGAATCTGGGGGGAAATGTCTTGTAAAATCGAGAGTAGAATTCCAAGGCAGAAGTAATCCCAGTCTTTTTCACTAAAAAGTGTAGGCCATCTGTGCTCAATCCTTCATGCATAGAACAGAGAAGTTCTTGTGTGAACATTTGTGTTGATGTGACTAACAGGCACAGCCTAGTAACATTACATACTCTCTTACTACCTTTATAACCTTAAAGTATAAGGACTTGAAGAAGAACGAAATGGGCATTTTTAGTAGTTATTATTGCTTCTAGAACTCAATGAAATATGCTTATAAACCAAGCTTGAAGGTCTTTACAAAAATGAGTCAATTTCCACAAACATTAAATACTAAATAAAAGGTGAGCAATAATTCACGCATAAAGTGGAGCCACCTTTTCAAAGAGGGAAAAATGACAAGGACTCCATTTTTTTTGTCCCACTGACTATGAAACATTTAGTAGACATATGGCAGAATGGGAAAACCAGTTAGTGACTTCTGAAGGTTCAAAGTCACTAAACAAATAAAGTGGACCAGCCCTTAACATTCTTCCCACACACTCCATACATGACAGGTCTTCAACAAATTCATGGAAAATGCATATTATGGAAAAATACCATGCATGGATTTCAAAAATTTTTCTACCAAAATAAACTGATTATTTAAAAAAATAGTTATTGATTTTCATTTACTATTTGAAAGGTAGAAATACAAACACAAAGAGGGGTTGGGGAGAGAATATCCATGTCTCTCGTGTGAGTGACAGGAACCCAACTACTTGACACAGCACCCGCTGCCTCCTAGGCTATGCATCTACAGGAAGCTGGATCAGAAGTGGAGCTGGGACTCAACCCAGGTACTCCAGCATGGGATGGAGGCTTCACAAGCAGCTTCCTAACCATTATGAAAAACATCTGCCTCAAATAAATGTATTTTTAATTGCATTTTTTTCTGTGAACTTTGTAAAATACTCTTGTATATACCTACCCATGGTAGCCAAAATCAAAACATCAAAAATATCACATATACAAGTACCAAAACCAGGGCTGGTGCTATGGCGTAGTAGCCACTTGTGATGCTGGCATCCCAAATGGGCACTGAATCATGCTCTAGCTGCTCCATTTCCCATCCAGCTCCCTGCTAATGGCCTGGGAAAAGCAGCAGAAGGTGGCCCAAGTGCTTGAGCCCCTGCCACCCACAAGGGAGACCCAGGAGAAACTCCAGGCTACCAGCTTTGGCCTGGCACAGCCCCAGCCCTCATGGCCATTTGGGGAGTAAACTCGAAGATAAAAGATACCCCTCTCTCTGTATCTCCCTCTCTCTGTAATGCTGATCTTCAAATAAATATATGAATCTTTAAAAATGCAAAATACAAAACCACCCAAAGTATTACATGTATATGTAAAGGTATAGGATCCAGTTACAGTGATCACTCGGATATTTCAGGCATTGTGCCAATTTCTTTCTGTGTATTGAAAATGCCTACTTCTGGCCGGCGCCGCGGCTCACTAGGCTAATCCTCTGCCTAGCGGCACCGGCACACCGGGTTCTAGTCCCGGTTGGGGCGCTGGATTCTGTCCCGGTTGCTCCCCTTCCAGGCCAGCTCTCTGCTGTGGCCAGGGAGTGCAGTGGAGGATGGCCCAAGTGCTTGGGTCCTGCACCCCATGGGAGACCAGGAAAAGCACCTGGCTCCTGGCTCCTGCCATCGGATCAGCGCGGTGTGCCGGCCGCAGCGCGCTGGCTGCAGCGGCCATTGGAGGGTGAACCAACGGCAAAGGAAGACCTTTCTCTCTGTCTCTCTCTCTCACTGTCCACTCTGCCTGTCAAAAAAAAAAAAAAAAAAAAAGAAAAAAAAAGAAAAAAAAAAAAAGAAAATGCCTACTTCTCTCAGCAACCTCATACATATAGAAACCCATTTACAAATGATATTTTTTTCTCTGTAAAAGGCCTTCACGTATTTTCCTTTATAGATGGGGAAACTGAGGCATGGACAAGTCCAGAGGTGACGGAACTGGGTTTCAAACACAGGTACTTTTTAACCATCAAACTATCATCTCTACAGTAGGGGCGAAAACTGGTCTAAGCTTCATTACCATGAATCTCTAGACCTCCATTTTTTTTTCGTTTCAGTTCTCAGATCAGCAACTTTGAGAACATACAAAGAAGATTACTTTTCAAGCTCCTTAAAAAGCAGTCTTCAAAGGACTTGGGCATATTTAACATAGATTAAAAACATAACTTGGAGTTGCGGATCTTGAATCCACTTTTCAATTTCAACCTGATTAATGTTTCAGATTGCAAAAACTCCCCATTCTAGGCCTCATCCCTCTAAAGTTCAGTGCTGAAAGAGCATTTGAGGTCACCAAACCAAGCCTCCCTCCCTCCAGGGGAGAAGTCTATTCTGTAACTTCTGTAATTTACAGCACTTCTCTCCATGGATTCTTCCAATGGAAAGGAAAGCCCATAGGTATGAGTCACTGTTAAAAGTTTAATTCTTAGAAATACCTTCCTATTGTTAGCTATAAGCATGTACCCATGATGTCTAAAAAATTGACTCACTTGTTTTGTGTATCTATTATATAAAGAAAATAGGGTTGTAATTAGAAAGTTTTGAAAACTGCAAAAGTAGCACAAATAAAGAAAAAACCAATAAAGTTAATCACCCAAAATAATCCATTAAAGGGATTTTTGGTGGATATATATATATATATACTAATTTTAAAAATGAAAATTTGGGCCAGCGCCGCGGCTCAATAGGCTAATCCTCTGCCTTGCGGTGCCGGCACACCAGGTTCTAGTCCTGGTTGGGGTGCCGGATTCTGTCCTGGATGCTCCTCTTCCAGTCCAGCTCTCTGCTGTGGCCAGGGAGTGCAGTGGAGGATGGCCCAAGTGCTTGGGCCCTGTACCCCATGGGAGACCAGGAGAAGCACCTGGCTCCTGGCTTCGGATCAGTGCGGTGCGCCGGCCGCAGCGCACCGGCCGCAGCGGCCATTGGAGGGTGAACCAACGGCAAAGGAAGACCTTTCTCTCTGTCTCTCTCTCTCACTGTCCACTCTGCCTGTCAAAAAAAAAAAAAAATGAAAATTTAATCTGGAAATCTTTTATTCAACATCATATTGTGAACATTTATCTTTGCCATTGAGTATTCTTGTTGAATATGAATTTTAAATAAAATATTTATTTGAAACAGGGGAAGAGAGAGAGAGATCTATCAACTAGTTCACTCCCCAGATACCCACAGCAGCCACAGCTGGACCAGACTGACATCACAAACCCAGAACTCAAGCCACGTTTCCGGCATGTTTGGCAGGAAAGCAACCATCTGCTACTTCCCCAAATGTGCATCAGCCAGGAAGCTGAATTGAAAGCAGAGATGTGACTTGAAGCCAGGCATTCCAGCATGGGAAGGGGACATCCGCAGAAGCATCTCTGTCAGGGCACCAAATGCTCGCCCTTGAATGTGATTTTTTGACTTTCTTCATCTTATTTATATTTTTCAGTTTTTAAAGTGATCTTTTAAGCCTTTTTGATTTACTTCTTCCTAAGCATTGATAGCAACATTTTCTGTTAGCTTCTTCACTGAATTATCCATTTTAGCTCCAAAGAAACTACATATTTGCTTCTATTTTCTTCTGCATTTTTATGAGTTTCTCCCATCTATCTCTTTAATCCATCTATCCTCTTTTTTCTGATGTGAGGTTTGGGAACTATAAATTTTCTGAAACATCACTGATGATAGTTTTCTATATAATTAGCCTTTGAATATTTTAAATGTTATCATGCCTACCAATTTTCTTCCAACCAAATCACCAGTTTTCTGTACATTTAGTAAGATTGATCCATTTTAAGATTTTTCAGGAGATTTGAAAAGCGGTCTCCTCTCTACATTCTGATTTTCTGTTTTATCCAGAAGTGTGATGTCCACAGCTAGACACAATTTTTAAAATGAGAAATTGGCATCCATGCATCCTAGGGTGGGAAATTATAATTCTATGAGTGCAACTAAGATTAGATTGGGTTGTTGGCCACCATGTCACAATTTTGGCCCATATTCAACTTATACTTAAGTAAAATCTCCCAGATCTTTTTCACATGAACCACTACTGTCAAGTCCTATTTTCTGAAAATGCTGGCAATTAATCCACAAGCCTTTCATCTACATAGCAGTATATATGCATTTGATACACATTTTGCCTTCAAATGGTGATTGTGTCTCTCATTTAAATAAGATTATGTAATTGCTGAGAAACTCAGAAGGGGACTCAATGAATGCCTTTGATGGGAGTTGAGAATGCAGAGGGTACAGAGGCTGGAGTCCCTCTTTAGTAATCCTTTCTCAGAAACACTGTGTCACTGATATCCAGAACATGGGATGGCCATCTAGTGAGCAACACCTTCATTTAAAACACATACCTGTGGCATGATAATAGGGATTTCACAAAACCCCTTTAAGAAGAACAAGAAACAAACCTTAAAATCCACAGGAAAAAAAAAAAGGAGGGGGTGTGGTTTCAGGCACTGAAAGAACTAAGCAGACCACTTCTTTGCAAAGCCCTTTGTGATCTTCTTAAGCCATCTATTCAGAGTAAAGGTCAAGTGGGCAAACCCAGCAATTCTATTTTCCCACAGAGCTGCTACAGTTTTCTGTCTCCTGACAGCCCTGTCACTGGAAGTCTATTATCCACCGTTCTGTTTCCAGCACCACCCAGATCCTTAACTAGAAACTCACTAAACAGCTCCATTCTTTCATGGGCTGACTTTCAGCTTCTTGTAATGGCTTCATGTTATACATCTAAAAGCTTTCTCCCGCGCTCTGTTTGTTTAAGAAGGGCAATTTGAGAAAGCAGAATCCACCCTAAACAAGCCTTTCCCTACTCAGTAGACCACAGGCAAGCAAATTTGCTCATCAAGGCTTCTTCTGGTTCATTAGGCAGCACTTTCAAAGTCGCATTTAGAGGACATGTCTGAATCGCCTCTAAAGACTCTTTAAGGATTTGATTTCTACTTGCTGCAACAATGTATATGTTCCCTTTAAATAATTGTTCCTGGTTCCTAAAAACAAAACAGAACAAATCTGGAGTGAACTGTCAAAAGCTAGAGAGCATACACTGTGTCTGTCTGATGTCAGGTACTCCTAGTGCAGAAGAGTTTTCTTGCCCCAACACCTGTTTAGAGGGGTGGCTGCTTTCTTGTTCAGGTCTTAGGCAAGATTAAGAAATCAAATACGAGGAAGGAAAATCTAGTTGTTCTTCACTGACACTGGTTGACAGCTCAGAAAGCCAAATACTCCACTTTCAAAGTTAAGTAGAGAAAAAAAGAAAGTTTCTCTCTGGCAGGCAGTAAGCTTTCCATTGCAACGTGCCCGCACACTGATGTGCAGCAGGGTGGCTGTCACAAAAGCTGCGTTCACAGCGGCAGAGTCAGCACATCAAATCTACACTCACGGCAGTTGGTTTTTTATACTCCGATCACTTTGGGACACATTTTCTTGCCATTTCTCAATTTATAATTCTTGATACATAAACATATGCTTACACACACGAAAGGAGAAAACAATTATTGCCAACTCTGAGCAAATGAATGGCAAATGATCTATCAAGTCTTAAATGGACATGGACAAAACTTTAGTGCACGTGGCTAACTGAAAGAAGCCAGTCCCCAAAGGCTACCTACTGTGTTATCTAACTATAAGACATTGTACAAACTCTGGAGTGAGAACAAAGATTAGGGGTTGGTGGGGACGGAATAGGCAGAGCACAGAGGATTTATAGGGCAGTGAACCCCCTCTGCTACTACACTATGGGTAAGTGTCATTGTACGTTTGTCAAAACCCATAGGATAGACAACAGTAAGAGTGAACTGTACTGTAAATGGCAGACTGTGATAAAGATGTGTCCATGTAGGTCCATCAACTGTAACAGATACATCACTCTAGTTGATGATGTTAACCATAGGAAAGGCTGTACATATGTTGGGGCAGGAAATGCTAGTGTATGGGAAATTTCTGTACCCTATGTTTGGTTTTGCTATGAACCTAGAACTATAAACCTAAAAAATAAAGTCTAAAGAACTTCAGTTGAATGGTTAATGTGTATCCTAACAGTTTGCGGATGGGGATAGAGACATTAACTCCTTTATTTAAATTACATGGTGAAATGCACTCAAAGGTAACCATAAGTGCCCTGTTTACCTTTACTTTCCAATGAAAAAGAAATGCACTAAAAATATAAGCCTTAGGACCTAAATTGTAGAATTTTAGGTCTGTTTCCCCCTCCTATTTTTTTCTTATGACATTATTTTACCACAATGCTATTGTTTTTTTTTTTTCCCCAATTGCTATGACTTAAGGCTCAAGAAAGAAAGCAATTCTAATTATTGGGTGGCAGTTATCTTCAAATAATATACACACTCACTCACATATTCTTCATCCAGATATGTGTATTTATGGACCCTAGAAAGCACCACTTTCTAGTTCCTACATGTTTTTGCACTTGAATTTATTTCCACCTAAAATGTCTTCACCCTCTCACGCTCATGAACTTTTAACTGCCGGACTAGGTAGCTCCCATAACCTGCAGTCCTTGGCTGGCATCTCAGTGCCACCACTCTGTTGTTTTAGGTTCCCCTCCTGTGCAGTTATATAGTACCCTCCATCCCCCATCCCCACCATAACACTCTACATTAACACTATAAGGCAGAGATTTTTCAAAACATGTCCAAGAACCATGGGCTTCAGAATCACCCCCAAAGCTTGTTAAAACAGATTGATTGGTCCCACAATGACCCCCTGAATTAAAATCTCTGGGTGTGGGAGTGGGAAATATGAACTTCTGATAACTTCCTAGGTAATAAGTATATCAATTTCAGCACCACTAGACAGAGAAATATATTCTTTGGATGGAAAGAAACACAAATTGAAACTATCAGGGCCAGCGCTGTGGCACAGCAGGTTTACGCCCTGGCCTGAATTGCTGGCATCCCATGTGGGCGCCGGTTCAAGACCCAGCTGCTCCACTTCTGATTCAGCTCTCTGCTTTGGCCTGGGAAAGCAGTAGAAGATGGCCCAAGTCCTTGGGACTCTGTACCCACATGGGAGACCCGGAAGAAACTCAGGCTCCTGGCTTCAGATCAGCACAGCTCTGGCCGTTATAGCCATCTAGGGAGTGAATCAGCAGATGGAAGACTCCCCCCCCCCCCCCCCCGCTTCTCCTGTGTAACTCTTTCAAATAAATAAATTAAACTTAAAAGAAAAACTACCTTTGCTTCATTAAAATCACAAGAAAATGGGTAAAGACCACCAAATATAAGCATTTTTTAAAGTGGAATATAGCTTCTATGTGATAGTAAAGCCATTTACATGTCTGAGAGTCACAATTCTCCATATGATCTTTCTTCTCATCTAGAAAAATCATGCCCTCCATGTGTGAAGTCCATCTTCCCTGCAAGAAATTGAATAATGAGCCCTCTAAAAAAGAGTGGAGAAAATGTGTGTGTATGTGTGTGTGTGTGTGTGTGTGTGTTGAAGAGAAGTACTTTTAAGAGAGACATTTTAATTAACCCCAATTTAGTAGACAATGCTGAAACACAGGGGACCTCAGACATTCCTGACCTATAGCTTTTTAGTGATAATGATGATGATAAATGAGGCTGCATTCCCTGGTCTGGAAGTACTTGCCACAGGCATGATTTCTGAACAACTTGCTCCCCTCATTTCTCAATGCCTCATATCAAGGAATAATGATGTCAAGCACAAGAACAAAAAACCTAGGAAACCAAGTAAGAAAGAAAGAAAAAGGATATGAATACAAGTGAGGCTTATGCTTCTCTGGAGACAATTTTTAAAAATCAAGTTCGAGTGAAGATGGTTTTGAAATTGGAATGACCCACAAGGTTGGTGCTGCCATCCGCGTTCATATTTCCTGAATGGTTCTGGTGTTGATTCTCAGGTTTTAATTAGTAGTGGTGCCTCTCTAACAGGATTCCCAGCAATAGCTCACGGACTCCAGGCCATGTACTCTCATTATGAAAGTCTGCCTTCATCCTGCCTGCAGTATCATTGATCTTAGCACAGTTGCTAATGCCAACAATCATCTAATTATTTTTCTGTGTAATGTGGAGAACGAAATTAAGTCCCTCTGTAAAAACACAAGAGATATTTTATTTTTAAAACATCTGATGGTTTTTCAGAAAAAGGGGAAAGCCAGGCAGTTTTCTACATGCTGAACTATTTCCTTTGTGTGAGTTAAAAACATTGATTTTGGCATTTTGCCTATACCAAGAAAATCAGTGCTTTGAAAGCAATGAGCGACTGCCTACTTACACAGAGCCTGTTATAATGTCTCACCCCCTACCTTCTTGGAAAAGCAGAATTCACAGTGGTTGGTCAGAACCCTGTTTGGGGCTGGAATTGGCCAAGACCATTCAGAAGTTTCTAGAGCCAATTAAATACCCCTGATTTACCGATTTAATAAAGAAACTCTGTCTTCTGACCTCACAGGGTCAATAAGAGCAAACATCAATAAAAGGAAAATGTTTTCATTGAAAACACAGGGAGATCAAGCATGAGGTTTCTAACGGGACTCTGTGATGCACTCATTTATCAGCAAAATACTCGGAGTGGGGAGCAACTCATGAAAAAAATAGCAATCTGTTCCTCAGCCTTCACAGCATGCTACTGACATTGGAACCCAGACAGGTTAGAAGCCACACTACTGAACACACCGACCCTTGGGTATACCCAGCTCACTTTCAGACACAGTGGTTCTTTCCCTGACGTCACTGACAGCAACCATAAGCCTTAAAAACCTTTGAGAAAAGTATCTTCCGCTGAAGGCCGACCAACGTCACAGACTCGAGGCTGTTACCTCCCTTTCTGCTACATTGAAATGCACTGGTGAGACACTAGAGGACCAATGGTTCTCATTGAGCATGCGTGTCTTACTTACTCAAAGAAATGCTTAATCACAAACTTGGAAGGTTAAGTGATGCCAAATGATGAAAGCATTTTAAAATGTTTGTTTTTAAGCTATGGGATAAGCTTCTTATTGCAAAAGCAGGGTATCAGTTCTGTGAAAACGCAAGGTCATAGAAAAAGAATCAAATGGTAACCTGTTAGAGTAATCCTTTTGATTATGATATTTTGCATGATTATTATACTTTAGAGCATTAGTTTCCCACATTTAAAAAAAATTTTTTTTTTATTTATTTGAATGGCAGAGTTACAGAGGGAGAGAAGACAGGAAGACACACACGTACACACACACACACACACACACACACACACACGGAGATCTTCCAGCTGTTGATTCACTCCGCAAATGGCTACAACTGTCAGGGCTGGCCCACGATGAAGCCTGGAGCCAGAAACTTCATCTGGGTCTCCTACATGGGTAAAGGATCCCAAGTACTTGGGCCCTCCTTTGCTGCTTTCCCAGGTACATTAGCAGGGAGCTGGATCAGAAGTGGAGAGGCTGGAATATGAACCGGCATCCATACAGGATAATTGCGTAAACAGGTAGAGGGTTAACCTATTGTGCCACAGCACAGGCGCCACAACCTATTTATTTTTATGAACACTTTTAAAAAATAGAAAAGTTGAATGAATTTTGCAGTGAACATCTTTATATACACTGCCTAGATTTTATAGGTAACTTTGCTATATTTGTTTTTATTATGCTTTTATGTAACTACTCATTTCTCTACCTGAAAATCATTTTTTTGGATACATTTCAAAGCAAATTATAAACCCCATAACTCTTCTTCCTAAATATTTAAGCATATATATCATTTATAAGAGTCCAATATGTGTCCAGCATTTTTATGTAATATCTAAGCAATGAAGAATTCACAAGTGTTAAGTTTGAATTCACAGAGTTTGAGCAAATGCATGCAACCTCCGATTAAAATCTAAACCTTCTACCAGGTGTGGTTTGATTCTAGTGGCTTCTCTACTCATAACCCCTGGCTGCCTTGCCTGGTTTTCTTATCTCCAGCTAAACCAGTCTTCTTTCTTTTTCACCCATAACCTGAGCTGCAGTACACAGGTCAATCCTTTGTGTTCCTCCTTATCTTCAGTTGTTACTTGCACATACCATCGCCTTTGAATACCAAAAATGTAGTGGATGGGAATGAAATTTTCATTTTGAGCTTTGGTAATTGTTTATAATCCTTGTCTCTAATGTTGAGGAACAGTGTTCTTCATACTATTTGTTGAACTCCTGATAGGGTTAATCTTATGAGTATAAAGTAAATGGAAGTAGATCATTGGGAAGATCAAGAGAGGGAATAGAAGAGGAAGAAGGGTGAAAGTGTGGATGGGAAGGAGGAAGAAGGGTGGGAAGTGTCACTATGATCCTAAATCTCTATAAATGAAATACAAGAAATTTGTATACCTTAAATAAACTTTTTTAAAAAGTGCCACCATCACCTGTCCAAATAATTTGTTTACCCAGCCTTGCTCTATAATCCTGCTTATCAAAGCTTTAATTATGTATGTGTTCATAATTTCTTTATTCAGTGAATAAATGCATAGCATGCTAGATCCTCTACTCTATGATTGCGGGAATATTCTATTTCTAATACACAAGTTATCCGACACAGGAAACCTGGGAGGCATGCAGCCAAAGACTGTTGACTCGATGAATTTTAGCCTACTTTGATCTCTTCTCTCTGGGACATTACTTGTTCTTTCTACAATAATGCATCATATTGTTTCTTTTCTTTTCTTTTTTCTTTTTTTTTTTTTTTGACAGGCAGAGTGGACAGTGAGAGAGACAGACAGAGAGAAAGGTCTTCCCCCTCTGCCCCTCTGTTGGTTCACCCCCAATGGCCGCCCCAGTGACACACTGCGGCTGGCGCACCGCGCCCACCTGAAGCCAGGAGCCAGGCGCCTCTCCTGGTCTCCCATGCTGGTGCAGGGCCCAAGGACTCGGGCCATCCTCCACTGCACTCCTGGGCCTCAGCAGAGAGCTGGACTGGAAGAGGAGCAATCGGGACTAGAACCCAGTGTGATGGCGCCGCAGGTGGAGGATTAGCTTATTGGGCCACGGCACTGGCCCATGTTGTTTCTTAATCAGTGTTTATATTTGTCTTTTACCTCTCCCTTTGGACAGTAAGCTTTGGAGTCTTCATGCCTATTTACTCATTTGTGCAATTTTATGAAGTACCTACTCTGCACCAGACAATTAAATAACAATGTGAGATTCAATGGGGGAACCAAACAGCAACTCAATGTTTCTGTCTTCACCCCACAACAGGGAACAAATGTGATACAGTCTGCAAAATGCTTTGGCAATGCAAGAAAGGGCACCTACCTTGGATTCAAGAGGGTAGGCAAGACTTGCTGCTGAAAGTGGCCTTCAAGCTAAGGCTTGGAGTAGATCTTAGCCTACTCTACTTCCTTTACACAGAAATTCAGACCTCCTCCTCTCTCATGTGTGAACTCCCTTTCACTTTTATCAACATGGACTGTGGAGTACTTTTCCCTATGCAGAGAAAGAGCTTGCAATAATAAGGTGTCAGAGTGACTCTCGCCTGGTTCCTAGCAAGTAAAATCCAGGAAAAGTTCAAAGCTATGACTATATTATCTTTCTCCCCATTGGTCTCCTTCTTGAATATCCCACAGTGACTATGAAGTTCCATCTCAAAGAACTTATTATTTTTCTACTCTTTGCACTGGAGTCTCCAGAATATGAAAGCACAGCAGCACAAGGGCCAGAGAAGCCAGAAGTCTGTGAAGGCCCAATACCTGCCAATATTTGTTGGCTTCTCTCAGGGTGTGGTAACGCATCACCGGAGCTTCTGCTCCAGCAGAAAAATGTACAACAGGAAATCGGACAGGTTGAATAAATTCTGCATGCCCCACACTTTTCGTTTGCTCCTTTAAATCCATTCATTCATTAAACGCATGCAGTGCCCTGGCTGCTCATACTGATTGCTTGGTAAGCACAAATTGCAGAGGGAGAGAGTACAAGAAAGCAGAAAAAGGAAGAAAATGTAAAATGTTATGTGATTACTCAGAGGCCTTTGCAGTTTGAGTATTCCTTCCAGGTAAGATGTTCGCTCTCAATGCAAAATCGAGTTGGAATGAGTGAGTCGAGTTGAACAAACAGGTTAAAGTTCATTCTCCATTAATAGTGGATGGAAAAATCAAAATACTTCCCTTCAATTATATTGATGTGACATTATTATAGAATCCCCCTTTAAAAATGGATGGATGTTTGTGAGGCAGAGAGACAAAGAGAGAGACACACACAGAGAAAGCTTCCAGATGCTTATTCATTCCCCAAACGTCCACCATACCTGGGGCTAGGTAGCTGAAGCAAGGAGCCTGGAACTCAATCCAAGTCTCCCGTGGGTGACAGGTACCCAAGTATTTGAGCCATTACCTGCTGCCTCCCAGAGTTTGCATTAGTAGCACGCTGGATTTAGGGTTGGAGTTGGAAACAGAACCCAGGCACAGGGATATGGGGTGTGTGCACCTTAACTATTAAGCCAAATGCCCATCCTTAGTAAATTTTTCTTTTATTTTTTGCATCATGGTGACATTCATCATCTACAAAGAGAAAGGTCCTCAGCCCATTTTTCAAATGTAGAGTCATTTCTCTATAGTTCTTGTTTTGAAAACAAGAATTTCCCACAGGGAATAATTTCAGCACGATGCAAGTTTCCAAATTATACATTATTTCATTTGTGATAAACAATAAATGACTTCAGGAAACTGCACCCAGTTGAACTGAGCTATACAAAATGGAATAGGAATATTCAAAATGAACACACACACACAAATAATTGCCAGCTATCTCAGTTTGCCATGTGTGTTGGGAGGCACATTCTCTCATACTTGCTGTTACAGTTTTCTGTCATACCTGAGACAGCCTTCCTTCCACTTCTTTCCCATTAATGCTCAAGCTGTAGATCTTCAGCACCTTCTTCTACAAGCCAACTTCTGGTCTCTTTCAAGGTAAACTGTGCCCATATTTATTATATCAGTTAGGTATTATTAACCACTTACATTTGGAAAATTATTCCACGATTTGTATTGGGTTTCTGTCTGTGTATGTCTAGCTTTTTAAAAATTGATAGAGAGTGTGAGTGTGAGTGAGGGTGAGAGGGTGAGAGAAGGTGAGAGAGAGTTCGAGAGAGCAAGCGAGTGAGCAAGCTGCCCCATCTGCAGATTCTTCTCCTAAAAGCCTGTAACAGTCAGAGCTGACCAGGCAGAAGTCGGGAGCTGAAAACTCAGTGCAGATGTCTCACACGAGTCACAGGGACCTCACTGCTTACACCATCACTCTGCTATAATATAGATGCAAATTTGGAGTGGGTGTTTAGCCTAGATGTTAGGATGCCCATGTCTTGCATAGGAGTGGCTAGATTCAATATCTAATTCCTATTCCTGATTCCGGCTTCCTGCTAATTTGAACCCTGAAAAGCAGCAGTGATGGTTCAAGCAGCTGTGTTCTTGCCACCTATCTGGGATAACTGGATTGAATTCATGCCTCCTGGCTCTGACCCCAGCTGAGTCTCAGCCTTGGTGGGCATCTGCAGGGGTGGGGGTGAACAAGTGAATGGGAGCTTTCCCTGTCTGTCTCTGCCTCTCAAATTGAATTTTAAAAAATTAGGTGCAAGTTTAAAAATAAAACAACTCTTACTGCAATGATTTAATGTTATCTATATACAAGGTTAACAAAAATTGGGGAGATAAGAAGTTACAATTTCTGTGATGGAAGAAAAAAAACAGAAAATTCAATGGACCAACCATTACCTAATAGATAAAAACATAACAGTCCATAGTTGCCAGTCTAAAGTCTTCCCACCTTTTTTTTTTTTCTAAAAAAAAAAGTATTTATTTATTCATTTATTTGAAAGTCGGAGTTACAGCAAAAGAGGGAGAGAGACAGAGGTCTTCCAGCCACTGGTTCACTTCCCAGAGGCTGTAACAGCCAGGTATAAACTAGGTTGAAGACAGGAGTCCAAGCACTTCGCCCATCTTCCACTTTAATGGCTTTTCCAGGTGATTAGCAGGAACCTGGATTGGAAGTGGAGCAGCGTCTACTAGAAATGGCTCCTATATGCTATGCCAGTGTTGCAGGTGGTGGCTTTATGCACAATGTCACCACGTCAGTCTCTGGGTCTTTCCCACTTTGAAGGGAGAAAACACACCTCTTTTACAGGAAAGTATCTTCAAACACTCTAAGAATTATGCTCTTGAAGAAGAAATCTAGGGCTGCTTTGAAGTTAGGAAAGATTTTTCAGTATGAAAAACTGAATCAAATTCATAATTACCAAATTCAAGCAAGTTGTAACCACAGTGATTGTCCAGATATTACACTGTGACTAACACAAAGATTCACCACAGCATTAATTATAGAAACAGCTATGGATCAGTAATCTAATCTGTTTCTGCGTTTTTTGAGGCAGCCATGTTGCTAGAACTGTGAAGACTGGTCACTTATGATAAAAGGTAATGTGTTGTTTCTGTTAATGAACTCTGGGAGTAACTCAAAGTGAGCACTTTCAGCTACTAAGATATTAGAATATTTTCTCAGAATTTACTAGAATACAACACACTGTCACTGATAGAAATATAGAGTATGCTAACAAAGCAGTTGAGGAAGGTTGTGGGAGACCTGTCTCCATGACATTATACTCTGTTGTTCCAGAACACAGTCAATATCATGATCTTAGAAATGATGATCTTCAGTAGAGTTTTATGCTGCGTGTAATTTTCAGTGTCTGTTTTCTGTGACAGATGTATCATGGAGTTTTCATAATGTTTCAAAGAAGCAGAGAACATTTTTGAGGTATTCATGAACTGAATAAACAACTTTTACCTGAACTTAGATTTTCCTTGCCTTTTTTAATGAAAAAAAAAAGAGGCACTTAATATAAAACAGTGGGTCTGCAACTTTCTAACTGAGGAGAGAAAGGAAAAAATAAAAGAACTGGCATAGCAAATCGAACTCATTAAGTAGAATAGAAACCATCTTAAACTGAATAAAAGCATAGAAGAGCATCAAATATAGTCTAATATTGATGAGAATAAATTATGCAACTCTTACTGTGAGATTTATCTAAGTATATCATGTCAATTCTAATATATTCATAAATTTTTGTTAAAATATTAAACATTTACATGTAGGTGACCCTGAATTATTGAATACGTTGTTATATTATACCATATAATACAATTCTTTTGTACGATCTAAAATTCCCAAAGATTCCAAAAATGAAAAAGGTTTTAAATTACTAAGACCAATACTTTTTATTTGTTGAAGATGTTTTAATCACAGTATCATATAAATGAAAAAATAAAAGCCTTTATTTCTATGGCATGCTGCATAAGAAACTTGTAGCAATAAGGAAAAAAAAATCTTCAAGTTTTTAAGAGATGTCAAATACTCTTCAATAAATAAAGGAGATAATCCTCTTGCACAGATATGATTAAATAAGAAATTACAGCATAAATTATATTTTTTCCATTAATTTATTTTTTAGTTGAAAGGTTCAGAAAGAGGATGGAGGAATTTGGGAGGGTTTGGAGAAAGAGTGATCTTCCACCTGCTGGTTTACTCCTCCAGTTCCTTTAACAGTGGGGGATTGGCCAGGCCAAAGCCAGGAGTATGGAACTCAGTCTGGGTCTCACACAGGTCCCTGGGGGCAAGGACTCAAGAAACTTGAGCCATCACGGCTGCCTCCTAGGGTGTGCACTTTCTGCAAGCTGAACCAGAAGTGGAGCTGGGACTTGAACCCAACTACTCAGACACGGGATATGGGCATACCAAGTAACATCTTAAACACCGTGCCAAAATGCTCACCTCAAAACTACTAAATGTTTTTGACTACCAAAAGTCACCCATGTTTCATATTAGGTAGATAACAAAGTCAGTCCAGATATAGAATTATCAACCAGCTTCCTGCAAGTCTATGATTCAGCAAAGTAGAATAAGCTGGCCGTGACCCCTGGAATGATGCTCAGTCACACAGTACAACATCAACCCTATGATTCTGTAATGAAAGCACAAGGCCCAACTATGGAAACTGCTAAACTGGTTTACAGCATCAAAGGAACTAGAGTAGAATGCCAGGATCCGCATCAGAGCACAGGGCTTGCATGTGACAAATGGAGAAACACCTCTGCTGTACTTTATTTGGGCAGTAGAGATGGACCAGAACACAGGTAAACTGTGCACATACCTACTTCTGAATTCATTAACAGTCTGTATGCATTTTCTTTCCCAACAGTAGGACAAAACTCAAGGTAAGGGGCCAGCACTGTGGCTCAGTGGGTTAAAGCCCTGGCCTGAAGTGCCAGCATCCCATATGGGCACCAGTTCTAGTCCCAGCTGCTCCTCTTCTGATCCAGCTTTCTGCTATGGCCTGGGAAAGCAGTAGAGGATGGTCCAAGTGCTTGAGCCCCTGCACCCCCATGGGAGACCCAGAAGAAGCTCCTGGCTCCTGGCTTCGGATGGGCACAGCTCTGGCCATTTCGGCTATCTAAGGAGTAAACCAACAGACAAAACACCTTTCTCTTTGTCTCTACCTCTCTCTGTAACTCTGTCTTTCAAATAAAATAAAATAGATCTTTAAAAAACAAACTCAAGGTAAAAGCAATTGCCTCTCAGGGCCTCCACTGGCAGATGTTTGCGTCACACTACTACATCAGTGTTTTGGAGAAGTCAACTGACATAACTAAATTCTGTATTTTTTTTTTTTTTTTGCAGGAGATAATTCTTGTTTTCATAAGAAGTTTCTTAGAAATGCTAAAGCTATTTGCACCTGAACTTGGAGATTGCTTCAAAGTAATGCAAGTGAAAATCAAAAATTATATTGCTCTTTTTTTATTAAAACTGAGCTCCCAAATAACCATATATCACTTTTTTAAAAGATTTATTTTATTTATTTGAAAGACAGTTACAGAAGAGGTAGAGCCAGAGAGAGAAAGAGTTCTTCCATTCCATTGTTTCACTCCCCAAATGACTGCAACGGCCAGAGCTGAGCTGATCCGAAGCCAGGAGCCAGGAGCTTCTTCCGGGTCTCCCACACAGGTGCAGAGGCCCAAGAACTTGGACCATCTTCTACTGCTTTTCAAGGCCATAGCAGAGAGCTAGATAGGAAAAGAAGCAGCCAGGACTCGAACCCATGCCCATATGGGATGCCAGCGCTGCAGGCTAGGCTTTGACCCAGTGTGCGACAGCACCAGCCACCATATATCATTAAGCAGTACAGATGTGAAGAACACATTCCAGTGACTTTAGGGCCAAAAGACAGAAAGGTTTTCCTTTCGTTGGTTCACCCCCCAAATGGCTGCTATGACCAGTGCACCGTGCCTATCCGAAGCCAGGAGCCAGGAGCTTCTTCCGGGTCTCCCACACAGGTGCAGGGGCCCAAGCACTTGGGCCATCCTCCACTGCCTTCCCGGGCCACAGCAGAGAGCTGGACTGGAAGAGGAGCAAACAGGACTAGAACCCAGCACCCATATGGGATGCCGGCACCGCAGGTGGAGGATTAACCAAGTGAGCCACGGCGCCGGTCCCAAATATCTTTTTACTTAATAATCAAACATGTGACAATCTCTTTGAAAATATCCTATAAATGTAATGATCAGAAAAATATATTCAAAAGTATAATATGAGGCTGAAGTATATTAGTCAAACAAGAAAAAATGTGATTTGTGAAAAATGCTTTTGGGGTTGGTGCTGTGGCATAGTAGGTGATGCAGTGCCGGCATCACAATCGGGTGCCATTGTGTGTCCTGGCTGCTCTGCTTCCATTCCAGCTCTCTGCTATGGCCTGGGAAAGCAGTGGAGGATGGTCCAAGTGCTTGGGCCTCTGCACCCACATGGGAGACCCAGAAGAAGCTCCTGGCTCCTGGCTTCGGATCGGTGCAGCTCTGGCCATTGGAGCCATTTGGGGAATGAACCAGTGGATAGAAGGTTTCTCTGTCTCTCCCTCTCTCTGTAACTTTGCCTCTCAAATAAATATATAAATCTTAAAAAAAAAGAAACAAAGAAAAATGCTTTCAATTCTTCATCAATAATGAGAGCAATAACAGAATTCCCACTCAAACATTCTGAAAACATATGTATATTCTTATATTTGTATCTTATATCAGAGAAATTTAAGCAGATATTATTTTAGATATAATGAAACATAAAATGCTTGCTCTGTGTGTCCCTTCTTAAACAACGAATTTTATTAATCCATTGATTTGTAAAATTTGCAAATGACATTGCCAATTTCTAAAAATATTTAGTTTTTCAAAAATGTGCCAACTTCTTTTCCTGTTTTCCATAAACAATGAAGAAGCTTAGCAGTAAAATTTAGGGCATTGGGTAAGAGCAGGTCACCAAGAAATGCTAAATGCCCTTCCCTCCTCCCAAGAGAAGATGAGACCAGATAGGCTTGTTTTCAATCCCTAAATCTTCAAAAACTCTCTCAGTGATATTCAGTCTCTTCTTGTCCTGTCATGTAGCAAGAAAAATCACACTCCTGGTACATATCCAAGTTCACAGGCCAAGTTCAGCTTATTTTTCTTTCACAGGCCTTGCAATGAGCAGTCCATTATAAACAGTCCTCTTCACCAAGACTAGACCCAACAAATATAGATAAATAATAAAACATCCCAAGCTTCTAGAATGTAAAAGATTTATAAGCATGGGTGGCATGGATAACTTGAAAAGGAGTTTGGAAGCTGTTTGAACCATAAACTCAAGAGGAAGAATCAGACTCATTTAGCAAAAAGAAGGGTGTTATGGGAGCTTTTGCTTTGCTTTTTCCCTGTTCTTTTTATGCTTTAAGGGAAAGTTTATTTAACACAACATACAAACATCCCCTGAGTTACTGGAAATGGTTGGGGTCATAGATAGGCTTCTGAGATGAAAGGAAAACACGTTTAGAAACAAAGCCACGGTTTATTTGAACTCCTTTTCCCCAAAACAGCGCATACTCCCTTATAAATGTGGTATGTTGAATTCGCAATTGGAACTTTGGTTCTTTAAAGCATTGTTTCCCGAGGGAACACTAGTTCCTGGAGTTCCAGGGAAAGGTGCTCTGAGGTCAAATAAATTTAGGAGATGCTCATGTCGACCTGGATTTATCTAAAATAATGAGCACTCCCCTTTACACTGGCTAATTGGGTAGGAAACATACACTCACATGTCAAGGTATATAGTGACCCCACAAGCACTAAGAAAGGGAATGCCATTTTTTCTCTTGAGCTCCCTGGCCTCACGCCTCCCCCAGCTTCTTACAGAGGCTGAAATGTTAGAGAAGAAGAGAAAGGAGAGCGGGTGGCAGAGGAGGGGACACGCTAGGCACTCACCCACTGAGGATGCTGTCAGTTTCTTTTTCCTGGTTTACTACAGGATGCTTCTCTCTCTCTCTCTCTCTCTCTCTCTCTCTCTCTCTCTCTCTTTCTCTCTTTCTCTCTTTCTCTCTCTCTCTTTTTTTTTTATTTGAGGCCAAAAATGTGGCCAACTGTTGCCTCTGTTTCCCAAAATGGGTGGTTCTGCCACTTCTGCTGACTGGCATCACAGCTGTTCTCAGCTGCCTTTGTTGGTGTTTCTGTGTAGAGATTATAAAATCAGAGGAACTCGCTGGTGTTCTATATAGATGAAGGAGGCAGAACTGAATGTCATGGATAAAGGGGACGTTATATTATTTTCAGTGGGCAGTGACTTATCTGAGACTCCTGGCTTTGTCTTGTTTGTTTTCCTGTGCACTAGAACTAGAGAAAGATGTGAAAATGGAAAAACAAACAGTCCAGATAAATTTGGTCGCATCTTAAAATTTTGCTTCCTAAATGTCAGAAATTCAAACAAAATAGACTATTTTTATAACCTTCATTAATAGTAGTAATTCATGTTATTCACCACTGAGAGAAGGGTTGATTCTCTCATTTTAATATTCTTGCACTTATTTCAAACAGTGGTTGGATTTTTAATTAATAAAGTATGAAGAGAAGACTACTAATTACAGAAAAAAACAAAAGTGCAAATATTTCTGATTTCACTTGAACCCAATTTTAAGGCATTATAAGTATTTAGATGATAACAGTGGTGCTGATTAAGAAGAGACAATTAGAATTCCTAAGACCAGGCACTAAAGAAAACAGAACCTCCCAAAAGGGGGAAAAGATTCCTGGAGCTCTTAAGTAACATTTTGCCATGCCTCAGTGAACTTTTCAAAGAAGCTCACTGAAAGGAAATTCAAAAAGTACTCATCAGCAAACATAGCTCTAGGACGACTGTCTTTACTAAATAAAACAGCCCTTAGGGCTAACATCACTGTTTTCATCTTGCAGGTATTTCACAAACATTAAGCAACACTCTTGAGAATTAAGAGTCATATTTTTGTAGTTACATAACAATCATTTGGAGAACCTAAAAGAATGTCACAAAGAGAAACTGTACGACCTGTCCAGCTGATTTGAAAAAAGAAAACAACAAAGAAGTAGATGTAGAAAGTCAACATGCCACTAGAGTTTGGAAATTCTGATTTTTAAAATTGATTTTGATCACATGAAAGCATTGTTTTACAGAGACTATTTACACTCAAGATTGTTTAAAAAGCTGGTCCCAAGATTGATACAAAAGCCCTAATTTCAGTGGAAAGCCACCAGAATCTAATTTCTGCCTCCTGGTTCTATCAACTTCTTGAATAGCTAAGTATGGCTGTCTCCTCATTACCCAGATTAATGAGAGGAAGTGATGGCACTGCTAATGTGATACTTAATATAAAGTCATTCTTAATGGACTTCAGATGAATTTATTATGCTCATGTGGTAAATTTAACTTTTAAAATTATATGTTTCAAAAGATAATATTGAAATTATTTTACATTTAAGTAATAGTGAGGGAAAACTCCATGGTTACTCGTGAAAAATATACCCAGAATGTTTTTTGAAAAATCAGTATTTGACTAATAATAAAATTGCTAAATTACTTTGATTAGGTATTATTTGCTTAATATAAATTAATACTTGAATTTTGTTTGCCTTAAGTGACTCTACAAATCAGTGTTTTAGGAATATAGTGAAAACTGGTAATTATAATTGCTATTGTGTGGATACATATAAACTAAGCATGCATATATTTGTCTATGTAATTATATGCAAAATAATAAGTTTCATATTTAATTTAATCTTCACAGCAAAAGACAGGGATTGCTACCTTTGTTTTACAGATGAGCAAGTGAGGCATTGTGCTATTACTTACCTAACTAAGGTGCTATATCTAGTGAATGATATAGTCAGGATTCAAACTCAGTCTGACTCCAAAGCCTGAAGTACTCTTAGGTACTGTTTTAGAATAAGTTGCTCACAAGACGCTAACTAGTATACTAAAAGTGCTAAGACTATCAGATGCAGGCAGACAGATCTAGCTAGCCCATGGGGAAGAAAGGACAGCCTGGAAAGTGAGAAGCTGCTTGGCTTCCATTTAGGAGGCTGGTTAGGAGGATTGTTTGCATGGTCTCTTAGACATGTGACCCTCTGCACTGTGTCAGCTTTCTGCGTCTCTTCTACCTCATCGACCTTAACAGTGGGATGAGTGGAGAGAACGTGGTAAACTTGTAAAGACTTGTCTGCTTTTAACCATGTCTATTCTCTTCTGCTTCTATTGTTCAGAGCTGGAAAAACTCTGGTGCAGCAAAATAACAGCTGTCTCACATAGACTCAATTATTATTGTATGTCAACATAGCAGCTATTATACTAATAGTGTATGCAGGTGTGCTCTTTACTTTCCTCTTACAAGCCCCATGCATGAGTGTATGCATAAACATACACACACACACACACAATTTATACAGATATAGACTACATTCAACTTTTTCCTAAGTCATTCGTCATGCTAGTAACCCTGGCAGGTGTTTTTCAGGTTTGATGAAGACAGACCTTACCTGAACATTTGAATCTGAAGAGTAATGTGTCATTGTTTTACTCTTATTTTCAATTTATACATTTTTGGAGAGATAATATGAAAACACATGTTTCTAGATACTTTTGCCGATTATAAAGCGTAGGCAAAGTTTATTTGGGCTATATTTTTGTTGTGTCTTTATATCAGTGTTTTTTGTTAAGTTTCTGTGAGATTACTGAAATTTTAAAATTTTATTTATTTTTAAAAATTTATTATCTGAGAGGCAGAGGGACATAACACAAAGACAGAGCTCTAATCTGCTGGTTCACTCCCTAAATACCAAAAAAATGCTAGGGCTGGACCTGGGAACCAAGAACATAATCCAGTTCTCCCACCTGAGTGTCAGGAACCCATTGACTCATTGAGCCATGACTGCCGTTTTCCAAGGTCTGTATTGGCAGGTAGCTGGAGTCCAGAGCTGAGCCAGGAACTGAATCCAGGCACTTCACTAAGGGATGTGGGCCTCTTATCTGCTTGGCTAAATACATGCTTTGTGAGCTTGTTGAATTTTACACACAAGTACAGGTAGGATTTGACCTACTCCTTCTTGTATGATATGAAAACTGTTTTTTTCACCATGCATAGATGAAAACAAAGTTTAGAAAACTTCCTAACTAAATCATGAATTTATATATATATATATACACACACACACACATATATATAATCACATATCAATCTATTAAGAATTCCTCAACCTTTTTGAATACTGATGGAGTGAACTCCTTAGTCTTTTATCATGGCTATGACTATTAAAATGCTACATTTTCAGGCCGGCGCCGCGGCTCACTAGGCTAATCCTCCGCCTAGCGGCGCCGGCACACCGGGTTCTAGTCCCGGTCGGGGCGCCGGATTCTGTCCCGGTTGCCCCTCTTCCAGGCCAGCCCTCTGCTGTGGCCAGGGAGTGCAGTGGAGGATGGCCCAGGTGCTTGGGCCCTGCACCCCATGGGAGACCAGGAAAAGCACCTGGCTCCTGGCTCCTGCCATCGGATCAGCGCGGTGCGCTGGCCGCAGCGAGCCGGCCGCGGCGGCCATTGGAGGGTGAACCAACGGCAAAGGAAGACCTTTCTCTCTGTCTCTCTCTCTCACTGTCCACTCTGCCTGTCAAAAAAAAAAAAAAAAAAAAAAAAAAAAAAAAAAAAAAAGCTACATTTTCATATATCCTTAGTCTTCTATTACTATATCCTTTGCGAGAACAAAGCTTTCTTCATGCGTTATGTTGGGGATGGAGAGATGGACAGCAGAATTGGGATCACCCTTGTTAGTGTGGGACTCTATAGTGAATATACCACTAGTAGATGGGCATCTCCTAATCTCTTCTGCCTTTATTCACTATGAGATTGTGAATGGGCTTCTGTGATTCTTTATAAAGTGTGGATACTTGTCTGTCTGACAGATAGCCTACAGGAATTGGACCACTTTTTCAAGTCCTGTAGGAACCCGTAGGATTACTCAAGGCAACACTGAATCTACTACACTTATTAAGAACAAAAGAAGTAGATCATTACTTCTTCCCTCATGGACTCCTGGCTTCCAGGGTCCCTGGTCTAGCTCTGATATTCATGAGCCTGAGGAGCAGTATCACCATTCTGCAAATCCAAGATTGTACTTCCATTAAAAACTTAACTCAAACATTACATTAAGATAGTTTTCAATTGTATTTAGCAGAGTACAGAGAAGCATATAAATAGCCACTTCTGGAAGATTTAGTCTAATGGGGCCTTCACTGCAAGGTTTAATGACATTGGAGGTACCTAACTGACAGCTGTGGAGGCAGAGCCTTGAGTGCGTCATTCCAGAAGGAAAGAGAAAGCGAATCCAATTAAAAAAGTGACAAAGCTGTCACCTCACCCCACTTATTTTTATTATTAGTTGCTTTTGCTTTTCTATTTTTGCAAAGAAGAGCGTATAAAGACAATTCACATAGCAAATGTATATCAAAATTCAGGGGATGCTTTATAAATTAAAATAACAGCAAGGCTTATTTCTCTCCACCTCACATGCAAATCAAACATATCTCATTTCTGTTCTTATGTTTCTTCTCCTTAATTTCATTGTACTCCATTCTTTTCTTAGATACATTAGTGAGAGGAATGAAACTTTTTCTTTTTTTCATGTGAATTATTGAGAGGGAGGGAGGGAGGTGTGGCTGAATGCAGCATTGGTTTCTGTCTCCTTCCGTCTGGCTGCAGCTTAGTCTTTCTTCCATCATAATGTGACAAGAACAGCTAGAATGTGAGCGTTTTAATAGTTCCTTGTGAAAGAATCAGCAACACCAAATACGCAAGTTCTGTAATGCAATTATGCTATTGGTAGTGTTGCTTTACAGCATCGAATCAAGAAACCAATGCAAATGTTTACCTGTGTTGCAGGAACACATCTAGCAAGAGGGAAATATTTTGGGGGAAGAAGCAAGTTCTTAATAGTTTTTTGCCAACATAAGTGCAAAATCATTAAGAAACAGGTCAGTATGTTGTAGAGCACTAGGTGAATCTGAGTAACATGAGATGGAGAAACTTAGATCAGCTAGAATCATCAAGATGCATTTCTGAAAAAGTAGAAGGAAGTCTTAAGCTACTCCATGAAGGATAGGCGCTCACTGCTGGAGTGGAAAAGTAGATTTTATAAAGGATGTGACTCCATGGGATGACGAAGACAGCACGGCCACAAGTTCCTCATCAAAACACCAGCAGCGTTCTAATAAGAACCCACAGAAAAGTGGCTGGTTTTTATGAAAGTGGATTTTATAAAGGATTTAGAATGAGGGATGGACACATTTTCTCTCAAGAGTACTGAAAAGAGACAGGACTCATTCAGAGACTTAGGTGTATAGTAACCAATAATTCAACAACTGACTTTGTTGGCTTTACTGATACCAATACATAGCAAATAAGAACATACAAGAGATCAAGTAGTAGCCAGAGGGTAAATTGATAGCAAGTTGTAAAGACAAAATGGGAAAGAAAAATCTGTTTTTTTAAAGAGCAAAATGCAAAAACATTTGTCTGAATCCGTTAAAGAAAAATCAATGTTTGTATGGTTACTCATTCTGAAGGACCATGTAGTAAAACAACATAAATTATCACATACAATAATATCAGTAAGTTGTGTTCATGATGACTATTTAGGAAAATCTTATATGATGCCTAATCTTGTTGATAAGTCAAAGTAAATCTAGAATTATTCAATTAAAATATCAGGATAAGATATCTTCAGTTATTTTTAAATAAAATTATTCAAATTTAAATACCATATAATGTTAAAATCTATTTATCCAAGAGAACTGAAAACTTATGTTTCATAGTCTTATAGCTTATAGATCTGTACACAAATTCTTATAATTACAGACTATATGATTACATTTATATGATATTCAGGGAAGAAAAAATTACAGATAGCGCAAACAAATAAATGGTACCAATAAAATGGGAGCAAGGATCGGGATAAGCACAGTGTGGGCATGAAGGTATTTTGGAGGTCAAGAAAATGTTCAATCACATACAGCTAGTCAAAGTGGCAGTTTGCAGAATCAGACTTCAATCTGCTTAATTTCAGATGCACTGACCCACAATGATAATATTCTATACCTTAATTGCATTGGCTACTAGTAGAAGAAACAACTACTTCCCTACTAATGCTTTTCTAGGTAATGTCTGGTTGGGTGCCATGACTGCTAACTCAGGAGAAAGAGAAACCTAAGTGTGATTTGTGGACACCATGTTATGGCTTCTGTGGGATGGACACTGAACCAGGGTTGCTGCCCCACATACACCATTTGAAAATCTCATCACGGGGGGCCAACCATACAACCCAGATGGGCCTCAGTTCCCTCATCTGAGACATGAAGTTCAATAATAATATGATCTGCCCTGTCTTGCTTGTTGGAGAATGTTACAATGATCAAATTAAATCATATGTGTACAAAATGCATTTCAAATTCTAGTGAGGGAATGAAGGGGACAATATAGGGAAAGACAAAATGTGTCCATATCCTGCTTTGCTGACCCAGTGTTCCCCTGATGTGTGGTGCAAGGGTCAGCTCCAATGCAATGTTGCTGAGAGAAAATGGTGGCAATGGATATAGACATGTTACAAGTGCATATAATGATCTGCTGTGTGAAAAAGTAGAACAGAAATTTGATGTGTTTTCCTTTGATAAATTGAATTACAACTACCAATAATGCCTCCATATTTTTAACATGAAAGTATATGCTAATGTAACAGCACCTGGGAAATACCTTGTCGCACAGAAAAGCTGTCAGTAACAGATATGCTGTCTTTTGAGATGAATATTTTATAGCATTTTATGATTCACTGTATTTGGATGTGAAAATCCTTTTCAAGTGGTTTCAGGCTAATCTAACTTGACAGTGGAGGTAGTTTCCCTTCAGTTCCAGGTACCCCTTTTTCTTGTGGCCTGCAGTAATGTAAATTCCGTGAAAGTTATGAGGCCATTTGATCCAGAAGGATCAGGTGCAATGCTCATTGCCTCTTCTATTGTCTATGTAACTTAGCCCTACTAAGCAGAACCAGATTATGCAGAAGACACCTCAGATATGACACTTTGTTCCAGATGTAACAAGATCCAGAGGGAATATCTATATGTGGTAACGAAAGAAACACCACTGTTATCTGGCCCACCCAAAACAGAAGACGACAAAGCCCTCAGCTTGATAAAGCCTTTATCTCTGGAATTTCATTTATTTACACTCTAGGTACCCAAAGCAACAGGAGAATTACTATGCTATCATTAGTTCCAGAACTCTAGGCCTTTCTTGAAATCAGTCCCTGGAAAAATAATCGCTGACACTTCTGGAAAGAACACTTAATTACATGAGAGCGACCAGTGAGAATATTTCTGAATTTGTCATGGTGAATATGTACATTCTGTGCATGGAGAATGACTGTATGCAGTAGCTACATCTCAGTGCAGCTGAATCTCTTGTGATCATGGAATAGAATTTTCCCCCTTTGTTTGAAATGTTTTCCCAGAAGAATGCCGACTCCAAGTGCCTCTAATAAAGGCATGGCAGTTAGAAAACAGAAGTTTGAATCAACAGTAAAAAGCAATATTTTTGAATGTCCTAGATTTGTAACAAGCGATATTTTTTAAAGTTTTAGATTTATAACTAAACAAATACATAGAAACCTTGAACAGAAACTACTAGTGAATGTGTCAATTAAAAAGTATATTAATGACCATATAAAATATGAGTCATATTTATTGAAATAGAAAGTTCACTTAAATTTTACTGTTCTACTTTATTGCTTTTGTGGTGAGTATTCTGGATTCTAGCAGTGTTTAATACTGGAGCATTTGCCAGACTTTGGAGACTTGTGTTTCATAAATTCAATATTCAGGTTAAAATGGAGGAGTCCAGTTATATCCAAGTCACTTGTTACTCTCATCTGAAACAAACAACCCTTAACTACTCAAGATTCAGTTACTTTTCTCAATTTAATTTGGGTTCCCAATAGCAAGGAGAGTTCAATTCCATAAGAATGCTTGTATTTCATCTGCAAAAAAACAAAACAAAACAAAAACAAACAAACAAACAAAAAAACCAGGCGGTGGATCTGTCCTTTCCAACATGTCATCCCTGCCTCTAGTCATTATGGGTAATTTAGTGCTACTGAAGGTGAAAAAAATGTTACTTCTTATGTTGAAGACCTGAGATTGTTCAATTCGCTGTGAAAAATGATTTGAGGGGTATTTCTCCTTCAGCTTCCTTCCTCAGTCTCAATCCCCTCAATGAGAAAATTTCTTAATTACCTCTTATCAGTGCTGAAGTTAGTTTGTTCTGTCATGGGCTTACCTTTTGGCAAACTGAAGATGTTAACCATTTGTTTCCAAAGTTGCTTATTTGAAGGAGGTAAATTTAAATTTTCACATAGAAGTGGGAGTTTAGCCCAGCAGTTAAGGTGCTTGGCAGGCCTGGGGATGACTCCTGGCTGCTGCTCCTAATTCCAGCTTTCAGCTCTTGCAGACCCTGGGAGGCTGCCAGTGATGGCTCAAGCAGCTGGGTTCCTGCCACTACCACCCTCCCCCCGCACCCTGGGGGAGACCTGGATTGAGATCCCTGCTTTGGGCTTCAGTCCCCAGTCAGCCCCAAACATGGCAGACATTTGGGGAGTTGGTGTGAGCTCTCACTCTCTGAATTTATGGTAAATAATACAATTGTCTAAAGAAAAATAAAAAAAAATAGTATCCTAGTTAGCATGTTGTAACTTAAAGTAGTGCCTTATTTATTCAATAAATCTTAAGTGAGTTCTTATCAATTTCCAGGATCTTAATTAATCAGGTTCAGGGCTGACAATGACAAGACAACCATTTTTTGCCTCACAAGCTTGGAAACCCGAAAAGACTAATGTCATATAAAGAATATATGACATTATATATATATAATGTCATTTATATATATATAAAAGGGCCTAAAATTTTGACACATATTACTCAAAAAATGTTACTGATAAGATAGTGATGTTAATTAATTTTGATTCTATACAATTTAAATACTGTACCTGTGTCATAAAAATATGAGAAATTGATAACATAACTAGCAATCAGTTGGGCACTGCTGCTAAGGTATTACCTTGTAGCATTTGGAATTCTCTTTGAGTTTTAACCTACCACCCTTGTGACTCTGATCTTGTTTGTGGCAACTGAATCAAATGACACATCTAAATGAACTGATCCACAGAGGATTTATTCAACATGGCAGCCACTGCTGATTTAAACAAGGGTTGAAGCCCACCGAAGCCACCTGAAGCTTTTTCTGTCCACAGCTTAGTAAAGTGATGTTCATTTCGGGAAAAGAAACACTGACAGGAGCGCACACAAGACTCTAGACTGTCATTTCTGAAAAAGCAACTGTGCAAACCCCATCAGGTGAATCCCTTCATCTTCAAATTCCTCAAAATATGAAATCTAGACATATTTACCATGAGGCAATAGTGATGCAGTAATGCCAACAGTGTTCACCATTTGGTAAAGGGAAGGAAGTAAAAATTCTTATCATTAATATATATTAGAACAATGCAGAACAATATTGAGATTAAATCTCAAATCATATTTTTAATAAGAACATAATTGAACTATTTTTGTTTTGTCTAAGATTAATGCAAAATATTGATTAAAAGGATAACATATTTCACATCTTAAGCAACACAGAAAACAACTATATTTTTCAAGAAAGAATTCTTTTAACCAGGATCTCTTTAATGTGAGTATAATCATTATAATATATTAAAGTCAATATTAAATTATTAATACAACTATTTAAAAAGCTTTTATTTTCTATCTTATCCTATAAAACAATGTCTGTCTTCAAAACCAATGTGATAGTTATAACTGTTGAAACATATTTTAAGTTATATAAGCAATAAAAGAATATGTTGGTGGGAAACTTAAAAAAACAAATTTGAAGATAATCTTTTTAAAATAGTTGTGATTCTATAGATATAACACATTGGTTATAAAAGACTAGTAATGGTAGCAGTACATTGATTTAAAATTGTGCATTAAAACTTTGCTTCAATGTTGGATAGATTTTGTTTCCATGTGTTAATTTTTCACACAGAGGTACTGTTCCCTCCCAACCTCCAGTGAGAAGTATTGGTTAACTCAAGATGAATATGCTGTCATGCTTTTTTATGAAACTTTGCATTCAACCCCTTGCATATAACTTTCCATTAGAAAAAAAAAAGCCACATACTTCATTTTCCCTAAAGAGCAGCATGAGATTTCCAATCTTTTGCTTGAACACATAAAATATTAAGAGCCAATTTTCAGCTGCACCTCTGTCACTTCCATTATCATTGTACACGTCCAGAGGTGATAATGGACTCTGCAAATTGCAGTCTTTCTCCATCCCAGGCCACTGAGGCTTTCACTAGGGAACAGTCCCACACAAAGGGTGGCCCAGATGTATGCTAATGGCACGGAGCTGCAAGCAGCAGAAACCACCATACAAGATGATGCCATGTGTTATCCAGAGGAAAGACAAAACGAGCAGAAAACAATTGCCTTAGGAATTCACTGAAGTCAACCAGGAGCTATTCTTCCCCACAAATCAAATATGCAGCACTATCTTGATAGAACCTTGGAAAGAAAAGATTAAATACACTCCTGATGCTCACCTAGGAAGACATCACCCAAGCCAACTCAGAATGAGGTCTCACAGACATTGAAGTTTGAAGCCTTGTGCACAGCTCTTATTTCCCCTTGGTTTTTGTTAGTCATAGCATACAGATCTGTGAGGATTACTAGAATTATCTTAAAATACAATGTGGAATAAAGGAAAGCAAACAGAGTGCTATATCTTATCCGTTGCTGAACTGATACAGGAAACTGAATGGGGTTGAAACTGGCTTTTAAATTATTATGTTTCCCTCATCCCATGCAAAATAATTAGCTTTTAGTAGAATATAAAGGAGGAAGAATGGAATTGGAAACTCATTTTTCTTCTTTTCCCATAGGCTCTCATCTGTTGTTTCACTCTGATGCTGGACAAATGTTAGTGACTGCATCTGCCAGAGCAGGCCAAGCACCAAGGCTCTGGGGCTAGGGCAGTGGTGGGTTTGGAAGATGAGGGTTCTGCAAGAGAAAATGGTATCTAGAGAAAGCAAGGAGGCAGAGCAAAGGCAGATTTCAACACCCAGATAATTAAGTGTAGCTCTTTTACATATTAGACAGTAACATATGGGCTATATAATCATTGTTTATGTGCCAATAGAGCTAAATGTTAGCTCGGTAAAATTAACTAATTCTATAAATGTACTTGGTGGGGGGGCAGTGTTTTGGCGTAATGGGTAAAGCCACTGCCTGCAATGCGGTGGCCATTTGAGTCCTGGCTGCTCCACTTTGTATTCAGCTAACGACTTGTGAAGAGCAGTGGAAGATGGCCCAAGTGCTTGGGCCAAGGCTACCCATGTCAGATGCTTAGAAGCAGCTCTTGGCCCCTGGCTTTGGCCATTACAGCCATCTTGGGGAGTGATCCAGCAGATAGAACATCTCTCTCTCTTTCTCTCTGTAACTCCAACTTTCAAACAAATAAGCAGGTCCTTTAAATTAAAAAAAGCTAATGTAGCTTCCTTAACACAGATATATCACTGAGCAGCCCTCAAATTCAGAGGGCTAGAGATAGTGTTTCCGAAGTTCCTAGCCATATATCTATCTATCTATCTATCTATCTATCTATCTATCTATCTATCAGGATAGATATAGATACATATGGATATAGATACACATATAGTATATATATATAATATATACATACACACACACCAATTTCATATTTATTAAAGTAATTTTAAGTAAGTCAGACCAAAAAGAAGGAAGGAAAGGAGAGTGGGAGGGAAGGCAGGTATGAGGGTATGAAGGTGGAAAGGTAGGAAGGAAGGAAGGAAGGGAGGAAGAGAGAGAGAAAGGGAATGAGAAAGGGAGGGAGGGAGGAAGGGAACCAATTGAATCATTTTTCATTTTTTTAATTTAGGGTCAAATATTATCCATGAGCTCCCTGCCTTCTCTTTCCCCCTCCCATTTGCTTCAGCAAAAGTCAAGTACTCATACATGTGATGGCATGGCGCTGTGCTGTAGAACTGAGGAGAACAGAAGTCCAGCAGTGACCATAGTCTTGAAGGGAAAACAAAGAAGAGACCATTACAATGCACCGTGATACTTGCTCTGGGGGAAGTTATCAAAAGGCCACTTTGGATAACAGCTTTACCTCTTCTTCAAGTTCCCAAGGCTTATTCTCAGGATTTCACATCTTCTCCTCAATATCTCTTTCATCAGGGAAAATCATGTATAAAATCAATTAACAGAGTTTGTAATTTACACATATATTTATATATGAAAACAATCGAAGTCTGGAATAGGTGAGCCCATGAAAACAAAGTATGAGCAATTACCAAGAGAAAGGAGAAAGTAGTGGGTGCTCATGTAACCGGCAGAGGATGTTTTTCTGGGGTGATGATAGTTTTCAATCTAGAGAGGGGTGAAGGTGGCACAACACAAATGCACTGGAGAGTACTGAGTCACAAACTTAAACTGCTTAGTTATGTTATGTGAATTTCATACCAATTCTATAAAACACAATTCAGAGGTAAGAGGGAGCCTAATGAAGGCAGTTGCCCATGTCCCACATCAGAGTCCCCCAGCTGGTTATCTGGCTCAGGCCCCTCACTCCCACTTCCGGCCAAGGCAAACCCTTGAGGGTGAGGAATGGGGAGCAGGCGATGGCTCCAGGATCTGGGTTCCTGGCCCAGACCTGGGAGACCCATCCTGAGTTTCAGGCTCCTATTTTTGGCCCAGTCCATCCCAGCCAGTTTCAGGCATTTGGAGAGTGAACCAGCAGATGGGAATTCTTTCCTGAGTCTGCCTGTGTGTCTGTCTCTCACAACGACATCAACAAACCTTATATCTGAAATACTTCGATATTTTGTGTCAGTTTAAAATAGTCACAAAAATTTAGGGAAATAATCAGTGTCTTCTTTTTTTCTCTTTCTCTCTATATGCATAAAATCATGTGATCCTATTTGAGAAAAACATCAGAGAGAAACTCTGGATATAACTGGATAACTAGATAAAGGTTAATGTCTCTGATAAACTCTTTAAAGTTCACAAGATTATAATCCCAAGAAGCAAAACAGAAGGCTGCATGACTACGTATGGCAGTGTTTTCAAAAACTTATTTCCAATGAATTTTTAATGATGTGAGTAATTTTTCAAGGTCACTGAGAGAGCAATCAGTTATTCAGACATTAAATTTGTTCACAGTTTCTTGGCAGCTTTGCAAGAAAACAAGCAAGTGGGGTTTGTGGAGGAGGGGAAATTGATACACGGACAAAGAGGTGAATTACAAGTGCCATATACGAGCTGCAGGGTACAGTTGCCTCGCTCTTCAACTGGTTGAGTACAGAGCTTTCAGAGGTGTTCTGTTATATAGAATGAGACATCAGAATTTATCATCTTCTGGCTATAACTGTGGGCAATGGCAGGCACATGCATTTTTAGATCATCTATCCTTATAAAACTCATTTTCTTGTGATTTGATCATGTCCATACCCAAACACACGTGGAACATTTCTAATGTTACAAGGAAGCATCTGGGAAGGACATTAAGAGATATACACTTGTCAATATTTGCAGGCCAGGATGTTCCTCAAAAACTTGAAAATATCAAGAAATTAATTATTTTGCTCTCTTAATGTTTGATTATGAGTAAAATACAAAAATATAATGGCACAAGAGACGTACATGGAAAATGTACATATATGTTAAAAATAACATCATATTTTCTGGAGGGGACAAAGGACCATCAGTCATCCATTGGATCATATTAAAAGGCTAGTCAAAGAGGTCAATATTTAAAATACGTTTCAAACATTGTCCAGGAGAGTATTAACTTCAGGCAATAGACTTCAGGAATTCTTTTCCACTGGCAAAGTCATTTTAAGCTGAAAATAAATGCAAGGGTTTGCATTATCCTGTCCATTTGCAAACTTTCTATACTGTACTTGTATAGTACTTGTACTTTGTATTTTGTACTTCCCAAAGCCAGGAAACCTATGCTTTATGTAATTTTCCATATTCTGATTCCAAGCAACCTTTGTTACTATATCTCCATGCACATTTACCAATAGAAGGTTGTGTTCATACAGACCTGATATTCATGTTCTAGAGATATTAATTCTTACTGTAGATTAATACCTTAATATTCCATAAGATTTAACTTTCCATGCATGTGGACTATGCCTACCATGTCCATGGGACTATTACATGCCATGTAATGCTTCTGTTTTCCACTTTAGATCGGCATTTTAGTTTGATATATGTCAACATATTTATGAGATAGGACTCAATCAATCTATGAAGCCACAAGTCTGAGAGCCAGTAAGATGATGGTTAAGTTGCTAAGGAAACAGCTGCTACCCAGTGAGGTCTGTGGGTGACAGCCTAGGACTTGGCCTGTGTGCAAAACACAGCTTACTGTATTGCTGAGTGGCTGCATTGAAAAATACTTTGCTCCCTCAATTTTAACTGCTATGTATATAATGATAATAATTATAATAGGGCAATGAAAGCTTTATTATAGAGAAGCATCCACCAATATCTAAGAGAGATTACAGTAAAAATATTCAGAAAATTTGCTTAAGAAAAATACTGTAACATGATAAGCCAATTTCACATCTCAAAAAAAGTTTTGTTCTTCTTAATTTACTTGAAAGGCAGAGCAAGAGCAAAAGCAAGAGATCAATTGATCGATCCAGAAAAACAGACACCTTCCATCCCTTGATTGACTTCCTAAATGCCTGAAACAGCCAAGGATGGCCCAGGCTGAATCTGGGCATCCAAAACCCGATCTGGGTCTCCCACATTGGTGTCAGAAACTCAAGTCTCCGAGCCATCACCTGCTGCCTCACAGATACGTGAATAGGAAGATGGATTGGAGGTGGAGGTAGCACTCAATCCCAGGCACTCTTGATACGAGATGTGGGTGTCCAAGCAGTTGTGTAAGCTGCTGCACCACAATGCCCACCCCTAATCTCACATTTAAGTCTTCTTGGCATGAAGAAGGTACACAAGTTGGGTACATTGCAGGAATCAAGGATGGAGAGTTCATTGAAATTAACCAAAGAGGTCACAGAAATAGACTTGCTTTGGTAGACTCGATTGCCACAAATCAGTATTTTCACCAACTGTATCATTGAAACTTCACTAAAGTTTGGATGCAGGAGATTAATTTGCTGTTTGTGTTCAATACACATCCTAAAAATCAAGTGGTGAGTTGTTTTTAGACTTGATTTTCAGATATCGGATACTGCGCAATCTTAAAAAACCAAGAGTTTACAAGGATACTTAAAAAGGTAGTGGAAAATTGGAAATAAAAGATAACTTTATTTTGGTGCAAAGTTTTTAAAACCCATGCACAGTTTTTCCGTAATATGAATTTTTACGAATTTTCTGAAAATCTCTCATTGTGCAAGGATTTTCAAACGATTTTGCATCAAAATAAAATGTTCTTTTAAGCTTTTTTTCCACAAGCTTTTAAAAGTACTCTCATAGTAAGGAAATTAAAAATATTTAAGATTGACCCAAGATTTGCACAGGTAAGTTGAAGAAGGTAAAGTTACATATATATATGAAAATACAAGATTCTTCTGTATAAAGATTTATAAAGTTAGAAAAACATATTTGTGAGGCAGAGGGACAGGAAGACAGACAGATCCAAAGAGAGAGATCCCGTCTGCTGGTTCAGCCCCCACAAATGCCCACAACAGCAGGAGAGCCAAAGCTAGAAGCCATGTACTCAATCTAGGTCTCCCACATAAGGGAGAACAATCCAATTACAGCCATCACCACTGCTTCCCTGGGTTTGCATTACGAGGAAGCTGCAATCAGGAGCTGGAGGTGGGACTGAACCCATGTACTCCAATATGGGATACAAACATCCTAATTAAATCTTAACCTGTAGTCTAAATACCCACTCCAACTTTTATTTTTAAAGTTAGTTATATATACTGTTACATTCAATGGGCAGAGCACATTCTTCAATGAGACTTACATTAATACTATTAAAAGATACTGCATCCTTTGCAAATGTGAGCTACACTGATTTGTTTAGAAAATTAAAAGCAAATGAGATTATTTTCTAAAACCATAGGTACTTAAACCAAAGAGATGGTTGACTTTTAATGTCATGATGAACAATCGCAATAAGATATGTTGATTTTTGTCTTTAATGTTCCCAGAAAATCCTACCTATTTTGGATGCTTAAATAACTTATAAACCAGCTGACATATTTTAAATGATCAAGTTAAAATCTAATTGTAAAATTTTATTAAAGTCTTTATCTACATGTTTAATAATGCATTTAAAAAAGTATTTTGGCCGGCGCCGCGGCTCACTAGGCTAATCCTCCGCCTTGTGGCACTGGCACACTGGGTTCTAGTCCCAGTCGGGGCGCCGGATTCTGTCCCAGTTGCCCCTCTTCCAGTCCAGCTCTCTGCTGTGGCCAGGGAGTGCAGTGGAGGATGGCCCAAGTACTTGGGCCCTGCGCCCCGTGGGAGACCAGGATAAGTACCTGGCTCCTGCCATCGGATCAGCGCGGTGCACCAGCTGCAGCCCGCCGGCCATGGTGGCCATTGGAGGGTGAACCAATGGCAAAAGGAAGTCCTTTCTCTCTGTCTCTCTCACTGTCCACTCTGCCTGTCAAAAAAAAAAAAAAAGTATTTCATCATACTTTCGAAGGCTCTGTTTTGAGTTAATTTCAACTTGAATTGAGAAGCATTAAGAATGTATATTTGTTACTTCAGACCTGTTTATGTACTTATTTTGAGCAAATAATCTTAAAAAGTCGATAAAAGAACCATGTTTCACAAAGAGTACAGATTTATCCAGGGTGTTTTATACTCTTCTGAAAAAATGTGCTTCTTGGAAACAAATATGAACGTGACCTTCCCTTGTCCTCTCTAGCTATCTGTCAAATTTTTGCTTTCAAGGAATTGTGACAATATCAAATACTCCCACAGCCCTTGTCACTTTCCTTGGTCTGGGAAAGGCACAAGAGATTGTGTTTTTTTTTTTTTTAATTTTTATTTTATTTTTATTTTATTTAACAGGCAGAGTTAGTGAGAGAGACAGACAGAGAGAAAGGTCTTCCTTCTGTTAGTTTACTCCCTAAATGGCCGCTAGGGCCGGCACTGCGCCGACCCGAAGCCAGGAGCCAGGTGCTTCTTCCTGGTCTCCCATGTGGGTGCAGGTGCCCAAGCACTTGGGCCATCCTCCACTGCACTCCCGGGCCACAGCAGAGCTGGACTGGAAGAGGAGTAACCGGGACTAGAACCTGGTGCCCATATGGGATGCTGGCACTGCAAAGTGGAGGATTAACCAAGTGAGCCATGGTGCCGGCCCCAAAGAGATTGTGTTTTAAGGGACCGGTAAGAGCAGAGTACACAGGAGAAAGGCTTCGGTTTACACTCATGTTTCCTATTTGCCTGCATTCAATGCTGTTAACATTTCAGCAACTGTAGCAGTAGGGCCAACATGAAGTGTTTAAGCTATTTAATTCTCAGTTCTCAGTCACAGGCTCTGGAGAAGAGGACAGACAGAAATAGGAGGGGTAGAAATGGAGATGACAGAGTACAGGGAAAAGAGGGTAGGTTGAGAGGTTGGGCATCTTGAAGAACTGGTAGACAAGCAAACAGGGACCTCAGTCCTACAAAGACAAAGAACTGTGTTCTGGCAACAACCACGGCCAGAGCGCCTGGAAGAGGGCGTGTGCCTCAGATAAGATGGTAGTGTCAGCTGGCGGCTTGACTTCACGCTGAAGACACTGGAGTTCTGTCCTGTAGGACCCTGAGCAATGTGAATAGCTTTCTTGTGCTAACCCAGGAGAGTATATCTTCAGAAGCGAATTTAAGGTTTCCAACCTTTATTTGCTTCATGAACAAGAATGAAAAAGTAAATAGCATATAACATGTGACGCAGCCTCTGATGCCTGGTAATATTTATGTGGAGGTAATCTTTGCGTTTTCAATACACACTCCTTTTCCATGTCTGTTTCTGTTTGAACATGTGTGGTTGTGAATGTGTATGGATATGCATATGTGTATGCATTTTTTTCTCTCACTTCTAATTTTGTTTAATTACACTGCTTCAACACAGCTTATAAAGACATGTAAGGAAATCAATTTCCATGTTGCCTATTATTAATGACGGGGCTGGAACATTCAGGAGTTTGAAATGAACCCAGTGGAGCCTGGCTCTGGCAAGGGCTAACCCTTGCCTCTCGGTTCCCATTTGCCTCCCTTTTGGCCAGAAAATTGGGGTCACTGAGGGAAAAGGAATGGACGATATCTGTATCAAGCCTTCCTACTAAGAGAATTTGTGCAGAACATATTTTTCTGTCAAGTAATCAATGATTGAAAAGCAAAAACAATAGAATTTTCCGCTGTTCCCCTGAGACACGCTTCCCTTCTCACAGAAGTTGAGAAATATGTGATTTTAGAAGGCCTTTTCCAGTTCCTTTTTCTTTCTAAACTTTTTTTGTTAGAGTATATAACACTTTTTAATTTTTAATTAGTTTGTGCTTTTTAGGTATGATTCTAAGAATATAATGATATTCCCTACCTTCCCCCTTCCTCCTCCTGCCTTCCTTCCTTCTCATTTTTTTTTTTTTAGTTTTGAGATAACATATTTTAAATCTACATTATATTATAAAGGCTTAATACTTTGCCTAGTAGGAAGTTTAACCAGTAAAAAGCAAGAAGATCCTAGTTTAGCAATATAGACAATGGCTATAAATAATAATATAACAGAAAATGGCCATTTCACCCCATATATAATAAATTTCAAAGTATCACAAATCAGTAAAACTAGAGTAGTATAGCTTTCTTAACCACTGGTTTCACAAAGGTATACAACACAGTTTTATAAAACTATATTTGCAGCAATACTGATAAACATGGGCATTTCTTTCTTTCTTCTTCTCTTTTTGTCTGTTCTTTTTTTTTTTTTTTTAATTTTAACTGCCACATATAAGGAAGAACATGTGTATTTGTCTTTCTGGCTCCAGCTTATTTCACTCAACATGATGTCCTCTACCTGCAACCATTTTGCTGCAAATGGGAAAATTCCTTTCTTTTTTATAGCTGAATAATCTTCCATTGTGTATGTGTATATCCCACATTTTCTTTATCCATTCTTATGAAGGACACCTTGACTGATTCCAAATTTTGGCTACTGTGAACAGTGCTGTTGTAAACATGGTGGTGCAGGTATCACTTTGCTACACTGTGTTCAAGGCTTTTGGGTATATACCCGGTAGTGGGATTGCAAGCTCATATGGCAAGTCCATTTCTAGTTTTAAAGAAATCTGCACACTGTTTTCCACAGTGGCTGCACTAATTTACATTCCAACCAACAATGTATAATTTTTTCTCCTTTGTCCACATGCTGGCCAGCATTTGTTACTGTGTTTTGGACTGTAGCCATTCTGACAGCGAGGTGAGGTGATATCTCACCGTGGTTTTGATTTGCATTTCCCTGATGGCTAGTGATGTTGAGCATTTTTTCATATATTTGTCGGCCTTTCGTATTTCTTCTTTGGAGAACTGTCTATTGTAGTCCTTTGCCCATTTCTCCACTGGATTGGTTGTGTCTTTGTTGTTCAGTTTTTTAAGTTGCTGATATATTCAGGATACTAATCCTTTGCCAGATAGGTGGTTTGCAAATATTTTTTTTCCCATTCTGCTGGATGTCTCTTTACTCTCTTGTTCATTTCGTTTGCTGTGCAAAAACTTTTGTGTTTGATACAGTCCCATTTGTTTAATTTAGCTTTTATTGCTTGTGCTTTGGGGTCTCTTTCTAAACTTTAACATTTGTCTCTCACTTCTTTCCTTTGAACTACAAAATCTCTTGCCCCTAACTAGAGCTAATTGAAGGAAAAGGGCTTCACCGACATCTCTTCTAAGGCTTTTCAGGAATAAAGCTTATTTCCTTCAGTGTAGGCTGATTATTAAAACACATTTTCTCTTCAGACAGGTAATAGTATTCGGAAAATTTTGGTTTAAAAGAACAAATGAAGAACAATGGTAACATTTTATTGAGTACTTACTATAGCTGTACATATGCTGACTCCTTTAATCCCCACAATGATTCAATATAGTAAGTGCTGTTACAACTATTCTTTAACACCATTCTGAAGTCCATAGTGTTGTCAAATTTAAGTGATATTACAGGATTTTATAACAGTCTATCTATCTTTAATCTCAAGCATTTAATATTAAAGGAATTCGACAACTCTAATTTACTTCAGACTGCTCATAAAAGGTTTCTAGCTTCTCTTCTCTTGCAATTTGAGATATGATGTGGGAACATGGTGAGCGCATGTCTTCATTTATAACCCTGCCAAGAAATTATCTTATTTGCTCATTACATCTATTTTAAGAAAAAACAAAGGGGAGCATCAAGTATCATTTTAAATTTTCTTTGATCAGAACCGAAAGTACTATAATGGTAATGTTGCATACACCTAAAATTCAAGTCCTTTCATATGGCGTTGTAACTTTTACTTTGTTTTGTATCTGAAGACATTAAAAAAAAAAATCAAAAAGACTTAAAAAAAAAAGGCAAAGTCATCTAGTAGATTGACATTGTTATTGTTCCAGTAATCAGTGCAGTAAAAGTCTCTAAAGTCCCATTATGGCATCAGACTAAACTGGCTCTGGTCTGCCATTGTCTATTTTGGTTCGATAATCATCATGTAAATGTAATTGACTGAGACTATTTCAGAGCCATAAGTCACATTGTAAATGGAGAAAATATAATAAATGTATACAAATAGACTTGTAATTACAAGCTAGTTCAATACAATGGATTTGATACACTTCCTCATAAGTTATAAATATTCTAACAACCTTGAGCATGACTCTGGCCACAGTTTTAGCAAGGATAATATAGTTAACTGCAGACCAGCTAGTGTGCATCCAACTTCAACACTGAGAGACTTGAATGTAGTTTAAAGTTATTTCATATTGAAAGAGAAGCTCACCATGTGATGGCCTACAAGACTCTAATGATAGAATAGCAGTCAGCAGTCATTAAGTTTCAAACCGGTGTCTTTCATAATTTTCTAATTTGTTACACATTTATTACCTAATTGTGGATTAAGAATGTTCATTAAATATAATTTTTTTTAAGTTTTATTATATTTATTTGCAAGGCAGAATTACAGAGAGAGTGGGAGAGGTACAGAGAGAAATCTTCCACCCAATGGTTCTCTCCCTAAATGTATGCAACAGCTAAGGCTGTGCCAGTCCAAAGCCAAGAAGCAGGAACTCCAACTGGGTCTCCCACATGGGTGGGTGGCAGAGGCCCATATAATCTTGGGTCATCATCTGCTGCTTTCCTAGGCACAAGATTGGAAGTGGAGCAGCCAGGACTCGAACTGGTGCTCACATGCGATGCCGGGCATGACAAGCTGTGGCTTAACCTGTTGTACCACAATACTAACCCACATGAATTCCAATTTTAAATTACAGTACTGACAATGACAACAATTTTCCTTACTTACTCCAGTGATATACATATCCTGTTTATTCTTTCAGAAAGAATAGAAGGAAAGACTTCCTAATAAAAAATATCTTTATCCTTCGATGATAGTCTGAAGCCCAACATTTATAATAGTTCACTTAATGTTAGTTTGAATCTTCCCATAAAAATAACATGCAATACAGCCCTTTTCCAATATGAAACAGGAGGCTGAAATGAGTTAAATTGTTGTCAGAAGAGAGAAATCACAGAAATAAGAAGTTGGGCCGGCGCCACGGCTCACTTGTCTAATCCTCTGCCTGTGGCCGCTGGCACTCCCAGTTCTAATCCCTGTTGGGGTGCCGGATTCTGTCCCAGTTGCCCCTCTTCCAGTCCAGCTCTCTGCTATGGCCCGGGAGTGCAGTGGAGGATGGCCCAAGTCCTTGGGCCCTGCACCCACATGGGAAACCAGGAGGAAGCACCTGGTTCCTGGCTTCAGATCGACGCAGTGCGCCAGCCGCAGCGGCCATTTGGGGGGTGAACCAACGGAAAAGGAAGACCTTTCTCTCTGTCTCTCTCTCTGTCTAACTCTGCCTGTCAAAAAAGAAAGAAGTTGTCAATCTCTGTGATAAAAATGCTACATTATGAACATGTTATAATCAAAATAAGTAGAAAAACACTCCCCTAAATAAACCATAAACCCCACTGTATGCCTACTGACAACACCATTAAAATCCAAATGAGAGAATTATTATTAATCTAAACATAATTTCTATTTAACCTAAAAACATTATATCAAAGCTGAAAGCAAGATTAGCTGTAGTGCTAAAATTTATAAATTTCCTCAATTTTGGAGGTCAATCACATTGTTTTCTATGACATTATCCTTAGTCTTAATCTATAAAAACAAAATTAACAGACAACAGACAGAATGGGAGAAAATATTTGCTAACTATGGAACTGATAAAGGATTCATATCCAGAACCTATAAATAGCTCAAGAAACTCAACAACAACAAGACCAACAATCCAGTTAAGAAATGGACAAAGGATTTGAACAGGTATTCTTTAAGAGAGGAAATTTAAATGGCCAACAGATACATGAAGAAATGCTTGGGATCACTATCCATCAAGGAAATCAAATAAAAACCACTATGAGATTTTCACCTCACCCCAGTGAGAATGGTTCTCAGAAATCAAGAAGCAATAAATGGTGGCTAAAATGTGGGGAAAAGGTACCCTGGTCCACTGTTGGTGGGATCATAAATTGGCACAGCCATTGTGAAAGCAGAATGGAGATAACATCAGAAGGCTGAAAACAGATATACCATATGACCTAGCCATCACACTCCTAGGAATTTACCCAAAGGAAATGAAATCAGCAGATGAAAGAATGATCTGTACTCCCGGGTCTATTGCAGCTCAACTCACAATAGCTAAGATATGGAATCAACACAAAGGTCCATCAACTGTTGACTGGATTAAAAAATAATGGTATACACACACACTATGGAATACTACTCAGCTATAAAAAATGAAATCATGTCTTTTGCAACAAAATGGATGCAACTAGAAACCATTATCTTTAGTGATATAAGCCAGTCTCCAAAAGACAGATGCCATATGTTTTCCCTGATCTGTGGTAACTAGGAGTACCTAAAATGTAATGTCTAGGAGTGAAATTCACATTTTAAACTTAATTGATTGCTTACAGCCCTGGTCTCTATTGTTGAGGAACAGTGTTTTTACTTTCTGCTATTTGTTGAACTCTTTACTCACTGTAGGGTTAGTCTTATGTGTATAAAGTAAAATGAAAATAAGTCTGTAAAAATTAACAGTGGGAATAGGAGAGGGAAGAGGAAGAATGGTGGGAGCATGGGTAGGAGGGATGGTAGGGAGGGAAGTATCACAATGTTCCTAAATCTGTATACATGAAATTCATATACCTTAAGTAAATTAAAAAAATACCAATGACACAAACTCTGGGTCTGTAATTTGGCAAGGCTATCTTCAGCATGTTGTCTCACAGTTCAAACCCTGTGTCTTCCAATCCCTTGCCTATCCCAGAGCCTGGTGCAAAGGAGGAATCGAGCTAGAACTGAAGCGTGATGATGCTTTCCATGGGCTTCTAACACTGCTGGTGGAGTCATCCTGCTTCCCCAGCATGAGAATTCTGCATGAGAATTCTGCTCAGAAAAGGAAACATTTCTCTGCTTCTTTTGATTTGCCTATTTTATCTTGTGGCTATATGATTGACAGTTGGAACTATTTACTGACTTTTTAATCTGTTTACACATTCCCACAATCCTTTCCTTAATCAACTTGATAGAACCTTAGGGTGATTTGAGGTGACTGAGCAGACAAAACTATTTGCTGAAATATACAACACAACCACAAGCAAAAGTAACTATTGTTTTTTAACTGTTACAACATGGGCAAAATACTTCCTCAACACTCACCCATGTCCTCTCCCTCTCTCTATACAAATACCTTCTGTTCGATATATGTATGTGTATACAGATGATACCTAAGCAAATGCATAGAAAATATGTAGTTCCAAGTGTGGACAACAAAAAATGGAATATTCAGACTAGAAAACAACAACAGCACATGTACATTATGACTTAATTTAGACATTCAAGAAATATTTATTGAGTGATAAATATGTTCCAGGTGCTATATTAGAGTTCAGGAATAAAATCATAATAAGACCCATTCCCTTCCCATAAAGGCTCTTAGCAGCCTGAAAGCTAGGGGAGAACACAGTCAAGTTATCCTTGGCTATAAAGTAATTCCTGGTTCAAGGTTAAATTCTTAAAATGTCACAACACACAGCAGGTAATTCAGTCTTAAGGGAAAGTCAGGGAAACCTTTATGAGTATAATGAGTAAGAGTTAACCTTACATGCTGACACACACACACACACACACACACACACACACACCAGCCATCATTAGCATGTACCCTGGTTAAATAAAGACAACTTATACAGATGATTTTCTTCCAAGGTATTCAAATAATTAATGAATGACCCTATTCTTGATATTCAAGAACGTCTGCTTAAGTGTACCATTTGATTCCCCAGCTTTGTTGATTAAAGGAGACAGTCAAATCACACAGTGCAAAGTCACCACAAACACAGTGAACAGTCAGGGGTCATGAAGGGGTGAATGCCTTGTGGCTGCTCTGCTAGTCTTCAAATCCTTCAGGGTGACAGTGTCTTTGATCCGTCTCCCTCTTAAAGGAGGAAGCCTGGAAATTCCTTAGAGGAGCATTTGATCTGTTTCTTGTGGGGAAGGTAGTCCTTCAGCTGCCACCCTCAAACATGCTGTGCTCTGCCCACTGGCGAAACCCAGGCTCCCAGACACATAGAGAACTAAAGAAGGTGCTGAGGAATGTGGCCAGCGGTTGGAGGGGCAGTCACGCTGTGGTATCCAATGGCAACCTAGGCTTGGGGACAAGCAACAAGAACAGTGAAGCAGCTCAGTGTCTGGGGGAAGCTTCAGTGAAAGGGGAAAAGGAGCTGGCTTGCTTGGGCTGCTAGGAGGAGATGAGGCAGGAGAGATTTCAGCCCAAGAAGACATCAGACTTCCTGACTTAAAGGGCCAGTTGCTGGGGGACCCAAAGACCCACTCTAATGCAAAGCAGATGTGAGACCACAAAACCTGGGTGCTGTAGGTAGTGAACTGTCTTTCTGGTAAAATCCATGAATAACCTGCAGTATATGACACAGAAGACAAATTGAAGGAGGGAAGAAAGTAGAGCTGATAACTACATTGGGATATATTAATTCTCTGATTACCGTAAACGCAAATCCCAAGGCATTCGAAAACTGTCTGTCTGATGGTAATATTTATATCCATTTAACTCTTTATTCTTTTAGACCTGTGTTGACTCTTTACTTTCAAACCACTCTGCTGGGTACTTTATACATAAAAACTTCAACAACAGGCTGTGACCTCTGGGGACAGTCTAGGGAGGGAAAAAGATGTGATCAACCTTTAATTCTACAACTGTTATTAAGCTATTAGTATTCAGCTGGAGAAAATGGAGCAATCTAATAGAATAATTACTAATCCTACTATAAACCAACTTTCCTGCAAACTCCAAGATGAAGTACACCAATATAAATACTTGCATTTCAGGCAAAATATAAGCTTACATAAAGAATGATTCATTTCTTTATGCACAAGGTCCTTGTTTTCTCTTATCACAGCAAAGTGTTGGATATGTGGATGGAGAGAAATATCTCATTTTATTGACCCAATACAGTCTATTTGGGACCTACTGATGCTGAACCATACCAGAAAGTTCTTTGAAAATGCTTCGTATTGATTTCATTTTAAAGGGGAACTCTTTGGTGAAGGCTAAGTTGGGCTTCGGGGAACAATGGGCATTGCTGGCAGGCTGCATAATAATGAATGGGTTCCTACTGAAATGAAATTGTTACTGTTCCTTTTGTCATTTACAATTGATTCATGCGCCACATCTGGCATTTTAATCTTAGCATTTGAGAGCCATTCCATCTTTCTTAAAGACACAAGAATTAGTCAAAGACAGTTAAAGATGGCACATTTCGAGCATAGAGCATAGCATCATTAAGAGTCCCATCTAGAAGTTTCCAAGGCTTAGGAATTGTCATTTGACAGTGCCCTGTGTGACATAGGAAAGGGTTTTTTAAGGCAGGCAATTTATGAATATAATCACATGTGCTTATGCATTATCAACAAGAATATATAATAGAAGTAACATTTTCCTAATGATACTTCCAAACGTCATAGATGCATTCTTAATTATAAATATATCCAAATCATTTTGTAATTAAAGTGATTTATGAGATTTATTTTTATAAAGTTGTATTACAAGTCACCATCTTATTTTCTTATCAGGAGCATTAAAAAAATTCCTAACAGGCTTTTTTCTTCTTTCTTTTTTTTATTGAGGGTGTTTTCTTACCTATCTGCGTGCAAGTTTTCAGACTTAAAAATATTCAGAATTCATTCCCATTTTCAGACCTTACAACACTGACCATTTTACACGATAGGGTTAAGAGTTATGCTTCGACTTTGGCCAAAGAATTGAACCTGAAGCATTCAAATGTTCAAATAAAATACCATAATTGGGTGTTAAATAATGAAAGAGGAATTCTGGAACTCTTCACAGGGAGATGATCCAGCCTGCCCACGTGTCCCCAGCGATGGTGTAAACCCTTTTGGCCGCTGCCTGACATCTTCAGGGTGTCATAAAAAGCCTTACTAAGGCATGTATTCCAAAGCAAACTGCACGGGTCACTTGCAGGCTGTGTTAAGTAAAGAATAAAAAATTTAAAACAAAAAGCCACAAAGACTTAGGAAAGCTCAGGAAGGGATGTGGCTGAGTTATTTTGAAGAGACTCCCTACATTATCCATGCCTGTCAAGCTATATTGCAGCCAGTAATTTCCATCTCTAAAGCAGGGATGAAGAAGTTCAGTTGGAAAAACTGTCACATTGACACACTCGAGGTGGAAAATCACCCGACTTACCTAATGCTATCAAAGGAGACAAGAGCACCTAGTCTCTAAAGTCACTCTGAACCTGAGAATTATCTGAGTGCATGTGCTACACTAGGATACTGTGTTGGACTCACAAAAAAAGTCATAAGCTTCTGTCTATGGGCATTGTTTTTTCTTCCTCAGGGGAAGAAAGCTGAGTAGTCTCCCTCTCAGTGCCTTCCTTTCTGAACAGACTTCTTGGTTCTTTAAGGTAGACTGGCACTACCACTTGGGTTAACATGTGGGATGGGTAAAAATGCATAAAGAATATTCAGTAGTTTATTTTAGGATATACAGCAATTTACATGCAAGAAATTAGAAAATCTAATGATGACAAACATATATAAAGGGAACCAAAGCGGGTTAAAAAAGCTTGGGTTTACACGTATGATTTCATTTCTAATTTCAGGACTGGAGCTACCGTGACTTCCACCAGGATCTTCCTCCTCTTTGCCCCCCTGCTCAGGCCCTGGGATGTGTTGGCTAACCTCACCAGGTTCAGGAATTTCTTGGACATACTCTGACTGTCCAACTGCTCTACCCCATTTCTTACTCTGTACTTTTTGAGGGTACAACAGGCTGATCAACAAACTGGTCCTAATGGCCTGCATCTTGGCAATAACAACAACTATGTTTCCACAATGGGCTTTGACATGCTGTTTAGTATTGAAAACTTCAACCCAGAGAAAGATTTTGAAGATCTCCAAATAAGTTTGCCCATGTAGAACTATCCAAGTGAAATCCATGCACATGGCAAGGTTTTGACATCCTTGGCCTAGACAAACTTAAGTCATTTTATAAACATTTATAGAATGCGTATGATCTGTCAAATGGCCCAGTCCAGGGATAGTGCCTTGCGCAAAATTGGCTAAAGTCCTGGCCTTTATGAACCTTAAAATCTAGTGAAGATAACAGACAATAAACAAAATATATGAATGATAACTGGTAGTAATATACTGCATATAAACCACACATATGTTGGGTAGTAATAAGCAGATGATTTGGAACACTTCTAAGTTTTACAACCAAATCAAAATGAAAGGAAATAAGCCCAATTTTATTTTCCCCTTTGTAACATTATTGGAAACAGGGCAAGAGGAGCCAAGTATAGCCAGTAAAATTTTAAGTGTTCAGAAAACTCATCCCAGCATTTAGAGACATCAATTAATATTTTAATCAGAGTTTTATTTTATTTATTTGAATGGCAGAGAGAGAGAGAGAGAGAGAGAGAGATCTTCCATCCACTGGTTCACACCCCCAGATGACTCCAATGGCTGGGTCCAGGCCAGGCTCTACCAGGTCTCCCACATGGTTGCAGAGAAGCTAGCATTGGGGCCATCTTCCACAGCTTTTCCCAGGCCATTAGTAGGGATCTGAATTGGAAGCAGAGCAGCCAAGACTCAAGCCGGTGCCCATATAGGATGCTGGTCTCACAGGCAGCTGCTTAACCTGCTATGCCACAAGCCAGCTATCATTAATTAATTCTACAGCTTTTCAGTATCTATTACTAAATGCCAGTTTCTATGTTATCAGTTGAGATCTGGATATAGGAGTGGATAAAAGAAAAAAATCCCAGCCCTCAAAGGGAATGTGTTTGAATTGTAAAAGCCATCCATAAATCTCATTATGGTGGTACTGCAATGACTGAGATGTTTTGTTTCTCAATAAGGATGACGATTTTAAGATATGTTCATAAGGTCTCTGATTCTACTTCCTTCACGAGGTGGAGCCCGACTCCATTCTCACTGAATAGATCCAGCGACTCACTTCTAATGAGAAGAACTTACAGTGTGCAACCTTAGAATGACTCAGGAAAGTCACCATGGCTCCCTGCTTGTCCCTTTGCTCTCTATTAGATCATTTGCTCTGCAGAAGCCAGCTGTCATGTTGGACATAATGAGAAACTGAGGCCTCCTGCCAAAAGCCATGTAAATGAGCCAACTTGGAAGCACATCCAGCCTTAGGCAAGTTTTCATTTGACTCTGGCCCATATGATACATTGAATGCTGCCTTATGAACGAACACGAGCCAGAACCAACCAACTCAACTACTTCTGGATTCCAGGCCCTCTGAACCTATGTCAAGACAATCAGTATTTGTGTTTTAAGTAGATAACAGAAAATGCAATCAGTGTGTGTGGAGAGAGAAAAACTTATGAAGACCAACTGAAAGTGACAAAGAGAGAGGGTGAGAAGAAAAGCACACAGAATCCTTGCAGTAAGCATATATTTTCTTTGCAGATGTTCACTGGAATTTACAATCACTACTCCATAGCAACTTTTCCCAGTTAACCAAAATGGCTACATGGATTCCAAAGATAAATGCCGAAGAGCTACAAATTTGTGTGAAAGTTAAATGAGGACCTGTGTCTGCATATTTGCTGCATAAAAGGATGGTTTCCAGGAGGGTCTTTGAGGGAAGCGAGCAGATGAGCATGGACCCATTTATTGGGTTAACATAGTCAATGGGTTGACAGAGGATGGTCAACATCATGAGTTTGTACAACTTCCGGGAAGGGGAGGAGGACTATGCCTTTGAATGAGTTGCTGCTTTGAAACAGGTAGGACAATTTGAGTAGCTCTAGATGTTGGGGATGAGAAGCAAGTGGTGGATAAAAACGGGCAGGGAGAAAGGCCAGGGAAAAATTGCAGGGTGTGGTGACAACAAATTCTAAGAATGAATAAAATGAATACTCAAAGTAAAGCTTTACATAAGAGGTTTAAGACAGGTCAGATAGTTATCAATTTTTATGCTTAACAAACATGTTTAACTATGCAGGGAAATAAACAACATTCTGGTTTGATAAATAATTTGAGGAGGTGATAAAGAAAACCCATTTCTGGCAACTCCAAATTACCCTTATGGTCTGTTTGCTTAGCTGAGCAAAAATTACTAATTATTCTTTAAAATTTCAAGGGCTTGCCTTGTTAAAAAATAAAAGAAGTATGAAATATTTGATCTTTCAACAAGACAGATTAATGGTGCTGAAAAATTCTAGCTATCAGGAATGCCCGGAAGCACTTTTTAAATTTTTTATCTATATCAAAGAGGAGATCCAAAGATGGAAACCATTATCCAAGTAACTCCTAAAATTAGAGCATTTGAAAATATCCTTTGTGCTCTGTCTGAATCTTAAATAGAGGAATATTGACTACAACTTCACCTCCTTGTTTCTATAACTGTGGGGTGGAGGTTCTAAGCTCATGGTGAGAAAGCCAGAAATAAAATTAGGAAAGGATTTTTCTTCAAAATGTTGATTTTTAACTTGAAACTGGACAAAGGAAAATAACATGACTATGTTATAAGATAAAGATAATAATGCTATATACGGGTAAGAATTCATGGATGGCACGCTTCACATAAGCATGCCAATGTGCAAAGTATGAAAAGAAAGATGGCAGCACTCAAAAAGATGGTTAAGAAAAGCGCAGTGTTGCGATGGGGGAACGACCTGAATAACAGTTTTGTAACAGAGGAAATTAGCTGCCTAATACATTATTTCAGAGACAGGAATGCATTCCTGGTCACCTGGAGCTTATAGGAGTGCTTGTACTGCACTTAGAAGGCTCTGCCCCGTCCTCACTGACTACACACTGCCTGTCAGCATGACCCCCGGCTTCACTTATTATTATCTCACCTTACTGTAAAACTGACTTCTTCCATTAACAGTTTGCTTCTCTGTTATTTATGCAAAATCTCCTTTTCCTGCAAACACATTCATACCTAGGTAATTTACTACCTTTTGGGGGAGGTGTCAGTTTCCTTGGGGATCTAAAAAGCACAAGTATGTGTGAAAGAATACTCATCAGTATCCAAAAGCTTTGCCCTGCAGACAGCTCAATTTAAGAAGGCTGATTTTATTTTTCTTCTAAAAATTTTGAATAGTCTTAACACCTTGACTTAGATCAGGTGGGTTAGAAGTATCTTAAGCCTCTAGTACTTCCAGTAAGCCTAAAAGTAGATACAGCTTTACGCAACTTAGGAATCACATTCAGAACATATTTTCTGTTTCTTTGACGGAACGAGGACTTGCCTTTTAATTTAAAAACTCATTCAGAATTTCCTTAACATTTGGAATTAGAAAGTATAGATGTGTATTCAAGTTTCTGAAGAAACAGCAAACAAAACTTGTTAAAAAGAGCAAAATATGATGTGCATAACATTGTATATGTGAAATCCATGAAACCTATTCTCGTGATGTAAATAAAAATAATTTTAAAAGACCAAAACGAAAAATATTTTGTGGCTCCCATTTGATGGATTTGCTATAGTCACTTCTGTCATAGCGTCACTATTTAAAGAAAAAAGTTTTCCATTTTGAAGTATTTCAATTAATCTACACTATGATAAATTAAATTCCTCTCATGAAGGAATGAGAAGTCTTTCATTTCACATTTCCACCAGCTCTCCTTTTCTAATTAAAGTTTCCAAAATAATCTTATATGTAATAGGATTTAAAATCCTTAATTTATCATTTTGTGTCAAAATTCCCCAAGCACGAGGATCATTTTCCAACTACGTAACGTTCATGCAAGGTGAAGTTGTGTGTTTTTAGGGCCTAGTCCTGTCTCATTGCTTCCAGTAGCTTCAATACCATGTGTCTTTTAAGTGAGACCACGAAGATCACAGAATGGACATCCAGAATGAAGGGTTCCTTTCATCCTTTGCAGCACCAATTCCCTGCAGCCTGTTCCCTGTGCTGAACCCCATGGAACACACACAAATTCACCTTTCAATCATTTGTGTGGGTTAATGACACTGAGTAATAGCACATTAGCAAAGTGCCATTCCAGATACCAGCCAGGCATGCCAAACAGATAATCTGACAATCGTTTCAGATTCATTTTCCACGAACAGAAACACTGTTCAGGCTTATTAACTGGCAAATCTGCATAAGGCATAACATAGAGCACAGGGCGTCCATTAAAAGTAGCAATCAATCTCATTAATGTAATTTACAAGGATATTTGGCCCATTCTATTGTTGTAAAATCTAACATAAAAAAATTCTTGCTCAACAAGCTGCCGTTTACTTGCGGTAAATTTCCATCATGTCCCTTATGCTCCACTGAAATAAAAGGATCATAAATCGGTTAATAACAAAACTGCTATTCAAATATCTTATATTTTGCTGCCAATGCTACAGAGCATTTGGAATTTAACTCTTAATGTGTTCCTCAAAATGTCATGAGATGAGAGACTCATCCAATAACTCGTGCCAATCCCTCCTCTTCTGTGTTTTATTACCTTCTCACAGGTTACCTTAAAACTTCCCCTAGGAACATGTGATCAGGAGCTGCCACATTCAGAATATCAGCAACCTAGTTTTAATAAAGACACACACTTGCTTAAGATTTTTGTCACATTTCCTTCCATGGTATCTCGAGGTCCTGTTTTATTTTCATATCTGTGAAAAGGAAGCTGAAGTCACTCTTGTTCAGTTTAGCAATATAATCCCTTTTTGACTCTTGAGAAACGAGCTGCTGCTTTTTGTTTTATGAACACTATTTTATATTCTTTTCTCTTTGGGCTGGGAAATTTCCCTGCATAATACTCAGATTTTGTAGTAATATCAAATTCCACCTAGATTTCATCTTTCATAATGGTTTAATTTTCTTTCATGTTCTCCTGATAACAGGTGTAACTCATGTTAAACTGAGGTGACCTGTCTTATGTATTCATTTCCCAGAAGGCCATAGTGAAAGGAAGTCTTATTAGAGTTGGTCACATAAAGGTAGATTTCCAAAGGCAATGACTTATGCTGAATTTGCTTAGGAAATACTAAGATCTCCAGGCCTTTGCGCTGGACTCCAAATCCAGTATCATTTGCACTGAAAACCTCTATGGAGGGTGACAGAGCTATAAATGACTTCATTATGGGACAGTGAGGTCAGCACAGAGTCTCAGAATGTCAGAATTTTAAAAGGGAAGTGTTTGTTAGGATAATAGTTCCCACCTGATGATCTGGTTCTGTTCCGGGCTGAATCCTTGAGATGGATTATTCAACACGGGTAGGTTACAATCACAAAACACATTTTTCTTCAGCTTTCAATTTTCTCAGTGTTGAGGACACTGGTATTTTATTTAATCAAGTACCCTGCTTATATCACCTAAGCCTTCAGTGATGAATTTTTCCTTCAATTTCTCTGTACCTGCTATTTTCCTTACATTCAGAAATTATTATTATTTTCCTACTTTTTTCATATCACACAGAAATGTGCTTTCATTTTTCACAACTTGTTTGCCTCCTGTGACTGTCCTGCAGCCACCGAGTTGAAAGGTTGAGATAGATCAAACTGGGCATATGACTATGTACATATGCATTCACAGGCACTTATATACACATAATACATATATACATATGTAGATATGCATAAATAAGTACACACAATTTAAAAAAAATTATGTCTTTACTTGAGAGGCAAAAAAGAAAAGAAAAACAGAGTGAGAGCTCCTGTCTTCAGTGTCACTGCCCCAATCCCTGCAATAGTTGAGGCAGAGCTGGGGCTAAATCTGGGAGCCAGGAACTCAGTGTAGGAGTCATGAGTGGCAAGCACCTAACTACTGGAGCCACCATTGCTGACTCCCCTGGTGCACATTAACAGGAAGTGTCAGCCAGGAGTTAGAGCAGGAACCAAACCCTGCTAGTCAGACAGAGGACGCAGGGCTCTTACTCAGTAGGGTAAATGCATGCTCCTTTTTAAACAAATACATTGTCATTTATATCTTTAAGATGCTGCTGAAAAAACGGATTGAAACCAATACCTGAGGGGCCAGATAACTGTGGAAACTAACTTGATTATATATAAATAAAAGTATAAAATGAACGTAAGGATAATAAGAACAATACTTGGACTGTAATGTACAGCTTAGCAGATTCTGGACCAGAATCCCAGGAGCTCCTCTTGTACTGTCTTCAGTCACCTCTCACCACAAGTGTAGGCCCCACGCTGACTTCTAATGCTACACATTGCTTTCCCAGTTTGTGAACTGTTTAAGATTGCTTTACAGCACTTGGTATAAAATAAGCATCACTCTATCTATGTTATCAAGCACATTTGTGTTGATTTTCTCTCCTTGTATTGCTCCACTTCCAAGCCCATTGAAGCAGGTGCCTGCAGTCTCTTGTCTTTACCAGAGCCTGCTGTGTGTGCTAACCAGCAGCTCTGCCAAAGTGATCATGGGTTCTACCTCCTGCTCTGCTCACTTTCAGGTCAAATGTCTGATCTTTCCAGAACAGGAACAAAAGATCTAGTCTTAAATTAAAAAACATGTGTCTTTATGATCTCTCCTATTTCTTAAAATTCATGTATTTATATAAGAGACATGGTGCCAGAGTTGTGGTGTACCAGACTGGTGTGCCACCAGCAACGCCGCCATCCCATATGGGTGCTGATTCAAACCCTGGCTGCTCCACTTATGATCCAGCTCCCTGCTAAAGCAGTGGAGGATGGCCCAAGTGCTTGGGCTCCTGCACTAATGTGGGAGATGCAGACGAAGCCTCTGGCTCCTGGCTTCATCCAGGCCTGGCTCTGGCTGTTGCGGCCATTTAGGGAATGAACCCGTGGATGGAAGATTCTCTCTCTCACTCTGTAACTCTTGACTTTCAAGTAAATAAATCTACAGGGAGGAGGCAGGGTGGAGGAGAAAGAGAGAGAGCACGAGAGAAATCCTCTATTGCTTTACTCCACAAGTGCCTGCAACAGACAGGCCTGGGCCAGGCTGAAGCCAAGAGCCTGCAACTCAGTCTGAATCTCCCACATAGGGGCAAGATCTCAATTCCTCGGGCCAACACTGCTGCCAACTAAGGTCTGCAATGGCAGGAAGTTGGATTCAGGAGCCAGAGCCAAGTCTGGAAACCAGGAATTCCAACGCAAGGTAGATGTCCTAAATGACATTTTAGCTGCTACGGTAGAAACACTCTCAACGCTACTCTGCCCCTGACTTAAGGATGACAAGAAACTCCAGGGACTCCACCAAGCAGCCACATTCCTGAGGCAAACGTGTGAACAAGGCATCTGAGTTCAAGACCCATCTGGGGCATTGCATAAGTCATTAGCCATCTCACTTGTGCTTTAACCTTCCAGTTCATAAAGGGGAAGCAATAGCAACACCCAGCACCCAACTTGGAGGCTTGCTAAGACACCTAAATGAGGGTGCACCTTAAAAATGACTGGTGCAGGTACACTTTCAGCTGACAGGTCTCTTCAGTTCTGCGTGGTGGCGCTCACTCAGAATTTAAAGTCACAAGGTTTCCAGCAGACAAAACATGTAGCATCATCAGGGTACTCCAAGTCATGGTCTCCTTAAACTCACACAAGGATTTGTAAAACTAGTCTTCTCATACCAAAATAAACAGCTAGCCTCCTGGGAGACCTTAGCACTTACTAGTAACTACCTCGTCAGCTTTTCCTCCTGTTAGAAATACATACACACATACATACATACATACATACATACTGAAAAATTTGTTTCTTGCTTAACCCTGCATCAAAACTATTACCAACTCATTCATTAGCTAATGGACAGAAAGAGATCTGAGGGCAAGCAGCAAGTCCCCACTGCATTTCTTAGAGCCATAAAAGGTTTATAAAACTTCTTGTAACTATTTCAAGCACAGACCATGCTTACCTTTATTACTATGTGCTACCAAGTACTGGCCAATATTCCTAGTTGGGTAAATAAATGAATGAAGACTGCATGCTGCCTTATAATTACTTTAATGAGGCTTATTTTATGTGTTTTTATTAATGCTCAGTCACTTCAGTTTTGTCCAGCTCTTTCCTTCAAAGATACCATTTGATCTATCTTTGTTTCTTGGCCTTCCCTTTTAAACACATCCTGTCTAGCAGGAGAGAACTTCCCTCTGGGATCATTGCAGATTGCTCCAGTAATGAGCTCTATTTTCAGCTGCTGGCCAGGTTCTTTTTCTTCAGATCTTTGATTCATGGATTAGTTTCTCCGTAAATATTTCTGTTTGAAACCAGTTGGCATCCAGTCTTTGTAGAGTCTTGAAAGGGCTGCTATCCACCCTCACCACAGGGTACTTTGCTGTCCCAGAAGAATGTCACAGTTTGGGGAGGACAGATCCTGAGCTATTTACTTTGCTCCAGAAGATGCTGGTAGATCACGCGGAAAACATTACACAAATTCCATAGTATCTCTAATACCCAGGAGAAAAAGAACTTTTTAGAAGTGGGTGTCCACTGCCTTTTTTCAGAGATTGTTTTCTTGATCTCTATTATTTTTTATAAATTTAAAAGCACAAACAGCTTCATATTTTGCTATACATCGTACACTAACCAAAATATAAAATGTAGATAAAAGAAAAATGTCAGGTGAAATACACTTTGCAAAAAGTGGAAAGCAGCCAATGGAGTGAGAAGGGCCTAGGCTTTGGAGCCAGGCCTGAGTTCAAATCTATGGTCTTTACTAGCAATGGGACCTTGGGCACACTTTTCATAGTCTCTGAAAGATGGTCTCCTTATTCACTGAGTAAGAACAGTAAGATGTGAACTGCAATTTGCTGTGAAGTTGAAGTAATGGCTTAGTCTTCTTGTGTGTTATATGTATTAATTTGCATATAATGACAGACTAAGCATTCAGTAAAAGTAATTTGTTACTAAGTCAGGAACTCTCTTGGTGTGTTTGTGCATTTTTCTCAAAAAAATCTTAATATGGATTAGTTTGAGATGGTACTTTGTCTGATTCAGATCAGAGCCAAGCTGATCACATACAATGTTAGTATTGTTTTGACACAGGGTTCCAAAACTTTTCTGAAAAAACAATGTTACCCTTAAGAAAGGTACATAACTGCTTTTACTACTAAAATTAATAGTTGTGCAATACTAAATAATTTCTATTATTGCAGTAAGAATCTTTCCATTTGATCTTTTCAATCCTGGGAGGAATTTATACTGTTTTGATTCTTGCTTTACAGATAAGAAAAAACCATGCCTAGTCGTGATTAAATGACTCCTCAAGGTCACCCATAACATTTGGCCCAGGTCTGACTGCATCTTTTCCACAGCCTCGTATAAGGAAAAGTAGTCTCACCAAAATTCATCCTCTTTGACACAACCATAATCTAAATTATGACAGTTTGTGATCATGTGTGCATGTGTGCCCAAAACAGAAAGAGACAGCAAGAGAAATAGAAATCAATTTTAACTAGCATGAAAATGCCAAAAGCTAGCTATTTCAATGATTAAGTTAGACTGCTGATACATTTTGGGAAGGAGCAGATAGATATAGGTGTAAAGATGTAGGAAGTTGTTTTTAAAGACATGTATGTCACAGCCTGCCTACTGGCTGTGACATAAATTAGGCTCCCCCTTAATTTTTATTATTAATATATTTTCATTTAAAAAATTTATTTACTTGCAAGGCAAAGAGACAAACAAAAATACAGACAGGGAGAGCAAGCTGCCATCCACTGGTTCATTCTCCAAGTACCTGTTACAGCCAGGGGTGAACCAAAGCTTAAGCTGCCAGCTGAGAGCAGGGAAATTGATTCTGGTCTCCCCTGTAGGTCAAAGGAACCCAACTGCTTGAGCCATCATTGCAGCCACCTAGGATCTGCATTGATTGGAACCTGAAGTCAAGGGCCAGAGTCAGGTGTGTGATCCTGGCACTCCTGTGTTTAACACAGGTGTCTTAACCATCAAGCAAACCACCTACCCTAGGTTCCCTCCCAAGGTCTCCTTTGGACAAATGATTTTATCATTTTTTTTATGTCATACTGAACAGTAGACCACAAATCTGGAAACATGATTGACTGGTGAAGGTTAAACTATGAAATCAATATAAAAGAAATCAAAGCAAAGAAAGTGATGGAACAGACATAAGCCTCAGCCATTCTTGCACATTGCCCAAAAGATAAACATTGGAATGTATTCCTTGCCCTTGAATCTCAATTGGGTCTCATACCCTATTGCCTTCATATCCCATCCTCCACAGCCACCTGCAAGACCAGCTGCTGAGAACACTTGAAAGACCAGTTCCAGGAATTCCCCTCTGCTTGATGCCCCCTAACCTGGACCCCCATCCCCAGCCCTCCCCAGCCCCTGGGGGTCGAGGCCTTCTGCCACCTGTCCCATCGTGTGCACGTGCACAGTTGGCCACCCACCTCTGCAAATTTATTTTCTCTGAATAAACTTGGTCTGGCTGTAAATTCATACACCGCCTCCTCTCTATTTGGTGCCTCTTTTCCTAACATTTTGGTGCCCCGTGTGAAGAGGCACCAATCTGCAACTATCTTCCTAACAGAAAAAGCTTAACATTCCTCTTCTTTCCCCCAGAAACCTTTAATTTAAGGTCTACAAACTTCATGCTTTTCACACATACAACTTTAGGAACATAGTGATTCTTCACACCCTACCCACTCACACTCTCACCCTTCTTCCTCCTTCCTCTCCTATTCCTGTTCTTACTTTTTTACTGAGATCTATTTTCAATTAACTTTACACACATAATATTAACCCTACACTAAGTACAGAGTTAAACAAATTATATATATATTTATATATGTATGTATGTATATATGTGTCTATCTATATGTCTATCTATCTACTGTTCCTCAACAGTCCAGTATCTATCTATCTATCTAGCTAGCTAGCTAGCTACTGTTCCTCAACAGTCCAGTCAATGGCTGTTCAAAGTCATAGCATCTCAAAGTGTCAATTTCTCTTCTATAGATTACCTTTTAGGTACTCTACTACGTAACATTACATTTAAGAGATTCCTGATGCCCAGACAAAAAGATTTATGTGATAATATTGACATATATAAGGGAAACAAGTCAGTGTAAGAGGAAATTAATGTGGACTGAAGAAAAGGAAAGATCTTGTGGGGCCACTCCAGGCATTGTTCAGGCCTAAAGCATCATGGTCTAGCAGAACGGGTCATTCCCATGTGAGGAGGAAGATGCAGGTGGTCAGAGCTCAGCACCTTTCATAATCAGCATTCCCTCCAATGCCCTTGCCCTGGTCCACAGGCACCAAGCAGCCTTCTCAAAGGCTGTGTGACAAACAGCACATCGGGGTTTTTTCCCTCTATTTCACCAAACCCCTGCTCCATGTGAACTTTATCTAAATGTAGCGTAATACTGGGTTTGTAAAAAGCATGGTTCTTGTGCATAGCCTCTTGACACACACTCGACAGACGCCTTTGCTGTTCACACTGAAGAGCAAGTACTTTAGTACTACAAACACACACTATACTTATGAGCAGAGGCTTGGGAGGTAGATTACGGGGGTTGGAATCCCAGCTTTTACTTGTCATGTGACTGGGACCAAATTACATAGCCTCTTTCTAGGACCACTAAGAGTACCTACTTTATGCCCTGTTATGCAAATTAAATCAGTTTAGCAATGTAAACAGCTTACAACAGTATATAACAAAGACTAAGTGCTCAACACATTTCAACTATTATTTGGTGTTATTAATATTGTCAGTCTTTTTGCACACCCTTTCTATACAGATGCTCTTCTCTTTCCCTCAGTGCACAAAGGGCTTGTATCCTGATCAACTCATCATAAGCTGAAAATATGGTAAGTTGTGTGTGTGGGTGGGGGGGGTGGCATTTGGACCTTCTCTGCATCACACATGGGAGTGCCTGGGTTTGAGTCCCAGCTCCACTTCCAGTTCCAGCCGGCTGCTAATGCACTCTGCTGGAGGCGGCATGTAATGGCTCTAGTACTTAGGTCCCTGCTACCTATGTTAGAGACCCAGATTGAATTCTGGGCTGCTGGCTTAGCTCTAGTCCAGCCCTGCCTGTTGTGGTCATTTGGAAAGTAAGCCATCAAATGGCAGATCTTTCCCTATTAGACTGTCTCTGAATGTGTGTTGTATATGTGTATGTGTGTGTGTGCCTGGGTTTCAAATAAAAAGAAAATAATAAAATAAAAATTTTAAAGAAGTTACTGTAAGTCAAAAATGCATTTAATACAGCTAACCTATCAAGATCCTAACACTTTAAGAATTACTTGTTAATTCCCACGATTGCATGGCTTGCTGGGAGTTGTGACTCACTGCTTTACCACATATCGCTAGATTAGAAAAAATCACAATTCAAAACTCAAAGTTTGGTCCCACTGAGTGCATATGCCACCATTGTATGATGGAAACTCTTAAACAGGCAACTGTCTCTACTGACTACCTCTCCTATGTTTTTACTTTAGTTTCTCCCATCGCTCCATTCATTTTGGTTAACATCGCCTCTTCTTCCTGGTAACACACTACCAGTGAGGACTGAGCCTTCCTCCATGTGCCTGTGTTACTAAGCTTCCTCTTCAAAGACAAAGAGAAAAGGCAATCATATTTCTTGTTTCCCACAGCTACTTTCACTGAGATCATTCAACAATGCATCTTTTAATATCTGTATTACTGGGCATTTATTTTCCATAATCAGCTACTGAGATCTTAGACATTCTACTCATTTCAGTAGTTTGGGATTGCTTCAATCCACTATATATCCCTTCTGTCATTTTCAGAGACTATAGTGTTCATGCTGACGACCCTTCTAATATCTTGTAGTGTTTCAATTTCATACCCTTATTGTAGATTACACTGATATTGTTGCTCCCTGGTAAGCACTTTAATTAGCCTGGATTGATGTAGAGGTTTCTTCTTTACTCAATACATTTGATTATTTAACTCTGTCAATGATAGACACGGCAGACTCTGATGTCTAAAATCCCAAATCATATTTCATTTGAACATCTACCTTTAGGAACTATGGGATGCATAGCTGCCTCCTTATGTTGATTTGTATGGAAATGTATTGATTTTTATTTTCCAGGTTATTTTTCATTTCAAATACTGTTTCCCATTATTTATATAGACATATAATGGATTAGATATATATGTTCTTTTTTGTTTCTATTTTTGCTTAGAAAATTGGGTTCATTGTTCCTATGTGGGCTTGGATGATAAGGAATTTTAGATCATTGGACAGATTATGCTGGGTCTGTATTAAAGATCATGCCAGAAATAAGTGATATCTTCCCCTAAGTAATGATGCTTATATGCAGCCAGGACTGAAGTCTTGTGGTGTAAGCCACAGCAGAGGGTAGAAACTATGTGCTCAGGATTACACTCTGTTACTTACATGAACATCTGAAATAACATTGAGGTTCTGAACCTAACAGCAAAACCCATGAAAGATCCAAAATGGCAAATTTAATGCCTTTAACAGAGACAACAAGTCCTCATATTCATAAGGAGTATCTTAGTTTATGAGAAAGCCAAGAAAACGAGTGTATATATCCCCCCCAAAACCACCCTCTACCCTCCAAATTATTTACTTTCCATGGATGTGATGGTTAAATTTACATGTTAACTCAACTAGGTCAATGAATGTCCAGATATCTGGTAGCATTTTATTCTGACTATGCCTATTAGGATGTTTCTACATGAGATTAACATTTGGATTCATAGTTGGGCAACTCATATAACTTTCTTCAAAATGAGTGGGTCGTATCTAATTTGCTGAAGGCCTAAGTAGAACAATAAGGTTGGAAGAGAGAGACTTTTCTCTCTCTTCTTGAATATCTTTGACCTGAGACATCATTCATCTGCTCCCTTTGGACTTGGACTCAGGCTGGACATCACATCATTGGTTCTCCTGTTTACCAGGCCTTTGAACTCAGATTAGAACTATACCGTCAGCACCCCTGGGTCACCACCTTGCTGACCGCAGTTTTGGGGACTTCCCGGTATCTACAATCCTGTGAGCCAGTTCCTCACAATAAGTCTCTTCATGCTTATGTATCAAATTGATTCTGTTTCTCTGAATACTGACATCCAAAAGGGATTTAATTACCTCTTAGGTACTTACTATTTTTCCATATCAGTTACCTAAAGCATAGTTGCCACGACCTTAGAATTGAGCAATAAAAGCTACCATTTGCACATATATATGATGGAATCTGGTTGAAAAATTTCTCAAAGACCACCCCCTGTCATTTTTCTGCCATTGTACACAGCCAACTCATTATGCTGCAGATGAAAAAGAGGGAGGGCAGCATGTTAACATGACCACAATGGAATTCACTGGAAGAACAGCAGGGCGCTCCATGAATTCCCACAAGGCAGCCCTTTATAAGCACCAGCCCATTCCTACCCTGTTTTCAAGACCTCCTGCTAATAGCAAATGCCTTGGTTTGGGTTCTGGTATATTAGACTGTCCACTGGCAAGGAACTCAAGTTCCATTCAGGCATAATAAATCATCAGTCTCATGCTAGCATATAATTCACCCAGACTCCCTTCTGTCTTCCCTTTGACAGTTCATCTCCTGTCAAGTGAATGAAAAAGATCTTCATTTTGCAAGTATTAAAGTCAAATCAGCACTTTTCCCATTGTCTTTATAATTCTTTTCTCTATTTTGTAAATACTCTAAGAATGTAAAGGTGATATGAATAACATAGATGCATATTTTTCTGTTTATCATGTTAATAGGGCAACTGTCCACTAGAAACATTCTAATTTTTAGAAGAATATGACTTCAACACATAAAATGGAACCTGAGCATCCTTCACTTAAAAAATTACTATTACATTCTGAAAACAAATCTAATAAAGAGACAGATCCATTCCTAATCCTGTGTTGTCCTCTAATGAATTCAACTTGACTCAGAAGCCACACTAAAGAAGCTCCCCAAATCAGGTCTCTGCAGTCCTGTGGGGTTCCATCTCCCCAGTACAATCTTGCAAGAGCATCCTGGTACCCCATGTTTGGCTGGGAGATCTCATTTTTACTGTTTTCAACTGGGATTCTCATTAAGCATAGGGCACAATCATGTGTGAATGAATTCAGCAATACCCTCAAGAAAGAAAGAAAAAGGGCAAGGAGAAAAAAGAAGTCAGTACTTGATGAATAGTACATGATGAACAAGTTAATTATATAGAGGAAATGAGATTCCTGATAACAGGCTTTTTAGGACAGCCCATTCATTCATTCATATTTTGTCAGCCATTCAGTAATTTTGAGCAGAGGAGTGATATGGGCTGACTCATTCAAATGATGCTTGTTGGCTGTTCTGTTGATTCCCTCATCGCAAGGAAGGGATGCAGTATCCAAAACCAAAGTAAGAGAACTTAATGAGGGCTCAGCAGACCCCAGTACCCCCTTTTTAGTCTGGTCATATGGGATGGTGCATTTCCCAGCCCCTTTGCAGTTGGGTGGGGCTGCAGGAGACAGGTGTGGGGCAGTGAAATGTGCTGTTAGTGACATGTCACTTCTACGTAACTGTTTAGGTTTCCCCAGTCCCTGCCTTCTCCAACTGCTTCCACCTTGGGGGTGGCATATCCTTTGTCACCCTGGATCCTTAAGAGACTTAATATATGCTATATTGATCTTCTGCATATAAAGATAATTGAAAATGAATCTTGATGTGAATGGAAGGGGTGAGGGAGCAGGAGATGGGAGGGTTGTGGGTGGGAGGGAAGTTATGGGGGGGAAAAGCCATTGTAATCCATAAGCTGTACTTTGGAAATTTATATTCATTAAATAAAATTTAAAAAAAAAGAAAGACTGTAAGATGCTTCCCTGGGTCCTCCTTCTGTCTTCCCAACTTAAAGTAGACATTTATGAACAAAATATACACCATTGGGGATCGGCATTGTGGCATAACAGGTCAGGCTGCCGCCTGCAATGCCAGCATCCCATATGGGCACTGGTTCAGGTCTTGGCTGCTCCACTTCCCATTTAGCTCCCTGCTAATATGCTTGGGAAAGCAGCAGAGACTGGCCCAAATCAGTTGGAAGATCTATATCCCACTCTCTCTTTCTGTACCTGTGCCTTTCAAATAATTAAAATCTTTTACACACACACATACTTTGTGTGTGTGTGTTAAACCACTGAAGTTTGGAGAGTTGAGAGTTATCTCTGCTAAAGTTTAACCTGTTGTGACAAAATCAGCTCTTTAGGAAGTGTTACAATCAACTCAGTTGTGAGATGACAGTGGCTTGGACCCAGGTTATCATCAGTGTAGGTGAGATTCTTAAAAATTTTGAAGCTAGGCCGGCGCCGCGGCTCACTTGGCTAATCCTCCGCCTTGTGGCGCCGGCACCCCAGGTTCTAGTCCCGGTCGGGGCACCGGATTCTGTCCCGGTTGCCCCTCTTCCAGGCCACCTCTCTGCTGTGGCCAGGGAGTGCAGTGGAGGATGGCTCAAGTCCTTGGGCCCTGCACCCCATGGGAGACCAGGATAAGTACCTGGCTCCTGCCATCGGATCAGCGCGGTGCGCCGGCCGCAGCACACCGGCCACGGCGGTCATTGGAGAGTGAACCAACGGCAAAAAGGAAGACCTTTCTCTCTGTCTCTCTCTCTCACTGTCCGCTCTGCCTGTCAAAAAAAAATTTTTTTTTGAAGCTAAAGCCAAATCATTTGGCTGATTCCTCTTTATAGCAAATTTATTAAATTTTAAAATTATTTTTAGATATGAACCCACTTTCTACACTTCTGTCTTTGGTAAAAAAAAAATTTAATAAATAGCAAATAGGTTCCACTTAAGTATACATAATCTCTTTGGGTGACATAATTCCCTTAACTAACATAGTAGTGAATATCTGACACTTGTATTTCACCTTCATTTTAGTGGGATAACATTTTTTGAAAGAATATCAATTTCTATTTAGTGGAAACTGATATCATTAATTGTATGTTCTGACAACAATTTCTGTTAAGAAGAGACCTGCTTTTGGATACTCATTTCACTCACCTCTACTGGGAATGACTAAGAACCTTACATAAAGACAGACTACGGCAGCCTCTATTCTTTTAGTAAGGCCATATGAGGCAAAGTTGCTCCTACAGTTAAAGACGTGTCTGATGTTGAATATCTTAAACTCGTTTTTAAGCAAACATAAAAATAAATAAAAAGGTGATGCCTGAGAACACACACTAGGCATTTGATGAATGCCTACTGATATCTTGATGAAATAAAGAAGCTCTTAATCTTCCTAAGGTCAATGCCCCCTGCCTTAAGAAAACCACAGTATAATGTTTTTAAGAACACTATATATAAAGACTTCCATGTGGCACCCAAAGAAATTAACAGTGTTTGAATATTATACAATACAAAAAAACCTCAGAAATTTCAGGAGTACTTCATATTTGCCCTGTACATTTCATAACATGAGTACTTGCCATAGTGATGACTATACTATGGTCCTAAATTAATACAGGCCTGATGTGCAGGCCTGTTGATTTTTAGCTATTATTTGTCAAGGGAAATAGAGAAGGAAATCTCATTATGATCAAGGTTTGGCAGTTTCTCCTGCCATTTATTTTGTAATTAAACCTCAACTATGGTTTTAAAAGGGCCAAGTCTAGCATGTTCTGTAAACCACATCAATGCGCCACCTAGACGGTCACTTTTAATCATGTGTATTACTGGGTAACATGAAATCAACTGTTCCAATCACACATTCAATTATACATCTTCCAATAGCTAGCCCATGAAGTATTCAGATCATTGTGATAGCCAAGCAAATGTTACATGACATGAAACAATTTCATAAATTTATGTTGGAAAAGAACTATACAGAAATTTTCTAGAAAAAAATAAGGTTGAATAACAAACAACCTTTGGCTAAAATATTTTTATCTAATTCAATCAGCTTTGATTTTCAAAAGAATATTATTAGGCTTATCATTTTAGTTTCTGATTTGATCAAGTTCAAAATGTCAAATATACATAAAATAAAATGTATATTTTCAGAATTTATAACCATTGTGGAAGCTTTATTATATTAACCTTAGGGTCAAAATGTCTCTAAAACTGTTCCACACTCATCAATGACAAAGCCTTAATATCCCTTTTGTCTTTTATTTATTATTTTTAAAAGATTTATTTATTTGTTTGAAAGGCATAGAGACAGAGAGAGATCTTCTATTCTCTGCTCTACTCTCCAAGTGACCACTACAGCCAGGGTGTGGCCAGGCCAAAGCAAGGAGCCAAGAATTCCATCCTGGTCTCCCCCATGGGTGGCAGGGGGACAAAGCACTCAGGGCATCTCCTGCTGCTTCCCAGGCATATTAGTGGAAGCTGGATCCGAAGTGGAGTGACAGGACTCAAATCAGCACTTTGATACGGCATGCTGGCATTGCAAGCAGTAGCTTTAACCTCTGTACCACAATGCAGGCCTGCCTTTTTTTTTTTTTTTTTTTTTTTTTAGGTATTTTCTGGGCTTTCACTTCTTACCCTATAAAATATAGGCATTCACTATCAATAGCCCTTTCATTCTGGAACATTCTTTGATGTCAAATCATTGTCTTGTCAATACTCTGTCATCACTTTTTGACATTCCTACTGCCATTTACCTATACTTGATGACACAGCAGTCATAACTCATTTCCACCAGCCTTCAAATTGCTACGGAGCTGATCACTTGAGTTACCCTTTGTCTCAAGACATCTGTAAAGCATTTCTTCTTCCAGAGAGATATCCTAGATCCCTCCAGCCCATGGGATCCCAGGCAAGTAGAGCTCTGCTCTTTCAGAGAATTAATCAAAATGTTCTCTGATCCTTGACAGTACACCCTTTATCCATGTGTGTTCCTTAAAAGTGAGCAGAACTTTCAGTTGAAATCCTTGCTGGTTCGTACACATTGCTTTGTACCTAGTAGCAAACAGCATGCTGCTTTTAAATAAACTAAGGGGCGAATGAATAGCTCTCTATAATAGCTGAATGCAAGACTTGATTAAAGGACTGAGTTGGCATGTTCTCCAAGATTCTCTAAATATTTATTTCCGTTTGAATACATGCTCATAAATCTCCAGCATGTATTTTACAACAAGAGATACAGAAGGGCAATATTCTATAAACACTAAACGCCATGGTATACTTTTAAATATTCATATACAAAATCATCGCTCAAAGTAAAACATTGCTTTTTGCCCAATTTATTTTATTTAGACAAAGAAACCAGACTGGTTAAATTTATGAGCTGGTTGGACGTGCTATGTATTGATTTATACTACCATAAATACTTACATGATGCCAAAAAGTTTTCTGTTTTAAGCAAGAAACTACAAATGTTAACTTATTAGAGAACTCCCTCCTACCACATCCTACTTATTAAAAATGGAATCTAAATTCGTGGTCTAAATTAAGAATATACATTTTAGTTCCATGCAACATAATTTAGAACAGGAATTTACCCTGGAAACCATATATAAGTTGGCAAGCAGCAAGAGAAACTGTAGCCTTAGGTTCTTGTAAAGAAATAGGAAGTATACTTTTATGACCTTGAATTCGTTATTGGTTAATTCCTTCCTCGTGGGCTACAGTATTTTAACTTTAGGTTTGTCTTTTTCATTCAAGTCAAATGTTTATAAGTAGGTTGAGAAGAATTTTATTAAATCTCATCCTATTTTCTTCAAAACTTTCCTGAATGTTTTGTATTAGGAAAATAATGGGGACAACTTGGTTCTTTCTTCGATTATTACATAAATTCAATCAATTAAATGAATTTTTAGCTTCTTTTAGTCAAACTACCACTAGCCCAAATGACTTTTAAATACTCTCTAACCTGGAAATATTCTGGAAATAAACATAGAGCCCCTAGTGGGAGTAGTAATGTTAGATTTGTAAATTAAATGTAATCTCTGTGATCATAAATAAACTTTAAGAAACAAAGTATCATTTATATACTACACTATTATTTTCATACTACCAATTAAACAGAAACTCAAAAGAGAATTTACATTAATTTACCTGATATAAAGCAGAATATGAAATGTGAGTTTGACACTATGCACTTGCTGACAACACTAGTCTAAGTCTTTCTAGTTCTGTTTCGGGAGATTTTTAAAAGAAATTTTCCTTTAGATCTAACAGTACAATACTTCCACAGCTTCTGCAAGTGAGTCCTCTGTGAAGAGGCACACTTAACATGTTTTTTAGTACTTTAATGTCAGTTCTTTGGTATCTGCGATTCTTAGCAACCCATACTATAATTATTATATATGATTTAAGGAGAAAAATGCTTGCTCAGGCAAATTCTGCCATTAATAACAGGAACTCATAACACAAATTAATGGTAGCACATGCCCCATAGTGGTTAATGTAACATTTACAAAAGCTTTTTGTTAACTGTAGCAATATGCTGAAACTTCATGACCATCTGGAAATAATTCTATTCACAGTCTCAGGAGGAGGCAAGAGTTGTTAGTACAGAATATTTCAAATATTTAGATAACTGTAGATAATGATCGTGTTGGATAAAATAGTAGCTCACATTCATGTGCCCATGCATTCTCTCCAGCGTTCAGAGGGATCCTAAGAAAAGATCAGTCCAGCAAACAAGCATTTGATTACACCTTGCAAGGGGGCAGATGTTATGCACTAAGGGAAGGAGGCAATAATGATACAATCAAAATGAGATAATTCAGAAAACAGAAGGAGGGGAGGGAGAATGGATGGGAAGGAAGTACGAAGTATACTTTTCAAGATCTAAGCAATTATGATAGGGTGATGCAGTGCCAATTTCCATAAGTAAGCACAGGTCATTCACCTTCTGACAACAGGGCATTGCAGGCTGAGGAATAGAACACCCTAAGCTGGAAAGGACATGGGGATTTTTTAGGGCACAGAATTGCAGGCCAGTGGGACTTGATGAGACAGGGTGAATGCGAAGGAAGATGTTAACATGAGAAGTCAAAAGAAGCTAGATGATAAAGAGCATTGTGGCCACAATAAGGAGTGTTTATTTTATTCTGAATGTAGGGAAGTATTAGCTGATCATATTAAATAATGTCACTATGAGGTATAAATTTTCAGAGTCCTCCCTGGCTCTGCAGAATGTTTCTTGGAGGCCAAAGCAGAAACAGATTACTGCCATCCTCTGGGGAAGGCAGTCTTGATTGGAGGGAGTAGAGAAATGTAGAGATGCACATGGGGTAGGTGTTGGTAGATGGATCCAGAAATATGCTGAAGACAGGCTGATGTCTAACGTCCACAAGAATGTAAATGGAATGCAGACAAGATTGAAGGTGAGAGAAGAAAGGCAAGAGACCCAGGATTCTACTATGAACAGGTTGTAAAGGAGAATGCCAAATATGCGGCTGACCATAAGATTCTAGATTTTAGGGGGAAGGGCAGGGCTGGGATTCTGAGGTCAAGAGGCATCAGCATATAGATGAAACTCCAGTCCATGTGACTAGTGCCATAGTCTACAGTGGTCATCAGAACCATGGCATGCAGCTCAAACATTTGTGTGCACAGAGAGGATGAGATCCCGGATGCAGCCCTGAGCATTGGCATATGAAAGATGTGGAGAGAGGAGGAGTCAGAAAAGAGACTGAGTGGGAAAGATCTGACAGGCGGAGGGAACCAGGATGCAACTTCAAGGCAGTCATGAGAAACACTCTGGCAAGATGGGAAGGGTTGCATGGTCAAGTTCAAACCCAGAAGGTAATTACAAACACTCAGAGGACAAAATAAAGAGGAAAAAGGGCATTCAGTTGGGATAACTCTAAAATTGTTTTAAGTTTCCAAGATATTTTTACCAAGAAACCTGTCTGTTGCTTATCTAAAGAGCTGATCCCATTGTCAACTTTTTATTGAATATAAAAGGTGCCCCTATATTACTATATTGTAATCATTATAGAATGATTAACATCTTGACTAGGACTCAGATTGTCCATTTATAGTATGAAATATATCCTAATTAACACACACAATAGATTCAGCCACAGTTTATTGAGAAACCTTACTGCTTCAATCATTAGAAAACATCAGCATAATCCCCAACATAAATGCCAAAGAAAATTATCATTCAGCAGTTATCTCTCAAAAATCTTGCTAAGGGGAAAATTTTGTTTCTGAATACATTTATTCATTTAGTCATCTTGATTATGAGAACATCTAAAGATAGGCCATTAAGCCTCTGAAGTTCATAATTTGTGCTAAAGGATAAACAGCAAAATGTTTTAAAATGTAAAATTCACTGCAATGTAAAATAATTAAAATTTAACAACTTTTAAATTATTATATATATCCAGGCAGGTCTCATTTCACTGTTCTAAATCAAAGATAGAGTACAATTTATTTAACTTTTATATATTCCCTGCTTTTCTGTTAGAAAGGAGCCTAATGGCAGAGACTGGGTATATCTAATTCCCCAATGCCTAGCACAGGAAATGGAGTAGGAAGTTAGTATCCATGCTGAATGAACAAATGAATGGGCAGAGAGTAGCAGAAAGTAAGACGGAGGGAATGCACAAAATTTCCACTCTGAAATTCTATCATTTGCAAACACAATTGTTTTCAAGGACTAGCTGAAAAAGCAGCTATATGTTTGGAATTTGCATGTAAACAAGGAAGCAAATGCTAGCATAGTAAAATTTGTATCTGGAGACTGACAAGATAATCATCAGGACAAATGACCAATCTCCCCTGTACAGTACTATCTTGCAATTTGAAACACAAAAAGGGAGCAATATTTGGTAGAAGTAATCATATTCACTTACTGATAGAGAAAAAAATACAAACCCTGAATTTGGGATAAGAAGTGTTTGGTGTTAGGCAAAGAAGCAAAACATAAGGTAGTTTAATGAATATTTTAAAGATTTATCTCTGGGAAAACTGCTTATCCATAAATAGATAAGTCAGCAAAAACAGTCATACTGTTTTCTGGAACAATGCATTCTGTATACTGTGAAGCTGTGATAGAGAGAGAAGACCTCTGGACAGTCACAAAGAATGGGTACTCAAATCTAATTCACTGCTTCATTAGTGGACCTGTTTAGAATAAGGAATGACAATTACCACATCAGATAGTTCAATCTATGTCTAACTATTGGAATGTCCATGGCACCATCATTGTTAGCTAATATAAAGGTTAGCTAGAGACTTTTGGCTTGTCTCAAAATTTATACACAAAATAAATATACTGAGATTCTTGAAATGTAATATATTAATTAGCTAATTCTTATATATTGTGCAAAACTGTATAAGGAAGCTTGCTTGTGCCTGTGTTTGTTAAGGGAATGTGTAGTTGTGAAAAAAAAAAAAAACAGAAAAAGGAAGATGGAAGAGAGAAATTAATTTCTAATGTAAAATGGGTATATTCTTATGATATTTAAATAGGAATGTATAGTGGGTTTTTTTGGAAGAAATTGTATGGAACTTTTCATACCTTAATGCAATACTTTTTCCTTGCCCTGAGTGCTCAGATTACAATTGTTCTTAACTTTTATGTGTGGGTGTTCCACTCATGCTGCTTCTACCATTTATTGTTGAGGTTTTTTTATTTTATTTATTTATTTATTTATTTATTTATTTTGACAGACAGAGTGGACAGTGAGAGAGAGAGACAGAGAGAAAGGTGTCTCCAATGGCCGCCGCGGCTGGTGCACTGTGCTGATCCGATGGCAGGAGCCAGGTACTTATCCTGGTCTCCCATGGGGTGCAGGGCCCAAGCACCTGGGCCATCCTCCACTGCACTCCCTGGCCACAGCAGAGAGCTGGCCTGGAAGAGGGGCAACCGGGACAGAATCCGGTGCCCCGACCAGGACTAGAACCCGGTGTGCCAGTGCCGCAAGGCAGAGGATTAGCCTAGTGAGCCGCGGCTCCGGCCTATTGTTGAGTTTTTAAAAATTAGAAATTCTCAGGGCTTTGCTACCTGTTTTAAAAATATTGTTTCTATCTGCCCATTAATATTAACAGGGAATCAACTTCACAGAAACTATCTCCTGTTACACTTCCAGCCTGTAAAGCCTCAGTTAGTATCTGCCCTTTTTCTTTTATGATAAGCTTTGTGCACTGATACCTTTAGCCATGTTTAGGAATCAAAAGCCTTTTATATTAAAGGCAGAAAAAAATGTACAATTTATTCACTATGTAATCATAAAAAACAATGCCAAATTCACCTTTCATGGAAATTAAGTTACTGATGGAGAGGCCTGTGTTAAAAGTTTACTCCTGCTCTGACAGGTTACCTAATGAGTACATTAGTACAAATGTGCTGAACTGACTGGAGCAAACTTTTCGACTACTTTAGGTGAAACTTTAGGCTTAATGTTACCTGTTCTCATCTCTGTCCTAAAGCAATTGTCCAAGGACTCCTACTTGTTAACATGAAGAAGCCTTCATGGAAAGTTCATAGAAGATGCATGTTATGAAAAAACAAGAAATGCATTTCAATTTTGCACACAAATACACATCTTTTCATTCCATTTCCATGAAATTTTAAAAGTACTCTCTTATTTGGGTAGGTAGATGTCTATTTAGTAGCAAATAACTGCATTTCCTTTAAATTAAGATATAATTCTAAATTTTGACCAAATCAGAATATTCTGTGCAATTAAAAATTAACCAAAAATATCTATTAAATGCTCATTGTATGGGGGATATACGTTTTATGGAACTTAAAATATTGACATGTTTGGGGGCACCTTAACAGTAGCCAACATTATTATAAAGTAATGTAAACTTAATCCCCAAATAAAATAAAGATAATAAATCATAATTACAAATAGAAATAAATGTGAAATGACCAGGGGCTGTGGTTATTAGGATTGGGATATTCCAGGAGCTAGAACACATTGGAATGGGAGATAGTTCAAGAAATTCCAGGGACAGAGCAAGGATATAATTTCGAGATAGGAATTTGTCAGATCTCTTTGGAAATCTTGGAGCATATCCACCTAATTACAGTCCAGAACTCACAGCTAGAAAGATGGCAGGAGAGATGAGTTAGGAAAAGACTGTTAAATACTGAATTTCAAATGATGATTTTGTTGTATATACTGTTTTTAAAAATAATTTTCTTATTTCCTTTACCCAAAACACTTTTAGATAGTGGATGGCAACAATAGATGATGCTCTTTGATAAACTTAAAGAATACTTTTTTTTTTTTATTTGACAGGTAAAGTTATAGACAGTGAGAGTGAGATAGACAGAAAGAAAGGTCTTCCTTCCATTGGTTCACTCCCAAAATGGCTGCCACGGCCAGTGCTGCGCCGATCCGAAGCCAGGAGCCAGGTGCTTCCTCCTGGTCTCCCATGCGGGTGCAGTGCCCAAGCACTTGGGCCATCCTCGCCTGCCTTTTTGGGCCACAGCAGAGAGCTGGACTGGAAGAGGAACAACCGGGACCAGAACCCGGCGTCCACATGGGATGCCGGCGCCGCTGGCACCAGCCCAAGAATACTTGTTTTTAACTTAGTGAAAAAGTCAAAAGTACCACAAAAGGTAAAAAAAAAAAAAAAAAAAGCATAGGACATGTTTTTCAATAAATCTTTTTAATTTTCAAATTGTGCTTAAGTATTCATTTCAAACTATGCACTGTGAGGCAAATGTTTAGTATTTTAAGCTACCTAAACTAGGTCAGGAAGTTAAAAAAAAAAAGGTGAAAACAACTTGCTGCTTAGTTCTGTTTGTTTTGGAAAGCTTTGCAAATCATTGTTAGCTGAAAATTAAAGATGCCCGATCGATCAACAACGTTCTGCTCTAAAGCCCAAGCATATTAATAACAATTAATACTTTTTATTAATAAACAATCTGAAGGCGGTGAGAAGAAATCTCTAATACTGTTTCCAGGTTACATTCTATTTCGATGACAAAACCATCTTCTTAGTTTTAAAAAACTGAGTCTGCCAAAGATACCAAATATATGGTACATGATTAAATAAAAAGTGTGATATCCAAATTCAATAAGGAGGTATTAAAACTGCAGGATTCAGTTATCTGAACTCAGTCAAGTTTTCTTTAAAAATATTTCCCAAATTGAAAAGAGTAAGAAAGAAAAATCACTCACAGGATCAGTGAGCAAAAAGGAAAGATGACTGCTTAAGAATAACCTAGCTCACTGGATAGGTTGACTAGGGGAACGAGTTGGTAATGTAGAGTTTGACTCCGATGATATTTAGATCTATTTACAGACTGCAGAAGAGCAAAGCATTTGTAATTCAGTGGCAGTGTCCAGGCGGACCTGTATGTTCAGGTACTCAACTAGCATCTTAGTAATGGCAACTAGTGATTCATTCAAAGACTTCAGGACCTATAAAACAATTACTGGGGCTGGCACTGAGGCATAGCGGTTAAAGCCGCCGCCTGCAGTACTGGCATCTCATGTGGGTGCTGGTTCAAGTCCTGGTTGCTCCACTTCTGATAGAGCTCTCTGCTGACCTGAGAAAGCAGCGGAAGATGGCCCAAGTCTTTAGGCCCCTGCACAAGCATGGGAGATCTGGAAGCAGCTCTTGGCTCCTGGCTTCAGATCAGTGCAGCTCCGGCTGTTCTGGCCATTTCTGGAGTAAATCAGCAGAGGGAAGTCCTCTCTCTCTCTCTGCCTCTCCTTCTCTCAATGTTTTGCTTTCAAATAAAAACAAATAAATCTTTAAAAATGATTACTAATGCTGAGATTACTAATGATGAGATTTTCCAGACTATTACGACCAAAGATGTCCCATAATTTGCTTAGGGCATTGGAGATCTTCAGATCTTGTTGCCTTCTCCATCACCTTAAGTACAACTTGCAGAAGGTACTGCTTTCTCTGGGACAATATGTGTGGAATGCCTTTCCAAGAAATGCCACTCCTTAGCAGGTCTTCTCACACGAAACAAAAATTTTCAAGATTGGAGAAGTAAAATTTAGATGAGAAAAAAACAAATTTGGTGGAGAAAGAAGGGTTGTGTCCTGTTTTTGAGAGACAATGCTAAAATTAAAACCTATTAAACCAAATCTTAGCTAACATGCTATTTATGTTATCAAAGTGCAGTGTTGTTACAAAATTTTTAATGTCACTATTTATTGTGAAAGTCTCCATTAGTATTTGTACCCAGAAGTAACTCAATACAACCTTTCAATTTGAATTAAAAAATTAATTGGATGAAGACACATTGCATGACAAATTTGAATAGTTTATAGTAATATATGTAGCCACCATACATCAAGATTATCTGTAAATAGGATGTGATGTCCAAATAAATTCAGTCATGAACATATGTATAATTGCACATGTTAATCATGCATGCATTTCTAATTATTTTTAACAGAAGTTAGGTGGTCATTAAGTTGGAAAGAGTTTACATATATTTCCCCCAGTGTCCCATACCCATTTTTCATTTTCCTTATTTCAAAAGGGAAACTATTCTGCATTTCTCTCCAATATACAATTTTTTATATTCTAACTTAACTGCAAGGGAACTTGAGATAGATTTTCCACTCTTAGAAATGATCTCAACAACAGTACAATCCCTGTAACTTTGTGAATTTTATGATGGACAGATGGATAGCCAATACACAGATCAGGTTCTAAGCATCTATAAAGGCTGTGCTGAATTTGACACAATCATTGCTCCTAATACCAGAGGAGAGAAGTGGGAATTTCAAGATCAAATTAGCACACATACTTTTTGGCCTGATGGAACCTTTGAGGAAAAGGGTAGATCTTATTTGGGAATCAAGATGCATTATATTATTATAAAAACACAGTAATTTGTATATACTTAACATCATAAAAAATCACCTTAAGTCCATATAGGTTATTTTTCTGGAACTTACAACAATCTTAGAAAATAAATTAGGACGTGGGTTAAAAATATGTATTTTATAGATAGGGAACTATGGCTCCAGTGGGTGACTTGGCTGCCCCAGGGTCAAAAATTCTCATGTTCTAACTTTGGAGCTCATGTTCTTGTCGCCAACTGCCATTTTCATTTTTTTAAAAGACCTATTTATTTATTTGAAAGGCAGAGTTAGAGAGGCAGAGAGAGAGAGAGAGAGAGAGAGCGTGAGGGAGGGAGGGAGGGAAGGAGAGAGAGGTCTTCCATCCACTGGTTCATTCCCCAGATGGCTGCAATGGCTGGAGCTGAGCTGATCTGAAACCAGAAGCTAGGAGCTTCCTCTGGGTCTCCCACGTGGGTGCATGGGCCCAGGGAGTTGGGCCCTCTTCTATTGCTTTCCCAGGCCACAGCAGAGAGCTGGATTGGAAGTGGAGTAGCTGGGACTAAAACCGGCGCTGCAGGCAGCGGCTTCACCCACCATGCCACAAAGCTAGCCCCTATCCTCATTTTTAATGTATACATTTAGTGGTAATCCCTCCTTGTCAACCAGAACAGCAACAATGACACAAAGGGCCAAAAAGGAGAGAAAACTTCCCAAACATTTAATCAAGATCAAATGAACGGGGCCAGCGCTGTGGCATAGCAGGTAAAGCCACCACTGGTAATACAGGCATCCCACATGGGCGCTGGTTTGAGTCCCTGTTGTGCCACACCACTGCTAATCCAGCTTCTGCTATGGCTTGGGAAAGCACTGGAGGGTGGCCCAAGTGCTTGGGCTCCTGTACTCGTGTGGGAGACCCGGAAGAAGCTCCTGGCTCCTGGCTTCAGAAAGCCTCAGCTCCAGCCGTTACAGCCATTCGGGGAATGGACCAGTGGATGGAGGAGCTCTCTCTCTAACTCTGCCTTTTAAATAAAATACCAATTAAAAAAAATCAAATGAATGGAAAAACATATTTCATGCAACATTTTACTCAGAGAAATCAGAAATTAATCAGGGACATAAGTTAATGTTAATGAAAATCCTTTGCATTTGTATAGGATTCTGACAATTTTTAAGGGATTACTCATGCATTATCCCATTTATATTGCACAAAGGAACAAGTCAATAAATGCTAGCCAAATGTACTTTTTTCTTTAATAACAAAATATCTACAACTGGAAAACTGAAAATCTGAGGATCAGAAGAGCATAATATTCTGGAGAAAATTGCTATTAGCAATTAGCCATTCTATACATAAATTATTGTGCATAACTCTTTATCAATTTAGCAAGAAGCACAGCAGTATCCTCTGCTGTCAGTGCATATTTTAGTTTTCTTGATTTTCAGAGGAGACATGTACTAGCTTCTGAAATTAAGCTTCAACAAAATTTTCTAAAAAGTTTTTTTTTTTCTTAAAAGATAGTGAATGATTCAGGTTGGCCAAAGAACTATATTAATACCCGATGAGAAATTAAAAGTACTGATTGTGCATTTCAAAGTGTTTTATACCTAAACCTCTGATCTGTTAAACATTTCAAAAATACAGAATGGGAAATAATTATAGATTTTGTTATTTTAATTAAGAAATTATGACTGCCTGCCCTCAGTGATCTGTAAATTCTAAATCTGAAACTATTATAGAATATACTACCAACAAAAGAACCGCCTTAGCCCTTTCTAGATTTAAAAGAGACATTATTGTTAACCAGGAGAGCCTGAGCATGATCAAGTGACATAAATGCTGGGCACTAAAGAAACAGCACTGAAGACCACTATAATAAGACACAGATATTTGTGCTTATTTAAAATATAAACCCATATTCACATACATCATACAAGCTATTTGTTCTATTCTCATTTCACAAACTATTACTATCAATAAGCTTTACCAAGGATCCTTGATCATTCAATAGCCATCCACCTGGGGTTTATTTAATGAGCATATGGGGAGGTCATGAAAGTGGGCAAATGAAGACAACACGGGCCACACTCATAGAGAAATGCTCATGGTTTCCCAGAGGTGTGAGCGAATTTCAAGACAATGTGATACATAGTATAAAAGGCACATACAGGAAACAATTATTGATATTATCCACAGATGCATGTACCACTCAACCATTTGTCTCATTTATACTTAAAAAAAGCATTTATAAATTTTAAAAATTAAAAATAGGTATCTATGAGCAATATAATTATAACGGTATTAAGGAAAGTTAATGAAAGGGCAGAAAAGCACAAAAATCATTTTCATCTTAGATGATTTTCCAGTTATTAAAAATGTCTTTCTTTGTAACATAAATTCTGATTTACTTTCTCAGAAGCATTCTCATATAATTGAACATAATTCCTTGATAAGCTTTAAAAAGCTACATAATATTCTAGGTGGTGAGTAGTTGCATCCTAATCTTGGCATAATGTAAAGACCACAAGCTTCCAAATCTCAGAGACTGGGTTTAGACTTAGATAATTGTTCTACCACTTCACTACTCTATTTTCTCATCAGTAAAATGGAGATAATACTAAATCCCTGTCATGCTTCACAGGCATCAGGGCTGAAATATTTAGAAAGTTTCTATCATAGACCCTCAAGAAAGAATTAAGAAATAGTAGCTATATATATATAATTTTTTAAGGTTGCAGATTTAGGTTATGATAGTTTGGATAATTACTCTTTGGATTATTTTATTTAGCTCCTCCTAAAACACTATCTACAAATAATAATGTCCCCTGAGTTTCTTATTTTCTCCCTTGCTCCCCCAACACATACATAATATTCTTTTTGAGAGTCATAGGGAAGGAGACAAGTACAGGCAGACAGAGGAAGCTTGCATCTTCTGGCTCATTCTCCAAATGCCCACAACAGCTGGAGCTGGGTGGCAGAAGCCAGGACCATGGAGTTCAATCCAGGTCTCCCATGTAGATGACAAGAACCCCAACTACTTTAGCCATTACTTCTGCCTCCCAGGGTCTGCATTATCAGGAAACTGGAATTAGAAGCAGAGCCTGGAGTGGAACATAGGTACTGTGTTATGGGATGAGAGTGTCCTCCATGACATCTGTACCACTAGACTGAGGGCCAGATCCAAGTTCCTTATTTTCTAACCTAATCAGAAATGTATTTTAACAATTAGTTTGGCAGATAGAAAGATCATTCAGATAGCCATAGGCAAAGGAGAGCAAATAGTAGCTACTTAAACATTTACATTTATCCTGATTAGTTGACAAGTATTACATAAGAAAAACATCCCATGATTTGGAAAACATGAGTTAATCATAACACGTAATTACAAGATATACTGATTAATTGTATCCAAAATGTGAGCCCATCTCTGCATGTTTGAAAAATTTATAAAGTGGAAATCCTCTTTTATCATTTATTCCTTCTAAAATATTTTCTGATTGCTAAATATAATTTTTCCTGGGGATCACATATCTTTAAAATTGAATTCAGATTATTGAAAATATTTGTTTTGCAGTTGATTTCTATGAAATGATAGGTAAAACTCCACGGGGACTCTCAAGTTGGCCAAGACACCTATAATTGCTGCTTCGATCACTATTCTGTACTATCTTTTGCTGCGGTAAATCTATTGCACTATTCAAATAAAAACACATCATCTGTGCTGACAGAATAAAAATGCTGCATATTATAACATTTTCTATTGGCTGAGTCTTGCAAACGAAACCTCTTTTCACTTGTGAGCATGGAGAAAAATGAATGTTTATCAAGGGCCAGGTAAAATTCAAGCTCAAGGAAGGAGAATATTGTAAGAAGACAGTTTCAAAAAATGCTTCTTTCTCTAGGCCACATCTCATTCATTATGTTATTTCCAGTTTGAAAAAAAAGAGAATTGCATCTGAAAATCCTCAGAATTAATGTAAGAGGAATATTCTGAAGGAATATATGAAGATTGGAATGTTGGTTTGATATCTTAGGCAAACAAAGACCTGGTCACTGTCCCTTTCAGGAATATTCTGAAGATACGTAAAGCCCCCAAATCCACTGTCTTCTCTTTATAAATAATTCCCACAGGCTATGGAAGAGGTTACATGTGGCTTTCTGCTAGCTTATGGTTACCTGAGAGTGATCTCATTCCCTGCTTCCACACACACAGCCCCTGCCTCTGTGGGAAGTCCCATTGAACTACTGGGAGTGGTGGCCAGGGCAGGTGCATAGCTGTCCTTCTCTTTGGAAACCTCACCCTGGGCACTTTTCAGGCAATCAGCCATGATGGATAGGTCAACAGAAAGCTTTCAAAGAACAGATTCACTTAACCACTGACACTGATCTGGCCAGAGAAAGCTTGTGGGGAGGAGCAGAACAGTTAATCACAGAAATCCTCAACCCCATTATGTCTGCCAAGGAGACTAAACACACTCCAGTCAGCTCCTTCCCATCACTCACAGACATTTGCCAAAGCTATTAAGTAAGTTTACACTGATGTCCAGTTAGAAGCTGCTGCCATGTACATGCACAGATGAAACATGGGGCAGCTGAGGAGGAAAAAGACTGGAATGAAAGGACAGCCGTTCATTCACTGTGGAGATGAACATCCCAAGGCAGGACCGCGGCCCTGTTTCAGGAAGGTGAACCAGTCATTTGCTAGTTGGTTAGGTCTAGACCTGAATTTCAGGAATCACAGGGTACAGGAGGATGAATCCCTCCATCCCTTGAACACTTTATACACTGCTGGTGCCAGAATTGATAGTGGCTGGACTAAATAAACATAGAAACAATGTAAATGATTTAAAATTTTTGGTTTATTTTGTTTTGGAAACTGTCAATCCTTTAATACCTAGTTCACAGAAGTGCTGAATCCTATAAGCCTTATTCTACTCACTAGCATTCTTCTAAAGAAGAAATTCCATGAGGACAGGAGTCGTGTTTTGCTTATAATGATGGTTTTGCTGCTTAAAGCACAATGACTGGTTCTAGTCCTGGTTGTTCCTCTTCTAGTCCAGCTCTCTGTTGTGGCCCGGGAGTGCAGTGGAGGATGGCCCAAGTGCTTGGGCCCTGCACTCACATGAGAGACCAGGAGGAAACACCTGGCTCCTGGCTTTGGATTGGCGCAGTGCACTAGCTGTAGCAGCCATTTTGGGGGTGAACCAATGGAAGGAAGAACTTTCTGTCTCTCACTGTCTAACTCTGCCTGTAAAAAAAAAAAAAAAAAAAAAGCCCAATGACTAGCCCATATTAAGTACAAAATAACAAAAAACTGGTTAATAAATAGATGAGTTCCCAAAAAAAGTCTATCACAGCCACAAGAGTACATTGTATGCTAAATCTGTATACATCTTTGGCCATGTTTCTATGGGTTACTGTTAAAAGAAGCACCCCAATTCAAGGTTCTCTAGCTGCAGAACCAACGACTTGCTCTTATTTGTATTAAAGAGACCCACTGTGTGTTCTTCCTCAAGCTATTATTTTGTTAGAAACATGTTATAATTTATAAATTCTATCAAAACTTTTCCTTTAATGAAATGAATAGGAAATTAACACAGTCAAACGTAAATCTCTTTCACTAATAGTTTTTAGTACTTTCTTCTTTGAAATACTAAAGAGCAATTTTCACTTACTGGTTATTTAAGGAAGAAAAAAATCAACCCCATGACATGACCTTGATTGGGTTTATATACAACTATGGCCAATCTTCTTCCTTGGGCAGAGCATGTGTTATAATAAACAAAAGTGCCAACTTTATAACATCAATGTCTATTTCAAATATTACTGCATAGCCATGAGTGGAAAAACTCCTAGAATGATAGTATTTCCTATGTGTCAATGAATATTTGTGGAATTTAGGTCATATTCATGGGTATGGGGAGAGAAAAAGTTGATATTTTACCTTAAAATAGAATATAGATTCATCTTATTTTAGTACTTGGAAATTATTTTTTGCCTTAAATACTGAAATAAATGACAGTGCAACTAAATTTGACCTTTTAACTATCTGCAATTAGTCATTTGTTTCACGTGGGCTTATGCTCTTTAAAAGAAAGACTAGATAGTGGCATTTTTCATTGACCAAAACTGCAAACTATGCTATGATTTAGGGTTTCTATTGTCCACAACTATCATTCAGTAAATACTATGTTTACATATAAGCTCACTATTTAAGAGAAGTTGGAAGGATTTTGACTTCCAAGAACACTAACTGTCCCCATTTACAATGCACTTTTTTTTTTAACTAATAAAACCTCTTCTTAGAACAAATATCTTGGGGCCAGCGCTGTAGCTCACTAAGCTAATCCTTCGCCTGCGGCCCCAGCACCCCAGGTTCTAGTCCCGGTTGCCCTTCTTCCAGTCCAGCTCTCTGCTGTCGTCCAGGAAGGCAGTGGAGGATGGCCCAAGTGCTTGGGCCCTGCACCCGCATGACAGACCAGGAGGAAGCACCTGGCTCCTGGCTTCAGATCGGCGCAGCACCGGCCGTGGCAGCCATTTGGGGGGTGAACCAACGGAAGGAAGACCTTTCTCTCTGTCTCTCCCTCTCATTGTCTAACTCTGTCAAATAAAAAAAAAAAATAAATAAAAAAAATCTTTTCCACCTAACAAATAGCAATATCACACAATCCTGAGTACAGAAATCTCAAACACTACAGTTAATAAATTACTGGCTCTTGTTAACACATGTACACAGACTAGATGCTGAAGTACAATACTTTTAAAGTGAAATTGCTTTAAAATAACACACTATAACTTGTATAAATATAGTGTGATGGCAAAACAGAATCCTAGGAAGATGTATAGGACCCAGTACTTTTTTGTCTGTTATAGTTTCTTTTTCAGGATTCAGCTTTGAGGCAGTTTTGAATTTCACATTTGACACACCTTTGAAAATATTCTCAGAGTGATGAATGATCTCTTCCGTAGAGTTTTTGAAGCACACATGCATACTAACCAAAGCTTCTCTTTTGATGGAAATGTTTATTTCTTGATGAGAATCCTGTGGTGATGCAGTCACAGTTAAAAGAGAAAAATTTATTTTCCCTAAGTATTAGGTTAACAAATCAAGCCCCTTAGAAGTGGCTACTACTTTGTTTACTTAAAAAAAAAAAATATGGGCCATAGTGAGGAATACTTATGCTTTCAAGATCTGATGGTGGTAAGGCAGGAGTTGTGGTGAAGAGGATTAAGCTACTGCCTACAACGCTGGCATCCCATATAGGCTGCTGGCTACTAGACTTCCAATCCAGCTCCTTGCTAATGGCCTTGGGAAGCAGCAGAAGATGGTCCAAGTACTTGGGTCCTGAACCCATGTGGGAGACCCTAATGAAACTCCTGGCTCCTGGCTTTGGTCTAACCCAGCTGCAGAAGTTGCAGGCATTTGGGGAGTGAACCAGAGGAGGATCTCTCTTTGTCTCTCCTCCTCTCTCTGTAATTCTGCATTTCAAATAAATAAATAAATCTTTAAAGAAGAAAAAAGGTCTTATGGTGGTGGGTTGTTCATACTCTCTCACTAGTTTTGACAAAAGAAGTGAATGAGCGTTTATACTTGATTTCTTAATGAAGAACACATTAGTTCTTCTAGTTTGATTGTTTCACTACCATGGATTCAATTCTGCCCTGATCTTGTAAAAACTGGATTAGAAATGCAACAAAAAATAATTCCCATGTAAACAATTTTTGACTTATACTTAATCGCAAACCTTTTGTGCTAGAGTTACATTGAATCAGAACAGCTAAAAGACAGTGCATATTTCTCAGCACAGGTGTGACACCATACACGGAAAGCACGCAACATATGTCAGTTATCATTTTTATCCTCAACAATGAAAAATGACACACTTAATAAAATCATCCCCATAACTTCCTTTTAAGACACAACACAGATTTAAATTCTGCTTACTTTGAACATTACAGTGTCACTAACTATCACCAGAATCTTTAAAAGTTCCACCCACTCATATCCACTCCCACATAGCTCATATTTGAGATGTTATCCTGGATTCTGACCAGCCTTTGATTTCCTCTTCACTTTAAAAAATTACTTTTTTGACTTTTGTTTATATTCACTAAATGTATTCCATATCTTAACTTCCTATTTAGTTTGGCTCGTATGTCTTGAATTTTGTTCAAATTTGTAATTACTGGGCAATATATCTTTTTCTTTTTGTAACATTAATAGGTTGACATTCATGTTGACTCACATTGTAATTTATTGCCCACAGGAGTCATTTGACATAATCCTTCTAATGTAAGAAATTCAGTTTCATTTTTCTAATATTATTTGGTTGCTGTCAGGATACACCTTTCTGAAAATTATTGTAGAATAAAAGTTAAATGAAAGCTTCAGCAATTTTAATAGGAGACATTACAATACTAAAAGAATAATCACATAAATTACATACTTTTTAATTACATTTCTGCCCTTTTACTTGAAGAATATGCAAAAACATCTAATCATCTCTTTTTGGAAAAGCAGAAAATGGCATAGTCCCTCTTCGCTTCAGACTTTTTATAGTTTTCAGTCATGTAGCACTGCCTTCACCCTTTTCAACTTACTTTGCTTATATCTGGAGGCTATTTTGCACTGGGATCCAGCATGTAACAAAAGAGATTCAGAAATTTAGAAACATGTAGCATTTTCCTCTCTTTCATCACAGTCCCTAATTGTCACTTCACATTATTGTAAGAGGAACTTCAAATGTATGTAATTAATCAATCACCACTATCCAATATCATTAAGAATCCTGAAAAGTTGTTTCCTACAGGTTTGCAATGTATGATTTTTTATCTTAACTCCATTTGTATTACATAGTAAAGTAAGACTTTGGTTATTAAAATCTCACCAGCATTTTCTGTGAAATAATGAGCATTCAATGGGTGGTAACCTAAGATGCTACTTCCTGGTCCTTGGATTCTCAGAGAAGATTCTTTTCTCTGCTTTGGAACAGGAGGTGCTTCTTCCCCTTTCTTACCGCAAATAGCACTCTCTATTCAAGAAGTTCACCGACTCAGTTCTAAACACACTAGAATATAAATTGAACACTTTAAGCATTTCTTTAACTTCCTGTTTTCAAATCTCCAAGTTGTTTCTTTTAGGCGCCTAAGATATTCTCTGACCTCACTCTGTGACAAATACATATAAATCCCACATATATTTGTCAAGCAAGTCAATCTTTGTAAACCGAATTTCTTGATAGCACTCTTTTAAAAACTGGTTTGAATTATAATCATTATAATGGTATTGAATAATTTAGGGACAATTTCATTATTGATTTTCTCTGTTTAAAGAAAAATAGGACTTATTTTAATCGGAGGAAAATACCACTTCAATACTACAAGCCTAATAAAACTGAGCTTTTTTTTTTTTTTTAAATCAGACTCGAAAGTCAATCCCTTTCCCCAATTAAATTAGTGGTTTTTCAAAGATACTATAAGTGCATATACGTGGGCATACTCTCACAAGATTCAATGACTAATATCTGTTTTATTTTGTCAGACATCCAAGTTTAAATTTTAGAGATATTTATTTTGTGTTATGATCTTTTCATCTACTATTATGTAGTTTTCAATTCTCATACAATTACTTTCCATAAACAATTTCTATTTTAAAAAATTACTTACATTTTAATAAGTCTAACACTCAGAAGCTTATTTACCCAAATATTTCTGATACTCTCTTAAAAAATCACAATGCTAGATATTAGAGACAAAAAATTCAACAAATATTTACTTTTTAATTTCAGAACTTTGCTTCCTGTTTCAATCAGCCCATTATCAGAAGTCATTTTTAAGATTCATTAACAGAGGACACTTTATTGATTACAAACAGTAGCAAATGAACAACTCACAGCTCCCAAAGTGTAACCACCCTGGTACAGGTCAATAGAACTAGGCAAACAAGAGACCGATTCAACAGTTCCTGCCCAATTTCCTTCCACAGCCAGGTCTTTATGAGCAAGCAGTCATGGAAAAGATCCTAGAAAAATAAACTGTGGAAACATTTCAGCAACTTAATTGAGATTTTGCAAGGCTCTCAAAGCCTGCATTGTTATAGTCCACTCTCATCAAAGAGCATGATTCAGCTTTTGAAATGGTGTTATTCAAACCCATTAGTCATATATCTTAGGAATTTACTTCCTAATTATGCCATATGCCTTATAAACACTTTTTTTATTCTGTCATTTGGGTGACATAATATTTTAAGCAAGTCAAGCAAATTGGTCTGATCATTACTTTCAAAAGTTCTTCCTCAACACTTGTCAGATTTAGGTGATGGGAGCACATTGCATTTTTGTTCTAGAAATTTTAATGATCTCCAAAAGAATTCATCACAAGCTACACTACTGGGGAAAATCATGTGTCTATATAGCCTTATATCTAACAACAAAACCGCCTACTGTCAATCAGAAACATAAGAAATGCTGAGAAAGCAAATAGCACAGTTCCTGCCGGCGGTGGGAGACTATGTCACTTAGAAGGACCAGCAGTAAGGCCACAGCTTTGATTTTATCTTCTTCTCAAAGGAGGTCCAAGAGCAGATTCCAAGATGACAAGACTAAAGTAACATGAGCAGTGAGAACTAAGTCTACAATACTTTTTTCTTTGAGAGTAGACAAAGTAGAAAACATTCTGTATATTACATGAAAATAATCAAAATCAACTTGTAGGTGTTGGTGTTGTGGCATAGCAGGCTAAAGCCACATAGGCATCCCATATTGGAGTACTGGTTTGAATCCCAGCTGCTCCATTTGCATTCCAGCTTCCCTGCTAATGTGCTTGGGAAAGCATTGAAAGATGATTTGAGTGTTTGGGTCCCTGCTACCCACATGGGAGACCTAGATGGGGTTCCAGGCATCTGGCTTCCACTTGGGCCAGCCCTAGCTGTTGCACCATTGAGGGTGAAACAAAGTAGAAAATCTCTCTCCCCATCTCTGCTTCTCAAATAAAAATCAATACAAAGATAAAGAAGGAAATACTTTCTTATATATATGGAAATGATAATATTCAAAGTATTTCTAATTTTCATTCATAATTAGTATCCTTCAATACTTTCACTCTTTCATGTTAGAGTAAGTAGCTTAATAAATACAAGCATAGTATGAGCTATATATATATATGTATATATAATGCTATGTGTATAAATACACAAAAACATACATAAATCTTAGGCAATCAAAAACTATAAGTAAACTACCTGAAAATGATTTCAATTTTTTTGAGTCAGTGTAGGAACTCAATAAATATTTGGGATGTAATAAATGTGTTACAATTTTTCAGTTTTCAAAGTTTCTATGGTTATGAATTTGAGACTATCAAGCATATTTTAAAAAAAAATAGAGAATAATTTTCATTTCTTCTCTAACATAATATCATATGGTGTAAACTAATTGGTAGGTACAAAGGAAAGGTATTATGAATTTAAACTTAGCAGGAAGAAGAAATGAGCTAATGATTCACCATTAGATAATTAGGATAAATAAATGACAGCTGGTAACTGAAGTGACTTACTTAGTTCTTCCTAATGACAGTTGAACAATTTAACCCACAGAAATGGCTTAACTGCCACCCCCTCTTCCTTTTTCTTTTCTGTCCTCTTTAACAGCATTGGGTATCGCCACTTCAAATATATTTTTCTATGTAGGCTCTGTCCCATTACAATTTTTTTCTCTAGAAATTCTTTGTTCATTCCTCTGAGTTTTCTTCCTCCACCCATTTGTAATAATGAGCCTCATCTCTTCCTGTCTCATTGTTCACTTTAAAAGCTCATACCTACCCCGATCTCAGCACCGTCCTGTGCTGATGACTCCAGTACTCCATGTATAGCCATTTGTTACTACCAACTTAGTGTCACAAAATTCTAGTAGACTGACATTTCCAACAAAGGAATTTTAAAGTTTCGACCCACCACCTTCTCCCATCAATGTTTCTTTTGCGTGAGCTCCTCAGTTTTGTCACTGGTATCAAAATTTCTCTCTTGGCTTGTTAATAAAAGCCACCATCAGCTATAACCGATACAGGGATCTCCACTTCTGTGGATCAATCTGCAGCCATCAATTAAGTCAAATTTTTAGCATTAATGTTTCCTTCTTAGAATGGTTAACCTTCAGTCTTTCCTTCCTTTTCCTACTCCTGTCATATTGAACTCTTTAGCACCTCACACTGAGTTTATTGTAATAGCCTCCTGTCCAAGCAATTTTTCTCCCAGTGTACTTTCCCTGGACTCTTCTTCCATATGGTTCCATATCACTCTTTGTAAATGAGCTTCCTCTATACTACTGAACTGAGTTTAAATATTCTAGAATCACATTGCTTAGGAGTGCATGTGTGCCAGCTTCAACATTCATTAGGTCACCAATCTTGGAAAAGCTCTATGACCTTTTGCTTCCTTACTCCTGACCTACAACATAGGCTTGCTTAGAGAAATAAATGAGTTAATGCATATAATGCCCTCAGGAAAATGCCTAGGACAAGTACTCAATAAAGCATCATCATTGTTATTGTTCCTAATATCGTGTTCATTAAAAACTTTCAATAGCTTCCTGTATGCTATATGATAAAGCCCTAATCCTTTAACCTGGCTATCAGCCTCTTCACAGCCTAGACTGTGCTAATCACTCAGATTCAAAGAACAGTATTTGCTAACAGAAATTCTCTGCTCCAAGCAGGATGAATTAAGAACTATACTTTGCAATTATGATTTCAGTAGTGCTGTGACTCACAACGTTCCTGTCTTCCTTTGGTGTTTTCATTTCTCTCCTCCTTTACCATGCTAATCATTTTTCAATGACTTAACTCAAGCCTTGCTTGTTTGTGAAGAGGATATAGCAGATCAGGATTTCATATGCCACAAATTTTCTAGAGGAGTTCCTTAAATTAGGTAAAAGCTGTATGTTATAACCTATCCTGGAGATAGATAGCGCACATTAATATGTAATGGTTTCTTAAATGTGTGACATAAAGAATTTTTAACACAGTGTCTTAAATTTCTTTGAAGAGGAGACAATTTTTTCCTTCTAGAAACTATTAGAAATCTGGATATCAGTATTTCAGAGTCAGGAAAAGAAATCAAAATCTTTTCATTTGAAATTATGTCATATTCACAATTTCCCACTGTTTCTAACATTTCAAAACTGAGTTCAAGTAATTCCTAGAAAAATGAGTGTTGAAAAAATTTTCTATCAAGTAAGAAGGTCAACATATGATGCATGTGGAATAATCATCATTAAAAATCTCATAACATCTTATTAAGTTTACTCTTGATTAATGTCTGTAGCAATGAAGAACTTTGAAAACCCAAAGATTTTATATATAGAGGGGGAGAGGGAGAGAGGGAGAGAGAATGAATATGAATGTTCATGTTCACTGGTTTATTCTCAAAATGCCTGCATTGGTCAGGGCAAGCCATGGCCATAACCACCAGGGCCAGAATCAGGAGATGGGAACTCAGTTCAGGTCTTCTATATGGGTGGCACTTGTCCACTTGAATCATTATCACTGCCTCCCAGGGTCTGCACTGATGAGAAGGTAACATTGGGAGCCAAATCTGGGTATAGAGTCCGGATACTTCAAAGTGGGATGCAGGCTAAATGCCTGCCTCTAGAGTAATGCATTTTAATAGCTTTTTTTTTTTTAGTAACCATAAAAAATATTTACAACCTCCAGCAATATCTTAAAATGCAATAATTAATGTATCTTATGGTTGTAAATGAAAGCAGAATAATACAATGCTGATTAAAGTTATACTTTAAAAAAAAGTAGCAGCAGGTGTCTCAAGGGTTTGTGGCCCTGCTACCCATGTGGGAGACCTGGAAGAAGTTACTGGTTCCTGCCTCTGGCCTAGCCCAGCCTCAGCTATTTCGGCTATCTAGCAAGTGAACCACTGGATGGAAGATCAATGTCTCTCTCCCTCTCTCTCTCTCTCTCTTCTCTCTGTAACTCTGACTTTAAAATAAATTTAAAATACTTTGTTCATGGATTGATTTTACTCTTATTCTATAATTTTATGCTCTTTTGCACACAGTTCAGACGTCAACTTCCAATTTCTATGCCTTGCCTTCTAGCTTGAAAGATTATGATTTTATATTTCTATTATGTAAACTAAAACAAAAAAAGGAGATGTTGGAGTATCAGAACAAAAGAAGGAATAAATTTAAAAGAAGTCCTAAAGATTGACATTCAGTCTTTTAAATAACTGACTCAACCATTGCTTTGTAAAAATCATTGAAAATATATACTCATTAATTCAATTAAAAATAATTGCAACTATACTGACTGAAGGTAATTATTAGATAATTAGTGAGTTGCTGAAAGAAAAATACATTTCCTCAAATGTAAGTTTTTATGTGTATTTTATACTTATTAGATTACCATTCTCGATGTAAGAATCTGAAGCTATTTGAATCCAAATAATTGTTTATATAATAGTAATCAAAGATAAGCAATAGAAATAACATGAAGAAAACTAAGCATTAATCAACCACACTAGGATCTAAACTGTTAGTTTTTAATTAGTTGTGATCAGAATATTCCAAAAGAATATATCCAATGTATATAAGGTAGCTTATTGAACATATTTTATTAATAAATGAAAATTTTTTACTATTCATTTATAAACGATTTTCCATAAATATTTTACTATGATCATGTTAAATACTCATCTTTTAAAAGCCAGAATTAAAACTCATTAAAACAGACCACTAGAGGGCAAGCAACACTGATCTCAATTACAACAACTGAATGGAAGAGCTCCTTCAAGCTAGTAGTTACATCGAACACTCACTCTTTCCTTCCTTTCTTCACTCTTTCAATCAACACCACTTGTCCAGTTCGCACTAAGTGTTAGGCACCACGAATATGGAATTAAAGCAATTAAAGCAATCCAGATCTGTCTCTTTTTAGCTTTGGTTCATTTTTTCTCTCTCTCCCCAACCCAACACACACACATGCGCGAAAATGGTTTACATTCCATGAGTGATTTTCTTCCCTCCACAACTTATCATTTAAACGGTGTTATAAATATAGTGTGCTATATCCAAATCAGGCATCCAAACTTATCAGACAAGTTGCATTGGAGATCTCTAGTGATGAAAATCACAGCCTAGCTTTTGGCAATAAAATGTATTCATAAAACCCCAAAGAATGGGATTTTAATGAAGGCCTATGCAATGTTCTATCCCACCACTCAGAATTTCTCTCAGCATTTTCCAAACTTGGCTTTGCCCTTTCTTTTACTAAGCAGACCAACATCAATATACGAAGAAAGAGGAGGTTAGGTTGTTGTCAGAGACAATTAAAGTCTTCTTCAGGTTCCCATTAGCCACTGCCCTGAGAAACACGGGAGAACAATTTCATAATTTCTGTCCAATATAAAAGGACACTGATACCCTGGGGATATTGATTCCGAAAGACAGAAAGAATAGCTGAGAAGCTCTTTCAGTGATAGAGAAGTTAATGATTTTGTGATTCATCCCAGAGAAGCACCTTACAACCTTTGATAATTGCAAGGCAGAGAGTGGCACTGCTGACCTTGTCAAATTAGCAGGAGCTAATAATACCATGGCAGAAGCCAAACCACACACCACAAAGAGGAGTTGAGCAATATGCACATATTTTTAATTGTATCTGGATGCAGGAGTTTTCTCTAACAAGAAATGGCTTTTAATCCTGGTTAATCTCTGGTTCAAAGTATTTTCTAACCCCAACACTTTTATGGATGTAGCACAAGGGCTATGCCAGATTTTTAATGGCAATAGAAGCTGCCTCTCCTCCCCATGCCAAAAATAAGGCACATAGCACCAGCATTGTGTTAAATGTCTAATGTAATTAAATTACACACACACACACAAACAAAAGTTATACAAATTGATAGAGAAAGGTTTAACTATCAGGTACAATCTGTTTGCCTAATGGTTTCTTCCCTTAACATTTGCACTAATTCATTTACTCGGAAAGAATTTGTAGATCTTCAATTTTTGTTTCCAGGAAACAGCAGTAACCACATCTACTCTCAGATAACTCAGCCCCTGTTAGAATAGTAGGAGATAAAGCCAATCAAGGGACCCTTCTCTTGTAGAGTTTCCTGTGTTAAAGAGTAGGGATTCCAAACATGCAATGGGGAAAGACCACCACAGAAATGTTTACCAGTGACAGCGGAAGCTTTCTCTGAGGACTTGCAGGAGCAGCTACCTCTTGGGCATTGTCTGGAAGCTGATGCACTAAAAATCATCTTGTTTGGGCAGAAACTTGGGTTTGTGAAGAATACTTGTGGGATGTGAGGAAGCAGCACATCAGTCATGGAGCACTGTGGGGTTGAAGAACATGGTGGTGTACGTGGAACATGGAAATAAAGCCAGGTCTGGACAAGGAGATGAGAGGGAGGAGGCAGAGCCTTAATGGCCTGGCATGCCTCATGCCCTCAAGGAACTGCGCCTTCCTTTAGTTGGTGATAAAGGACCATTTAATGGTTCAAGCTTGAACCTGATGAGAGCACAAGAGAAAAACATGGTAAAAATGTGAAAAAATTGAGCAAGTAGTATTACTTCTGCATTTCATATACACACAGAGCATCGTGAAGGTATAAAGAATAGCTTGGAGTCAGACAATTAGTCTTTTTTTTTTTTTTTTTTTTGACAGGCAGAGTGGACAGTGAGAGAGAGAGACAGAGAGAAAGGTCTTCCTTTGCCGTTGGTTCACCCCCCAGTGGCCGCTGCGGCCAGCGCGCTGCGGCTGGCGCAACACTCTGATTCGAAGCCAGGAGCCAGGTGCTTCTCCTGGTCTCCCATGCGGGTGCAGGACCCAAGCACTTGGGCCATCCTCCACTGCACTCCCGGGCCACAGCAGAGAGCTGGACTGGTAGAGGAGCAACTGGGACAGAATCTGGTGCCCCAACCGGGACTAGAACCCGGGGTGCTGGCACCACAGGCAGAGGATTAGCCTAGTTGAGCTGCAGTGCCAGCCAATTAGTCTTAATATGTATAGATCAGGATACTGACAGAAAGACTGGAAGTGCATTTGCAGCCAAAGAACAGAATTTTTTGCTCACAGCTAGCAATTATTTCATCCTTCTCTTCTAGAACAACGTGATATGGCAAACTGGGTATGGTTCTGAAAAGAGAGTGTATTTTACATATATGTATGTGTGTACATACATACATATACATACATATACATACATACATATACATACATACATACATACATACATATACATATATATATACATATATATATATCCCTACCTTTCATTCTTAGAATTCTAGGGTATCCACGCAACTCCAGTGAAGAAAATTTCCTATAAATTGCTGAATGATTTAAGTGCATTTAAATTGAATTATTGGTATACATAACAGAAACTAGTACAAGATTTACTGTGGGAGTGGGAGCAGCATTGTGGCACAGCAGGTTAAGCTGCCACCTGCAACACCAGCACCCTAAATGAGCACAGATTGAGTCCCGGCTGCTCCACTTCTAATCCAGCTCTGTGCTAATACACCTGGGAGAGCAGCAAAGATGACCCAAGTGACTGGGACTCTGCACCCATTTGGGAGTCCTGGGATGAAGCTTCTGGCTCTTAATTGCAGCCTGGCCCAGCGCTGGCCTTTGCAGCCATTTGGGGAGTGAACCAGCAGTTGGGAGATCCATCTGTCCCTCTGTACCTCCCCTCTCCCCACCCCAGTCTCTCCCTGAACTCTGCCTTTCAAATACATAAATAAATCTCTAAGAAAATGAATTACTGTCTCTCATATTTTAATAGGGTTCAAGGAATTTTTCCGTGAAATTAAGTTTTAATGACTGATAAAGTCTTCATGTCAGGTTCATACAAAGACTTATAGGTACTTGTTGATACTAAGTAATTTCTTATTTATTTGATTTTAAAAGTTAGGTAAATTGTTATGAAAATTATGAACATTAATTATGAAAAAAAATTTCCAGGTAATAAAATCATTTCTGAAATTGTTGTCCCAGTAATACCATCAACAGTTTTAAGGACATAGAAAACCTTGAGCAATTACTTAATTTACCTTTGGATGCTGTGTGTACTAACATACAAGTGCACTTCACTCCCTGGGAAAGATGTTCCTCTTGGGGAGACAAAGCAAACTGAGAGCAACCACTTTCTTCACAGAGGTTGCTATCGCCACCTCCACAAGTGGTTTGAGGAACGTGGTTCTTGTCATGGTGCTAAATATGTAAATCACACTGAATGACCCAGGCTAAAAGCAAAGTGACAGTTGATTGTGACTGCCATTAACCGTGGATCACATCCTGGCATGTAATGCAATTATATGTCAGGAAACAGCTAATGTGGGCTGCTCTGGTGGGAGCAGAGAGAAAATATTGAATTTTTCTTTGTAATCTATTTACGTCTTGCAATGGGGCATTAGTCAGATTAAGGTTCAGAATGCCAGGCATACCCTCGCCCAGTGTGCTAAGTGGGGTCTCCATTCATAACCTGATAAGAAGGTCATGGTTACAGAAACAAATACGTTGTAATCTCACTGAGTCAGGGGCAATTTTCTCTCATAAACTTCCCTTTCTGCTACATCACCTTATAATATAGACTGAAACCCATTTGAGATTTAAAACCTGCCAGGATTATTAAGGTTAAAATCAACTTAGCCCTCATGAGGTAAAATTTAGAATTGGAAATTTTCATTCTTATTCATACAAAATTTTCGTGGTAATTCTTACTAACTCCCTCAAAAAGTTCAAGCTTAATATATATCTTTAAGATACACGAGCACACATAAAATGTACATCTTAATTCTTTTATTTCCATTGTGAATGTCTAAATGTGGAAAGATGTAAGAGGTAAACAGAAGAGGAGTAATGCATATTAATACAACATCCTTAGATCAATTGAGCAAATCTATTTTGAACATTCCAGAAGTTTGAAAATTATATTCTCCTTGGATGTCCTTGTATTGTCAACCATCTTGAGGAAGCCCTCAAATGTGTGACTAACTTGGTTGGACAGTTCATTTGTGTTGTGTATACATGAATTTTAATTTTAGAAATCACAGATTTACCTCACTTCTGTGAACTTTAAAGCATAACTTGGATAATTCTGAGTTCTATAAAATATGTGCTACCCCATGCTCTAGGCAGATGGTATGCTTCAGAAGCAATATCAAATTTCCTAAATTAGCCACAAATAAACTGTTGGTTTCTCAAAGCCACTTTCTGAGAATAACCAGTTTTTTTCAATCCTAGTAATACTTCTCTGATTTTCCTAGGGTCTCTCTCTCACTACAACGTGTTCATAGAAAATACTTGTCCAAAAATTATCTATATTATAACCTAAGATGAAATCTATTATAGGTAAGCTTTATTAGTTCAAAAGGAACGCAAAGAAAATTTTCATTTGTATCTAAATGTCTACATTCAATGTGTGTATCTAAATTAAAGGAATATCAAAGGCCGGCGCCGCGGCTCACTAGGCTAATCCTCCGCCTTGCGGCGCCGGCACACCGGGTTCTAGTCCTGGTCGGGGCACCGGATTCTGTCCCGGTTGCCCCTCTTCCAGGCCAGCTCTCTGCTGTGGCCAGGGAGTGCAGTGGAGGATGGCTCAAGTCCTTGGTCCTTGGGCCCTGCACCCCGTGGGAGACCAGGATAAGTACCTGGCTCCTGCCATCGGATCGGCGCGGTGCGCTGGTTGCAGCGCGCTGGCCGTGGCGGCCATTGGAGGGTGAACCAACGGCAAAGGAAGACCTTTCTCTCTGTCTCTCTCTCTCACTGTCCACTCCTGCCTGTCAAAGAATTAAAAAAAAAGGAATATCAAAAGAAAAAATTATGTTCCATAATAAGCACAAACGTAATATGAATCCAGACATTTTAAAAATGTGGGTGACTTTAGTATTTGGGGACTACTCTGGAAAACTTTAGGGTGCTCTTGCCCTGTAACAGAGAGTTGGAGTGATCTTTATGCTGTGCTAATTCTGAGGACGCTTCCAGAGGGGAAATAGCCCACCAGCCTCTGAGAAGCCTTCCCGCAACCTCCACAAGTTGCCATGTATTTCTATAATTGACTGTACCTTTCCTTCAAGGCACTTTACAAATTACAATTAAATAATTTCCTCCTCTGCTCACCCCGTTTATCTCTTACAGCAGCTTGTGTGTTCCATGAGGGCAGGAATTGCACATTAGTTTTATTTACTCCAAATCCTTAGATAGAAGGAAGGTGCCAGGAAACAGTAGGTATTTGCTGAATGAATGAATAGACAAATGATGACTTATTGCTTGATATTTCTGCATTTCTATAACAAACCATCTTAAATATATCTAATTTTCAAAAAAAGATAGGTTGTTCATAATATATATATACATATATATGTATGTGTACATATATGTCAACTGCTTTACATTTCTAACATGGGAAATTCACAATGATTCTGAAATAGCATCAAGCATATCTCACTTCTTGGGGAGGGCACTTCCAACATGGCAGGTAAGGCACTACCAGGAAGGCTCACTGGACTGATTTCCCAGCTCCTGGCGTCAGCCTGGCTCAGGCCTGACTGCTGTGGGCATATGGGGATTGAACCAGCTAACAGAAGATCTCTTTCTCTCTGTCACTCTGACTTTCAAATAAACTGAAAATAAGTAAACATTTAAAAAGAATATCTCACTCCTTACATAATATGTACTTCAACTAGCACACGTGTGAAGAAACGACTACTTAAAAACTCTGATTCCTAAGTATGGTACATTCTCAGAACTTGTTGCTTGCATGTATGTCTTCTCAATAAATCACCAGAGGAGTCTCTGGTAAAGTGCTAATGCCCCTGCTTTATAGGTGGAAAAACTGAGGCTCAAAGTGTTCAGATCCCCAAAGTTAACACCTGGCAGAGAATACTGACAGAGTTGATATCCTCTGAATAAGATCAAATAAAGACAGAATTCTTAGAGTACTATTTAATAACTTGCCCCTTAAAAATAAGATACTTAGGCTTGCCATAATAGGTTTTCCTCAGTGAGCCTGTTTTTATTAACTGAATAAAATGGATAATTGGAAGCATCTAAAGTTTTCCTTTCTAGTAAAGGAAGAAGGGAATGTTAAGTATGAATAATGTAGTTAAAGAGCTATAATCATGTACTATGCATAGCCAATAGTCAACAGATGTTCAACAAAGACCCAGGGGGAAACAACATCTAACATATCTAATGGGATTTATTTGCAATAATTCACTTTAAAATAAAGGTCGATTTTGGCAAATATATACACACAAAATCAATTTTAGCAATTCTTCATTTTAGTAATCACTTTTTCCTACTGGGGCATCTTCAGCCAAAGACTATGATATGGCAAGATTTTCTGAACAACTTTGGAATTATATGTTCCAAAATGTCCATGGAAAGTGGAATTGAAAGATAAGCTTATTTAAAAAAGCATTTTCAATTTATTAGAAAGGCAAGAAGACACACAGTGGGGGTGCAGGGGTAGGAGAGAAATGGATAGATACAAAGGATCTTCCATCCAATGGTTTGCTCTCTGAATATCTGAAACAGCAAGGGTTGGATCAGCCAAAACCAGGAGTCCAGTCAGAGTTACACAGAGAGAGGAAGCGACAAGAGAGAGATCTTCTATCTGCTGGTTCACTCCCCAAATGGCTGCAAAGGCCGGGGCTGAGCCAGGATGAAGCCAGGAGTTAGAAGCTTCTTCTGGGTCTCTCACATGGGTGCAGGGGCCCAAGAACTTGGACCATCTGCTGCTGCTTTCCCAGGCATATCAGCAGGGAGCTAGATCAGAAGTGAAGTAGCCAGGTCTCAAACCAGCACCCATATGGGATGCCAGCATCACAGGCGACAGTTCAGTGTTACCTTCTAGGCCACAGCATCAGCACTCTCTATAAACTTTTTAAAGTGTCCTGCGAGCAACTCTTTATGAGTGTATATGTACGCGCATACCACATTTTATATTAAAACATGTTAACTGTGCATATATAGGACCAGTCAAGTAGCAATTATATTTATAAATGCTTTTGGACTGGATCACCATGCAGAAAAATCTTCATTTTCTCCTCTTGTTACTGTGGCAGTAATATTTGCTTTTATTTTCTTTTTTTATTATTATTATTATTATTATTATTTTTTACTTTTGACAGGCAGAGTGGACAGTGAGAGAGAGAGACAGAGAGAAAGGTCTTCCTTTGCCGTTGGTTCACCCTCCAATGGCCGCCACGGCCCGCACGCTGCTGCCTGGTCTCCCATACGGGTGCAGGGCCCAAGGACTTGGGCCATCCTCCACTGCACTCCCTGGCCACAGCAGAGAGCTGGCCTGGAAGAGGGGCAACCGGGACAGAATCCGGCGCCCCGACTGGGACTAGAACTCTGTGTGCTGGCGCTGCAAGGCGGAGGATTAGCCTAGGGAGCCACGGCGCCGGCTGCTTTTATTTTCAAAGTGAACGCCTAAAATATAATTCAGTTATAGTTAATCACGTTATTTAGATAACAATAATTATAGTGCCCGGGTTCAAATCCCAGCCTCACTGCTGATTCCAGCTTCCTGCTGGTGTGTACGTTGGGAGGCAAGTGGTGATGACTCAAGTAATTGGGTCCCTGTCAGTCATGTGGCAGGTCGAGACTGAGCTCCTGGTCTTGGCTTTACCCAGCCCCAACTACTGCAGGCATTGGGAGAGTGAACCAGCTCATAGTTCTATCTGCTCTGTCTCTGCCTGTCTGTCTGCCTCTCTCTCTCTGGCTTATATAAAACCAAATAAATATAATAAAATGCAATTAAAGTTAGCATATACTTCTGGGTGTGGGTGTATAGTGTGATATTTCCATACAGTGTGTTCTGATCATATCAGAATAACTGTTTCCACCTCATCAGTACCTTACGTTGGGATCCATAGAGCTCCTCCCTCCTCGTTTATCATAAAATATATAATAAGATGCTGTCAGCTATAGTCACTTCACCGTGTTGTAGAATACTAGAATGTGTCCCTTAGATCTAAATGTTAAATGAAAACAGAGCACTGGATAGAACGGCCTATGGTTTGGAGTATCCTTCATTCATTCAAGCAAAACATACTAAACAGCAAGCATCTCTGGTGAAGAGCAAAACCCACACACATGACCCCCAGTCCCAATGAAACTGTTGGCAACCAGCTGATATTTCAGATTATGAAGACTAAATGTCTTGCTTGCCTAGACTTTTAGCTGGTGTTCTGTGAAAGCTTGGGGATGACCCTATGTGAACAGTGAGTGATGGTCAACTGCCCTCTTCCTAGTGGGCACAGGGGCCTGGAGAATGGAGGGAGAAATGGATTTGCCAAGTCTCCTGCTGCTCTCAAAGCTTTTCCAGGCACTGCCTCTGAGTGCATTGCTTGTGTAATCAAAGGCACACACTCATCCGCCTAGATCATTGTTGTTACATCAATGTCTGCATCTGGTGTTGATCATCTTGGAGAGCCAAGCAACAGAAGGCCTTCATTTTGACCACACATTCTAAATTCTCTTCTTGGAATGGCAATTCTTGTGTGCCCTAAAGGGTCCACAGCACATGCCAAGTTCTGTGCTTGCTGTAATGCATTTACATAGAGTGCAATGTGAAAAGAGGATGGAAGTCCCAGGACAGATGTGAGAGGCTGCACAGTGTTGAGAAAGAGCACCCGGCAGGATTGGTACTCGGTGCTGTCACTCACTCATCTGCCTTCTCTTCAGCAAATGGAGGGATAAGAGAGTATCAGTATCTATTTCTCCTTACTCTGTGGCTGACTGTGAAGGCTAAGCTTCACAACGCATGCCCCTTGCTTTTATCAACTGCAAAGCTAGATCCTGATGATTGCTAATAATGACAAAAACATTAAAGTGCTCTTTAAATGCAAGATACTATTACCTTACTCTTTGAAGTCTACTCAAAAAATTACTCTTTCCTCTAAACATAATCCTTATATTCTCAAGATCTGCTTCTTCGTTTGGTGAGTTGGTTGTGTTTCAATCTGGGAATGGGGAGGGATGGTGTTCTAAGTCCCAGGGACCTTATGATACAGTCATGCTTACCGCATAGCAACATCTGACTGAGGCAAAGTGCCCAACACACCCAATAAAAAATGGAAAGGGACATGTTCCAGTTGCATCATACACACACACACACAAACTGAAAACTGAAGCAACACAGAAACTTGAAATAAAACAAAAAAGTACAATCAGATTGGGCCATTCCTAAAGTTATTGTGATGACAACAGCAATTTTGAGAATTAAACTAGTAGCCCCATACTACAAAGGCAGACTTCCCTAGGTTGGAAGTATGTGATTTCCATCCCCGTACTGAAACAGGAAAATAATTTATGATCACGAAAAGTTGAAATTGAGGCACAGCATTAAAAAAAGGATACCATTAAGAAGAGACATCTGGGCATTTTGGCAAGATCACATTTCTGTTACAGAGCACAAATCCATTCTTTATGAGAATGTGCCATTGATTACACACTCTGCATTTTAGCAATGTTTCTAAACATACTGTAAATTATGTTAAGTAACTCATTGAGTCTCTGATTTAGGTTTTTTTTTTTCCTCAAGCAGAATGATAATGTTTGCTCCAAAAAAGAATATACCAGTAGACAAATCACATTTATAAACTCTGCAAGAGATGGGAGTGACGTTAAAACATCTGGGAGATGTTAGAGACTGCATTAACTCTAATCATGGATCACATTATGGCACAAGTTTTTTTTTTTTCCTTAATGAGGAGAAAAGACTGAGATAGTGAATGTGTTACTCAACATAACCCTGCAGTCCTTGTCCAGGAGCTGATAAAGTGCTGGGGAGAAAGCCTTGTCCCACCACATCTCCGGAGCTACAGCCATGCAATCTCCTTTATGTTTGGCCTGTGTGTCACTGGTGACAGTGTCTGCGAAAACAAGGCCCATTTTCTCACTCCAAATAAATCACAGGCTATCGTGCACCCAGTATATACACTGAGCAAGATGATGATCCTCATTCTCTTTCTTCTAGCAACACTCCATTTATCTGTAGAGTAACCTCAAGAGAACACTAAAGGCAAGACTCTGACATTCAAGATAAGATTTAAACTTGGTAAAGCTAAAACAATACACACAGAAACTCATTCAGTAATTATGCTATAAATGTCAAAATATTTTCAAATTGAATTTAAATGTTCATGCTTATAAAGAAAACTTCATGAGAACCCAAATTCAGATACATAAATATCAAAGAAGCCCTAGAAAACTTACTGCAACTACAGTAGCTCACCTTGGAAGATTTATTTTTCATTGTAATATATAGAAGCATTGTCATTTCTCTTTAAAATGCTTTTCAGTCACTTGATCTTGAATAATTACATTTTCATTTATAGAAAGGCAATCAAACAAGACCTACTTGGTGTGGTGTTTCCTCGAGCTCAAAGTATAATTAAATAAAATACCAATAGCCTTTTGATGAATAGATTGCTTTTCTAAGATTTAAGTTTTGATAAGTACACGTCCACAATACTATTTGAAGGAGGCATAGAAGAAGCTCTGGTAAAAAAATATATTGACCTTTGTGTCTTGGTGCTACAGAATCAATGGAATTGGTTTAAAGCAATATTTCTAAAACTGTCTAATGAGAAACTAGTTTTGAATATCAGAGAGAGAAAATCTGAGTAGAGAAACAGTTTCTATTTTCTGTGGACTATCTTGGTTTATCTTTTGAAACTAGTGTTCCAAGATCACAGACTGGGAAATGTTGCTTTAGAACACAGAGGAAAGAGGAGAGAGAGAGAGAGAGAGAGAGAGAGAGGCAATAGAGGGATCTCCCTTCAGCTGGTTCATACGCAAAATGTCTGCAACAGCCAGGGCTGAGCCATGAAGAAGCCAGGACCCAGGACTCAATTCAGGTCTCCCATGTAGGTGGCAGAGAGCCAAGTAATTGGGCAATCACCAGCTGCCTCCCTCTCAGTGTATTCATTAGCAGGGAGCTGGAGTTAAGAGCTGGCGCTGGGAATTGAAGCCAGGTACCCTAGCAGGTGTACTCACTGGCCATCCTAACTTATCGGCTAACTAACTGCCTTCCCTTAAAGAGAATTTTATGATCATGCTTGGGTAGTCCACTAAGCAGCAAGGACCTGGTTAAGAGCAAAAACAGTTCTGAGGGAAATAGAATAAAGCCCTAAGTCCCTTGAAAGTGGGACTGGATACCTAGATTTTAGAGTAAGACCAGCATGTCCTCATGCTGAGAATAGGAAGAGTCCATGGGGAGAGAGAACCCAGAGACCTCCCATCAGGCCCTCACATCAGCCTGATGATTGCAGAGTGATTACATCATTGAAATGATTTCCCCCTTCACAGATCCAAATTATTGCTTCATCACTACTATCACCATTGCTTATGCCCAATGGACCTGAACATCGCTTCTCTTACTATGTCAGAAAACGTCTTTTTTTCTTCAGAAAAGAAATATAAGCACACACTCCTACTCCCCCACCCCCAACCTTTTTTTTTTTTTTTTAAACCTTTCCTCCACAGGCTGATTGGGGCGATGTCTCCAGTACAACTCATGGGGCTCAAGTAAAACCAACTTACCTGCCTACCTGCAAATACTTTTCTATGTCAATGCAAGTGGTGGAACTAATTGAGGGTGTATTCATTAAATGAGTTTTAATTGTCCAGAGTCCATGAGGGAACAGAAGGGGAAACTTTATGGATTTCCCATTTCTCCCACTGTCTGCCCTACTTACCTTCAAACCTAAATTGCAAGCATAGCTGAAGATATTTTTGTCTCGTATAACTGCAAATGCCTGCATCTTTAACAGATATGATTTATAAAGAGATTTTGGAACATGCTGACTTCATAACAAAGAAGCTCTCCTCCCTGAAGAGTCATTAACCCAGGCATCACCAGCACTTGAGCCGCTGGGAATTATACAAAACTGTTCTATGAGAAATGCCAAAATGAAGTCTTAGCCTTTCAGATAAACTGTAGGATACGACAATCCCTACTAACTCTCCAGAAACTTAGAGATGATTGAAGAAATGTTAAATTCTTCACATGACTTCCCCAAGGTTACAATGGTTATCCAGTCTCCAGATACCAAACAAGAAAAAGATCTCCAGATCTTTTTGTTGATCACCTTGCTTTCTCATATAGAATACGAAATTTACCTGTAGGTTTATCAATGTCTCATTGTATCATCATTCCGAGAATGCAATCACTTAAAATGGGGATTATCTCTAGTTACATTTAAACATAAGAGTAAAATTCATGGCTTACATTACTTGGTTTTAATGATTTATTGACTCAATGTATTTGTTCAGGTTACAGCAGTTAACAAACTCCAAATGGATGAAGGGGAAAATATGATAGAAGCTTATCTCTGAAGTCTGATACATTTACATCTGAAGATATTTTTTATCTTTGGATAAAATGATTTAAAATGAAATAATGCAAAACTGAGATTTCATGCATTATTAGAGAAGTCGGATTCAAAACTTTTTCTTTCAGAAACATTTTCAAGTACATGCTCTATAAAAGGGTGTTATGTTGGTCCCTACATGGCACTCTAACCTCTGACCTCATCTAATCCTAATCCCCTCTCAAAGGTCTTCCATACGATCATGTTGAGGATTAGGGTTGCAACTGAAGAATTTTGGAGGACATATGTAATCTATAGTGTTCATCCATGATAAAACTGTGAGAAAGGTGCATAAATTCTCATAAACCTTCCGAAATACTTGCTAAAATATGAGGACCCAAAAGAAATAATGATACATCATTAAAACTTCCTTCTATTTTCATCAAAGAATGCAAGGGAAAATAAAATAAGTGAAATTATGAAAAAGTAAACATAATTTTCTATTTAATTTTATCATTCAATTTGGTCTTGGCTTGGTGAATTACAAACTGGCAGTTACAAATTGTGTAATTCAACTTAATGAATATCAAACTGAAAATAAATGTCAGAAATGTGCATTTTCTTCCTGAGGAAAAAAAATGACCAAATTTCTTCCAGTAATTTATTTCTGGATTAATTGAATTGTACACACTAAATCATATTAAATTCTCCAAGATCATCTAGAAAGAAGTCCCTGGCTGAACAGCCGCATGTGGAATAGGATATTATCTAAAATCTCTATAAATGTGTAGTTTGTAAATTTGATTTCCACATATTCGGTTACACATGTAAAATAATGTTTAGAAAACAACCTTCCTATAAAATAATTAAAATCACAACACCCTGAATGATACAAATATTGTTACCTCACAAATGGCCAAGAGCTGTAAGTAATCATTGTACACGTGAAATGCTAAGATTTCCCTCCACAACCATAGACTGGGCAGGACGAAAGCCATTCTGAAAGGAGACAGCAGAGTGAAAGCATCCACTCATGGGCAAGGCCTGGGGAAGGGAGGCGAGGAAGAGCAGGGAGTGGTTAGAGGTCTCAGTGAAATTTTAAAAGTTGGTTCTCTGTGATGAAGTTTTTTTTTTTTTTTTTAAGATTTATTTATTTATTTGAAAGGCAAAGTAGCAGAGAGGCAGAGGCAGAAACAGAGGCATAGATAGAGTGAGAGAGGTCTTCCATCCACTGGTTCACTCCCCAGTGGCTGCAATGGCTAAGCTGAGCCGATCCATAGCCAGGAGCCAGGAGCCAGGAGCCTCTGCCCAGTCCCCCACTGGGTGCAGGAGCCCAAAGACTTGGGCCATCTTCTACTGCTTTCCCAGACCATAGCAGAGAGCTGGATTGGAAGAGCAGCAGCTGGGATTCAAACCAGTGCCCATAAGGGATGCCAATACTGCAGGTGGTGGCTTCACCCACTATGCCACAGTGCCGGCCTCTGTGACGAAGTTAACACAAAAAACAGCCTACCAACAAGAAACTGTGATTTGTCTTGTAATACAGGGAGGAAAGAATATGCCCAGCATTGTCAATGAGTCTCCAGAAGTTCAGAGTTGAGAGCAAATCTCTAAAATCAGCAGATGGGCAGCACCATTTGCCTTCACAAAAAGGGTTGCCTTCTAACCCTGCTGTGCCGCATTCTTGAAATCACTACGGAATTTTACTGTTAGCCTCTTCTTTCTTTTTCTCCTAACAGCCACTTTTAATTTATATTTCATTTTCAATTGTTCGAGAAAGGTTGGGGGAGAGAGTAAGTTCCCATCTGCTGGTTTACCTCTGAAGTGTCTATACAAGTTGTCAAAACTGGGCTGGGCTGACACTGGGAGTTAGTCTCCCATGTGCAAGGCAGTAACCCTACCACTGGAGCCACCACTACTGCCTCCCAGGGCACACATTAGCAGGAACCTGGAGACAGCAGTGCAGCCAGGATTGAAACCCAGGGACTCTGATATGGGATGTGGGCACCTTAACCAATGTCTTAACTGCTAGCTCAAATGCATGTGCCATGAGAGTGACTTTTTAATCTAAGAGGCTGCTGGGAATAGTAGCCTGCAGCCATTATGTTCTCACAGTTGTCCGGTACAGACACTCCAGTTTCCTAGGGTTTCTGATTTTGTACACTACCAGAGACCACAGGGAAGAACAAGATTTGAAAGGGCCCCTCAGTGATAGATACTTTTCCGAGCAAGTTACAATGTGTTTTAGCAACACTCATGTGTTCTATGTCTCATCGCTTAGGTTTCCTGGAAGAGCTTGGCCAAGAGAACCTGTGTGCTTGAGACTTCCCTAGGAGGCATCCTCAGGAGAAAGGGAGTGGGGCATCAGGGCAGAGAGGAGGCGCTTAGCAAAAGGGTGTCTCAACCAGAGCCAAGCCCCAGCCTGCTCCAGAGGGGGCTCTGGAGCATGAACTGCCCCACTCGGTTGTTCCAGCCTGGAGGAAGCCAACCAGGCAAGGCAGCTCCTGGTTCAGCCAAAGGCAGCCCTGTGGAGAAGGGAGGGAGGAGGGGGCAGCTGTGAGCCTTTAGCCGCCAACAGGGCAGCAGCTGGGGGATGCGTGCAGTCGTCCAGTAAAGGAGATCAAGGCAGGGAAGCAACAGCATCCACTGCGGTGCCCGTTCCTTAGAGGTTTCCCGTCACCTTTCCTTGGACGTAACTGATCATCTCTGCAAGGCGCAGAAGCAGACGTGAGGACAGATGCACAGTGATGACTGTAGTTGGAATGAAATTTGGCAGGGCAATTAATTAGGGGCATAGCTTGTGAAAGAATGCATGGCTGCTATACTGTAGAGGGAGAAAGAAAGTCATACTATACAGATTCAGAACTGATGTTCAAAAAAGTATTCTGCTAGTTTCACTAGAGTGACAGTGATGACACTGTTTTCCATGTTGAAAACACAAGATAATAAATAACCAAATAATTAATGTTTATAATTGCAGTTAAATGATGTACCACAAAAAAAATCACATATAAACAAGACCCAATTAGAGTTCAAATTTCCAAATACATAATAAATCAGCTTGAAACAATGTTACCTTTAGGAATAAACGGCCAGAGTAGCAATCCCTTAATAAGGTTTTTAGAAGCCTTAATTTCATCTCAGTTAAAGGTGTACAAATAATCTATTGATTCTTTTTTTCCAGAAGAAAAATGAGAAGAAATAAATGGCTACCCATCTAGGAGCCAATGAAATAAGCAGTTAGAATTTTATTACACCGGAGATCTGATTTAAATTCTGGAAATGATTACAGTCGATGCTTAAACTAATTATTAGTTTACATGTCTAGCTTGCTCACCAGGCCAAATTTCATGCTTTCTGCAATGCTAACTTTCCTCTGCAGGGTACAATGATACTTTGTACATAGCGCTCATGCAATCTGTGTTTGAGAAGTTGAATGGAACGGCCTTTGGAGAGCTCTACAGATTCACCAGTAGCTTTCGTTCTACCAGCAATGAGGCAGAAAGGATGCTGAGTGGCATTAAGGTTATATTAAAAGCTGTGGGATGAGACAGACCTGGGCTTCGATCCTAACCCTGCATTTAGTTCTTTGGCTCTGGTAAATGACTTCAAACTGGTAGATCCTCACTTTGCTCATTTTCAACTCTTCACTGGGTTGTGCACACTGAAAGCGACAACACATCAACGGGGCCGTGCACACTTTAAGCATCAGGAGCTGTGAATTTTCTGCTGCTGGGGAGATGAGGAACATGCCTGAAGTGGAGGTTGCAGTTCGGCAGGCAGCTGGCAAATGTCCACCTGCATTTTGCCCGTTTTCTTTGGCCAGCTCTCCACAAGAAATGTCACATAAAAACTGAGATCTGGCTTTTCTTAAAAAAACTGGAAGCTACCACCCCACTGGGGCCATTCTCCGGCAGGGAAGACCTGGAGCCTTTTGTGTCAGACAGGACATGTGTTCTCCAGTTTGCCACAGTCCCCATTAGTATCTGTCACCCTGCACTCAGCCCACTTACTCATGTAACCTTGTTGTTCCCAACAGGCACTGGAGCTTGGGATGGGTGGCTTTGCCAAGGAAGAATAAGACTCAGAGGCATGAAATATAAACCTGCATAGTGGCAGTTGTTGGAAGATGTAGTGCTGTGTGGTAGAAAGCAGCTGGACCCAAGAGCCAGGGGACGTAAGTGACAGTCCCAGCTCGACATGAACACCTGTGTGAACTCCGGGCTCTATAAGGGGTCTGTTTCCTCATCTGTGAAATCTATGTTCTGGGTAGGTCAAGTTTCAGAGCACAAGGCAAGCCAGGTCCCCATCTGGGTTTCAGTTTCTCATGTGTCCTTTTCTAAAAATGATGCCAAATTAGTGGGCCACTGAAGCCTGGCTGAATTAGAGAAAGTGCTCACTCCACATGCCCCTGTCAAAAACAGAAACGCTGCACACAGAGTTGATGGAATACATTTGGAAGCTCAAATGCCAAAAGGAACTTTAACATACATAAGAGGAGCAAAGTTGAGAATGCCCTCCCTGTGTTGCTGGCCTCACGCGTTAGTTCTAACTGAATAAATAGAACTAATTGTTTCCCCAAAGTTTGTTCCTCTTCCTAATGTAGCCACAAATGCTCCTAGGATCGAAGGAAATGAGATCTGCTTTATAATTCTTCTGGAGTAAAATTCCAACCTTATTCTCTTACAAACTTGCAGAACTACATTTTGAAATTTATGGCAGTCATGATGTATTCTTAGTGATTTTAGTCTAGAAATTCTTAATTAAATGACTCTTGCAAGTTGCACACAATAAAAAGATGGGAGACACGTGCTGTTCAAAATGTGTCACCAAAATTCTCATCCAAGATAGTACCTATATAGTATATATGTAATTCTCCTATTAGTGTGCTAAGATCATTTCTGAAAACAAAGACATAGACATCTAATATATCTTGCTGATGTTCAAGATTCTTCCTTGGGTGTACTACTTCTTTTCCATCACTTAGATTTAATGAAATAAGCCAAGCACAGAAAGAAACTATTGTATGATCTGACTCATGTGTGCAGTTTAAAAACTAGGTGTTCCTATAGAAGTTAGAAATACAATGGGGCTACCAGAAGCTAGGGAAGGAAGCGGGAGGAAAAGATGACTCAGCGGTACTACCTAGATAAGAGTAAGAAGTTCTGGGGTTCCTGGATACAGTAGGGTGACTATAGGCAATATTAAATACTATATATTTCTCTTCAAAAAGACTTAGGAGATAGGATTTTGGATGCCTTTACCATAAAGAAACACTAAACACCTAAAGAGATAAATACATTTATACTGATGGTACATTTACACTATACTACACACACACACACACACACACACACATATATATTCACACACACATCAAGCAAAATGTCACATAGTACCCCAAAATGTGTGCAATTTGTGTATTTCTGTTAAAAATATGATCCATTGTAACTCATTCAGCTGAAATTCAATAACCTCTGAAATAGAGATCAACAAAGGGAAGTAAGTCAATGTACAGAAGGATACTGTTAAGGTTTTTTCTTTTTAATGTTCTGTTACTGATCAGAATAGCTGCCCTACCTAAAGGTGATGATCTTTGGGAAAAATTCTCAGTGGTGTAATGACAGTTAACCAAGACGGGACGAAACAGGGCAGGGTCAACCCTGGCAACATATAGTCAAGGTTTGTGTGTGGGTTTTTCAACAAACCTTGATTTCTATTCCTTTACAAAAGTAATCTGTTATTGGAAGCCAACTGTTTTACTGCCTAGGATACCTTTAATGAGAAAAATTCAAACAGACCTAGTGACAAATGACGGTGCACAAGGAGAGCATATTCTGTTATTTGACATAGGCAGGACAACAGCCACTCTGGCTCATCTGTTACTCTGTACAACTTCATGAATAGACAGTAACTTCTCAGAGACATAGAATGAATATTAATTCTTAAACAACAGTGAACACGATCCATATAGGTATAGAAAACAGTATGTACTGGGGCTGGTACTGTGACATAGTAGGTTAAGCCTGCACCAGCATCCCATATGGGCGCCGATTCGAGTCCCAGCTGCTCCACTTCCAATCTAGTTCTCTGCTATGGCCTGGGAAAGCAGTGGTAAATGGCCCAAGTTCTTAGGCACCTGCACCTACATGGGAGACCTGGAGGAAGCTCCTGGCTTCAGATCTGCCTGGCTTTGGCCGCTGAACCAGCAGATGGAAGACCTCTCTGTCTCTTCTCTCTCTGTCTGTAACTCTGCCTCTCAAATAAATAAATAAATATTAAAAAAGAGAGAGAGAGAAAAGAAAATAGCATTGAGGCTGGTGCCGTGGCTCAATAGGTTAATCCTCCGCCTTGCGGCACCGGCACACCGGGTTCTAGTCCAGGTCGGGGCGCCAGATTCTGTCCCGGTTGCCCCTCTTCCAGGCCAGCTCTCTGCTGTGGCCCAGGAATGCAGTGGAGGATGGCCCAAGTCCTTGGGCCCTGCACCCCATGGGAGACCAGGAGAAGAACCTAGCTCCTGGCTTCAGATCAGCGCGATATGCCGGCCGCAGCATGCCGGCCGCAGCGGCCATTGGAGGGTGAACCAAAGGCAAAAGGAAGACATTGACATTTCTCTCTCTCTCTCTCACTGTCCACCCTGCCTGTCAAAAAAAAAAAAAAAAAAAAAAAAAGGAAAGAAAGAATGAACGAAAATGTCATTGAACAAGACCCAACATCTTCCTTCTAGAGGTTAAGACAGAGGTATCACATGATCTTTCAGGGTACTGGTCCTGTGACTTTCCTTCCCATTCACCCAGGAAAATTCCAGTTTCTACTTGCTGGAATAATTACTGATACTTTTCCATTTTATCCAGAAAGCTGATCTAACTTAGGCAATAAATTATGCAGCCTCTACCTTGGGTCACTACCATGCATTCCTACATTCCTACAAAACATGGTGGAGAGACATGTTGATTCAACAAGACTGAACCATACAAAGAAAGTGCTCAACAAAGGAGACTGACCATACAAAGTGCAAGTAATGATACTTTCATTCAAATTTCATTCAAGCTGCATTTTAAGTTTACTAAGCAGTGACAAAACTTTTCAAAGATGTTAACTAGGTTAAATAACTAGTAATACTAAATCATATGCATCATTTGTAGTATCTGTGAAAATGTTCTGTCTGCAAAGGAAAATTGACCAAACTATTTAAACAGTTACAGATTACCTATTAAAAGTTATATCTTGGCTGGTGCCGCGGCTCACTAGGCTAATCCTCCACCTTGCGGCGCCGGCACACCAGGTTCTAGTCCCAGTCGGGGCGCCGGATTCTGTCCTGGTTGCCCCTCTTCCAGCCCACTCTGCTGTGGCCAGGGAGTGCAGTGGAGGATGGCCCAAGTGCTTGGGCCCTGCACCCCATGGGAGACCAGGATAAGTACCTGGCTCCTGCCTTCGGATCAGCGCGGTGTACCGGCCGCAGCGCGCCGGCTGTGGTGGCCATTGGAGAGTGAACCAACGGAAAAGGAAGACCTTTCTCTCTGTCTCTCTCTCTCTCTCTCACTGTCCACTCTGCCTGTCAAAAAAAAAAAAAAGTTATATCCCAAACACTGTGTAATGAATTAATTCAGATAGACCAATGTTGCAAATGCGTCTGAAATAGGCCCCTCATTTTTAAAATGTAAAATACTATTCTCACAATGTATTTTTTTCTCTGTATTGCTTTGAAGCTACCTTTGTGTATTGGAAAATGATCCTAACACTTTATATTACCAATAGAACAAACAAGAAAAATAAAAAATATATTATTTGGACTATCTCCTTAATTAAAAATGCCTGGGAGTTCAATTTTTGTTAAAAGAAATTGTGGCAGTAAAGAAAATCATAATATGAACCAAAACACCTCTATAGGCATGGTATCACAATTTTTTTCGATAAAGTTTCAAGTCACAATATTTAATAATCAATGTAAACACTCCATAGACAAACTGTTTTATACATGTTTTAGCCCTATTTGCAAGGTTCATGAGAATGAGGACTCCAAAACTATTCTTTTTTATAATCAAATGATAAAAACTGACTCAACTTAAGCTATTAGGTCAATTCCAAATATTTTAGAAACTAATGATAAAAACACATTAATATACAAAATATATCAGTACTTTCTGAATTCTAAATAATTATATTTAAATGGATCATTTATCTTAATATTCAGCACATTTATAAGACTCATTACATTGGTATTATGAATATAAAATTATAGTTAAGAAACACAGATTTTTTCATTTTAAGCACAAAGTTATATGACTGCAAATCAGAAAAACTGATCACAGTTAGGGAACAGAGTTGATAAAGGTAAAGAAAGACTCCCCAGTGCTTTTATGGTAAGCTTAGGCTTCTCAAATACTGGAGTAACCCTTTGCCTGCATGTCTATCTTCATAGTCTTCAAGTTAGTGCCCTGAAGGGATATCAATATCAATATATGTTTTCATGTATCCATTCCACAAAGGAAGAAATTCATAGCTCTGTAATTGTGTTTTAAAATAGACTGGAGGAAAATGAATTGCCTATTTTTATAGACTTATAATTAGTATTCCAATGAGAAGAAGAGGATTTTAAAATTATGCTGACTTCATTTGAGAAAATGTGGGGTCGTCTTTATTAATTAAAAACACAAAATTTCATTGCATGCACTTTCATCTAATCATTTGAGAAATTTATGTCAAGGGTATGGCTGAGACACTACACCACAAACCACTTCTCACACTTTGCCTGCACTCCACCTACATTTTTGTTTTCAACACTGACATTTCTAAACGCAGAGAATACTAGATCTTCAGAAAGATTCATTGGCATCTTATATGTTATTTACTCTAGTAGTTCTCTTAGTGTCTCCAAATGACAAAAGGCCCAGGAAAAATTTAAGTCTTTACCAAAAAGAGGACTAATAAATAAGGCAATCATATCTCTAAAAATTCATATGTGGCAACATTTAATAGGCATATCTATTCAGTATATATCTTTTAAAACTTATTAGTGCATGATGTCAGGTAAAAACATACTGACCTTTTGAATATAAAATCTTTCAGAATCAGTTATACAATTCCTCTGAATCTTTCTACTTAAAGTTGCCAGAAGAATTCTAGCTAATTGCAGAAGTTTCTACAGCTGACTTTGAAGTCATTCTACAGGCTACTTATACTTAACTCCATCAATTCCCCAATCCCCAGACAGTCATGCACTAGGTCCCCTCCTCTTCACCTACCCTTTGGAGAGGAGAAATATTTAACATCACCATTCTCTACCTTCAACGCCTGACATCATTTCCTAAACACCAGAGCACCAAGGAGACCATTACTCAAAATCCAAACAAGTATTAAAAGATGTCAAACAGCATTTAAAAGGAGGCAACAAACCTGTACAACTTAAACTCAAACTCTGCAGCTGAGATGCAGTCATGTCTGGCCCAGAGTGGCTCAGCTATAGCACATGTCATAAAGGAGCTAAATTTGGTTTGGAGGCTCATTCTGTACCACAGAAGTGTTGCGTAGTCCTGAACGAGCAAAGGCAGAGAGCACTCCAGAAATCAGAGACCAGATCTCTGTGTAGCTGCTCACTTCAAGGTAAAGACAAGAGCTATTTGAAGGGGAAGCCTGGGAGAGGAATTGCTCTCAAAACTGAAAGGAGAAGAAACTGGAAAGAGGTGAAAAGAGAAACATAATTGTATCTGGCTATAACAAAACCCCAGTAGCCTGAGTTAAGTGAGAACTGTTCCCATTAAAAGCAATGATAAGTGTTGCTTTACCCCTTTTTGAAATCTGTTTGGAGTTTATCCCAGTAGAAAAGTCGAAGCACCAATCTACATTTTTTCCTCACTCCTTTTATCTCTTCCAAAGTATTTTTATGTACTTTGTCACATCTACTACTCTTTTGTAGCTTTATATATTTTATCTGTACTCTACTATTTTTGTAACAAAATTTTAACTTTCTTAAAGACAGGTAATGTAGATGACCCCAATCTATCTCATTTATCTTTCCAGGATACAGTAATGCATCCAGAATTTAATCAGTCTTAGTTGGAGTGGAATTTTTAATTTCTTCATTAAACAAAGTTAAATTGAACCATGGTTTGAGAGAAAATATTACATGTTAAAATATATAGCTACATTCAAAATCCTACATCCTTAGTTTCAGTCACATCCTTATCCTCATGTAAATTTAAAACTTCCCTAGTGAGAATTCAGGAAATTACTTGGATGCCTTCTTACACCTATATAAACTATGGCCCCAGTGTCAGGCTTAGTTTAATTTACTTGACAACCTAAAGAAAAAGAACTCCAAGTAAGTCAAAATATGCACATAAATTACATATCTTAAAAATGTTATGCCCTCCTTTTTATTAATCCATGTGTTTTTAGGTAATTTTTGAATTTCTCTTTTATTTTTGGTGTCCACTTTGAGCAAGAACGGAGAACCTCTGTAACTTACACATATATTTTTAGATGGAGTTATCTTAAGCACAATGTGTCAAGTGTGACTTAAGTTTATTTTAATTTAGCTATGGAGATCTTTTCCTTCACATTTTTGAAGGCTAGTCTGTCTTGGTAAACCTCCAGAATAAATTTTACATCTTCCTTTTAAGTAGGGCAAGATCTTGACATACAACTACTGTGGGAGCTGAAGGCATTTCTGGCAAGCACAGCAAATGATTGACTTCTGCACTTGTTTTCATAGTGATAAATAGATGGTTAGCATTAGGCAGGAAAAAAAAAATCCCCAAAATATGTGCTAAGCACATCTGAGAATGAATGGGGTCATACAGATATCTCATGACTCCTCTCTCTGTTAGGAGTGTTCTGTCCCACCAGTTTCATTCACTCCCACAACTTAAAAACAACCAAAGTGTATTTTCACTTGAGAAAGGAAGAAAAAGTAAAAAAAAATCTCTCCACTGAAATAATGCAAAAAACCACCATGGCAATTATATTTTGTGGGTTTTCTTTCATCTATGCCTCATACAACAGAGTTTCCTGTAAGTTAATATAAATCAAGCAGTATATTGCTTAAGATAAAAAGAAAAGTATTGTAGTATGGTGTACTATCAAAACAGCTAGGGTATTTCTAAAAGGGGAACTGGTATCATCAATCAGCAGTTAACATTTCTATTTAATGTGATTCTAAGTTTTTATTATATATTCTTTATCCTATGGCTCATAATTCTTAATGAGTACCACAAACTGAGTACCATGTAGGATAATAATTTATTTCCATTCATAAAAAGAGTGAAAATTAACAAATGTTAGCATTGAAACACAAAAATTTGTGCAACAAAATGTTTGACTAAAGTTTTTGGTCATATATTCGTTTGATGAAGCCAAGATTTGGTGGTCTCCTTTGAAGTCATGAAAATTAATTTAAAAAAAAAAAACTGGGCCGGCGCCGTGGCTCACTAGGCTAATCCTCCACCTTGCGGCGCCGGCACACCGGGTTCTAGTCCCGGTCGGGGCGCCGGATTCTGTCCCGGTTGCCCCTCTTCCAGGCCAGCTCTCTGCTATGGCCAGGGAGTGCAGTGGAGGATGGCCCAGGTGCTTGGGCCCTGCACCCCATGGGAGACCAGGAAAAGCACCTGGATCCTGGCTCCTGCCATCGGATCAGCGCGGTGCGCCGGCTGCAGCGGCGGCCATTGGAGGGTGAACCAACGGCAAAAGGAAGACCTTTCTCTCTCTGTCTCTCTCTCTCACTGTCCACTCTGCCTGTCAAAAATTAAAAAAAAAAAAAAAAAAAAAAAAAAAAAAAAAAAAACTAATATGTCAATTATTCAACTTTTTTCATGTGGTACTTATTAAAGAGCAAAGCTTTTGGTTTATACCATAAATAACCAGGAAGGCAGTGGAGGATGGCCCAAGTGCTTGGGCCCTGCACCCGCATGGGAGACCAGGAGGAAGCACCTGGCTCCTGGCTTTGGATCGGTGCAGTACGTCGGTGGTAGTGGCCATTTGGGGGGTGAACCAACGGAAGGAGGACCTTTCTCTCTGTCACTCTCTCTCACTGTCTAACTCTGCCTATCAAAAAAAAAATCTTTTAATAATCAAATAGAAAAGTCTATTTTTTTTTTTTTTTGACAGGCAGAGTGGACAGTGAGAGAGACAGAGAGAAAGGTCTTCCTTTGCTGTTGGTTCACCCTCCAATGGCCGCCACGGCCGGCGCACTGCACTGATCCGATGGCAGGAGCCAGGTGCTTTTCCTGGTCTCCCTTGGGGTGCAAGGCCCAAGCACTTGGGCCACCTTCCACTGCACTCCCGGGCCACAGCAGAGAGCTGGCTTGGAAGAGGGGCAACCGGGACAGAATCCGGCGCCCCGACCGGGACTAGAACCCGGTGTGCCGGCGCCGCAAGGCGGAGGATTAGCCTAGTGAGCCGCAGCGCAGGCCAAAAAGTCTAATGTTAAATCATCCATTTTGCTGAAAGTGTCATCCAGTCTAGTTTTAGATTTTGTATCTTGATAGTGTTTAAACATTTGGAAGAAAGGGTTAATTTGCACCAGAGGCAATTTATATACATTTTTCTTTGTATATAATGAATTTTTATATACATTTATATACATTTTCTTTTCAAAAATGTAGTTTTTTTTTTTTAATATAAATGCCCTCAAACCATTTTTTTTTTTTAACTTAAATGCCTTTTGGTCTAAACTGACAGTCCTGAAATCTTTCTAAAGTAATGTTTGCCTCTTTAAACATCTTTCTGGCATTCCATTATGGGCACCTGCTGCTGCTAATTACAGGTCTGTCTCCTAACCACTTCCTCTGCTTTATGTCAAGGCAAGACTCAGGCTGCTTGATTACAAACAACTACCAGTTACAGACCACAGCTTGGCTCTCTGCAGTAATTATTCGGGGCAAGTTGAGTCTGTATTTACCTAAGGCTTAAGAAAAAAGCAGCAGTTACTTGTTATAATTTCCTCTTTGTTAGCCACGTAGCATAAACCATAACATCTTTTGGTCACCTTAAAAGTACCTATGAGAATATTTGATTCAATAATGCTTTATAATGATACATTTCACTATACTATTTCCTAGTCTAAAAAAATCAAAATATCCGGCCCAAAGATAATAAGCTGTGGCCCTACCAAAGGAACTGTCAGACAATAGTCGTTATAGGGAAACAACCTGAGTGTAATCTATACCTGAAACCAGGTTTTATTATTGACTCGGCCATTCTATCCACAACTCAATAGCCTCCCTGCTTCCCAACCACTTCACACTCACGCTATCACACCCTGCAAGAGATTTGTTTACTTTATAGTGGCTAGAAATAATAAATACTCCATGAAACATTTTGGGGTAGGAGCAATTGTCATGCAAACCAAAATCCACCACCCAGTTGGAAAGTCATTTTTGATCTTATCAATATTCCATAGGATAAAATTCTATAATGGAATAATTTAAACCATTCTCTGGGGATGGGATACTGGGGTACAGCTTGATTTACAGTTTTCTTTAACTCACAATTCTGAGTTTTGGCAAATTGAACAAATCAGTTAGACTCCAATTGTGCTCATGTTATTTATCCACCAATTGTCTGGGGGTTTTGTGCTTCAACTACAATGCAATCCAAGTTCTTCATGACTTAATAGTGCCAAATTACAGGGTAGAATATCTGAAGCTAGGAATGGATTTCTGAGGATAAGGAGATTGGCTGTTTAATCAGTGTCTAAGATATGGCCCGCACCCCTGAGACAGTCTCAGTTTCTACCTAGAACTTCCCATTCACCTCACTCTGCATTAGCTCTCACAGGGAGTGACAAAAAGAAGCTGGAAGGATTCTACTCACTCTACCACCATGAATCATCACACACACTCAACACTTCCTTTAATATATGTTATTTATGCCTGAACAAAATATGCATTTGCCCAACATCATTTAAAGGATATGTATTACATATTAAGTGTGTGGCAAACATGCTGGAGATACCAGGATGATCAAGTGTCTTGCATTCATTAGGCTGACATGCTGGGGACATATGAAAAAAAAATTTCAGCTGGATGTAAAAGGTGGCTTTATGAAGGAAGGTAGATCTAAACTAAGACATAAAGACTGAATAGGAGTCAACCAGGGGAAAGGAGGGACCATGAAGAATGAACATTGTTCACAGCACAGGAAAGACAGCATCAGTGCAGCCAGCTTGCTTATGTGAGCATGGCAGCATGAAAGATATCCCTGTCTAGAGCTGCACTTGAACACCTTGCATCACACTTAGGAAGATTCACAGTCTAAGGAGGTGACCATCACAGAGGAGTATCCAGAAATAAAGGCAGAGGTGGAGGCATAAATAAAACCCCGTTGGTCATGGTATGGAGTTCAGATCTTATTCTACAGGCAGTGGAAAGTCATCAAGAAGTTATAACAAAAGGAGCCCTAGTGATGGAATTAACATTAGCCTGGCTTCAGCAGAGAGTGTAGGGCAGCACAGCAGAGTACTGGCAGAGTCTTCTTCAGTGAACCATTTGAGAAAAACAGATATACCTGAAATATATTTAGGTAACATGCACCATCTTTTTTAACAAAACATCATTAAATGTTCGAATATGTTTCAATTTTTGCACACATATATGGGGCTCCAGGAAGTAATTTTTTTATTTGTGTGTACCATATGGCTGTCTAAGCTCCTCTCCTACTCAACAAAATAATAGCAAGTGATTATATATTCTGGCACAAAACAAATACTATTCATATCAATGAGAAAACACAAATTCTGGTCATTACAAAACACAACTTCCTAAGACAGTTTAATGTTCAGAAAATTAACATTGAGAAGCTTTGTAAATTTTATATTTATAAAACTTATTTATTTGAGAGATGAAGAGAGCAAGACAAATAGAATTCCTATTTGCTGATTCAATCTACAAATGCCTGAAATAGTTGGTGAGGAGGTCAGGAGCTGGGAGTGCAATTTGGGTTTCCCATGTGGGTGCTGGGGAGGCAACTGCCTAAGGCAACTCTGCTGCCTCCCAGGGTCTGCACTGGCGGGAAGCTGGAGTCAGATATTTAACTGATGGCTTAAAATCTAGGCCTGCCTTGTTTTCATTTTAGAAAAACAACATAGTTATAACCAAGAAGAAGGGATCATGAATAAAATCTCATGGTTGATGGCACTGCGTATTCAATCCCTAGCCCCCATTCCAGAAATCTTCAAAGAAAACTACTGCAGATGAAATATCACATGTAGCCTAAAAACCCAAATTAAGCAGTTCCAGCACACATGAAAGGCATTCTAGGTTATTTCTGTTGGGTTCTTTAACTGTAATAAGATCCTATGAAGATAAGAGCTTTTTATAATTATATAGGGGCTAAGCCACACTGCTGATTCCAGAGCACTTATTAATTTTCCTCTTGCAAAGAGGAATGCTCCCTCCAGTACAACACTTGGTGAACTGGAGGAGGAGAGTGCTGGGGCTGAAAAACAAGAGTGTTAAATTTTGCTTTTTGCTCAAAAACAAACAAAAAAAGGAATTTGAATTCACTGGCACTACTTAAAGTGTTTTCTGTGTGGGTATCATTTTGATGTAGTGAAGGAGTTGTTCTTGTTTATTTACTTAAGGCATTTATTGCATTATGTTTGTTAAAGCTCTACAATTGCATTAATTTGGGTTATAAATATTGTGGGTTATGTTCTTCCTATCAAGTTGACATGTTTTGAAGAAAAGAATTTTTATGCTTTGTTTTATCTTAATTTTACAATGAAGCATTTTAAAGAATATAAAACAAAAGAACAAAAGGGATTATTAATGTCACTACAAATCAAAAAGTATAATACTGAACGTTGTTTGTAGCTGAAAGGGTTTTTTGGTTCATTTTTTTTTCAAAATAAAGCGATTGCTTAAGCAATTGTACACTTTCATTTCATAAACGTATGGAAAACTTTCTCCAACTGGACCTATTTTTTAATTTTTCCCCTTCCTTTCTTATATGTCATAAATAACCCAGGCATGCTTGTGAGAAGCTCGAGTTAGACTACAGTCTATTCCTTAACTAATCCATTCAAAACTAATTATATGAAGCATATGTCAGTGCTAGCATATGTTTAACAGTTTGGGTATATAATTTTGCTTTTGCTTAAACTATAATATGCTCCTTTAGACATGTAGAACTTTGACCTTCCTTCGAAACTTCAGTTTAATTAATTCTTGCTTTTATCCTAGGATCAGTAAATGCCTTGTTGTGTTAAAATTCTTTATAGAAGTGGATAAGGATAATTATTTCTCTTTCTCTAGACAGAGATTATGTGCTAGCATAAAGTAGAGAAACTGCTAATTGGTTTTTCCCGCTTTTTAACTTATATTTGTCGTTACAAATACAGCAAATGTACAGTAGAGAAAAGCACAACATGATTTTTTTGTTTATCAAAGTTTTCAGGTACTACTTTCACTGGAATATATTCTAGCTTCAAAGCTACACACACACACACACACACACACAGAGAGAGAGAGAGAGAAATGGCCCAAACTTGCTTTCTTTCAACTAAAATAAACGTGATGACTTTCCAAAGGCTCTTAATGCAAAATTAAAATCTCAGAACTGGACATAAAAATGAAATTTCAAAATCTACCAAATCTTTTAAGAATTTTAACTCTCAATACGGTTTGGTTGGTCCATATGACTCTCTCCCACCAGATGGTCCTCTCCTCCCCAACTCTTCCCCCTCCCCATGAAAGGAATCCCCTCATTCTTGTGATGTGCCTAATTATTCCATAGCAATGCCAAATGAAAATCATTGTAAACACTAATATATTGAAAATAGAATAGCAAGTGCAACAATTGCTAACGTGAACTCAGTGCTTACTTGGTGCCAAGAACTATTCTCAGTTCTTTGAATAACAATCTTCACAGTTCTTTGCTGGACTTATTATAATTATTCTGACCTTTCAGTTGCAAAAGTGGAGTGACACTAAGATTTGAGGCTTGTATGGAATTTGCAAGCAGTGTATTTACTTTTACCGAAAGAATTATATAAAGGTTGGCATTATTACCTCCCCAGCTGTCACACACACATTTTATTCAGAGAGTTTTGTTATATTGTGTACATCCCTAATTTCCCACATCTGAAATTTCCCATTTTCAGATCCAAAGACACACAAACATGCACACCTCTAATACATTTTTAATTTTTTATCCATCAAAGAAAGAAATGTTAAGCTGGTAAAAATGAGAGATTTCAAACCACCCACTCACTGAAACATAGACATGCTGCCATAAACAATGGACATTATTAGACACTGTTTCAAGAAAAGTTATTCAAGCATAGCTATATAAACAAGTTAATGTGAGAATAAAACTCTATTATGTATTGGGTTCACTCAAATGCTTTAAAAATGTAAATCATGTAGGGGCCATGTTGTAGGGCAACAGGTTAAGCTGCCACCCAGCTGCTCTGCTTCCCACTAATGTGCCCTGGGCCAAAAGATGGCTGCAGTCTTAGGAACCTCTGACACCCAGGCACGAGGCTGGGATGGAGTTCCATGAACATGGCTTTGTCCTAAAACTATCCAGGCTATTACAGCCATTTGCGGAGTGAACCAGCAGTTGGAGATCTCTCTCCTCTAGCCCTGTCATTCTTTCAAATAAATAAATAAATCTCTTTTAAAAATGTAATTAAAAAATAAACTTAAATCTACTCCAGAAGGTAACAATATATTAACATTGACTAATACATTTTTCTAAAATCTATTCTGAACTCTAATGTAATAATTGTCCTATTTCAATCAATCTAGCATCATCTTATTATTTACAACATAATTCAATTTCATAATACTGGGTCATGGATGTGTACAAATTTACTATGTGGCCAAACACAACAAGCAATCTTTTTTTCATCTTGCAATAGAATTAAGTTTTAGGCAATACAAAAGGAAAAACATACGGAAAATAGTCACTTTTGGCAGATGTTTCTGTTTACAAAAAATAAAGGGAGTTAAGAATTAAAAATCAAAGCCCACTGGTTGAACTGAGGCATATTTCCATCTGTTATTAATGTTTGAGTTCTATACCAAAATTGAGATTATTCATCAAGTCCCTTATGCTATAATATGTTAGTAAATGGTAGTTTGGTTAGTAATCTAATTTCATAGACTCTGTCTGTGTAAGCTCCCAATTGCTTCAAAATAAGTATTCATAGTGGCCTGAACTGAATTAAAAGCAACAACACCATGGAGTACCTCTTGATTTTATTAAGAAATGCTTGTATGAAGATCTAGTAAAATGAAAGGGAGATCTCTGTCACTCCACACAATTATAGAATAAGCCTTTTCTTTTTTTTTTAAGTTTCTTTTTTGTTCCTTTTCAAGAAATTCAGGGCAATGTGAGGGTTTTTTTTCTTATATATAAAAATATGAACTTAACTTCAAAATACATGGATACTCCAAAAACTTCATGGTAAGTTGATTTAAAAGCTAAGTTTATTTTAGTGCAAAAAAATTTTGAAATCCAGGTATAATAAGATGCCATCAAAAAGTTCAAGAAAAATGTGTATTATGAAAATAAATTCTATTCAGGAGGCTCAGGATTTTTTTTTACATCAAAAAAATTACCTTTGAATTCTATTTTCCATGAAATGTTTGAAATACCCTCATAGAAATAGATAAATAATAAAGTAAATAAAAGATGGGATGTCCCTAGTTAAAGAGTTGAATAAATAATTCTGAGCATTAGAAAGTGTGGAGCTTTGAAGTGATCATTGTGAAAATGCACACCAAGCTAATGTACCATCTATTGGGGTCATTTGCTTAAGCAAGGCTCCCGCGCTGTTACTTGTACAGGGTTTCACTAATGGTCTGATAATAGGGAGGGGGAGGTGGGCATGGAGGTTCTCGTAATACTTTACAGTGGTGTGAGCACGACGGCCACTGATTAATTACTGCCCTGTTCTCAACTCACACATTCGATTACTGAGCAACCCTGTTTTGCCTCCACAATGGTCTCATAGTTACAGAACGCTGGCTTAAAGAATACTCGAAAACAACTTATTAAAGATCCTTGGTTTCTAAGACAATTCGCAGTAAGATTTGTCATTCAGATGATTAAAATGGAGATTGGAAAAATACTTGAGAGATGGAAATACGTATATTTAAAGAACTCTTTTGGGAGGACAAGATGGACCTTTTTACCTTCAATTTCATTTCAAAAAGCACGAATACATCACAGTGCTTTTGAAAATATTATCATAGTAATCACCTTTAAAATATTACCACTTATTAAGTTATACCCGTGTTTTCACTCTCCCCATTTCAAATCCCTAACCCTCTCCCCACCTGACATACACAACACTATCTGAGGAGGACGATCCTGTAGTTAAAAAATACAGTGTAAATCTAAACCTTACAGCTAAATATGAAAAAAGAAATCCATCCCACCTTAAATGAGTATCTCAGAGTAGCTCAGGTTGATACATGCTTCTATGGAAACAACTCTTTCTGCATGTCAGCTTAAGCTGCTCCGTATGATTTTTCTCAAAAGCTCCCCTTTGAAACCATCCCGACCGTTTATTATCTTCTCGTTACAAAGACTGTTGTTACTTTTGTTTCATCACAAATCTCTGCCTCTTTATTAGCGGCCTTGCGACCACTATTGGATGACATTTGTTTTACTTAATGTACATAGTTTTAGAAAAAAAAATTACGGAACTGCTATTACTGTGTTATATGAAAAAATTCCAATGTACATTTAGCTGACACTGCATCAGCTGCTATTTAAACTGGGCTTAGCTAATGGACTTTTAATGTCAGCGGGGTTATGTGCAGTTACTGGCTATTAGCAGAAATGGCTCCTTTCTATAAAAATCACTTTTCCTCAAGTGTGTTGTTTGAACATTCCTTTCCCTAATTTAGTGACTGTCATTGAATGTAAAACAAACTCAAGGACTCCAGGAGTCCTCTGTTATCTTTAAGATCCTCTCTTTAAGTCTTGTGATTCAGCATTAGAAAAGAAACCTCCTTCATTAACATTTACACTTGCAATCACAAAACTTTGTGAGGCAGTATTATACACTTGGCTATTCTCAATGGCAGACTGTATATTTTCCCAAGAAAATCCCATATCATCAATAAATATGCACAACAGGGAACACCAAAAACATTTTCCCAAGTTGCAAAATTTATTTGCATCTTTTAAAAATAGGACATTCAAAAATACCAAATGATGTGGAAGCAGACTCCAATAATCAGAATATAACTACATAGTGATGTAGCATGAAGATATTTATATATTAACTTGCATTTAATATTGGTTATAAGCAAGGACACACATTATCACTGTATCCTGAAATTTTCTATGTTCTTTCATTAGTCACAACCTTCTGCTATGTCATTGACTTTCTACTTTTCTGTTTCAATCAATCTTTAAAGGTATGTAATAGGTAAACCTGGGAATAGAGCCATCAGTATGGCATCTGAGGGAGTCCAAGAAAATCAAACATCACGCCATTTGATGAAGAGGCTGAAGCAAACAATCACTGAATTCTGGTCAGGGAAGAACAACGGAACTGGCCTCAGCTTCGATCGGCCCACAGCAGAGGCCATTCATGTAGGCTGCTTACCAGGAAACTGCTGTCTCTCCTGCAGATGGTCCAGATATCCTATCATGAAAGTGGAGAAATGCTTTTACCCCTGCATGCATGAAAGACAACACTCTCCTTTGGTCAACAAATCATCATCCACCTTAGAGCAAAACAACAGAAGTTCTCCAACACGCGTTTGAAGAAGAGGCTCAATGTGGAGATCACTGGATGTCATAACAAAACTTGGTTCTACCAGATAAGACTCTGTACTAATGAGGCACCATTGTTGTACAAGAGGGAAATGACTTAGCAGTTTACTACAGCAAGGCAACTTGTCACAATAAGATAATTTCACCATAAAATTGGTGATTAAATCCAAATTCCTACCTTTATGGATGTGTTTATAAGTTTAAAAGTTTTATTTTCATTTTATATGTTCCATTTGCTTCTTGAGGATATTGCCCTGTCTGAAAAATGAACTCTTGCTGCTCAAACAGAAAAAGCTATATACAAACCCACAATGGGCTCATGCATATATTTACGAACGCTCACAGGGAATTACTGAACTACATTTGTCTATTTCTTATAATTCTCCACTTCATTAAGAGTCTGCCTGAAAATACTGTCTCTCCCAGATATTTAACCCAATAAAAAATGACACATGTATCTTTTGTGTGGTCATCATTCTTAAGAAATCCAATAAAATGATCCCCTATTCTTTGCCACTGGGAAATGGTATGTCCTGTTAAGTCTTTTCTTCTCCATTTTGTCTTCATGATATAGTAAGCAAACTATATTTTATTCATTGTGGCCTTTTGAATTCTATACAGATACATATGTACAAACACAATAATAAAGGTATGTTTTCAATGAATATACAAGGACAGAAAGAAAGACAATATTTTTAAAGTGTACTCATGTTTTATTGAAGACAAATTCCACTACTGCAATATCTTGTGTGGGATAATTGCCCATAAGAATGCCTATATCATTCTAAGAGTATTCTATTCAGTGCAGGTGAGATTGGCGGTACAATATTGATGTTGTTATAAATGACAATGTTTAACAGAGCAACTCAGGAAATAGCAATGCATTTTATAAAGCGCACTCAAGGATATCAATATGTCTGCAATATAATTCTGGATTTCTCAAGCACACACATCAGACCCAAATGAGTCAAAGCAAATCCAAGCTTCATTACTTACAAGTATATGCCTGCAGTTTCTTTGGCTACATTAATTGAAATAAGGGCAAATCAAGACTCTATTTAGATAAAAGTTTCATGTCAGTGGGCCTGTTGAATAATATTATGAAGAAATACAAATCTTACTGTCTATTCTGGATAGCACGAATAATAAATCATTTCAACATGCCTGTTTTCCCTCAGCTTCTGAGGGCAGTTACTTAAATAGGCTTCTGTTTTCACCACGGTGCACGCTCTGTGGGTGATGGCTGTGGTTGGTTGAGAGGGAAAGATCTTAGCCTCATTCAATCCTATTTTTGAATTGTATCTGTAGCACTTTTCTCAGCTTATATCTTTTCATCATTTTGTGGAGAAGTAGAGGGAAGAAGGAAAGTTGCTAAAGAAAATGACAGGCAACGTAATTACTGTTTTATTTCAGAGTGATTTGGAGGTTGCTGCTTGTTAAACTTGAACACTTCCACTGGGTGGCTACAATGTGTATATCTGGCAAATTCTCTTTCTTTCTATGAAGATACAGTGTATCAGTTCCTCTTCACCAAAAGGAGAAACACCAGGGTCAACATATTACAGACAGACACTTGCTAAAACTGAAATTACAGTTATTTACTTGGTCTTTCTAATCATAAAGTTTTTGTTGTGGTAGTAATTGGATTTTGGTTTGGTTTTGATTAGAGATAACATAATCTGTGAAAATCATGTATAAAAAAGTATTGTGTCAATGATTAGCATTTTTAGCTTCTGGAAAAGTTAGAGAATGCCATCTGTTAAAAACTACTCTTTGATCTAATTCTTGAAAGGAGTTTTAGGTTCTTGAAATACCAAAAAATGTATCATTTCACATACCTATTATATTGCCTTGAATTTCTATTGTTAAAAGAATACGTATTATGAATTAATCTTACATGAATACTTTTCTAACAAACAGCATACTTTACTCTTAAAATACTCTTTCATATTTTTAATTATTATATACACTAAGTATCTTGAGTATTGAAAAAAATCCACATTTCTATTCCTGGATAATATAGCTGCCCTCATGCCTGGATTAAAGATATATTTTAAATGCAAGCACTGATCTATTTTGACTGGAAAGGAATGCTAACACTTGAGGATTTTCTTCTAAACAGAAAAAAGAAAAAGAATACAGTAAGTTATAGTTGAGTTCCGGAAGTCCATGATTAAATAATCAATGATGACATTGACTAAAAAGGAGAAATGCTAGCATTCATCAATAAACTGGTTAAACATGCTGAGTGAGTTTTTGCTGTTGAACACCCTTAGTTGGAAGAGCAGATAAGACATGCTCATCTTCAGGAGGCATTTTGGTGGCTCTCATAATTGCTGAGAAATGAAATGATCCACAGGATCCACATGACAAAATGATTAATGAAGATAAAAATCCTCTATCCTCACAACACTTAAAAATAAGTCAAACTGGCAATTCAGTAGTTAAATTTGATTAATCAGTATCATTGGGGCCACGATTATTGTGAGCTCAAGTATTTGAAACAAGAACTCAAACACGTTAACGTAATGATATACCTGCCCCTACTTCCCTGTTCCACTGCTTCACTGACCATGAAATGTGGTTTATTCATTTAATTAAAAGAGGATATTCCCTGAAACATTGATGTTTTACTTCAGTTTTGCTAAAGCACTTTTGAATTGCTGCTCCTTTCTAATAAAAGGTAGAGTGACATGAGGACAAATATGCATACTTGGCACTTTTCAAAGCTAGAGTCACTTTTTAAATTACAACCTCAGTTTAATGAATGCCACTGTAACTTTAATACGACAAACTTCACGCAGAAGGCTAGGTATGTTTACGTAGCTATCACGTCCAGAGATATTCTTTTGTACTTCAAAATCTCATTATGTACATTTAAGGGAGCAACTTTGAGTGATGGGGACAGAAATACTAGAAATGAGCAAACACATCAAAAATTCAATTCAAAACTTCATTTTTCAATTGTAAAGTTACAGCTCAATATTTTCTGCCATTTTGCTTATAAAGATTCCAAATATTTGTTTTGGGTTTTCATGAAGAGGCAGGAGTTCTTCTGGAAACTCTAAGTAGGTAGAGAAGATGAAAAAGCTTACTATTTCTGAACTTGTTAACTCAGAAAGCAAAAAATATATTTTAATAAAAACTTCTGTAAATTTGGAGATAAATATTTACAAGGCAAACTATCAATTATCCAATTCTTCAATGTCTTTTCTAGAACCAGAAAAAAAGAAAACCCTCATGTTTGAGTATCACTCAAGGCAGATCTATGCTAGTTCAAAGAGGTGGCATAAAAACTATCACTGAGTTTCTACGAGTAAGATGTATTTGAACTAAGTGAGACCTGAACAGTATTTGAGGTCTCATATTGTTAGCCTTGCTCCACAGACATATAAGCAATAACAAGTCCAAATAAGAAGAATTCACACTTAGACTTAAGAAGTCAGGTTAATTGGGTGAGGGAAAGGGTAGAAAAACAGGGCTATCAATAATTGACAGTGAAATGACAACTTTTGTAGGAGAAAGAACCATCTTAACAAGCCCAGTCAATCACTAAGTTGATTTTAAAATTCTGACAAAATGACATTTGCACCAAGCAATCAAAGAAAGAGCAACAGTGCATCTGTTAATACAATTATAAATAATTAAATGTAAAGATTTTAACATATTATATGTATCTGGATTATGCTGTCCTAAATTAAGATGCATAAACTTTTTATTATTATCAGTAATAAAAGTCTGGGGCCATTGTAGTGGTGCAGCTGGTTAAGCCACCACCTGTGACAGCAGCATCTACCATATAAGGGTCAGTTCATATCCAGGCTGCTACACTTCTGATCCAGGTGCCTGCTAATGCACCTGGGAAAGCAGCAATGATGGCTCAAGTGCTTGGTTCTCTGCCACTCACGTAGGAGACCATGATGGTAGTACAGGCTTCTGGCTTTGGTCTGGCCCAGCCCTTGCCTTTGAAGCCATTTGGGGAGAGAACCAGTGGATGGAAGATCCCTGTCTCTCATTCTGTCTTTCCTTTCTCTATACTTGCCTTTCAAGTAAATGAATCAATCTTAATAAATAAAAAGAGTCCTGCTGATTTTGCTTTGCTTTCATGTCAACCTATTTTTCTATATGTTTTTTATTTTGTTTCTAATGGCACTCCATTGTGGTCTATGGGCTGTACATTTGTCTCTATTTTCTTCTAAAGAAAAACTGTTCTCATTCACCTAAAAGGCTGATTTTTTCCAAACTCTTATCAGAAATCCTTAAAAGTGACTTATTTTCTTCCAAAGAAGTGTTTATGTTTTTATGAAAAGTTGCCTTTCCATACTCCTTGAAAAGCCAGAAAGTCTGGACCAGAGTTGTGGTGTAGCTGGTAAAGCCACTGCCTACAATGCAGGGATCCCATAAGGGCACCGGTTTGAGTTCCAGATGCTCCTCTTCTGATCCAGTTCCCTGCTAATAGCCTGGGAAAGTAGCAGAAGATGGTGTAGGTGCTTGGGCCCCTGCTTCCCTATGGGTGACCTGGAAGAATCTCCTGGCTCCTGGCTTGGTCCTGACTTAGCCACAGCCACGGCCACAGCCAGAGCCACAGCCACAGCCCTAGCAGTTGCAACCATCTAGGGAATAGACCATAGATGGAATATCTCTCTGTCTCTCCCTCTTTTTCTGTAACTCTGACTTTCAAATAAACCAGTTAATTTAAAAAAAAAATGTCAAGGATACAGTTTGTTGTCAGGACCTAACTCATGGCTACTCACTATGGCATTTCTAGAACTGGGGTTCATAAGGCTTGTTTTCCCAGAGAGAACAAAAAGGAAGAAAAGAGGTTATGGAAAGGAGTGAGATTCCCACTAACTATTCAAGGACTGTGCCCTGACCTGGAGTTTGCAGTGATCTACGGCGGGGTATCGCCTCAGATAGCTCCATTGTTGGTTTTGGGGGAAGTGGTCTCTGCCTCTATCTCTACTCTGAGATCAGAATTATTGACCTGGGGCCAGTGCTGTTGCTGACTTGGTTAATCCTCCACCTGTCGCACCGGCATCCCATAGTGGCGTCAGGTTCTGGTCCCGGTTGCTCTTCTTCCAGTCCAGCTCTCTGCTGTGGCCCAGGAGGGCAATGGAGGATGGCCCAAGTACTTGGGCCCCTGCACCTGCATGGGAGACCAGGAGGATGCGCCTGGCTCCTGGCTTCAGATTGGTGTAGCGCCGGCCGTAGCGGCCATTTGTGGGGTGAACCAATGGAAGGAAGACCTTTCTCTCTGTCTCTCTCTCTTTCACTGCTGTCAAATAAAAAAAAAATTGACCTTTAATATCTAGTTTTCTTGGCTAGCCACCGAGTAGGAAGTAACAACTCTTAATTTGCATGAGCTAAACATTTTTTTAAAAACTATTCATGTATTAATTCATTTACTCCTAATATGACCTATAGTATACATTATCTCATTCTACATGAGAGGAAACTGAGGCAGAGAGAGGTTAAATAACTTAACCCTGACCACTCAGGTAGGAGGTGCTGGAAGTAGGATTATGGGGCCTTGGTAACCACTGTTCTGATAGAATAGATGGCCATCACTAATAGCTTCACTTTACTGAAAGCCAGACAGAACATTTTAAATCTACTAACACACTGCTGACATGCAAACTTAGCTTCAAAAACATCTCATGTCTAGCCAAATCATTGCCTTGAAGTTCCTCTGTGCTAAAAGTTTGTAACTCATTCTCTCCTTCCCAACAGAATCCTAAGCTGACCTCTATTTACTATCTTTGGATGCTTGAATACGGAAAGGACCACACACCTAGGCCCTCTACTGCATTTCAGAAAGTGCATTAATAATTATATGGTTCTATGTCTACCTTGCTTGAGGGAAATTGTCTTCAACACTGTATGTCTACCAAATAACACACAGTCTAGGAAAACAACATAAGTGCACGATGACTATTATGAACCAGACCTCAAACACTCCACCCAAATGAGCTAATACATTTCGAATTTGTAGGGAAATGTGAACAGGTTTGTTTTTAACTGCCACGTATGCAAAAGTCAAAGTAAATAAGACTTAGGATAAAACTGCAAGGCAAGAGCTCAGTCTCCGCCCCCACCATTTCCTCCATTATCTTTCTGAAGTGGTGGCAGCCTGTAACTTTAATGCTTTTTCTGAGAGTGACTCCCTCTGCTGCTCCAGCAAAGCCATGACCTAAATCACAAGAGTGCTAACGGCAGTTAAGGCCTAATAGAGCACATTCTGGCTGTTCGCTCTAATTGCAGGACCTAGCATACATTGCAGAACAATTATGTTTAAGTCTCAGCAGCAAGACTACGTAAGCTGAGAGGATTTGCTTAGGAGATCTCTTGCCTGGTGCAGTCCTTAAGGTGTTTGCTTAAAATAGATCCGCATCAATTCTGATTACAACAATGAACTCCCAAAGTACAAGGGAAGATACTTGAGGACCCTGATGTTTAACTCCCAGTGTCCACAGCTCAGGAGGCCAGGGAGTCAACAACTGCCTGTTGTAATCTTAATGATTCCGCATTCTTTGCAAGGACCTGAAAAGTTTGTTCACTCAAGGCTTTTAAACATTCTTTGCACTAGATTACAAGGAATTATTTTTCAAAATCATGGCTAACTAGTCTGCTGTTCCTTCATGCAAATTTCCAACATGAATTCATGATTTTCTCTGCTCCTAAAATGGAAAATTACATGACAGAATTGCAATGCAATTCGGTTGTTTTTGAAGCCAAATTTCTATTTATACTGTGCCACTATGTATAAATATTATGTGAAAGTAATTTTTGTTCCTATATAGAAAGAACTGTTATTCGTTTTTTAAGACACTATCCATTATTTTTACAATAATAGGAAAATATCCCAATCTGTTTAGAGTCATCAGTAATTTTATGTTTGGTGATGTTAACACTCGTAACACTAGTTGGTGCTAGATAAGCAGCATATCAATGCTATGCAGTCCAGATAAATGCATATGTACAACAGGAGGTCATTAATTCTGAACACACTGAACACACACACACACACACACACACACGGACACACAGCCTTGTCCTAGTAAAATCTATCATTCTTGGAAGTCAGAAGCCCCACAAATTCCCGGGAGCAAGAGTTCCCAGCAATCCTGAATCAAGCAATTAGGGCCTAGCCAGAAAGGAGAAAGTTGTTGCCTAAGCCTAGAGAATTTCCCAAGGACCTGTTTAAAGTGACTGCTGTCTCTCTTTAAACCACAGTTACAAAACTGAATACATTCACTAATAAAAAAATCACCATGAGGGTTAATCTTAAACTTATGTTGTTTCATTGGTTATCTCTATAGAGATATATACTTAAACTTTTGATTTTCCCAACATGTCTCTAATACAATAAAAACCTCAGCCACACTATACAGTGCTTAAATTAACTCCCCCATCTTAACTGCTTATGCACTTCCATTGATTAAAAATAGCTCATTCTGATCTTTAAGTCCTCAGCGAAAGGGAACCATTCCTTGGGGGTATGAGTTAAGGTTCTAGTCTACAGAGAGGAGAAGAAAGGAAGATAAGAAAGAAGTGGAGGTCAAACTCTGGGACCATTAGAAAATCTGTGTTTCTGAGAGGCAAGTGTTAATTGTAGTTCAATAGCAAACAGGCTGGTGTAAGGGATAACAGTGACAGTGATAGCACTGATAGTTGAGTTTACAGCTTTGTACTTCCTTTGCTATCTAACAGACAGCACAGGAAGAGCCAGTATGTTGGAACATGGAGGATAACAAAGATAAAAGTGGCAGAATGGTGCATGTCACAGATCACAAGATTTGAACAAAAATGCTATTCACCAGGAACCAAAGGAACTAAAGTAAACGGAGAAGACCGGCACTGAAATGCACACACCCAACAGAATAGGTTTTATTTTTCCACCGGAGATCAGAATCAGCCCTCAATCTTTGACTTGCCTGGTGCTTGCAAAGAAAAAGTGCAAGACAAAAACAGTCTATCCTGGGCCTGTTTTCTTTAATCTCTTCTCCCTTCTTCTTTCAATATTAATCCACTTACAATCTCCCCTGTTTGATTATCTTTATTGATCCTTTTTCTACCCAGTCTTTTTAATTTAGCTGTTGTAAGCTCTCGGCAGGGATCCTATCTCCTGGTTGGCATCTTTAGGGACTTTAACTTGTCCTCCCCCCCACACACTATGTCCCGTTCCCCCCACCCCATGGCTCAGCTCTTTGTGCGCCCAATAACAGCAGGCGGATTCCACAGGGAGTCACGAGGTTGATTCCACGGCTATTCATCAGGTTGCTCACTTAAGCTTCCCATCACCCTCTTCTAAGCGATCCTGAGAAGTTCTTAGCAATTGCAAGCAATCTACAAACAAGCTCCGATTCTCGACGGAGCTTTTGTGAAATGGACAGGCGGAAGAGCTCTGGAGGTGTGCATGAGAAAACCAGAGCGGACCCTTCAGGAGCCAGGATGGGAGGCATCTGGCGCGAAGCGAAGGAAGGATTTATGAGCGTGGCCACTTAACAGGGCAGCAGGAAAATTTACTCCGCAAGTAGCTAGCGCTAATTCACAAAGCTTTGCTAATGACCTACCACCCCCCACCCCTCACCCCCGCGCACCAGCCTGGGCTCCACGCCGCCCTCAACCCCCAACGTGCCCGCCCCCAGCGCCCTGCTCTGAGCCAGCGAGCTAGCGACAGGAGCGGAGGAAATGCTGTCGTAGCACCACGGCGTGTGCATGTCACGGAGGAGCTGGGGGCTTCTGTCGGCTCCTCTCCAGCCCTCCAAATTTGGAAAGAAGGATAATGGAGATGGGGGGGGGGGTCCCTGAGTTGCCAGTGAAGCTGCCTAGGCTGCCTTCAGCCTCTCCTCCCTTCCAGGAAAAGCTGAGCCACCCTCCCCCAGCCCTCTATCGCCTCCAAACTGTGGGCAAAGACTCAGGTGGGCTTGGCCAGAAGGTTGGGGGCCCAGGTGACCACAGAGAGACCCCCAAAGGGGGCAGCCTTGACTTTTTGTCCTGCCCAACCCCACAACGTCCCTTCCACGCAGCTTCCTGGGCTCAGAAGGCTGGGAGCTGCCAAGACCATTCCAAACTCCGGGGGAAAGGAGGAAGCCAGGCAAGCAGCCCGGTGCCTTCTCTCCTCTCTGGCCCACCACCAACTCCTTCGTGGTCTTGGCCGCTCCCCTCCCAACACCGGAGTAGCCCTAGGTCGGGGCACTTTATTTCCAAGCTCACACGCGTTAAATTAAAATGTCAGACTTATAAACTGGCCGGTTACCCCGGGAAGTCTCGGATTTGGTAGGAGTAACCAGCCCGATCCCGATCGCTGAGAGCTCTGGGGTTTTAAGTTTCTCGGGCGCCTGTTGGGAAGGGAAGAAGGCGCATGGAGAGGCATGGGCTCCCTAGACCCGCCACGCTGCCACAGCCGGCCCTGGAGGGCTCTGTCTCCACAGCGCCCAGGGGGAAACCCGCGCTGGTGGGTCCTCAGCGGTAATGGACTTATTTCTGTAGCGGAGCTCCCCTTAGTCTCCAAGCAATGATAATCCTGCACCCCCAGCTGTGGCACAGCACGGAAGGCTCCGTGCACCAGGCACAACAGGGCGCATCTCTGGCATGCCACCCAGCTGTCGCCACCGAGGTTCGGGACTTGGCGTGCACCGCGGGCAGCAACGTGCGCGTGCAGGGCTGAAAGTGCAAAGGACACCCCCAGGCACCTCCAGGCACTGACAGGGACGCCAAGTCCACACCCTGTACGTCTCCCCGTTGCATCCATGCCCATCTAGGAAGAGAGATTCAAGCTCATCAGCACCATCCACGCATCTTGACTAGTTAGGAAAGTGGAATTCAAAGTGGTTTCCAGTTGCGAGCCACGGGTTACACTGAAAAGGGCAGAACTGGGTAGCAGGAGAGAGAGAAGGAGGGAAGGAGGAAGCATGGGGAGGCGGCAGCTGAGCCTGGAGGACCCCCTTACCTTGAGCGGCAGAGCCCGTGCCGCTGGCGCTGAGCAGGGCCAGGGCAGGTAGCACGAGCATTTGCAGCACATATCCCAGTCCCAGTCCGCAGCGGGCCGCTGTAGCCCGCAGACCTTTCCTCATGGTAGACGGAGGTGTGCAGTGGGGAAGCCACCCAGAGAGAGGCGCAAACAGCGGAAAGCCCCGCGCCGCCCGGCAGCTGCTGAATCCGCGCACCGCGAAGCAGTCAGAAGAAATCGCCACAACCCAGCGCCACACTCCACTTTCTCCAAGGGCAGGGACCAAAAGGGGGTGGAGAGGAGACGCCGAGGAGGAGTTTGCTGGTCCCTCTTTGCCCGTGCCTTCTAACTGATGTCTCCAGCGAGCGCCTGCTCTGCCCCCACTTGGGAAGTCTGGGGAGGCGCAAGGCTGCCACCTCCACCGCTCCTCCCAGCAGCACGAGCAGCCGCAGCTCCACCGCGCGCCGAGCCTGGACTGCTGGCCCGGTCCCCTCACAGGCAGGGAACACACACAGCCACAGGGTGGGGGGAGGAGGAGGGAGCAGAGGGAAGGCGCTTGGGCACAGCGAGGCGCTCCCGGCTCCAATCGCAGCCTTCTCTGGCGGGCAACAGAGACGCCCAGGCTGCCGCTGCTGGTGGCGGCCAGGGAGGGTCACCTTCTACCAGGGGCGCTCATCTCCGAAGAGGAGGCAGTCAAGGAGGCGTGCAGGACACTTCCCAACTCCGCTGGGGGGTCAGCAGCTGCGGGAGCGCGCCCAGCCGCCTTATGTAAGGTAGACTCCGGACAGAGACCTGCAGCCAGCGTGGATGGTGGGGACCGGCCTTGGCGCGCCCCGCAGAAGCAGTGGCCGGGGCGCGCCGGAGGACCACGCGGCTGCCGGGAATGGGAACGCGCCTGCACCCCGCGGTGCGCCAGACCTGGGCTCCTGGAGGGCAGCGGGCGCGCCCCGGGCCACTTGGCTGCTTGCAGTGGAGCTCAGCCTGCCTCCTGCCAGCTTCACCGAGTCGCCAAAGCCCGAGCCAGATTCCTGGGACTGGACTGGACTCGCTCTCCCACTTCGGTCTTGCGGCGGCGAAGCCAGGTGCAAGCTAGAACTGAAGTCCTCAGTGGTGGGGAAGAAGGCTTGAAGCTTTGGCAGTGCCCAGTCCACTGCACTCTTGGAGTGCTCAGCGCCACTTAGACTGTTTTATGCTCTGAGCGTCCATGACATGTCTGTTGTGGAACAAAAACTAAAAGCTCCAAGAAAAGTCCTTTTCAGCAGTGCTTGCTCTGCGTGCATCCTGGTGACTGGCACTTTGAGTATGTTATGGGTGGTGAGGCAAACTGGGAGGAAATCTCCCAGGGGAAAAGGAAAAATAGAACAATATTTGTAGATACTCAAAGTGATGGTGGGAGCTATGGCTTCGTGTCCAGATTCCTACCGGGGAAGTGGAAGGACTCAAACCTCTGAATATTTTACCTTTCTATGGGAAAGGATTGTCTGGGTAATTAGGTGGTGAAGTCTTGTTGGAAGAATTAAATGAGGAATGTAGGAGTCAAAACTAAGGCACTAAGGCGAGGCTAGACAAAAAGACAGGGGGATGGGTAAGAAGGTCAAACAGCAAGGCTCAGCCAGCATTTTGGGAAGAACAAATTCCCTTCTCTAAGAATAGTACACTTCTAAATGAATAGATTATGCATCAGGGAAATGTTAAAACTCTATGTACAAGGGGGGTGTAGTGAACACATGGGCAGGGCACTGGAGGCCTACTGGAGGCACTGGAGGCTATGATCTGAATTTTCTGTTACCCTGGGCCCGTCAGGGAACCTTTGCCTGTCTCCTCTGTGAAATATTTTCTTCTTGTTAGTTCTGACATGCTGTGGTGTGTCTGCTCAGCTTCACCTAAAGAGCCAATGAGTCCTGTCTTGGACAAATTTGATAGGTCTGAAAAGATCATGATTGCCAGACATTGACCCAACTGTTCTGTCTTACATCTATGGAGTTTCTGCCTGCCACACTAAAATTTCTTCTTCCCCCTCTTCAGCTGTCAAACGCCAAGACACTGTGACATTTGGTAAAGGGAGGTGGGGAGAGTGCTGGTGCCAGACGGTTGGTTAAACTCTTAGTTCCAGTGACTACCTGACAGGTAATGAGCAATAAGGCTAGGTGCCTCTGTTTGCCCAGTCTGTTTAATGGGAGTAGTAGTAATAATTATCTTGTAGGGTGATTATTCAATCCTTATATAAGGATAAGGATTAAACATATGTAAACTGCCTAACACAAAGTTATCATTAATTGCTGTTCTTTCCATTGATGGGAGATTTCCATCAGTCTCAGGCTATCTAGTCCAGAGCTGTTCAACAGAACTTTCTAGACATTAGACCTATGTGGCTACAGAGCACTTGCAGTGTGGCTAGTGTGAACTGAGAACTTTAATTTTTATTTAAATAGCCACATGTGATGATCAGTAGCTACCATGTTGGGCGGTATAGCAAGACCATCATTTCTTTTGAGGATCACCAAAAAGGGTCATTTGTTATCGGTTTTTACAAATTTTCCAAGAAGGACGATGTAATAGTAAGAAGTAAATTCCTCTGGATATTCCCTCTCATATGAACAACATCCAAAAGTTATTCACTTTTTATCTATTGCAGAGAATTTTGCCTTTATCATTTCATCTGCAGCTCCTAGCACAGAGCCTGGCATGCAGTTAGCGCTCAATCAATATTAATCCATCATCACAAAGGCTCAAAAGGGAAAAATTCTCAGTGTGCAGGACAATCAAAGAAGGCTGAAATCGTCACCTACTACTGCTTGAGCCTTGAGGTGCTCAATAACCGTTACCATATGAAATGAATTCCTTGGCAGAAAGACTACGGGATCAAGAGGGAAAAAGTGGTTCAGTACTGAAATTCAGCCTAAAGAGGGCAGAAGAATGGTTTGAGAAATGGTGTGTGGAGCAGACATGGGAAAGGCAGAGGAGAGTGAGAGAACAAGGTCAGGGGAAACACACGCAAATAGATGGGCTTCACCAGCCAGCAAGTTTCCTGCTCTCTGCAGCCCAGCCACAGGGCAGCTTATCTTGGGTTATCAATATACTCTGCAGAGATTTTGTTGACTATCCTATTTTTCTTTTCATGAAAATGAAAGTGCAGTGTTTCATGGAATTCTGAGCCATAGAGTCGCTAATGTCATGCAGACATAGACTCAAATATCCCTGTTGTTGAGATGACTTCTCTGACCAGCATACCCAAAGCACCAATCCATCATGCTCAACTGCATTCACCTGTGTCGACTTTCCATATGTCATTATTTTCTATATACACATATGTATATACACAATATACAAATACTCACAGGTATGAGTATATGTATGTATTCTTTCCAAGAGATTGCATGCTTCTCAAGGGGAGGAATTCTGTTTTTATAGTATGTTCAGCACTCTGTACCCTGAATCTAGGATGAAGTTTGGCATCGAATAGATGGTCAATAAATGTTTACTGAATATGCAATGGGTGAATGAGAGCCAATGAATTTTAAATGAAGTCCTTGATTAACACCCCCACCACTGTGCAGTTTCAAATTATGAGTTGACTTGACAAGTTATTGGATAAAAACAAATTTGGACAAATTTTTTTTTTCACTGAAACTTTATCGGAATATGACTTTTAGGGTTGGTGTATTGCAGGTGTTTAAGGAACAGATGAGAAATTCATCTCATTTTGAAAAATAAAAAGCTTCATTTAAATCCATATACAAGGGCTTCCTTTTTCTTGGCTACAGTGAGTACAGAATTAACTCTGGGATAATAAATCCCAGTGACAGGTGCTAATGGGAATTAAGCATGCAAATCCCCTGCATATCCCTCCAGAAATCTACACCAAGAGAAGTATGCTATTTAGCATGTAGGCTGCTTAGTAATAATGTTATTTACTCTAAGCCAGTATGGGAAAAGTTTCCAGCTTAAGGCTTAAATAAAAACAACTGAACATATATTTGAATTATAGAAATATTTTCCAGGTTTATTTTTGTCCTTATGTTTGATTCCTTACTTTTTGCCTTTGTATGTGTTTCTAATAATAACTTCATACTAGGAAGGTTAGCAAGAAAAAAGGATGATTTTAGTGAACAATAGGATGATGTGGGGGAAACTTTTTCTTAAGTAGGAGTTGGGGGCCCAGAAACTTCAGACAACATTCTTGCTAGACACAAACTAAGGAGAGCCAGTTCCTATTCAGTTGATCAACCCACCTTCTCAGCCCCAAGAAAGAGCTGGCCTGCCATAAGCGTACACACCCTGGAACTTTATGCTTTTTATGAATTATATCAGATGAAACTTACTTATGTGCAATTGAAAGAAACCCAACTTAAGACAGCTTAGGCAAAAAGTGAAATTATTCCTATGCATAACTCAAAATTGATGGATTAAAAACCTAGACTAATACTGGCTAACATTTACTGATCGCTGGCTGTGTGTCATGTACTATTCCCAGGTCTTTCCGTAGATTATCTCATGTAATTCTCACATTGGGGATTAAATTATAGTGCTATTATTGTCTTAGTCTGTTTTGTGCTGATGTAATAGAATACCGCAGACTGGTTAATTTATTAAAAAAAAAAAACACAGGAACTTATTTTATTACAGGCCTGGAGACTGGCAAATCTAAGATCTGTGAACTAGTAACTGACAATGACGTTCTTGATGGTGGAGGGGGAAAAGGGATGGTGAGGGAAGCACGAGGTGACCAGCTCTCCTCCTTTTTTTAGAAACCCACTTCCATGATAACAAAACCAGTCTTGAGGTAATGGCTTTAATCCATTCAGGAGACTGGTGCTTGCCCCCCCCCCCCATCAAACTCCTCCCATTAGGCCCTGACTCTCACCCTACCCATTGGGGATGTTTCCAACAGAAATTTTTGGGGAGCACATTCAAACCACAGCAACTATTATCCCTATGTTATATGTGAGGGAAAAGAGTGGTTAGATTACTTGCCCCAAGGTCATACTAGGCTAGCACTTATTTAGTGCCTGAAGGGGTCATATTCTAAATGCAAGAACTTAAACATTCATAGGACTCAGTCCTCCTCTCCCACCCCAATAGCTTGGTTCTGCTGTCCTCTGATTTGGATTTGGTCTCCTCATGGATTTTGTGATCTCTATGCTCTGATTCCTGGAAGTTCTAGGTTTACATTGTCTTCATCATGACCAATCTCAGCACAAAGAGCATCCTCATTCTGAGATGGCCAAGAAAATGTAGACTTATATCTCCAGCCTATCTTGTTTCACTTACCAATAATTGAGGGAATTACCATGGCCAGATGGTTGGAATAAGCTCAATGGCAACATCTAAGGCATGTGCCAATTTTTTTTTTACACTGGAAAATTGGATTGAGAGTGGGCAGAAGGTGTCCCTCATAAAGAAAAGTCAATATGTGGAGATGGAAGATTAATGCAAAGAATATATACCAGGAGAATGGATGTAGGAAAGGCAGAACAACAGATTACCTCCCCCTCCTTTTTTTTTTTTGTGCTGTGTGGAAATTAGTTCTTCCTGTTTACTTTTGAGCCACAACACATCATTGTGGCAAATGAAGAGCTTTGCTTAAGAATGACTAAAAAACAGGTAATTCCTTGTAGATTACTTTTACTGTTAAATGGCAGAGTTGAGGCCAATTCAATTCAGAAAACTTTCATTTGGCTCCTATTATATTGAGAACCCACTCCAGGGCTCCTGAAGAATACACATGAGTAATAATCCTTGGGCATCAAGGCTTTACCATCTTACAGACAATATAGATGAATCAATGAAAGAATTCTAAGTAAAGGTCAAAAATATTGTGACAATGTAAGAACATGATATACTTTTAACCGTGGGAGTCTGGGAAAAGACACACCTGAAAATAAGACTGACATATTCATATCAGTAGTGCCATATGGCGCTTAATGGGTCTTTCTCCAACAATATGAAATCTGGGATAGGTAGTCCAGGGCCAATGTGGGAGGTCAGTTCTGCTCTTTTCATGGCTTGGCTTCATGTCCCCTAAAGGGTGGCTTTTGTTTTATTTATCTGCCTTTGGCTTTTCTACCTCTTGACATTATGGGCTCTTTTGAGGCAGGGTAAATAAAGAACACGGCCAGGGGGATGTTGTGAGATTAGATGCCTTCACAATAACTTTTCTGGTAGCCCTTAGCCCAAGTAATTTTAATTCTCTTGATCTCCTGTCATCAAATGGTCCCTTTAGAATAATCCCAATCATAGGTGGTGACCAATAATGGATACTGTGAATGCTGGCCAGATCATCTATGGTTGGCACAACTCTCTGGGAGGAAAGGGACAGAAATAAAAGACATTAAAAGAGTTAAGGAGTACTTTCAAGAATCACAGGTAGATGGATAACAGCTCTATTGTTGGTTGAGTAAAGGGGGAGGGTTATGTTTTCTATCATGCTGGGAAATAAAAAAATGGAAAGGACTCCACTTATGGACCATTAGTGTATATTCATTGAACTTTTGTGATGTATGTAGCACTGAGGGAACGTTTCAAGGAGTTGGATTGTAGAGACAATATTAATAAAAAGTGAAAACAGAAAAGAAGAAGATGACAGACAAGCTTACGAAGAGAGAAAAAGAAGAATGAAAGAAAGAAGCATACAAAGAACAAAGGAAGAAAGGGAAAGAAGAATAAGAAAAAGAAATAAAAGAGCAAATAAATAAAATACAGTGTGATTTCTGCATTTGTATAGTATGGTATAGTGGCAATAAGAGGAAAAACAATTAAAAGCTCAACAAAAATAAGGAATATAACAAAACGTGTAATTTAGAAGAATATTTCTAAGGATAACTATTATAATTATTGCTCACTGGAGCTTTTCTAATACCTCATTTTGTTTCTAATTTTTCATTCAAATTGTACCATTTTTTTTCTCACAAATTGAAGAGAGAAGAAACTTTATGGGATGATGGATCAGGAAACATGAATTTAAGTCTTCATTTGCCTAACTTATTTGCTCAGAAGTCCCTGTAACTCCTTCATAATTTCTCTGTTTTAAAAATGGCAACAGTATGGACGTATAAAGTTATTGTGAAGATGAGGTATGTGCAAAAGTGCTCTGTAATGTGTCTATACTTAAGACATTATTACGATAGGCTCTATATTATTCCTTGTACTTACTTTACATAATAATCTGAAAAATAGTATTCATTACTGTGGCTTTCTGTACATGAATGGCAGCACCCCAGTGTAAACTTTGGAGTTATTCTTACTATCTCTCTCTCCTTTCACCTACTCAATTACTAAATCCACACAATTTTCCTACTTAAAGATCTGTGGGACTTACAGGCCCACAGCCACACATTATATGTGCATGTTCCAAATTGTCTCGTAACTGCATTCGTAGAAGCTGGTCTGCTTTCACATCCTAACTGATGGTGGCTTAGCCCAGTGACTTGTTTCTGCCATGAATGTGGGGGTGCTGCCATGCTGCGCTTTCCCCTGTTGCGTACCTCTGCTCTTTTCCATGTGCTCCTGCTATTAGTCATGAGACGCTAGAACTTTCTCCAGGTGGTCACCAGTGCAAGGTGCATGAAAGACACATGGGGAGCTGTGCAGCCTGGAGCCCAGAGTCTGATCTAGCCGAGCTTAACACAACTGCATCCGACTCAGCGACCCATAAGCAAGAAAAAAGTGCTTATTGTGTTCAGCTGCCATGTTTGCAGGTGATGTGTGTGTGTGAGCAGCATTGTTGTAGCAAAAGTTGTCTGACAAGCATAGTGTGGGAAATTGTGTCTTCAGATTAAGTTCAAGATAAACCACATGATAGTTTCTGCTGCTGTGCTAATGAACTGGTGGGAGATAATAAGATGGACCATAGAACTAAAGGGAGTGAGCAGAATTGCCATGGAGGAAGTATGGATGCATCCCTACGGTAGGCGCGGCGAGGGGACACTTACTTCAAATCGAAGGATCAATGGAGACTTAACTAAGAATACATTAAATCTAGGACTAGAGGAAAAAATAGACTTTGTGTTTGCTGAATTGCAGAGGAGGGCATTTCAGGCTAAAGGCACTCCTGGATAAAGGGCTGGGAAGAGGAGCAGGACATGGATGGCAAATAGTGAGTGATTTAGTTTGGAACCCAGAGTATAATACATGTAATGCCACTATTAATTGCAATTTTAAAACATTGCTGTGGTCAATATTTTTGAACATTCGTTAGCCAAACACCTTGTAATATGTATATAGTGTGTATTAATTTAATACACACATTATATAAAACATTCTATATAATTGAGAATATTATATTCTCTTTTTAAGTAGGAGGAAATTGAGACTTTGAGGAGTTAAGTAGACTGCTTACACTAAATTAGTATCAGATTAGGATCTGAACTTGAATTCATCTGGATGTAGGTAAATACCATGAGGTAAACTTGGAAAGGAAGAGGGGGCTATTTTTTGAGAGGCGTTTGGAGGATCATTATGTGGTCTGCCCTACCTCATGCATTAAAGCAACCAAAGGTCTTTGAGCAATGAGATGGTCATAGCATATGACATCAATGTGCAAATGGATTAAAGTGGGAAGACAAATCATGGCATCTCCACTTAGGATTCTATGAGAACTAGGGAGACTGAATGCAAGTAGCAATAAGCAAAAACTGAAGAGGATATATACAAGATGTTGAACTGGTGGCTACTGCTTCCAGAACACAGGGTAAAGAAAAGTATTATTAAATATTCATGATATAATTAAGAATAAGTTATGTAACTCTGAAAAGCTACTTGCAACAGTAAACTACCCTCAACTTAATTAAAGACATTAAAAAATTAAAAATAAGACATAAAAGATGAGAGAGATATAGTACTTTCTTAGGACTACTAGTGTTCATTGGGATTTGAAATTGTTTACTCAAATAATATTGTAATGGTTCAATATTATTTTGGTTATATAGTCATAGTATTTGTTTTTACACTCCCTAACATTTTGCTTGGAACAGAGAAGTTAATACACAGTTAGTAAATGATTTGAGAGTCAGAGAGAGAGAGAGAGAGGGGAGAGATAGAGGGAGAGAGAAAGAGATCCCATCTACTGCTTGCTCTCCAGATTTCCACAAGGGCCAAGGTTAGGGGTTAGGGCTACTCAAAGGCCAAGGCTGGGACCCAGGAACTCAATCCTGTTTCCCATGTGAATGGCAGGGACTGGGCTACTTAGGCCATCACCAACTGCTTCCTGGGGTGCACATTAAAAGGAGACTGGAATTGGGAACAGAGCCAGTAGTCAAACCCAGATATTCTGTGATATGGGATGCAGGTGTCCCAATCAGCATCTTAACTGCAAGGCTGAATGCCCACTCCAAGGAACATTTTTAAATTAGACATAAGGAACTGTTATAGAATATAACCTAAATCAGTTCTTACAAATTTACTTCAAATTTTTTATTTCTAAATTTATTGTAAGTTCTTTGTTAGAAATGTATGGTGCTTTATCTTTGAGAAACATGCCGTAAATTGTGGTCTGGAAGTCAGCCCACACAATCCTGTTAATCATGTGTCATTATATAGAAAACAATGCTATTATAGCACATAAAATTCAATAAAAACATAGCATAATTAAGTCAAACAAAGGTGAAGCATTTGATCTTTGTGCTTATGCTATAAATAAAGACTAGGAAGAAAATCTGAAAGTTTATGGAAATTTCTAATTTCATTTCACATTTCCAACAACTGTCCACAATAAAGCCAGTCATTCCGTCTCATGTCTGATTTGGATCATAAATAGAAAGATTTCATTTTCTTTAATATAAGTGTTGCACTAGTGCTAAATCTCCTCATATTGATTTTTTGGGAGGTTTGGTAAATTAACAAAATTAATACAAATGAAGGTAAAAAATGAATTTTTCTTATTAGAATGAGGAAACAAACAGAGAATACTAGGAAAGAAAAGAGAGAAGCTATTCAAGTGAGAATATGCCAGAGGTATTTTAAACAAAACTGTCTGAGACAAAAGTCAAAAAAGAATAAGATGAAGTTAAATAATGAAAAAGCAGTGGTTCATAATAATCATTCATGTGATCTACCAGCTGGCCCTGATGGCCAAGACAGCCTGATGTGGGGTAGGATTAGCCAAACATTAGATTCATGACAATGTTACAAGCCAGCTGTTTCAATGGATGGCCTTTATAAAAAGATTTATTTACTTGAAAGGCAGAGTGAGTGAGGGATGGTAAGAGGGACAGGCATAGGGAGAGGAATAGAAATATCCTCCATTTTGCTGCTTACTATCCAAATGGTCTCAAAAGCTAGGGATGGTCCAGGACAACACCAAGGTCCAAGAACTCTATCCAGGTCTCCAGCATGAGTAGCAGGGTCTTGAGTACTTGAGCTATCCTCTGCTGTCTAGCCAGTGTATTAGTAGGAATTGGATCCAAAGCAGAGTAGTTGGGACTTGTACCAGGCACTTTGGTATAGGAACGTATGCACTTTAAGCAGCAGCTTAACCTGCTGCACTATACAGATGGCCTTGCAATTACTTGCTTTTTAATTTAATGCGCTGTTCAAGACTCTGAGCTTCCTAAGAAGGACTTTACTTCAGTAATACGAGTAATTGACTCAGCATCACCTAAGCCAAGTCTAACCCTTAGAACCTAGGAACAACTGGATAATGAATAAATAAATGCGTAAATTATGTTTATATTCATTTTAATTTAATTGATGCTATTTTCCTGCCTTTTGTAATTTTATTTCTTCTAATGGCCAAGAGAATCTCTTACTCATTGTTATTCTTAAATGCAAATGTCATCTTAACTTTCTGTCTTGATGAGGTCAAAGAGAGAATCTCATTCTCTTCTCTGTAGGCTGACGTGTCATTTTTATAAATACAGGCTAACCATGTATGAGTAATGGCTTACATTTCATGCTGTTGACCATCTACGCAAACACAAAGTGTGCTGGTTGTAGATCAGGGGGAGTATCTGTGAGTACATGTGGCTGTATAAAAGAAGCCAAATAATTAAAGTCTATCTGAACTGAGGAAGCCAAACTCTCTCCAGAAGTAAAAAGAGCAGTTGGAGGAGGGGTGTTACAACTGCACCACTGATTCCCTCTTGGCATGGCCAACTTCCCTTCTCCCAGGCTGCAAGCTTTCTGTGCACCACAGCCTTAATATTAACTTAGGAAAATGGTAACATCCAGTGTCTAGGCCTTTGCTCATGTTCCCTGCTCTATCTGAAATTACTCATTTACATCGAGTAATAATAATCATTTTTTGAGCTAGAGTAAAAAATTATTGCTAGCTATATTTTAAAAATATTATTATAGTTCAGTAAATAAGTATTTATAAGAGATAGCTCAGAAATCTTTTACAGATGTGAACACTTGTTATATATTTCTAACAGTTTGAATATCTAATTCCATAAGTAATTTGTCATAATACTAATTCCATAAGTAATTTGCTTGAATTTTCCACTTTTAAAAATGAAAGAATTTACGAATATTTAAAGAAGCGCAACACATCCTATATCCCAAATAAATTGGCAAAATTATACTAAAATACAATAGTTCAACTATTAGGGTGGGTGTTGTGGCACACTGAGTTAAGCTGATGCTTGGTGCACACGCATCCCACCTAGGAGCAATGGCTTGAGTCCAGGCTACTTTGCTGACAACCCAGCTTCTGGCGAATGAACTGGAACGTAGTAAATAAAGTCTCAAGTACTTGAGGTTTCTGCCACCTGCATGGGACATCAGGGTGGAGATACTGGCTCCTGTCCTTGGCTGTCAGGGCCATTTGGGAAGTGAATTAGTGGATGGCAGATCTCTCTCTACCTCAACCCTCCTTCTGTCACTGTACCTTTCAAATGAAGAAATATAAAATACAAACATAAATAATCCTTTATTCAGTTATGTGAATACAACATTAAAATGTGAGCAGTAAGTATATTTATGTTTATACCCTGTGTTCACAAACTAAAGATAACTTGTTCAGTAAAGGAAGCCTGGAAGGTCAGTTCCATGGAGAATAAAACAATAGCTACAAATCCTCGCAGTGGTTTTTAAAAGGAAAAAAATATGCTCAAGGGATTGTGACATGATGGTCATGGGGATATAAAGTATGGGAACTATGTACAGAATAAAAATGACTTGTTCCTTCTGATATGAAGTTGACCGTAACCACCATACTTTTAGAACAGAAGCACATAGTTGATTTGAGCTAATCTGATGCACTCTTAATTCTCAAATGGTTGCATTTATGAAAATTTTACAGAAAGAAGCTTACTGAGCTGTATGAGTATTTAAAGTAGCAATTTTCATCTCATTAGTACAAGAGTTTGACCAACTGAATATATCACTCAGAAATTATTAGCGACATATCCATTTTTTTGAACATGTCAGCATTCAGTTGAAAGATTATGTCATTGATGTATGCCTCGGGGTCCCCCTCTCCCCACCCCTTCTAGACATGTAAGAGGCTCATGTGCACAAGCCTGCCCTTTTGGAGATAAAATGCCTATTTGTAAGTGAACAGATGGTGTTCCTCAAGTTCAGAGACACATCTTAGGCAGAACCTCAGGGGGAGGAGGTACTGCAGGCAGGGGCAGGCTGGTGTAATTACAAAAAGGCTTCCTGGGTAATTCTGATAGCCTTGTGCTTCACCCCCACTGTGTAGCACTATTCAGAGCTTAAACAGAGATAAATGTCATGTGGGCAAGGATTTGAGCTAAAGAGTAAAAAAATGAACTCTTTTCCTAGTAGAGACTTATGTGGTTGCATTTTTTTGCACTTTATGTCATACATTTCAACGCATGAATATCCCAACAACGTCTTAAAATCGGCACAGTTAAAAGCTTCTGATTAGCTCAAATACTACATTATTTCCATTTGTATGGAGGTGCTGGATTGTAGGTCTTACATGGTCATTCAAAGATAATTTTTATTTTGGGTAGATTTCTATACATACATAGGTCACACTAAAATAATTCACAACTATATGCATTATCATCTGAGCAACCACCCCCTCAAATGTTATCAGAGGAAACACTGAAGCTAGGTTTAGATTTAGAATACTTAAAATAATTATAGCCAGAATTACTTTCGAAAGATTCTTTAAGTATACCATGAAGTATAGTAAATGTGTTCTGCCTATGTGTATGGACTCACCCCATCATTCTTATGCATGCTAAAATTTAAGATCCAATTGTTAAGTTAAAGGAGAAGAAAAATATAATTTGCATATGTCTGAGCATTCAAATCAGCATGAATTTCAGGCCTTGATTTAATCCTAGAAAGTAATGGATGCCAGGGAGAGAAATCCAAACAGTTGCCTTGGTATCCCCTGGGGACACACAATGTCTGCCACAGGAGAGGGAGTTACACCTGTTCCCCTAGGAGCACTGAAGGATCCCCATGCTTGGGAGGGTGGGAAGACAGCCTCACTGCCTTTCTTTAGATAGTGCTATAATCAAATCAGTTTGGAATACCTGAAGAGAAGTTGTCAGAAATGGATCACTTTTCCATACACTACGGGAAAGATTGTGCTTCAAGGTCTATTTTGATAAGGCAGTGTATGTCAGGGTCTTCCCAGCTCAGTTTTCAGCATACACATGCTCCCTGGAGGGGACTGTCTACAAAGAGAAAAAATGGCTGGAGCAAGTGAGAATTGTGCTAGGAGCGAGGACAGTCTTGGGGGTAGGAAAAGCAGCTCATCACTGAGGACGTGCCTGGCCACTAGGTCAAATGCCACATGGTAACACTGATGCCTGCTCTTTGTGTATTCTGAATAAGGCAATCTACCCTGATTTTCAACATGACCCTGATATAGTGGTATGTGTTTGTGTAGATAGGACGGGAAGGAGAGACTATGTGAACGTGTTAACGAGCTCTTTCTTTGGGGATTTTCACCAATACTTCCCTATCACTAGTTGTACAGCATTACCAGGTAATTTTGTAGTATGTCTGTGTCTCCTTCTCTCTCTCTCTCTCTCTCTCTCTCTCTCTCTCTCTCACACACACACACACACACACACACACATATCCATGTCATTTATTATTGACCATCTATATCCATCCTTTGGCTCCACATTGATATATTCAATATGCCAGACTGAAAACATTAAAGAAAAATGTTATGATGGTACTAAAGTTTTCCTTGTCTCTATTCCCCAAGTAATACAATAATGTAACAACCACTTACACAGCATTAACATTTTATTTGTTATTATCACATACAGATGATTTAAAGCATGTAGGTGCATGTGTGCAGGTTGTATGCAAATGTCACCTACTTTATGGAAGGGACCTGAGCACCCTTAGATTGATATTCTCAGAAGTCCTGAAACCAGTCCCCCACAGATATTAAGAGCCTTACAGCTGTGACCTCTTTGCAATTCACCATTCCTAATTATTTTTTAAAATGATTTTTTTTTTAAAGGCAGAGAGACAGAGACCTTCATTCCAGTGGTTTGCTACCTAAATGCCCACAAGAGCCGGGGCTGGGGCAAGCTGAAGCCAGGAGCCAGGAACTCAATATGGGTTTTCCACGTGGGTACTAGGGACCCAAACACTTAAGCATCACCTACTCCCTTGCAAGGTCTGCATTAGCAGGAAGCTGGGATTGGAAGAATAGCTAGGATTCAAACTCAGGCACTCTGATAAGGGATGTGAACATCCCATGTGGTATCTTAACCATAGCACCAAACACCTGCCCATCTTCTAACCTCAATCTTCCATTCTGTCTCCTTATACCACCCTTTCTTCTTACCACTTCAGTTTTTCCCTTTTCTCATTCCCCTTTTTCTGGATACCTAGCTTCTGTAAAGAGCCAAACAGCTCTAATTTTCAATCACAATTACAATTAGGCTGCAGGAAAAATAATTTTATGACAATGGAACTGAGGTTCCCAATGCCAAATTGACTTGTCCATTGCAAGTTAAATAATACAATCAATATTAAAACCTTGTATTCTGGTTCCTGGTCATACTGTCAAAATTCTGAAATAGAGGCCGGTGCCGCGGCTCACTAGGCTAATCCTCCACCTTGTGGCGCCAGCACACCGGGTTCTAGTCCCGGTTGGGGCGCCGGATTCTGTCCCGGTTGCCCCTCTTCCAGGCCAGCTCCCTGCTGTGGCCAGGGAGTGCAGTGGAGGATGGCCCAAGTACTTGGGCCCTGCACCCCATGGGAGACCAGGAGAAGTACCTGGCTCCTGTCATCGGATCAGCACAGTGCGCCAGCCCGCAGCGCGCTGGCCGCGGCGGCCATTGGAGGGAGAACCAACGGCAAAGGAAGACCTTTCTCTCTGTCTGTCTCTCTCTCTCTCTCACTGTCCACTCTGCCTGTCAAAAAAAATTAATTAAAAAAATTCTGAAATAGAATGTATCTGCTATACATCCCACATCTGATCTTTACTAGCTATATGGTTTTGGGCAATTGACTTAACTGACTCATGTTGGTTTCTTTACTTTTAAACAGAGAATGTCAAAATGCAGATGAATAGAGTTGCTACGAAGCACCACTTCGTGACTGTCTATAGAATGTCCTAACATGATACATGGAGTATAAATAAGGTTTTCATATCAAGTCCAATATTTTTCATTTTATGTCATATCCTATTGTAATCAATCTCCCTTTTAGTTGACCCTGAACAGTCCTTTTGTTCCTTCTCCTCTCTCTTCTTTTTCTCCCACTTTGTTTCTGCACGCTTCTACAGTCTACAGGAAGTTGAGCCAATGGAGGCTCAAATGTCAACAAACCTTGCAGAGTTCTGGACTTCTGAATGCTGAAGTAGTCCAGAGGTGCAGGAACTCCCACTCCTAAAAAATTGTAGGTGTCTCTGAGCTCCCTCCAGGGCTGGACAATTGCCTAAAACATCATCATTGCACCTCTTCCTTTCTTGGGCCATTGGCACAAAGCATGGAACTTAGGGGTTGATCAATGAATATTTGAGAAATACAAAAAGGAGTAGATAAGAGAAAGAATACAGAAGTCCTTGCTACCCTCTCTAAGCAGGGTAGAGAGCAAGCGTGGTGTGCTGGAATCAGTGTCTCAGATCTGATGATACACTTGCTGGGCCTATGAAGGCTTTTGAATGCTTCGGCTCTCTTGGCACCTCTGAACAATTTCCCTCCTGATTGTTTCCTTCCTAGGAAAGGGGCCAATATATCATGGCTTAATCAATCTTCCATAAGGACACACTCATTAAAGGGCAGAGGACATATCTGAACACCTAGTCCTGAACTTTCCATGTCACATTCCTGGTCCCTCATGCAGCTTCCTCTTGGAGGAGGAGTTTGCTCATTCTGCCACCCATCCCCTATCAGATTTATTTTATTTTATTATTTTTTTAACAGGCAGAGTGGACAGTGAGAGAGAGAGACAGAGACAGAGAGAAAGGTCTTTCTTTTGCCTTTGGTTCACCCTCCAGTGGCTGCTGTGGCCTGCGCGCTGCGGCCGGCACATTACGCTGATCCGATGGCAGGAGCCAGGTGCTTCTCCTGGTCTCCCATGGGGTGCAGGGCCCAAGCACTTAGGCCATCCTCCACTGCACTCCCGGGCCACAGCAGAGAGCTGGCCTGGAAGAGGGGCAACCGGGACAGAATCTGGCGCCCTGACCGGGACTAGAACCCAGTGTGCTGGCGCCGCAGGCAGAGGATTAGCCTATTCAGCCACGGCACTGGCCTCCCTAACAGATTTAATGTTCTGATCTAAACTGGACAGCAACTTGCTTCCCTCAAACAGTTGTGACAATACGATGTTTTCAAAAGTAGCTGTGCCACATAATAAGGAAGTACAAAAGGTAATACAAGCATCAAAGTAGCCATTTGTTGAAATCACTGGATTCTCCTCTGTCTGGCCAAAGCCAGGAGCTCATAGCTTCTTTTGGGTCTCCCATATGGGTACAAAGACTATAAAACTATGCTTTCCATTGTCAGTAGCCATACTGTATGGATTGAAGCATTGCATGATCCTTCTGCCTTCTTCAGGTTATCTATACATTTCCTAGATAATTCCTTGATTTACTTAAGACATCTTTTTACCTTTATAAGATAACTTGTTAATGTCCACCCATTCAATAACTATTTGTCCATCAAACCAGGCAGTTACTGTCTATGAAATAATCACGACCCATCTCAGGGAAAAAGAGATACCCCCCCTTTTTTTTGACAGGCAGAGTGGACAGTGAGAGAGAGAGAGAGACGGAGAGAAAGGTCTTCTTTTGCTGTTGGTTCACGCTCCCCCCACAATGGCCGCTGTGGCTGGCACGCTGCTGCTGGCTCACCATGCTGATCCAAAGCCAGGAGCCAGGTGCTTCTGGTTTCCCATGCGGGTGCAGGGCCTAGGGACTTGGGCCATCCTCCACTGCAGAGAGCTGGCCTGGAAGAGGGGCAACCGGGACAGAATCTGGCGCCCCGACCGGGACTAGAACCCGGTGTGCTGGCGCCGCAAGGCGGAGGATTAGCCTATTGAGCTGCGGTGCTGGCCTCACTCTTTTACTTGGGCATAATATTTATGTGCACTTCTGTTCCTACTGCTTTATTGTGGTTACATGGGAAGTAGCTTCCATAGTTTTGAAGCTACGTCCCCAGCTGCTGGGACAGTTTTGGCCAGGGAGAATTTTCCCAAAATGCTACTTGAATAATTATTTAGAGAAATCTCAATTTTGACATCTATCCTTTTGAGACTCATCCACATTTACTAAAAGAATGCTATGTTTCCCCCAGTTGACCCTATTTATGTAGCTATGCTGTTTTGGGTCACCTGGACCTCAGGTTAGCTGTGGTCTTTAATCTCTCATGTACATTCACAGTAAAAACAACAGTTCTTGTATGGGATCCCTTCCACATCCATGGAGCATTTTGCATATGAAACACACTAGCCAATGCTGGCCAGGTGATCAAACCTGACTTCTGTCATTCTTCCCATTTCTATAATTTCCCAAGACAAAACCTGAGTTATAAGACTGCATTTATCATGGAACTCTAGGATTGATGGGAGGATCTGGCTGAAGAAAGCATACAGATAACCTAGAAGGAAATGGAGAAGGAATGGGTTGCCTGCTCTGTAACAGGGCAGGCCAATCTGTAAAATCAGCCTGCGTCTATGAGATGGATGTCAGTCCTGTAGGTCAAAGATGTTTCAAGATTAGCATTGAATTCCACCACTCCTTGCTACAACCTCTTGCTCCAAAGGGTCCCAGAAAGGTTTTCCATGACCACGCTCAACTTCCACTCTTTATCAGTTTCTTGTTTTTAATTTCATCATACTTGGCACTACCAGACTGATTCTGTCTCTTGTACATGTGTCCTAAAAGCAGGGATCCTTCTACCTTTTCTCCTGATTCCCCAGTGCTCTCATTGTGTCTGACACATAGTAGGTGCCTCATAACTACTTCAGTGACTAAATGAGAGCGCCACCGGTTTTTCAGGATCTAGGAAAGTTTCTAATTCACTGTTAGGTATTCTATCCTGACTTACTAAACACTTAGAATTGCTACAGGAAAATGTTGATAATAATTTTATATTTTGGGGCCGACGCTGTGGTGCAGCAGGTTAACGCCCTGGCCTGAAGCGCCAGCATCCCATATGGGTGCTGGTTCGAGCCCCAGCTGTTCCTCTTCCAATCCAGCTCTCTGCTATGGCTTGGGAAAGCAGTGGAAGATGGCCCAAGTCCTTGGGCCCTGCACCCACGTGGGAGACCTGGAAGAAGCTCCTGGCTCCTGGCTTCAGATTGGCACAGCTCCAGCCATTGCAGCCATCTGGGGAGTGAACCAGTAGATGGAAGACATCTCTCTGTGTCTCTACCTCTCTCTGTAACTCTTTCAAATAAATAAAATAATCTTTTTTAAAAAATTATGGGACTTAAGTGATATTCACTTTGCCAATACTATTTAAAAAAGATCTCATTCAGAGAACATTTTAGGATCTAGCTTGATTCTTGATGATGGATACCAATTTTACCATGAAGGAAAAATATATTAACAGTTATGATATGGACTATATTATAGTATAAGAACTACCTAAAGAGAAATAAAGTATTTTAATAATTAAATAATTATTTAATTATTATTTAATAATTAATTTTAATTAAGTAAATTTAATATTAAATAATTTCAGTGGGACACATTTAGCAGAAGACTTAACAGTGACTTAAATGCTCATCAGAACAGACTACTAGGGTCAGCGTTGCGGTGTAGTGGGTTGAGCTACTGCCTGTGATGCCAGCCTCCCTAGTGGGTGCTAGTTTGGGGCCTGGCTGCTCCATTTTTGATATAGCTCCCTGCTAATGCACCTGGAAAAATAGAAGATGGCCCAAGTCTTTTTGTCCTTTTACCCATATGGGAGACCAAAAAGAAGCTCTGAGCTCCTGGTTTTGGCCTGACACGGCCCAGGCAGTTGTAGCCATTTGGGGAGTAAACTAGCAGATGGAGGATCTGTCTCTATTTTTAACTCTGCATTTCAAATAAAATAATATATTTTATAAAATGCGCAGTTATAGTATACACATGAATCATCCATGCCCTGTCTGCATAAGTGGATATGTCTAATATTTAAAATTCCATATTCAAATATGCAAATTGTTCTGATGAAAATAAAAAATTCTAGCACTGTAATTCACATGGAAATGCAGTCTATCCTGAATCATTTAATAAAATTAATGCTTTGCTTCATTTTTCTGTCAAAAGAAACTTTCAAAATGCATTGCGAACTGTGACTTGGTTTTGAAAAAAATAAAAGCCAGTCAGATAATAAAATATCTAGCTGTCCTATATTGGCAGTGTCTATGTAAACACAGAGAAATATGACTATAAACAAAGATATATAACTTCTTACGATGTTTGATGAATCAAAAATAAATGGTAGATGCTCTCTGTTTATGGCCTGGGAATATGGCTCAAAAGCTTGGGCCTCTGCACCTGTGTGGGGGAACTGGAAGAAGCTCCTGCCTCCTTGCTTTGGATTGGCCCAGCTCTGGTCATTGTGGTCACTTGGGGAGTGAGCCAGTAGATGGAAGACCTTTCTCTCTTTGTCTCCTTCTCTCTCTTAATAACTCTCTCAAAAAAGTAACTAAAATCTTTAAAAAAAATGGCAGGGATGAAAAAAGCCTGGAAAACTAGCAAATATTACTTTCCAAAAAAGGAAATGGTTAAATTTCATTTTGGTAAATATAGTAATCCATGGAAAAAATTCTAGGTCACAGAATTTGTGAACTTTAATATAAGTTAATGTTATTTTGTAGAAAGCATGATAAATATCATCTCAAAGTAACACCATTTTCTTTTGGGAAAATAGTTGCCTATATTAGCTCAAAAGGAATGCAGTAGTTTACATCAGGGAAAAACTGATTGTATAATTAGAACAAGTTTTAAAATGTGACCTACATAGAACAACTATGACCAGCATTATTAGTAAAAACAAAGTGAATCTAACTGATAAAGTTGAGTATCCAGTGACCACAGCAATGGATCCTTCTGACTTTGAGTGGGAAATGCCTGTGTTTGGATAGGAGAGGTATGAGATCATTTCTTAAAAGCCGAGTTTTACTTCACCTGAATGATGGTGTTGATTGAAATCATTTGAAGCAGGGTTTTACAAGATGGTGTAGTACCTGTTAACATTGTGCTCAATCCTACCATTGTCCAGAACAATTCAGAGAAATTTCAAATAGTTGAGCGAAAGCTTTGGTTACCAATGAGGGGCAAAGAATTCCTTCTCCACAGCGCTACTTCTCCAACCAGAGAATTTCTTGAATACTGAAACTTGCATTGAGCTAATGTGGACATGGAGGGCTAGTGACAGCTGTTACCTCTCAAGGTTGTTTTACAGTGGACTATTTTGCTAATGGGACATTGGGTAAAATCAGAGAGCTTCTACCTACATAAGCACTAAAAAATAGCGTTGATTGGCCTGAGAAATCATACCTAAGAAAATAAGCCTGGTTTCCTTTCCCACTTGCCCCTTTACAATTGTCCTTTTCTTCACAAAGGAAAGACACAGTTCGCTTCCATCCTTCGTAGCAGCCATCATAGAATTATCTTAGTGTACAAGCCCTAGTTCAGCATAAAATGACAATTATAAATGTGGTTGTTCCTATGAAGTAGTAAATGAAACTAATAACAATATCAAATCCATTTGCAAATCAGATGGTGTCTAATTCTTTGCTTTCAACAAAATTGAAGGAGTATCTAATTGATGTGTTATCTAATGATAGTCAAATTGAATAGAACTGATGGAGAAACCTATCTTATTCTGGTAATAAATAATATTCATCATTGGGTACAAAAATTAACAAGGAGACTAAAACTGCATTAATCTCATTAAGAGATGAATTTCTAAAATTTCCTTTATGTGTAATACTATTATGAAACACATAATACATTCATGCAGTTTTACTGAAATTTTTATAGTAATAATTGTAGTTCTTTGCATTGAAGAAGCTCTTAGGACTTAAGAACCCTATAATCAGGGGAAAATGTTTGAAAAACTTAAATCTAAATACATAGTCTACTGCCGATAAGTATGATAGTAATACAAAATGAGAACCTGCTAAGTTATTATGTCTCAGTGAAACTAACTACAAAAGTGAAATGGATATGTAAGTTCAAGGAGAAAATTCATTATTTGGAATTTCTAACTATTGAAGACATTTTTCTTTATCTTTGCACATGAAAACTGCATGTATAAAATTGCTATCATACTGAAATTCTACTGGCTATATCTTAAAATGATGGAAGATTTTTACTTAACAGTGTCAATAACTACAACATGTAAAATTATATAATTCACAATGACTTGCATCTTTATGAAAAGTTGTCAGCTAAAATTGTGTGAAGGGATTATAGGCGTTCAAAATTCTCTTAAGCAGTATTTAAGTAGAATTTTGAAGATTGTTAGTCTAGTTATATTGTTTTAATACATCACATCTTAATCACAGTAACAACTAATTTATTCGACTAATAAAAATTATAACCCAGAAATATAGATTAATATAAATAGATGGAACCTTAAGTAATCACCTGGACCAGCTTTTAGGTGATAATCCAGATGCTATTTTTTCCTGAATTTTATGAGCCGAGACTTATTTATTGCACAAACTAATAATGGTTGTTGTTCTAACAAATGGACTTGGTATATAGAAAGAACCTGTTATGAATAACAATCTAAATTTAATTACATTCAATATTTATCTATTGAAAAACCAATAACTGCTCAACTAATAGAAAAGTACATGTCATTATCTAAATGTGTTCCAGCTCAAGAAATACGTGCACACATGAAAACATATTTATATACTGTACACATTACATACCATTCTAAAAAACAATTAAAGTCAATTCAACTAAATTTTTAAGATAATATATCACATTAGCAAATACTAAGTAAAAATGTTCATTATAAAATAAATGTTAGTTTCATATGATATACTATGCCATTTGACAAACATTTTGCCACACAGGTTCATTTTCTTGCTTCTCTATAGTAGTTCCTTTAAAAAATTTATCAAGTATGATTTTATCTGTTGTTAGAAGGTCAAACAAGGCAAAATATGAAGCAATACATTTAATAATTAGAAATTCCTTAACATTTTCCCATATTTTTATGTCAATATAACAGTTATAGCAGTGGTTGTCATTTAATAATAGACACAATGTATAATGGATTCCGGTTTAGTTATTTTTTCCCCACAATTAACAACCTACTCAATTACACTATACTATTTAGACTTCAGTATATCAGATACAATAGCAATAACAAACTATATCTGGGTTGAAAAATTGCAAGCAGATGAAAACAGCAGCTGCCCTTAATAACTGTATATGATTTTGTTTTATGTGTTTTTAAATACATTTTCAGATCTTTACCTAAAAGCTTATTAGATAAGAGAAAATCACCTCCGTGGTGTGGTTTGTATTGTTCTCTTAATTAAAATTGACAAGGTTCTCCATTTGTAATTGCTTTTCCAAGCAGATGTGCATTTCCTAGATGAACCATATTTTATATACAGAGAACTTGAGTTCTGATTACAATGTTATCTATTCTCCTATAAGGAAACCTGCCTAATTTATTAAAAGCTATTTACACTGAAATCAACATGCTTTGAAATTCTGCTTGGATTTTAGAAAGTACTAATACGTTATGTGCTTTTCAACAATGGAAGTCATTGAGGAACAAGATCTTTTTTCTCCTAACCATCCTATTTTAACTGTGCTATTCCAGAGGCTCACAAAATCCTGCAGGGTGAGACTGTGGACTGAGAATCAGGGACTCCCAGCTCGTGTACTCCAGGTACACGAGTTATCCTCAGTGGCCTTTAGCAGTTGGAATTGTTTAAAGATGATGCTCAGATCAGAGGAAGCAGAAACGCCGTGGCATGAGATCCTTTGTTTCACACATTTAAAAATGTTTGCTTATAGCTATATCTACAATGTGTACAATGTGTGCTTTCCAAATGTAGATACACAATTTAAGATCATCGGAAAACTAAAAAAAAAAAAAAAATCCATAGGGAAGCATCTGGAACCCTATTTTCATTAAAGATTTATTTATCCCATTTGAAAGGCAGAGTGACAGAGATCTTTCCTCCACTGGTTCACCACAAAGATGACCATAAAGGCCAGGATTGGGCCAGGCCAAAGCCAGGAACCTGGAACTCCATCTGGGTTTCCCACAGGGATGGCAGGGGCCCAAGCACTTGGACCATCATCGATTGATTTCCCAAGAGCATTAGGGGGGATCTGGGGCAGAAGTCAGGCAGAGACATGAACTGGCGCTCATGGGATGGGAGTTTTCCAAGTGGCATCTTAGTCTGCTGTGCCACATGTTGGCCCCAACATCCAGTATCTCAGGATGCAGAAAGTACGTTATATAGAAGAAATCACTTAGTCTTGGAACAGCAGAGTAAGCAGGATCATCTCTAAATAAGTAGACAACCGTAACATAAAAAATATATCAGATTCTTCCCCCTGTTGTAACAGGATTCACAGCTAGGGTTAATAGTGGAAGTGCAAAGAATGTAGATTTTTGTTTTATTATGGGAATTTCCTTAATGCCTAGCTCTTTGGCACTTGAATTATTTAGCTCATAGGACAGTGGGTTATTCATGGGAGAACTACTTCAAACTTTTAGAAACTGGTGTTGGGGCCACCTGCCTGCAGTGCCTGCATTCCATATGGGTGCTGGTTGAGAGCTGGCTGCTCCACTTCTGATCCAGCTCTCTGCTATGGCTTGGGAAAACACAAGATAGCCCAAGTCCTTGGGCCCCTGCACCTGCCTGGGAGACCTGGAAAAAGCTCCTGGCTTTTGGCTTCAGATCAGCACAACTCCAGCTGTTGTGGCCATTTGGGGAGTGCACCAGAGGATGGAAGATCCCTCTCACCTCTCTCTCCCTCCCCCTCTCCCTCTCTCGCTCACTCTCTCTCTGCCTCTGTCTGTGTGAAACTCTGCCTTTCAAATAAAATAAATTAATTAAAAAAAAAAAACTGGTGCTGTAGTACAGTGAGTTATGCTGTCTATAGCAGAGCTATAATGCCATACTGGAGTGCCACTTGGAGTGCCTGCTGCTCAGCTTCTGATCCAGCTCCCTGGTAATATGTCTGGAAAAGTACCAGAAAATGGTCTAGGTGCCTGTCAGTAATGTGGTAGACACAGGTGGAGTTCTGGGCTTTGATGGAAAATTGCTCTGTCTGCCTCTGTCATTCTTATAAATACTTTTCAAAATCCACGTTATTTTTTAATTTTTATAGGTTTTTTTATAAGATTTTATTTATTTATTTGAGAAGTAGAGTTACAGACAGTGAGAGGGAGAGACAGAAAGGTCTTCCTTCCGTTGGTTTACTCCCCAAATGGCTGCAACAGCTGGAGCTGCGCCAATCCGAAGCCAGCAGCCAGGAGCTTCTTCCCAGTCTTCCATGTGGGTGCAGGGGCCCAAGCACTTGGGCCATCTTTTACTGCTTTCCCAGGCCACAGCAGAGAGCTGGATCGGAAGAGAAGCAGCTGGGACTAGAACTGGTGCCCATATGGGATGCTGGTGCTGCTGGCAGAGGATTAACCCACTGTGCCATGGCGCCGGCCCCTATATTTTAATTTTTAAAGTTTAGTTTTTAAGATTTAATATGATTTGTACATACAATTCTAAGAAGATAATGATATTCTCTCCTTCCTCCTCTCTCCCTCTCAACCTCCTTTCTTCTCCCTCCACTTTATTTTTAGTTGTAGAGCTAAAATTTTAAATTTATAACCATAAAAAGGGTTGATACCTCACTGGATAAGAAGCTCAACAAATAAAAAGCAAAAAGACCCTAGTTTAGTGGGAATATAGACAATAGCTATAAATGGTGATTGTGAGGCAAAATGATCATTTCACCCGTATACTGTAAACTAAGGCAATAACAGATCATTAAAACTATAGTAGCACAACGTTCTTAACTATTTGCTTGATAAATGTATAAAACCATTTTACAAAATTATGTTTTCTATACTACTGATACAGACTTTTTTGGTTTGTTTTCCAAATCCTAGAGCCTGTATATAGAGCATGCAGTATTTGAGTCTGGCTTATTTCACTCAACATTATCCCCTGCAGTTGTGTCCATTTTGCTAGAAATGCTAGAATTTCATTCTTTTTTACAGCTGAATAATAATCCATTGTGTGTGTGTGTGTGTGTGTGTGTGTCCCCATCTGAATACTGACACCCTGCTTGAGTCCAAATTTTGGCTACTGTGAACAGTGCTGCAGTAAACACGGTGGTGCAGGTATCTCTCTGGTACGCTGTTTTCAAGTCTTTGTGGTTTGTACCCAGTAGTGGCATTGCTGGATCATACGGCAAGTCTATTTCTAGATTTTTAAAGAAATCTGCACACCATTTTCCACAAAGGCTGCACTAATTTCCATTCCCAACATCAGTGTATAAGTGTTCTCTTTTCTCTTCATCCTTGCCACCATTTGTTTCGTCTGTGTTTTGGATTTTAGCCATTCTGACAGGGGCGAGGTGATAATCACATTTTAAAATAATTTGCAAACTGTAAAATATGCTAAACTCTAGGATTCCTACACATCTTAAGGTTTCTATAGTACTTTTAAATTTGTTATAAATTGTAAAATTTAGAGCTGTAAGCATGGATAACAAGAAATCTTTTAAATAAATTTTTATTTATTGGGACAAGACAGTTTAAATTTTGAAAGCACTTGTGTTAATTGAATCAATATGTATGGCACACTCTTTGCCAGGTGCAGTGTTAAGCAATGGTGTAATGGACAGCCAAATTAAACACAGTCTCAGCCTTCTGTGGATAAGGGATTAGTAGGGACAGACATCACTGAATAGTCATACAAACAAATGCAGAATTACAAACCCCAATAAATGAGATGGAGAAGGTACAAAATATTTTGTGACCTTAAACTTCTATCTTCCCCACTGTCATCTAGTCCAACAAACTTGATCTGTTACTTGGAGCAATGCACAGGCTATTAGCTGAGCTTCTTGCTTCCATTCTTGCCACCAAATCTTTCTCAGCTTCACCAGTATAATTTCTCCTAAGTGCCAATCAGATCACGTCCCCAACCAGCCTAAAATTCCACAATACTTCTCATTACACTGAAGATAAAAGCCACCATTCTTACATGTCCCCCAAAAGATTTTTATAATACAGCCCTTTCATACCTTTGAGGCTAAGTCATTAAATTTCCCCCATTTTCTGTGTTCCAGCGACTCAGGGTTTACATAGAACATTGCTCACTGTCTTCAGCAACAGGACCTTTGCACATTCTATTCTCTTTTCCTACCAACTTTTATCCTATTTTCCTTCATCTAGACATTGCCACCAAATATAAACATACATATTATCCTCTGTATATATTCATAAGTCATTCACTCAGCTCATACTTACTGAGTTCCTATCAAACAGCAAGCACTGTTGTGTTTGGATTACATGAGCAAACAAAACAGAGGGACTTGCCCTCCAAGTAGAATAAACAAAGATTCCATCAAATTTATCCTTGACCTAAAAGTCACTATCTAGATGATTAGATATAATCATTAATTTCATTGGATAGACAACTGTGTTTTTAAAGACTTTCAATGCTCATAGGAATGTGAGATTAGATAAAAGAGTACATAAATAAATGGTCCTTTAAAATACTGTATTTTCAACTTTTTGAAGATGTGGATTATTTTATATCATTTAATAACTTAGTTATTAAAAAACTTAGTTATTAAAAAATATACTAGTCTATTTATATATGAATGAGAGTGGACATAAAAACGTTCATGGAGAATTGAATCAAAGATCTTATTTCGGTGAAAACATTTTTGAAGTCTTCTACACAAGGAATCTTCAAAAACTTAATGGAATACGTGTATCATGATAAATATATGCATGGATTTAAACATGGTTATATATAATGTATATGTGAGCATAATGTATAATGTATATGTGAGTTATGTATAAAATAAGTGTAGTAGATGCTATCTACCACAAAATAATGCAAACTAATATTTTACCTTGAAAAAAGTAACAGATTTTTTAAAAAAATATTCTTGATATTTTGGAAAGCAAATTTATAATTTTATAGATACTGATTATAGAATTGACTTCTTTCAAAGGAAGTGCTCTTTCATTAACTAACCATTAGCTATTTCAGGAAGCTTTGATTCTTTACATTTTATTCAGTGTTAGGCAAGAAAGGCAGCTTTTCCAAATTAGGAAACCTCTCCATTGTTCTAAGGAATTTATAGTGCACCTAGAGAGACAACATAAACGCAACAATATGAGGCAGTATATTCACAAAGTATAGCAAAAAGTGAACATAAAAGAAGGAAACCAAACTTTTCCTCACCCCAATTATTTTCAATATACTTCCTTATTCAGCAAGAGAAAAACAGTACAGTCATGAATTTATGTTACATCGGATAAAATCCACCAGCTGGACTATGATTCCTGGCACAAAGTTACTGCTAACAAGTGTTTTGTAGTAATCAAAAAAATGTGGAAGTAGCAAGCTGAAGTCTTCAGGAAGCTTCTGGGGGCAATAGATTGTGATTGTATTCTCTTATGATCAGGACACTTCTGTTTGAAGCTTTGACAAGTTATGGATCTTAGGAGAAAAATAACAGTTCAAGGAGAGTTTCTGCTTTGTAGCTCACTGAGATGAGGAAAAGGTCAAAGGCAGCCTAACACACTGTAACAGCTTGCCAAGTCGCTGTGTCAGATAGGATCTTGCCCTGGTAATTGTAGCTCTGCTTTCTTCCAGTTTTCTAATAGTGGTGAGTCAAGAACCTCAAGCGATGCATTGAGAAAATACCATGAAATGAAAGGCTCATTGGTCTGTATCAAACCACAGTTAGTAAAGATGGAAAATAAACTTCCATGTATTTGGCCTTTAGCAGTCTCAGAGACTTCTCAGAGACTTCAAACAACGTTTTATCAAATTGCTTTTGCGTCCTTTATAGTGGTAATACTTTTTCTTTGGGTCACTTGATAGTTTAAAATGTGGTACTTGTGAAATAGTGCAAAAAGGATACAGAATGCATTTTTCTTCTTAACTGTACTTAATCCAATAACATTAAGACTAAGGATAATATGAAAATAAAAGTTACTATTGATTTCCACCACAAGAATATGTTAATATGTATAATGTTTATTCTTTAAAAAGTTCTTTATCCGGTTTAGGATGGTTCAAGACAAACTTTTTTTTTCCATAATCTATGTATCGTTTTCATATGACTCAATCTTATTCATTGAAGAATTATATGCTACTCAGATATTATTTATGCCTGATGATTTTGTATGTAGGGCACACAGTTTAAAAGGGTGCACTCTGCAATATTAAATGATATGAAAAATGAATGCTGAGAACAGAATTTAAATTTGACAAAACCAACATTCTGACAATTGATAAATAGTCCAATTAACATTACAGACATTTCACCAAACTGAAAGATTAGAAGTAGACAAATAAAATGTATTTGTATTAGAAACAAAGTTTAAAAGTTTATAAATATTTTTTCTTATTTCAGGAAAGTGACCCAGGATAATTTTTTCTCAATTATTTACTAAAGGTGCTTTAATATGTGATTAAGTGACGGCTGATTTAGGTATGTATTAATGAGGCTACAGAGTAAGTGAATATTTTTGTTTTGGTTTAGTCTCTGCCTTTTGTTTGGGCTCTTAATTACCTGTGAACCAGGATGTCTGACTGAGGGATGGGGCCCTAGGGCCAGGACGAATGTGGATGCACAACAGCCCCTGAGATGCTCAAGAAATTTTTCCATCACATGCAGATGAGTTCCCTAAAAGAATAATGAATGAAGATATTCTCCCTAACATGGCATCATTCTGGATAGAATATTAGTGAAATTTATTTTAGGATGATGGAAAGCAGAGTACTGACACACTGGCGTGAATGCATTTGCCAACATAATGTGAGTTGAAGCTGTTCTACTTCTCCTACATGAAGTTCTGATTTCAGCTCTGTATAGGAAGGAAAGTAATACAAAATGAAATGCACTGTAAAGATGAACTTAGAAATCACTATGCATCCTCAATCATAGGAACAGATGCAGAGAACTACCTAATGCATAAAACAATACACCATTGCTTTTTGTTTGGGAATATTATTCATTGATAGGAAAAGTGACCAAGAGAAGACAGAGACAAAAGTTGCTGAATACATCATGATTCAGTTGGTGATTTCTTTTATCAGTTTCTGAATAAACACCCATTTATTTGTTCCTTAATTCATTCATTTGCTCTTTCCTCTCTTTCCCTCCACCTTCGATTCTTTCATTTCCTCCCTTCCTGTTCAAACACAGGCTAATGGATTCTCTACCAAAAGACTCAACCATCTTTAAGATTTGACAAGTCTAAAGGACTAGTTAGGAAGCTCCTCACAGATACTGAGAATACGGACTAGGAATACAGGAATTAAGAAATGAAGGAGCTCCTCAAAGATATGCTTTCCCTATCTTCTTTCACTTTCTCCTCCCCATCACAGCTTGTCTATGCTGTCACATTTTTCCACTGACCCTGAAGTATCAACTCGGCAGGAGAAATTGATTGTTGAATCCTCCCGTTTTCTGGACTCTGTCACCTTCATTGAATAGAGAATTCCTCCATTGTTTTATGAGGTTTATCCAGATCTCTAATGAATATTCTAACATCATCACAAATCTCATACTGGTATGTCTAATGTGAAGGTGTGACACTGCTTGCTGTTTGTCACATCTCAGAGCTCCATACCCCAGTAATTCCATAATTCTCAAGGAACACTTTTGTCTTAAAAGTAATACCAGACACATTGTAGAAAACCTCAAATTGTGTCTCTGCTCGTTGGCATCACCTAGCTTTCCTGGAAGTGCAGCTCTTGAGAGTCTAATTCCTTTAAATGACCTTAGAGCTTGAGAGGGTGAGAATCAATTCTCCTTCTGTCACTAGGAGTTTGCTGGAGACGACACCTGAGTATAGAAGTGCCACACTCTTTTGAAAAACTCAAAGGTTACCACAGTTGAATGATATTCGGCTGCTGGGTGCCAGAACATTCAAAGCAGATTCATCTAAGAAATCAATATGGACACAAGACATTTATTGCATTATTCCATTATACATCCATACCTCAAACATTCAACGTGTTGTCAAGAATAATACTTTGAGCTCTTAAACCTTAACCAAATGTAAAAGCAGGGACCCACGGCAAATTAAATCTCCAGTGAACCAATACATCAAATTTATGATTTTTGTTCCTGGTTGTTCCAATGACTCTATGAAAAGGAAAGGAGCCCATTAAAAATGTGTCCAGTAATAAAAGCATTTTTGAAGAGTCACTGATAATACGAAAGCATCAATTAAATGAAATGTCCTGGTTGATTTAATGATAAGAAGAGAAATAAGATGCAGTAAAGGACTTAGAGAATCTGGTGGCTTTAGGGAAGATATTGATCTGAGGTAGTTCATTCTAGTTTTTGTGCAGTAGTTCCTAGGACTATGATATGGTTTAGAGTAAGGAAATGAAGTAGCAGTAATGAAAGAGGTTTGTTGGTGGGAGCTATAAAATCTGACTACTAGTGATTTTTAACAAAGGATTAAAATAGATTAGTACCTAAAGAGCATTTGTCTGTGAGAAGACTCATGCCAGAGAAATGCCTTTTTTTACATGATAAATAAATTAATTTTTAAGCAACACCAAAGTTCCCAGAAAAAAAAATATATATCATTAGATGCTAGTATTTTTAAAGTCTCTCCCTTCACAACAGGTGATTTTCTGGATTAACAATGCTTTTTTTCTACTACAAATATATAATAGTTTAGAAAATTAATACTATTAAGATTTAAAGAAGGCATATATTGTATTATACTTTATAAAACATCCACTAGGTTGTATTTAACAATTTAAGCTTAACTCTATAGTTTTGTCTAAGTTTTTGTGTTGCATAAAGCTTTTTACCACAATATTTTCTTCAAATATTGAAAAATATGTCCTGTTAAGTAGGCAGAATTTCTAGGACACTGTAAATGACTCAATATAACTGTTTAACTACATATTTTTACTTGATAAAAATATTAGAGGCTTCTCTCCACATCCTACAGGTAGAAATTCAATTATTTAAAATTAGTTAATGTGTCATTCCTATACATCAGGTGCTGTACTAGTAGCAAACATGATATTTTCACATGTGTATGTATCTACACATGAGTACATTCAATGAAGATGTATTTCATTGATCAGATTATCTATGTTGAATTATTAAAAGAAATCATAGGCAAATACGTAGATATCAGAAAATTAGGTTTTAAATTAAAAATATTTCTAAAGATTTGTAGTCAATATAAGATTAGTTGGAGTCTCTACAATTTTTCTTGTACATATTTTAATAAATTTGACAATATAATTATGATGCAGAAAAGCATTTGACAAAATACAACATGTTTTCATGATGAAAACCTTAAGCAAAGTGCATATAGAAGATACATTCCTCAACACAATCAAGGCAATGTATGACAAACCTACATACAGCCCACAACGTGTTGAATAGGGAAAAGTTGGAAGCATTCCCACTAAGATCCAGAACCAGATAAGGGTGCCCACTCTCAGAACTGCTATTTAATATAGTCCTCGAAGTTTTAGCCAGAGCCATTAGGCAAAACAATGAAATCAAAGGGATACAAATTAGAAAGAAGGTAGTCAAACTATCCCTATTTGCAGATGACATGATTCTAGATACAGAGGAACCAAAATATTCCATTAAGAGACTATTTGAACTCATAAAAGAGTTTGGTAAATTCCAGGATATGAAATTAACATACAATAATAAATGGCATTTGTATACACAGAAAATGCCATGATTGAGAAAGAATTTCTAAGATCAATCCCAATCAAAATAGTTCCAAAAAAATTAAATATTCTGGAATAAATTTACCCAATGATGTCAAAAGACTCCATGGTGAAAATTATAAATCATTAAAGACATAGGTAGAAGACACAAAAAAATGGAAAAATTTTCATGTTCATGAATTAGAATAATTAATATCAACAAAATGCCCATACTACAAAAAGCAATTTACAGATTCAATGCAATTCCAATCAAAAGACCAGGGACATTCTTCTCAGATGTAGAAAAAATGATGCTAAAATTAAAATGGAAACACAAGAGACCCTGACTAGCTAAAGCCAGAAGTATCACAATACCAGAGTTCAAGACATACTATAGGGCAGTTATAATCAGAAGAGCCTGGGACTGATAAAAAAATAAAGTCATATAGACCAATAGAACAGAATAGAAACTCGAGAAATCAACTCACATACCTACAACCAACTTTTCTTTGACATAGGATCTAAAACAAATCCCTGGAACAAGGACAGTCTCTACGACAAATGGTGCTGGAAAAACTGGGTCCCCATACACAAAAGTATGAAGCAAGGCCCCTATATTACACCTTAATCAAAAAATCCACTGAAAGTGGATCAAGGACCTAAATCTACGACCCAACACAATCAAATTATTAGAACATTGGGAAAACTCTGCCAGACACTGGCATAGGAAAAGACATTTTAGAAAAGACCCTAGAAGCACAGGCAATCAAAGCCAGAATGGACAAATGAGATTTCATCAAGCTAAAAAGCTTCATACAGCAAAAGAGACACTCAGCAAAGTGAAGAGTTAACAGAGAGAATGGGAGAAAATATTTGCAAATGATACAACTGAGAAAAGATTAATATTCAGAATCTATAAAGAGCTCAAGAAACTCAGCAACAACAAAACAAATAATCCTGTAAAGAAATGGGCAAAGGACTTCAACAGGCATTAGGAATTAAAATAGCCAACAGACACGAAAAAATGGTCAGGATCACTAGCCATCAGGAAAATGCAGATCAAAATCATAATGAGGTTTCGCCTCACTTCAATTAGAATGGCTCTCAGGGGCCAGTGCTGTGGCGCAGTAGGTTAAGCCTCCGCGTGTGGCACACACATCCAACATGGGTGCCTGTTGAGTCCCCCCTGCTCTGCATCCAATCCAACTCCTTGCTAATTGCCTGGGAAAGCAGAGGAAGATGCCTCAAGTTCTTGGGTCCCTGCACCCATGTGGGAGACCTGGAAGAAGCTCCTGGCTTCAGAAAAAGAAATCAAAGTGATTAAATTGGAAAGGAGGAGGTCAAACTATCCCTATTTGCAGATGACATGATTCTATATGGAGGGAGACCAAAAGACTCCACTAAGAGACTATTGGAACTCATAAAAGACTTTGTTAAAGTCGCAGGATATAAAATTAACACACAAGAATCAATGGCCGGCCGGCGCCGCGGCTCACTAGGCTAATCCTCCGCCTAGCGGCGCCGGCACACCGGGTTCTAGTCCCGGTCGGGGCGCCGGATTCTGTCCCGGTTGCCCCTCTTCCAGGCCAGCCCTCTGCTGTGGCCCAGGAGTGCAGTGGAGGATGGCCCAGGTGCTTGGGCCCTGCACCCCATGGGAGACCAGGATAAGCACCTGGCTCCTGGCTCCTGCCATCGGATCGGTGCGGTGCGCCGGCCGCAGCGCGCCGGCCGCGGCGGCCATTGGAGGGTGAACCAATGGCAAAGGAAGACCTTTCTCTCTGTCTCTCTCTCTCACTGTCCACTCTGCCTGTCAAAAAAAAAAAAAAAAAAAAAAAAAAAGAATCAATGGCCGGCCGGTGCTGCGGCTCACTAGGCTAATCCTCTGCCTGCGGCGACAGCCCTCCGGGTTCTAGTCCCGGTTGTTCTTCTTCCAGTCCAGCTCTCTGCTGTGGCCCAGGAACGCAGCAGAGGATGGCCCAAGTGCTTGGGTCCCTACACCCACATGGGAGACCAGGAGGAAGCACCTGGCTCCTGGCTTTGGATCGGTGCAGCACACCAGCTGTGGCGGCGATTTGTGGGGTGAACCAACGGAAGGAAGATCTTTCTCTGTCTCTCTAACTCTGTCTATCAAAAAAAAAAAAAAAATCAATGGCCATTGTATGCACAATGCCATGGCTTGAGAAATAACTTTTTTTTTTAGAAGATTTATTTATTTATTTGAAAGTCAGAGTTACACAAAGAGAGGAGAGACAGAGAGAGAGAGGTCTTCCATACAATGGTTCACTCCCCAATTGGCCGCAGTGGCAGGAGCTGCACCTATCTGAATCCAGGAGCTAGGAGCTTCTTCTGGGTCTCCCACATGGGTGCAGGGGCCCAAGGACTCGGGCCATCTTCTATTGCTTTCCCAGGCCATAGTAGAGAGCTGGATCGGAAGTGGAGCAGCTGGGTCTCGATCTGGCGCCTATATGGGATGCTGGTGCTTCAGGACAGGGGGTTAACCCACTGTGCCACAGTGCCAGCCCCAAGAGAAAGAACTTCTAGGATCAATCCCATTCACAATAGCTACCAAAAATTAAATATCTTGGAATAAATTTAACCAAGCATATGAAGAGTCACTAAGATGAAAACCACAAAACATTAAAGAAAGAAGTGACACAAACCTCCTGGATCCTGGCTTGGGACTGGCCCAGCTCCAGCAGTTGTGACTATTTAGGGAGTGAACCAGTTGATGGAAGACCTCTATCTCTATCTCCCTTTCTCTGTAACTCTACCTCTCAAATAAATAAAACTTAAAAAAAAAAAAACACAAACAAACAAGAATAGTGTCTGCAAATACTAGCTGATAGAATAAAAAAGGGAGAGAATGATCCAACATGGGAAGTGAGATACACAGCAGACCCATAGAATGGCAAATTCCTAAACAGCACTCTGGCTTCAGAATCAGCCCTTAAGGCATGCAGATCCGGCTGAAAAGCCCATGAGACTATTTCAGGCATGGAAAGCCAAGACACTCTGGGGGGAAAAAAAAAAAAAACCTAAATGAAAGATCTCTGCGAGTGAGATCCCAGTGGAAAGGAGGGGTCACCAAAGAAGGAGGTACCTTTCTCTGAAGGGAGGAGAGAACTTCCACTTTGACCACGGCCTTGTCTAAATAAGATCAGAGTCGGACAACTCAGGGGGCTTCCATAGCCTTGGCAGCTCATGACAAGAGCCTAGGGTGATTACTGATGCCGTAAACAGGAGTGTCAATTTGTTAAGTCAACAGCAGGAGTCACTGTGCACTTACTCCTCATGTAGGATCTTTGTCCTTAGTGTGCTGTACATTGAGATTTAATGCTATAACTAGTACTCAAACAGTATTTTTCACTTTGTGTTTCTGTGTGGGAGCAAACTGTTGAAATCTTTACTTAATGTATGCTAAACTGATCTTCTGTATATAAAGAGAATCGAAAATGAATCTTGATGTGAATGGAGGGGGAGAGGGAATGGGAAAGGGGAGGGTTGCGGGTGGGAGGGACGTTATGGGGGGGAAGCCATTATAATCCATAAGCTGTACTTTGGAAATTTATATTCATTAAATAAAAGTTTAAAAAAAGTATGGCTATTATACAGAAATAAACAAAAATAAATGCTGGCTAAGATGTGGAGATAAAGGTACTCTATCCACTGCTGGTGGGGTCATAAACTGGTGCAGCCATGTATAAGACAGTATGGAGATAACTCAGAAATCTGAAAATAGATCTATCATATGACTCAGCCATCCCACTCCTGGGAATGTACTCAAATGAATGAAATCAGCTCATTAAAGAGTGATCTATACTCTCATGTTCATTGTATCTCAATTCACAATAGCTAAGATGCAGAATGAACCCTGATGTCCATTAACTGATGAATGGATAAAGAAATTATAGTGTGCATATATATATATATGGAATAATACTACTCAGCAGAAAAAAAAAGAAATCCTATCTTTTGCAATAAAATGGATGCAAATGGAGACAATCTTAGTGAAATAAACAAGTCCCAAAAAGACAAGTACCACATGTTTTCCCTGATCTGTGGTAACTAATAGAGCACCCAAATTGTAATGTTTGGAGTGAAACTGACATTTTGAGATTATAGGTCTTGTCTCTACTGTTGAGAAATATTGCTTTTTTTTTTCTTCATACTATCTGTTGAACTCTTAGTGTAGGGTTAATCTTATGAGTATAAAGCAAACTGAAAATAGATCTTTCTAAAAATTAAGACTGGGAATGGGTGAGGGAGGAGAAAGAAGGGTGAAGGGGTGGAAGCATGGGTGGGGGAGAGTGTAGAGTGGGAAGTATTACTATGTTCTTAAATATATATATATGAAATTTATATACCTTAAATAAAATTTTTAAAAAGTGTAAAGAAAAAAATTGACAACCTCACTAAACATTTAAAGTATTAAAAGCTATCAAAACACCCTCGCCTATATTACAACAAAGAAATATTATATTTCTGAAAGTCTTATCCATATGAAAATAGAGATTGTTGTACAGATGAGAGGAGATAAAAACATATTGCACATTTGAGCACAATCTTTAAAAATAGCAGTGTTGCTACAGTGGCTTGAAAAAGGAGGGAACAGAATTTCCCTAAGTAATAAATTCATATTTGCTCAGTAGTAATATTTTGATAACATTTAATAAAATTTTAGATGACTAAAAATTTAAATCAAATATGCATTTTTGAGAGGCATATTACTCTTGCCAGAAGTAATTTCTTTTTCAGTTTGGAGGTGTTTAGTATTCTTGCGAAAGTGATGATGCATAGAAACACTGACAAAAGTCTATGAGGGGCCAGTGCTGTAGTGCAATAGGTTAATTGTCTGCAGCACTGGCATCCCATACGGGTGCCGTTCATGTCCTGGCTTCTCTTCTTCCAGCCTATCTCTCTGCTCTGGCCTGGGAAAGCAATAGAAAGTGGCCCAAGTGCTTGGGCCCCTGCACCCGCGTGGGAGGCCAGGAAGAAACTCCTGCCTCCTGGTTTTGGATTGCCACAGCACTGGCCATTGCAGCCATTTGGAGAGTGCACCAGTGGGAGGAAGACCTGTCTGTCTTCTCTCCCTCTCACTGTCTTTAACTCTACCTTCCAAATAAATAAATAAATACATAAAATATTTTTAAAAAGTTTATGAAGCCCAAATTCTATATCATTAGAGACACTAAGTAATAACCCAGCCATTGATGAAATAAAATGTTAAGAATTATCCATACTGGGGCCTGGCGTAGTGACACAGGTGGTAAATCCACAGCCTGCCATGCCTGTATCCAGTATGATGATCACTGTTTCAAGTCCCAGCTGTTCCACTTTTGATTCATCTCCCTTTTAAAGCACCTGGGAAAGCAGTAGAAAATGGCCCAAATGCTTGCACCCCTGTCACACAGATGGGAGACTGGATGGAATTTCAGACCCCTGGATTTCACCAGGCCCAGCCTCAGCCATTGTGGCCATTTGAGGAATGAACAAGAAGATGAAAGCTCACTCGCTCTCTCTCTCTCTCTCTCTCTTTCATTCCCTCCCACCTTCCTGCCCTCTGCCTCTCTCTGTAATTCTACCTTTTAGTTATACAGACAAATCTCTTTTTTCTTCCCTTTTTTTTTTTTTTTTGACAGGCAGAGTGGACAGTGAGAGAGAGAGACAGAGAGAAAGGTCTTCCTTTGCCGTTGGTTCACCCTCCAATGGCCGCCGCGGCCGGCGCGCTGCGGCCGGCGCACCGCGCTGATCCGGTGGCAGGAGCCAGGAGCCAGGTGCTTTTCCTAGTCTCCCATGGGGTGCAGGGCCCAAGCACCTGGGCCATCCTCCTCTGCACTCCCTGGCCACAGCAGAGAGCTGGCCTGGAAGAGGGGCAACCGGGACAGAATCCGGCGCCCCAACCGGGACTAGAACCCGGTGTGCCGGCGCCGCTAGGCGGAGGATTAGCCTAGTGAGCCGCGGCGCCGGCCGACAAATCTCTTTTTTGATAAATTGTTATCTATACTAGTCAGTTTAACTGTCAGTGTCATTTTAATATAAAGTGCTTTTTGGGCCAGTGTTGTGTCGAGGGTTAAGCTACTGCCTGTGATATCGGCATCTTATATGGGCATGAGCTCACACCCTGTTTCACTTCTAATCCAGCTCCCTGGTTATGGCCTGGGAAAAGCAGAAGATAGCCTGTTTGACTGGACTCCTGCACCCATGTGGGAGCCTGGGAAGAAATTCCTGGCTTCTGGCTTTGGCCTGGCCCAGCCCTGTCATTGCAGCCATTTGGGGACTGAACCAACAGATGGAAGATTTCTGTCTCTCTGACTTTCAAGTAAATAAAAAAATTAAGTACTTTTCATGGCATACATATAGAAGTCCACTTGTTGGTTATCTAGGAAGGCACTAGAATGGAGCATCCTTTGAGATGTCTGATCACGCCATCCCTTGTCCACTGTGTATTTTCCACAGTAACATTAAGAAATGAAATATGGGTCTTATAGGCAAAGATTATGATACTGTATGAATATGAAATTTGCTTTCAAGTACTTTAATGAGTAACTCCTAGTATTTGCATGAATTCAGTAAAATATACACATTTTGAGGATACTTAGAAGGCAGTTTATGTTTGCTTAAGAGCTCAGAATGTCTTTGTTTTCCTGTGACTTTTCATTAGTAGCTCTGTTTTTCCTTCTTTGCTATGACTTCTCACACTGAAACTAAAGTGCAGTAATCTGTGCTCTCAGGAAGTGGGAAGAGATCTGTTGGTCTCAACTGTGAAGCTGGTTGCTTCTTGAAGACAAACTATCTCCTCTGTATACTGAGAGGCAAAATAGACAACTACAGAAGACAAACCAAACCCAGTATCGCTATGACAACTCCACAGAACCCAAACAAATGAGTCATTAGTTTTCCTTATACTTCATGCACTTAGAAACATTGAAACAAATGCTAAATTACACTAACCTATTTAAAAAATAAAATAAAAAGCCTGTCGCTCCCCGTCTTCGTGGAGGAACGACACTGGACCCTGCGCTGTTCTTTTGTCTGCTCGGCCCTCCCCGGGTTTGCTGCTGGTTCTTCCCGGGTTGGCTACTGACCCTTCCACCTCCGTGGAAGGGCGGTTCCCCCTGCCACTTTCCCCACTTCCGCGGGGGAGCGGCACACCGCCGGCCAGCTCTCTCGGGGGCTGCTCAGGTGTTCCTCAGATGTTCCCTGATGCATGTTGTCTCTCTCCTCCTTTATAGTCCTCTTCCACCAATCCCAACTCTGCTACCCACATGCCGAGTACGCTGCTCTCCTCCAATCAGGAGCAGGTCCTACAGTTTCTTGGTTGAACTGGAGGCAGCTGCGTAGAAACTGTTACTCCCTTCTCAGCGCCATATTGTGAGAGAGCAGATGCATACAATAAGTCTTAATTCCAGTAACAGTCTAGTCCGAGTTGCTCCCCACAGATCCCCCTTTTTATTTTTGGCGTTGATATGCGCCTGTCTTCGGTGCCCCACGGCACACACTCTGCTCTGCTTGCTAGAGTTGCCCACAGGTTCTTACAAGCCCTATCAATCAGGCAAACCGAATCCGGGTCCTCTCTTCGCCATGTTGTGAGGAGGTTTTTAGGCGCTGATGCGTGCCTGAGTTCGGTGCCCTGCAGCGCATGCTCTGCTCTGCTAGAACTGCCTGCAGGTGCTTACAAGCCCTAGCAATCAGGCAAACCAAATCCGAGCCCTCTCATTGCCGTATTGTGCGGAGACTTATTGGTGTTGATTCGTGCCTGTCTTCGGTGACCTGCAGCGGGTAAGCTGCTAGCCGTCCACAGGTGCTTATCGTCTTACTAATCAGGCAGACCGAATCCAAGTTCTCTCATTGCCATGTTGTGGGGAGGCCTTATTTTTCTCTATTTCTCTACCTCCGGGCATTCCTATCTCTCCTATTTTACTTCTATCTGCCAGCATTCCTATTTCTCTCATTTTACTTCTAAATTTCTGTTTCTCTTATCCCAGCGGCTTCCCGGCACCCTCCCCGAGGCTGCTTCTTGGCACCTCGCCCCGCGGCAGCTTCTCCGCTCTGCGGCGGCTTCCCACACACTCCGTGGTCTCTGCGCCCTTCACGCCCGCACCACGTGCTAGCCCCGCGTTCTATTAGCGCCCCGTGCGCTCTCTGTGCGCGGCAGCTTCCGCGAATCACACAGCGTAGCTTACGTTTCCGCCACCGGTATTCAATCTAAGTTCCCCGGGCTAACCTGGTGAATTCAACCTGGCTCACGCGTCCGCCCCTAGCTTTAGCTTTTCGCCTTTTGCTCCCCGGGCTGACTTGACGAATCCCAAGCTGGCTTCCGTCTCCGCCTCAGCCTGCCCCCACGGCTTCATCCTCCCTAACATATTTTTCTCTACCCAGTATGTTTCCTAACTTTTCTTCCAACAACATTCCCCTCTCATTTCTCCTGGCTTCTCCCCACAGTCCGTATCCAAGTCTGTTTGTTCTAGCTTTCACTTTCGCTTTCGACCTTAGAGATTTCTCCCAGCTTCCCCCCGTAGTCCGTATCCGAGTCTATGCCTAGGCTTTCAATAGCTTCTTCCGGCACCTTTTCCGTCTGGCTTTCCCCTAGGCTCTTCTAGTCTCTCTCTCCAGTATTTTCCCACTTCTTCCCGTTTCTTCCCTCCTAGGTTTCCTAATCCGAGTCACGGCACCATTATGTCGCTCCCCCTCTTCATGGAGGAACGACACTAAACCCTGCCTAGGCTTCATATCCCAGTCACGGCACCATTATGTCGCTCCCCATCTTCGTGGAGGAACGACACTGGACCCTGCGCTGTTCTTTTGTCTGCTCGGCCCTCCCCGGGTTTGCTGCTGGTTCTTCCCGGGTTGGCTACTGACCCTTCCACCTCCGTGGAAGGGCGATTCCCCCTAGCCACTTTCCCCACTTCCGCGGGGGAGCGGCACACCGCCGGCCGGCTCTCTCGGGGGCTGCTCAGGTGTTCCTCAGATGTTCCTCGTGCATGTTGTCTCTCTCCTCCTTTATAGTCCTCTTCCACCAATCCCAACTCTGCTACCCACACGCTGAGTACGCTGCTCTCCTCCAATCAGGAGCAGGTCCTACAGTTTCTTGGTTGAACTGGAGGCAGCTGCGTAGAAACTGTTACTCCCTTCTCAGCGCCATATTGTGAGAGAGCAGATGCATACAATAAGTCTTAATTCCAGTAACAGTCTAGTCCGAGTTGCTCCCCACAAAGCCAAACTGGATTTTGCAGGTAGAGACAGAACTACGTCAAATGTTTACACACTCCTTATCCTTCAAGCTGGCCACGCCTACTGCTCCAGGTGTTTCTTATTTGCGCTTGTTTTAAAAGATTTTTATTTTATTTTTATTTGACAGGTAGAGTTACAGACAGTGAGAGAGACGGAGAGAAATGTCTTCCTTCCGTTGGTTCACCCCCCCAAATGGCTGCTATGGACAGCGCTGCACAGATCTGAAGCCAGGAGCCAGGTACCTCCTCCTGGTTTCCCATGCGAGTGCAGGGGACCAAGCACTTGGGCCATCCTCCTCTGCCCTCCCAGGCCACAGCAGAGAGCTGGACTGGAAGAGGAACAACTGGGACTAGAACCGGCGCCCATATGGGATGCTGGTGCTGCAGGCGGAGGATAAACCCAGTGCACCAAGGTGCCAGCCCCGTCTTATTTGTGTTTGATTACACATCTCAAAGAACAATTCACCTCAAGCCTCCTATAGAATGAATCCCTTTCTACACATTCCTTGGGCCCTCTGTAAGAGTCAAGCACCACATTATGGTCTTTTTATGTGTTTGTTTACTTAATCTCTATAAAATATTCGGAGGTCCATAGCATCTTGCTTTATAAACAAGAAAAGCGAGTCTTTGAGCAATTCTTTGCCAAAGCTCTTGCAGCAGGAATTGTTGGAGGCAGCCGTTGGCTTTACAACTTACACTTCTTACAAGGACAGAAACATTTACCATTTTATTTTCCAGACCTGACCAAGAGAAAATCATGTTATTTCATGACAGCTTTCAGACCAGTCATTCCAGTACTTACTCTGAAAGGTTTTTCCAAGGACTTCAGGCAAACTCTCTGTAGGAGAGGAAATAGGTAATGGCATGACTATCTGATTCTGGTCTTGTTTGCACAAATTGTGTAAAGTCTCCATGTTTCAGTTTGCTCATCAATAGAGGGTTAATAATATTCAACTCAAGGTCATTGTGAGGATTAAGTACACTATCCCATGTAATAGTACCTGGCACAGAGTAAAGAGGAATTTTTTTTTTTTTTTGACAGGCAGAGTGGACAGTGAGAGAGAGAGACAGAGAGAAAGGTCTTCCTTTGCCGTTGGTTCACCCTCCAATGGCCGGCACGGCTGGCGCGCTGCGGCCGGCGCACCGCGCTGATCCGATGGCAGGAGCCAGGAGCCAGGTGCTTTTCCTGGTCTCCCATGGGGTGCAGGGCCCAAGCACCTGGGCCATCCTCCTCTGCACTCCCTGGCCACAGCAGAGAGCTGGCCTGGAAGAGGGGCAACCGGGACAGAATCCGGCGCCCCAACCGGGACTAGAACCCGGTGTGCCGGCGCCGCTAGGCGGAGGATTAGCCTAGTGAGCCGCGGCGCCGGCAGTAAAGAGGAATTTTAAAAATGGATTATTATGCTGATGTTAGACACTGAATCCTACACCAGATGACAAAAGTATATAGCTCAGAGAGTTTAAAAGCAAATTCAGGAAAGAAGTAATGGATATATGATATATATATATATATATATATATAGAATATATATATACACACACAGGATAACTGTACAACTGTAGGACAATTGAGGTACATGTTAAAATTATGCCAATGTGGGGCTGGCACCATGGCGCAGTGGGTTAATCCTCCGCCTGCAGTGCCAGCATTCCATATGGGCACCAGTTCTAGTCCTGGCTGTCCCTCCTCCAATCCAGCTCTCTACTGTGGCCTGGGAAAGCAGTAAAAGATGGACCAAGTGCTTGGACCCCTGCACCCACATGGGAGACCCGGAAGAAGCTCCTGTCTCCTGGCTTCGGATCGGCACAGCTCTGGCCATTGTGGCCATTTGGGGGGTGAACCAACGGACGGAAGACCTTTCTCTCTGTCTCTGCCTCTCGCTATCTGTAATTCTACCTCTCAAATAAATAAATAAAAATAAATAAAATCTTTAAACAAAATCACACCAATGAATGGTATATATGTACAACATGGCTTCTTAAAAAGGACTAAGAATAACCAAGTATGAGAAGGATATTGAAAAAAGAATTTCTTTTTTACCGAAGACTGACTTACTTATTTGAAAGCCAAAGCAACAGAGAAAGAGGGAGAGACAGAAAGATCTTTCCCAGGTTCACTCCCAAAATAGCTGCAATATACAGGCCAAAGATAGGAGCCAGAAATTCCATTCTGGTTTCCCACGTGGGTGGCAGAGGCCCAAGCTCTAGGGTCAACATTCCTTCTTGCCAGGCATATTAGCAGGACATTGGATCAGAAGCAGAGCAGCCAGAACCCAAACCCAGCACTCCGATATGGGATGCTGGCTTTGCAAGTATTGAGTTGAACTGCTATGCCACAACTCTGGCCTCAGATGTAGGAGGATTTCTGAGAGCAGAAATATGCAGCAACGTCATAAAGTCATAAACAGTACTTGAGTTTGAAATGTATGAAGGGCAAATGCAGGAAGCTAATCATTAGAAGGGGACACTAAAGAAGTGGTAAAGGCCTGCACTGAAGTGGAAAGCTGAGCTGTTCTTCATTCATTTGTTCTTCAACTGTAACAGCAGTCAGCATTTGTTTAGTGCTTTCTTGACACCAGGTATGGTTCAAAGAACTTGGTATTAACTCAGTCCTTGCAAATATGGGAAGGAGATGCTATTCTTGTTTCTTTTTTATAGGAAAGGAAACCGAGGCACAGAGCTACTGATCACCTTGTCCAGGCTCACACATCTATTGAGCAGCAGATGTAGGACCCAAACCTGGGATGACAAACCCTGACATTTTGGTTCCAGGTTCCAAGGAGCCAACGGAGAGCACTCTGCACATGCTGGTAAGTGGGAGTGCACTGGAGGTGTGCACCATGGAGCACAGCTTACCCTCGAGGGGCACAGACTGGTCTCACTTGTTAAGCCATTTGAGGGCCAACCTCAGATTCTTCCTCTTTCATTCCCAGAGTCAGAGGACATGAAGCTTGTCTTTGAAATGTAAAGTGTCTAGGGATTGACTAGGAATTTTTCTTCCAGAAAGGGGTGAGGTGGTTGCGCTCTGACACAGGAGAGTGCACAGAGGGGATGAGCTGTAGATACCAGTCACGGGAGAGACATCCAAGTAACTGGCATTGGGACTGAACTAGGGAAGAGCCGTAGAGAGAAGGGAGATGGTTTCACCTACTATTTAGTAATGTGATACATGCAGGTGTTTGAAGAACGTTAGAAATGAAAGAAGGGAGGCTAGAGAAGCAAGAGACTTCTGTGAATCCCTGAAGTGTTCAGTCTGAGAAGCAGGTAGAATAGAAGTGGTATCAGCATTAGTGAGAATAGGAAGGAAGGTATACAAATTAAAGTGAGCTGAAACCCAGCGAGGTCTCTGAGTCCAACACCCAGCTCCAGCTCCTGACTCCAGCTTCCTGCTAATATGCACCCTGGGAGACATCAGTGATACTCAAGAAACTGGGTGCCTGGCACCAGGGGGGAGCCTGGATTAAGTTCCCAGCTCTCACCCTCGGCCTGGCCCAGTGCCAGCCATTGTGGATTTTTGAGAACTGAACCAGCAGATGGGAGCTCTTTGTTTCTCTCTCTGCTTCTTAAATAAATAAATGAATATTAAAGAAAAAATTAGGGTAAAATGGAGGAAATTCAGTTTTTCATGAAATTGAGCTGGGGTAAATTCAAAGCATCTATTAAATATATTTCTCTCCAAATAGTTTGGCATATCAGAGTTAAGTATTTCTGAGTACAAATTTTAATGAATTAACTTATTGACCAAATGTGAGTAATACAGATGTTTCAGTGAGTATGAAACAAAGACATTGAGTCTTTTTGACATGGGGAGAAAAGGGTATGACATAATCGTCACACATGTTTGAGTGTAGTGAGCAGTTGCATCTCTTCAAAGAATGTGAAACAAGAAAAATGAGAGGTAAGAGAGGCATTAAGTGAGAGACCTACATATTATGAATAGCACCGGCTCTATATATACACCAAGAATGAAACTTCAATCTGGCTGCAATATTCTAATACATTTCAGTCAGATGGAGCTGGAAGAATCCGTTTTCTTTCTCTGATTTCACAGATTTCCCTGTTGGCAGCAGCTTGTATCCACAGCCTACAACATCTTCCCCACAAAGCCAGCGTTGAGAGAGCCTAGAGGCTTCCTCAATTCATGCAAATGATTTATCCTCAAAGGCTTTGACTTTCAGGAAGTCCAAATTTCTCTCATCTCCACCCTAGAGGGGAAGGCCCTTTCCCTGCAGGAAGCAAACAAGTAGTATCAAGACCTTGATGCATGAAATATTTGCGACTGCATCCTTGGATTCACTTGTGATGAGCACCTGGTCCCTATTTGAGGATCAAAAGGCTGTCGTAAGTTCATGTTTTATTGCCTACTCTTTTTTTATATCAGGTAACTCTGGTTGGTTATCATAATAGTCCTACCTTTGCTCTCACTGGTAACTAGGGCAGACAGGCAGGCAGCTGCAGTTGACCTACATAGATTTAATGGCTAGTGGGGCCCTTGAGCACTGTATCTCTAGCTAACAATCTAAAATTGATTTTGGTTGAATTTTGCTTAGTTCTCTTAGAGAGATTCAGTTTGTATCTCTGTTGTAGAATTGTTTTTCCTCACTTGGTGGGCCAAGGGGCAGGCTGTGGTTGGGGCGGCAGAGAGCTGTCTGAAGGTATTAAAGGTTATCTTGTTCATAGACCTAAAAATCAACCCTTACAAGCACTCAGTTTCCCAGTCTGTTTTGCAGGGGTCCATTCCCCCTATTAGCCCTAATTTCAGAGATTTGGATATCATCAGTGATCTGTAATTTTTATCTGCATTTTATCATAGACTGAAGCTGAGGGGTTTCAACATTTGCTGATCCTTATATATCTTGATATTTATGCTCTTATATTTCCCAACTTAAAATAGATAATACAATGATATGATTTGAACAGTACTCCTTAATAAGATTCTCCCTATTACTTCTACATATGATTCATAATTTTGAGGATGAATGTTAATCAAAAGCGGAGAGTGAAAACTAACAAGGAATGTTTGACAGTGGAAGGGATTTTATGTCTGTTGTACACTGCTGCAACTCTTGTAGAATAGTGCCTGGTATTGAAGCAGGAAAGCAACAAAGTTGTTGAATAGCTGTTTTAACTTTTCAAATATAAATTTTGAATAAAACAGTGGAAATTATGTATGTACCAGAAAACACACACACATGATTGTAGGTATGAACATGACTCTTTTAATAGATTTAACATATTCTAAATGACTACTGTGACTACATGATGGTTTCTACTTATTATAAAATTATAATTGCAGGGCTGGCACTGTGGTATAGTGGGTAAAGCCGCCGGCTGTAGTGGCAGCATCCCATATGGGCATCAGTTCGAGTCCCGGCTGCTCTACTTCCAATCCAGCTCTCTGCTATGCCTGGGAAAGCAGTAGAAGATGGCCCAAGTCCCACGTGGGAGACCTGGAAGAAGCTCCTGACTCCTGCCTTCAGATCAGTGCAGCACAATTAGAGAGTGAACCAGCAGATGGAAGTCTCTCTCTGCCTCTCCTTCTCTGTGTAACTTTCAAATAAATAAACAAATCTTAAAAAATGAAGTATGTAACCTTGAATAATAACTTAATAAACTGAATATTTAAAAAATTATAATTGCTGTGTTGTTATTCTTAATGCTCAATATCAGTCTATTGTCAGAGGAGTTATCACTTTGAAGCTTGAATTCTTGATTTTATGTTGTTCCATCTGTCACGTTTCTGAGAGTAACAAGGTTCTTCTGCCCTTTTCTTGCCCTTTCCCTACCTCCACATCTGGTTTAAACACCCACGGACACAACTAGTTTGAAGAAAGGGAAATTAGCATATTGGCAAAACCCAGTTTGGGTGTGGCTGCCTTCTAGACTAGTAGTCTAGTCTAGTGCCTAAGACTACACAGAAAGGGTTGGTAGGTACACAAGGAAAAAGGGAAAAAATTCCTTAAGTGCTGACCTTGTATTAACATTTGCAAATGTTAATATGCAAATACACAAAATTCCTTAAAGAATTGTTCCAATATGATTGGTTAATGAGTTATCACACACACACCAGTATAAGAAATCCTGCTAAACTGAACATTCTGATGCAAGAAGCTGATTCCCAGTCCATGTGCTTAGATCCTGGTGTCATTCATCTTACCGTAAAGGGGCACGTTTTATGCCCCTTCATCAGTCTTGTATCGGCTTTGTGGGGATTAACGCAGTTCACAAGCAGAATGTCTGAGACATAAGGGGAATAGTGCGGTAGAATGCTTTCCTGCTCGTTCTTGCTTCTTTAGCCTTGCTTCGTGACCTTCAGTTCTGTGTCTGGAAGAGCACCATACAGTCTCCTCTGTCGCCCTCAATGGAGTTTAGTTCCAGCTCCCTGAAATGCACCCCATGAGAGCATTGGTTCAAATCCCAGCTACTCTGCTTTGGATCCAGCTTCTTGCTGATGCATTCTGGGAGGCAGATCACAGAGTGGTTCAAATGCCTGGGGCTCTGCCACCCATGGAGGAGAACCAGAGTTCCAGACTGCTGGCTTCCATCTGATGCAGTCCTGACTGTTACAGTCATTTGGAGAGTGACAGGAGATAGAAGATGTCTCTGTAACTCTGCCTTTCAAGTTGATGAAAATGAGAGAGAGAGAAAGAGAGAGAGAGAGAAAGAGAGAGAGAGAGAGAGAGAGAGAGAGATCCATAAATGTGTTCGTAACCCTAAGGACATAAGCTCCAGACTGACCAGAGAGCCCTATGTTGTGCATCTCTATGAAAATTGTCCTTTCTCCTTTTTGCCGAAGGTCGTTTCTGAGATACTTATTTAGCCATTTAGAAAACCCTGTAGTTTTTTTCATCAACATGAGACTATTCCCTTTACCTACTTTCCCATGGTAACTTCTTTTCTGTTTTTTAGTTGGTTGTACCTGGTTTTTTTTTTTTTTCCTGAATAATGTAAAGTTTATAATTTGGCTATCAAGCCACACAAGAAAATGTTTCCTACCTATGTCTCAGCATCAAATATTACTAACCAAAGCAAGTCCCAAGCAAATTTTGTTTCATACAAAATTAAATTTGCCAGGTGAGTGACAAAAGGCAGCTCGGCTGCTGAGGTTTTCCCAACTATGCTTGCACCTAGCCTCAGTTGCTTAGAGGCACTTATGGGACAAAATTGAAGCCACACCGAGAAATTCTGGGGAAAAAATGTGCACAGGGTTAGCACAGAGAAATCCTCATCCAGGAAATTCACATGAAACAACTTCCATATAAGCTTTTAAATGTCACCTAGCTCTACAAAAATCAAATGAAAAGAATCTTAATTACACTGTACATTTCCATTACAAAATATAATCCCATTACGAGGAGCTCCAGTTCAAGGTTCTTTCCTTCTTTCTCTCACTCTTTTTTTTCCCCTTTCCTTCCTTCCATTTTTTTGAAATGTTGAAATCAGAGAAAGAAAAGCAAAGTGTTCCTATATGCTGGTTCACTCCCCAAAAGCCGCAACATCTGGGGCAGACACTGGAGATGGAAACTCAACCTAGGTCTCTCAGCTACATGGCAGAGACCATTCCTGACAGCCATCACTATGGCTTCCCAGGATCTGCTTTGGCAGAGAGCTGGAGTCGGCAGCTGGCAGGGGTTGAATCCAGGCCATACTACGTAGGAAGCAGGCTTCTTAACCACTGGGTTGAACACCTGCTCCACCTTTCTTCTTTCTGACAGACATTCAGAGTGAATCACGTTAGGACAAACACTGAGCATTTCAGGTCAGCATCCAGCTTTCTCTTTGCTGTGGGTTAGAAAGGATCATTACTACCTTGGCTCTGGTGTACAGAACTTGTGTTAGTCCCATGTTAACCAAGACCTTAGTGGCATCCTCGATGCAGAAGCTTTGACCTCCGAGCCACAGCCAGGACTAAGGAACTGATCTGTTTTTCGGATTTTTATGCCATCTCTTTTTGAAACTTTAAAGAATGTAATAAATTTTTAAAAGAACTTTATATTTGGTGTTCTCTAAAAAGGAAAAATTAATATTTCATTTCTCTTTTCTTTCAGAGTAAAAGACAGCATCCTAAGGGAACAGAACCAAGGGCTCAAATCTCTCACTAGTAACTCATGGAGGGCAGGAAGGATTTAAAGATGTTTGCTTTTCTATCTTAGTTGACATTCCACCTCACTGGGTCCCTGCCTGCTTTTTATTCTAACGGCCTTCCTCCATGAAATGGAAATGAAAAATCATTCCTCAAAAGGAAAAAAGAACACCCTAGACTTCAAATAATAAAGGAAACTTTTTTTTCACTGATATGTTAAAGAAAGTTTCTTTTTCCACTCCTAACGAAAGTCAACATAAGCATATGTGGAAAAAATTGTTTAAAAAGACGTCTATTGTATAGGAGGAGTTATACCAAAAACGTAAAGAGAAAATAACTAAGCATCATGAGTTCGTTAACTTTGGTTTAGTTATTCAAAGACTCCATGCTTCTCCAGCAAATCTGAACACCAAGAATCCTTGAGTTGTGTTATCATTTTGCTCATGTAAGACAATATTGACTGTAGGGTTCCAGTCCATGAGAATTGCATACCTCCACACAAATGTGAGCGCACATACGTGCCTAGAACACATCCACACCACACAGCAGCTACCAAGCACATTGCTCACAGGAGAGCAGCATTCACAGTCTGAACAGAGAAACTGTTTCCAGAAGAAAACCCTGCAGTGCCTGAATACTGAGTAGTCTCCTTGACATCCTTTCAAGTAAACTCTCCAGACTCCAAGAGAATTAATTTCATCCCCAAGAGGCAACTTTGATAAGTAGATTAAATGCATGATGTTTTTCAAAAAAACAAGATGTGAAAGTAAAACTCATACTTGGCAATGACACATGTAAGTTACAAGAGTGCAGAAGTGGAGGGCAGAAGCCCAGGTCATCTGTTGATCCCCCAGGCGAGTCTCGGTTCCAGGAGAAAAAACTCTGGGCATTTGCTTGTCTGTGTTGAAAGCTGTTGAGTTTTTACTGTTTTTCCCTTTTTCATTTGTCCCTGGTCCTTGTAATTGCTTGTATGTGTGTCTTTCTGTATAGTGATATTTTCTTTCGTTTGCCACTATAAACATTTCCATCATGCATGAATTCTGAAGTTGATACTGAAGATAGGTTGTGAAAAAATGTAATAGTTTCATAATTTTATAATTTAGAATTTACAAAGTAAAAGCTCATTTCTCTAAGAGGAGAGGTGAATGAGAAATCCTTGAATAAGTACAGAATTTCAGTTTGGGGTAGTGAAAAATTTCTAGTCAGAGTTATACAATAACGTTAATGTACATAATACCACTGAGCTCTATACTTGAAAATGGATTAAGCAGTAAATTTCATGTAATTTATGTTTTGCCAAGCTTTTTTAAGCTTGAGAGGAAAAGAGAGAAAGAGAAGGGGGAAGGAAAGAGAGGGAGAGAAGAATTGCAGAAGTCCTCCCATCTACTAGTTTACTCCCCAAACAGCCATGGCTTGGTCAGGCTAATTTGGAAGCCAGGAACTCAATCTAGTTCTTCCATGTGTTTGCAGACACTCAGCTACATGTGTGCATTAGCAGGAAGCTGAAGTCAACAGCAGGCTAGGAATGGAACTGAGGCACTTTGATATGGGATGCAAGCATCTAATCTGGTTTCTTCATCCCTTAGGTTCAATGCCTGCCCCTAGACAATTCTCAAATGTTCATTTCCACAATTTCTTTCTCCATTTGAAATAACTTTGGCATAAAATTAAATAAAAATATTCTGTCAGGATAATAGAAAGGAAAATTGGAATGATAAATCTGAATCATTAAATTCAAATTATGTTTTGCTAGAAATATTCTCACGTTTTCAAAATGATGATTACCAATTTCCAGAATTACCATCCAATAAACATAATAAATGATTGAGGACCTTTGCTTTTTTTTGTCCAGTTTACCAACTTCATGAATATAATTTTCTACCAGGTATTTGCTAGTCGTGAATTGTGGATTTGCTATGAGTATTTCTGGTTTTTGTTTTCTTTGCCTGAATCAGTAATTACATCATCCAATAAATAATATAATATGCTTGATTTTATCAGGTCTTCTCAAGCTGAGAATTAAATAATTTTATAATGCTAATTTCTATTGTGATTAGTAACTAAAACATCATTAAACATTTAAATATCTCATCTTCAGATGCTATATGCTGTCTATGATAGAATTTACTTCTTTTACATATTCAACATTTAAAAATTTAAGCAGATGAACTCTCAGGAGATTTTCTGTTTTTCAAGCATCTTTTTTTGAGTTCCATTTATGCATCTTCTATTTTTATCATGATCTGGTCTTGCAATCAATTATAATGGTCTAGGTTTAAAAATAGAGTATAGGCAAGCATCGTGGCTCACTAGCCTAATCCTCCGCCTTGCGGCGCCAGCACACCGGGTTCTAGTCCCAGTTGGGGTGCCGGATTCTGTCCCGGTTGCCCCTCTTCCAGGCCAGCTCTCTGCTGTGGCCAGGGAGTGCAGTGGAGGATGGCCCAGGTGCTTGGGCCCTGCACCCCATGGGAGACCAGGAGAAGCACCTGGCTCCTGGCTCCTGCCATCGGATCAGCGCGGTGCGCCGGCCGCAGTGCACCGGCCACGGCGGCCATTGGAGGGTGAACCAATGGCAAAAGGAAGACCTTTCTCTCTGTCTCTCTCTCTCACTGTCCACTCTGCCTGTCAAAAAAAAAAAAATCCTACAAAATAGAGTACAGTTACATATAAACATGGAAACGAACACAGTTGCTTCAAAATGTATATTAAACATAAAATGCCAAAAATAAATTATATTCTATACATGTGCTAACTATTAGGATGTTTTCTCAGTAACACTCCCTTGCACCAGTTTAGAGATGGGACCCTGAAACAATCCTCCAGGGTACAGTTTATGCTTGAATCAGTGACCAATTCATTACAATCTTTACTGAAGAAAATGTGTGGGAAGCAAGGCTGGGCATAAAAATGGCCCTTCTCCCAGTTACACCTAATGACACACTCATAGGCTGATCCTCCTTCCATTCTATGTAAGTTGAAGTTAGGGTGCTTCAGAGCTCCAAGCTGTCAGAGGAGGACCGCACTGCTGGGACATGACGAGAGGCCCATTGAACAGGATTGCTACATGGATTCTGAAGTTTTTCTGCTTTTGAGTCAATAGTCAAAGAAAGGGGGAAGAGGTTGCTCTAATGGCTATGGCAATGATCAAGAGGAAATTGGGATACTGTTTTCTACTGGGGTAATGGCAGATTATGCTTGGAACCCAGTGCAGTCCCTGTGGTGGCTTTGAGTGTTTCCATATCCAGTAGTAAACATTTCTAGAAAACCATACCAAGACAAACAAACCAAGATGTACAAACACAGAGGATTCAGCTTCTTTAGGAGTGAAGTTTTGGATGAGCCCTCAGATAAAGAATCCCGATCAGTCAAGGGTTCAGCTCAGGGAAAAGGTAAGGCTAAATGGAGTTGGGGCTGCCATATCAAAATACACAATTCTGACTATCCTAATTCCAAATATTGAAAGGCCAAACAATCCAAATCCCTAAAGTATAAAATCCCCAAAGACCCAAAACTGCAAAATATAAATCTGGAAAAAAATCATTTAAAAATTAAATGACATTTCTTTGTATTTTTAAAAGGAAATGTATGGGTAATCATTAGAGATTGAGATGCTGATTTGGGATATATACCCCCTTATTGGCCTGCCTAGATTTGGGTTCTGTTTACATTTGCAATTCCAGCCTGCTGCTAATGAGCACCCTGAGGGGCAGGGTGTGATGGCTCAAGTACTTGGATCCCTGATACCACCTGGAAGACCAGGATTGAGCTGCCATCTTTGGCTTGGTCCAGCCCCAGCTGTGTGGGCATTTGGGGAATGAATAAGTAGATGGGAGATCTCTGTCTCTGTCTCTCTATCTCTGCCTTTCAAATGAAATTTTAAAAAAATAGAATTTATATAAGAAACAGAAAAGAATGACAGAGTACTTTATAGGTCACTTTATACATAATAAACAAGATACAAACTTTTACAAGCAAAAACAGGTACAGTAACAACAGAAGGACTTGTGTAAGAATAATGAACAGGTAAGCCATATTCACAAGAGACAGGCTAAAAAGTATAAGGTATAAACACATATCACTATGGTTGGTGATTATGAATGCCCAGGAATATAATTACAGTCATCTGAAATAAATGTGGTGGCCAATAACCCAAGTCTTTAATGAAATTCATAAAATAATCACAATAAGCTCTCATTACCTACGTAGTTGCCCACCTACCCTGAAGCAGGAATCCTGGCGATGACTGAAAGTGAGCTAAGCCATTCCCCCAGAATCTAGCTTTCTACCTCTCCTATTATAGCCTCCACCCAACTTCCTAAAGGAAATGGCTGTCCTGGGGATTATGGCTTTCAGGATTTCAATAGTGGGGATTTTAATCTTTGCGAATGATACTTTTCAAGCTTTTAGACTTCAGAGATTATTGTATTTGAGATTTCAACATTTAGAATTGTGTCCTTTGGAGATTCAATCAGTGCTGCATACAATGGGTACTGATGAAAGAAATGATGGCCTCCTGACCATCTGCAAGAATGAAGGACTCACTGCTTTCTTATTAGGTCGCTTTACTATTTTACAAAATGATCATGGTTTAATGCAGGCTCCTGGCTTCAGCCTGGCCCAACCATGGCCATTGTGGGCCATTTGGGGAGTCAATCAGATGAAAGATCTCTGTCTCTGTCTCTTCCTGTTTCTCTGTGATTCTGTCTTTCAAATAAATAAATCTTTGAAGAAAAAACAAAAAAAAATCATTAGTAAATAAAAACTTAAAATCAAGATTATATAAGTATGCTGAAAATTTCATACTAAAATATTAAATAATTTAAGAGATGTGTTTATTTTTTTGAAAGGCAGAATTACAGAGTGAGAGAGAAGGAGACAGAGATCTTCCATCTGCTGGTTTACTCCTCAAATGACTACAAAGTGAGGATCTGGACCAATCCCAACCAGGAGCAAGGAGCTTCTTCCAGGTTTCCCGCATGGAGCCTAAGGACTTGGACCATCCTCTGCTGCCTTCCTACATGGATTAGCAGGGAGCTGGATTGGAAGCAGAGCAGCCAGGACTAAAACTGGCCCCTATATGGGATGCAGAAGCATCATAGGCAGTGGTTTTATCTGCTACACCATAGCACTGGCCTCCAATATTTTTATAAAAGTAATCAAGTGTAGCTCCAGTTTCCATCTAGTTTTGTGTAGACATGGGCCTGTGAATACTTAGGTGTAACAGTTTAAGTTGTCCAGTGTTGCAAAATGGTTCTCAGACAGCACATGTGACTATGTAAATTCTACCTAAGCCCAAGAGTACCTCCAGATGCTTTATCTGGGACAAAGAGCAAAGCAATAAAAATGAATGCTGAATGCTTGGCACTACTGAGACTGATACTTTGTTACACAGGAATCTACTCCTCTTGAATTTTTGAGGGGAAAATTTTTACAAATGATTAACTGTCATTTTTCTTACTTGTACAATTTGGGAGCCATGTTCTTTCCTTACACTTGCCACAGCACCGGTTCCAATTCCATATGACATCCCCACACAGTGACCTTCTGAGGTCATCAGTCAAGAGACATGTAGAAGCATTTTTTCTGTGGTGATGCTCTTATTCTGTTGGTGCTCAGTACATGATCCAAGTGCAGAGTTGTCTATGTGATATAGAATACAGCTGTGTGTCTGTGTGTGTGTGTGTGTGTGGGAGAGAGAGAGACACACACACACACACACACACACCAGAGCAGGGGCCTGAGCACATGACAGTACATTTTATTTTTAAGTTTCTCTAATAGTTTTTTATTTGGTTTCTTCCCTTTCTCTTCCAAGTATCAATATATTTCTCCAACTCTACATTTCTTTGGTGGGTTTTAATCTTCCCAGACAGCTTTATTTTTTCAGATTTCTGTGACATAACTAAAACTAGATGTCTTTCAAGGTCCCCTTTGTTCTGGTATCCAGTTCTCTTTCTGACCCACTTTCAAAGCAGCATATGACACACTTGCAATTCTCACAATTATAAAGCTCAGCTTGCAATGCACTCAGGTTTTGCCAACATTTGGATCTTCCCCAAGGGTGCCCATTTCAGTCGCTCAGTATGCTCCAGGAGTCACAGCCTCTGAAATCCTCCAATACAGTTATACTCCCCTTGACACTGGCCTTCAAGAAAACAGGTCATTTTAAGTGTTCACTGGGAGCCCTGGGATCCTTCTCACAACGTAGAAGAGCTAGAAGTGCCCAAAGGAAGGAAAACTTCAGGTCACTCCTCTCATCACAGTCCAGTGGTGACCCACTGGGTCTGCCCTCCTCAGCCTTAGCTTTAGTGCCACGTAGGCTCTGATGGCACAGCAAATCAATGCAGAAATCCATCTATTCTCTTTAGTTACATCATGCAGACAACAGGCAGCAAACATGAGTCCCTGGTTCTCAAATATCCAAAGAGAGCAAAACACAGTCGTTGAGTTTTTCTGTACAGCTGAATCCCTTTCTTCTCCAGTACTCAGACAAGAAGTCTCAGCAGGGAGCATGGCCTAGATCACCCAAAGCCTGCCACGCCATACTACCCTGTCTTTCAGTCTTACCCAATCTCAAATGTTTATTGTGAGGCCTCACCTCATGTCAGAACTCTCTTGTCCCTACACTCTTCTGATCCCACAATCATTTTACATAAATAAGCACGAGTGTAATTTGAAGGACTTAATATCATTTCGGTTTTCAAACTAGTGTATTTCATTCTCATTATATACTGAACACCCAGATTAACAGCTATCCATTATTAATTTTTTAACAAGTCTATATTTCCTATCCTAGGCTAAATAGAAATAAAATGCATTAATTAATAAAAAGACTATAATAGTTTAAATATATTAGGAAATAATAATATGAAACTGAGCATACACACTTTAGACTAAACATACAGAAAAAAATTTCTAGGCATTTACCAAAGTAATTATTATTTTGTTTAATGTAGGTCTTATGAAATACAATCCAAGGAAAATTTTAATATATTTATTACTGTAATAGACAACTGGAACTGAATATACCGATAGCCCACTTAAAGTTCTTTAAGGAAACAATATTTGAGCTTTTTGGTAGTCACATTCTCTTTATTATTTGATTATGACCAAATGATTAAATAAGCTTGATGATGCTGAAGCCATCATTAAATCTTCAGAGTAATTGCAAAATGTAATTCTCTTTTTGTTGACCAAACACTATCCACATGTGAATTAAGCTATAATCACTTTATTCTCAAGGGGGATGGGAACCATCAAGATCCCCATGGAAGCAGGAGAGAACTTAAAGGGATGTCATTAGAAAGCATAACTTTCTCTCTTCAATAGCTACAAGTTGACCTGAAAGTTATAAATGTTGGTAAAGTTTTGTTGGTACACCTCATAAATTTAGAAAAAAGCATAGGCTGTCATTTAGTCTAGCAGCTAGGACACCTGTTAAAATACCAGAATCTGTGCCTGGGTCCAAAATCCACCTCCTGCTCCCGACTCCAGCTTCCTGCTTATGTGCACGTGGGGAGGTAGCAGGGATAGGGGCTCCTGCCACCCATCTGGGAGACCTGGATTTGTTCTTGGCTCCCAGCTTCAGTGTGGTCCAATTTCAGCTGCTGTAAAGGAGGGATACACCAGTAGGTAGGAGTGTATGTTCTCTCTATCCTCTCGGTTACCTAACTAGTTAATTTATAAATCAATAATTATAAATGCTATTTAAAACTTAAACATCCAAATCTGATTTTCCCAAATTTGAATCTTGGTATTCAGCAACATGATTCTGTCTTGTAAGGGATAGTTAATAAACTCTTTTATTATATTAGTAAACTCTAAGGAGAAGCCACTCAAATCACCTATGTATCAAATCACCTATGTATCAAATAGATAATTTGCATGAATTATGATCAAACAGATTGTTAAAATCAGTGTTTCATAAATTATGTTCTGGGGCCGATGTTATGGTGTGGTAGGTAAAGCCACTGCCTGCAACGCCAGTTTCCCATGGGGTCCAGTTTGTGTCACAGTTACTATCCTTCCAAGCCAGCTCCCTGCTAATGGCCTTGGGAAAGCAGCAGCAGGAGGACTAAGTGTCTGGGCCCTAGCTAGCCACTTTGGAGACTGGATCAATCTCCTGGCTCCTGGCTTCAGAATGGCCAACCTCTGGCCATTGCAGCTATCTGGGGAGTGAACCAGCAAATGGAAGATCTATCTGTTTCTCCCCATCTCTAACAGTGACTTTCAAATACATAAATAAATCATTAATAACAAATTATGTTACTGCTGCAAAGCTCTGCTTTATGTTTCTGGTCTGAATCCAATGGCTTAATCTCATTTTCAAAGCTTACTGCTTGTCTTTTGTTTGGTCTCACTTTCAGAACAGAAATTAAATTAAAACTTATTAATTGATAACCAAATTAAGACATGTATGTATTCCTGGCATTGGGGGGTTTACTCTTACTAATGAAATTTAGAAATTTTGCCGGTCAAAAAAGCCATGCTAAGTTAAAAGTTTAGGAACTATACTCATCTGTATCAGAAAATAGATTTGGCAATATTCCTTTTAGTCCCTAAACTATTTTCTTAAAGGCAGGCTGGTGCAAGTGTTGTGGCACAGTGGTTTAAGCTGCTGCCTGCAATGCCAGCATCCCATATGAACGCTGGTTCAAGTCCACCTCTGACTCAGCTCTCTGTTTTTGCACCTGGAAAGGCAGCAGAAGATGGCCCAAGTACTTGCATCCCTTCCCCCCCGCGTGGGAGACCTGAATGGATGTCCTGTCTCTGGCCTGACCCAGCCTACTTGTTGCAGCAGATGCAAGATCTCTCTCTCTCTCTCTCTCTCTCTCTCTCTCTGTCTTTCAAATAAATCAATAAATCTTTGTGAAAAAAAAAAGGGCAGGTAAATAGGAGACCAGAGTCTAAAGTACCAGTTTTTGTATAATAGCTATGTACTGTAAATTCCATACATGTAATGCATCTTCATTAAAACTGTATCAGGTTTTTTCTAAACCCTCCTAAATTCCAGTGAGTCCTTAGAAGTATCAAACAGGATTCCCAACTTATACTTTATACAAAATCAACTCAAAATGAAGCAACGATCTAAATCTACAAACTGATACCATCAAATTACTAGAGGAGAACATTGGGGAAACTCTGTCGGATACTGGCATAGGTAAAAAATTCTCAGAAAAGACCCCAGAAACACAGGCAATAAAAGCAAAAATAAACAAATGGGGTTACATTAAGGTGAGAAGCTTCTGCACTCTAAGGAAACACTCAGCAAAATAAAGAGGCAACTGACAGAATTGGAGAAAATATGTGCAAACTATACATCTGCTAAAGGATTAATATGCAGAATTTATAAAGAGCTCAAGAAACTCAGCAATAACCCAATAACAACCCAGTTAAGCAATGGGCAAATGAGTTGATAGGCAGTTTTCAAAAGAGGAAATTCAAATGGTAAAAGACACACGAAATAAAAATGCTATGGATCACTAGCCATCAAGGAAACATAAATCAAAACCATAATGAGATTTCACCTCACTCCAGTTAGAATGGCTGTCTTAGAGAAATGAAAAACAAACAATAAATGCTGGTGAGGATGTGGGGAAAAAGATACCTAATCCAGTGTTGGTAGGAATGTAAACTAATGCAGCCAATGTGGAAGAGAACATGGAGATACCTCAGATATCTGAAAATAGATCTACCATATGACCCAGCAATGCCACTCCTGAGAATTTACCCAAAAGAAATGAAATCAGCATATCAAAGGGTGATCTGTACCTTTGTTTGTCACAGCCCAACTCACAATAACTGAGATGTTGTATTAACCCAGAAGTCTATCAACTGATGGCTAAAGAAATAAACAATATGGAATACTACTCAGCCATAAAAAGACTGAAATCCTCTCTTTTGCAACAAAATGGATGCAACTGGAAACCATCATACTTAATTGAAATAAACCAGTCTGAAAAAAATACCCTGTTTTTCCTGATCTGTGGTAACAGAGTAACAAAAACTTGTAATGTATGAGTGAAATTGGTATTTTGAGATCTGATGATTGTTTACTTATTTTACTGTTGATGTACAATGTTTTTTTATTCTTACTGTTTGTTGAATTCCTTACTTAGGGTATTATATAAAATAAACCAAGTAGATTATTATAAAAATTAAGGAAAGGAATGAGAAAAGAAGGAATGGGAAAGGAAGGAGGAAAAAGAGAGGGTGGGTAGGAAGGAGGGAGGGTAGGGTGGAAAGTATTACTATGTTCCTAAATCTGTATATATGATACATGAGAAATTTGTTCACCATAAAAATCTTTTCTAAAAAATGAAAATATAAAAAAATTCTAGGCAGATAATATACTTTTTTTTTTTTTTTGAAAGGGAGAGTTAGACAGTGAGAGAGAGAGAGAGAGAGAGAGACAGAGAGAAAGGTCTTCTTCCATTGGTTCAACCCCCAAATGGCCGCTATGGCCAGCGCTGTGCCTATCCGAAGCCAGGATCCAGGTTCCTCCTGCTGGTTTCCCATGCGGGTGCAGGACCCAAGCACTTGAGCCATCCTCCACTGCCCTCCTGGGCCACAGCAGAGAGCTAGACTGCAAAAGGAGCAACCAGGACAGAATCCAGCGCCCCAACTAGGACTAGAACCTGGGGTGCCGGTGCTGCAAGTGGAGGATTAGCCAAGTGCGCCACAGCGCCGGCTGATAATATACTCTCATGGAATGTTGGTTTTGCTGCTATGTAAGCCAGTGTTTTGTTATCACCTGTCCATCTGAAGTTTATAATGTTGCATAAGTAAATATTTCTCAATTTTTCACATATTCATTTGTAAGAATAAAAATGTTTCTATCTGTATTCAACCAAAATGTTGAAGGATTTGATGAGATAATTAAAGTAGAGATCCAAACTCATGGTATGCACTGAATCTGTGACAGGTTATTTCAATATTTCTCATTATATCCACAGGGTTTTCCTGGTGGAGAGAAGTACAGAAACAACCAAGAATAATGCTAGTTTGGTTGTACTGGAAAATGTACTGGGCCAGAACAGGAAACATGGGCAACAGTTATGTCTTCAACAAGAACTTACGGATTTTTTTCAATGATTCTACGAATCAAGTCAACTGGACATTTGCTTTTCCTTAACTTTCTCATTTCTGATGATGATGATGATGTTGGAGCCCCTAACTGCGCTCGCTGTGAAGCTGAAGGGAGATAACACATATGAAATTGTGGTGGAAACGATCAGCACCCACTTCATTTGGACTCATGGTGAGTAGACCAACAATCAGAATTAATTTGAAACTGGAACGCAATCAGTGCTTTTAAAATTATGAAATAGTGCATACACAGAGACAAATATAATACAACATATATAAAGGTTTAAAGTGTGATAATGAAATTATAGAAGCATGCAACCAGAAAAGCCAAACATTACCGTGGCAGATCTCTATGCCCTCTTTTCACACCAGTCTCCTGGCGTGCAGCTCAGGATAAGCTGTAGCATCATTTTGACTTTGTCTTTATCATTATTTGTAAATTGATTATTGTCATGAAAAGCATATTTTAAATGCTCAGCTATATCATACACTAGTGACATTTTAGAAAAATTACATTGAGAAAAAAAATTTGCAAGCCAAAAAATTCACCCATAATGTACAACTCATATTTTTAGAATATTCAGTTTGTCCAACCATCAACACAATCTAATTTTAGTAGATTATAACTACCCCTGACGAAACAGCCATGCCCGTTAATATTACCTCACTATTCTCCTCACAGCCCCAGCCTTATGATCACTCATCTGTGTTCTATGTGATTTGCTTTTTGCTCATCAGTGTGCTTCTGAATTTCCTTCGTGCTGTTCCAAGTAATCCCAATTTATTTTCACTTCATTTTTATCTGCTTGCTCTATCAGCCACCAGAAGAGATGTGTGTAAAACCTCTACTTTATGGTTGATATTTCTATGTTTGAAGCTATGTTACTAAGGACATCTGTGTATAGAATAGACTCTTGGTAATTTGAAATGTTTATTTTCATCAAGCAATTGATGTTTTTTGAAGTTTTTTTTAATCCTTTATTTTATATTAGGAGAACTACATCAACTTTTTTCTGACTAGCTGCTGCCCATATATCTCTTTTTATATCTTATGATTTATCTGTGTTTGGTAAAGAATGTAATGGATGGCCTTTATCAAATTTTGACAAATATAATCTTTGAGAACTTCAGAGTAGGGATTTAATTAACTTATAGGCATGTGCATATGAGTGTGTGAATATATGCAAATGAGGTATCTTCAACATTTCATAGAAATTAAGTATTATGAAGAAACTATGCATGAATTTCAAGTATTTTGCACCAAAATCAAGTTACAGCTTGATTCCAGTTTCCATGAACTGTTTCAAGTGTCATTTTCATCTTCCATTTTCTATCCTGCCCTACGATGGCTTGTAGAGTTAATAGTCACCAGAATAAAAGGGGTTCAATCTTTTTTGTTGCTGGTATACTTGTCTTTGTGGAGGGTATTTTTTTTAATCTCACTAAAACAGTAATCGCATCAAGAGAGAGCTAACAAATTAGTTTATTTAATTTCTTTCACAATTTAATCTCAAAGTGAATGTTCAGAATATACATGTTTCACAAACTGAAATATCTCACAAAACCGAAAGCAATACAATTTCTAGCTGTTTTCTTTCAAACCCTAGAACACCTTCAAAAAACAAATTTTAAGTGTACTAAGAATTCTTTTAGAGGCAAAATATATGGATCCAGTGTATTAATATAAATTCAGAATGCACATGTGTGCTTGATAAATGCTATTTGAAGCTTCTATTTACAAGCTTCTGGGAAAAATCCAGTTCGTGGAAACAAAAACAAAATTTGAGAAAGCAAGCTGAAATGCATGCCCATGAATAGACCTTAATATAGAATCATTTTTCAGGGAATTTGGGTCCAAAAACTAATTACTACCAAGTGAATAAGTATTCTAGAGTCAGAGATTGGAGGCATCATCTATGGCTCTTTGAGCAAGGTACCTAATATCCCTGGATTCTTCTTTTTAATAATTACTGATTTATTCACTTGAGAAGCAAAGATAGACATACATAGAGATCTCCCAACTGCTGGGTCACTTGCCAAATGTCTGAGACTTGGGACAAGTCAAAGCTGGGAGCCAGAAACTCAATTCAGGTCTTCTAGGTGGGAGGCAAGAACCGAATTACTTGTCATGTATGGATGTATCATACTCTAGTGACATTTTAGCAAAACTACATTGAGAAAAAAATTCACAAACCATGAAATTCTCCACCTGCATATTTGCATGCCTGGAATCAAGCACAGAGGCCAGGAATCAAGCTGATACATGAGAGATGGACTTTTTAATCCACATCTTAACTACTAGGTCAAATGTCCACCCAACTCTGGCTTCTTTTTCTGATCTGCAAAATAAAGACTGTATGATATTTACTGATCAGTTTCACATACTTATTTTATTTTGGGAAGATTTACTCTTTTGTGATTTTATTATTACTGAAATTTGTTGAATAGTAACTCTGTCCTAAGCATGTTAATAAATATTTGCTTTATATCACTGGATTTAATCACACATAAATTCATGAGACATGTACGATTATTATCCACTGTTCATGTGAGGAAGCAGAGCAAGGACTGGAACCATAGTCTGCTTAATTTCTTCAATACCGTGCAATATTATAATGCTCTGATTTTCTCTCTGCTCCCGCAAGCACCATAATTATATTTCTCCAAATAATTTTTCTTTTATCTATAAATACAGGGATTTTCTAGACCCCATGCCTTTAGCTTTCTTTTTCCTTATCTTATGACTTTATCTATATCCACATCTTCAGCATCTAACTATGGATTCTTTTTTTTGTTATTTTATTTATTTATTTTTTTTGACAGGCAGAGTGGAAAGTGAGAGAGAGAGACAGAGAGAAAGGTCTTCCTTTTGCCGTTGGTTCACCCTCCAATGGCCGCCGTGGCCGGCGCGCTGCGGCTGGCACTCCAACGCTGATCCGATGGCAGGAGCCAGGTACTTATCTGGGTCTCCCATGGGGTGCAGGGCCCAAGCACTTGGGCCATCCTCCACTGCAACCGTGACAGAATCCGGTGCCCCGACCGGGACTAGAACCTGGTGTGCCGGCACTGCAAGGTGGACGATTAGCCTAGTGAGCTGCGGTGCCGGCCCAACTATGGATTCTTAATGTATTTCTCTATTCATGGGGGTCTTCCTATATTTGGTTTTTTTATTAATCACTTACTAAAAATGGCCACCTTTGTGTTTTCACTCTGTAAATCCACTGTGTAAAAACACTAACTTCCTCAGCTTTCCTCCCAAAATGCTCCTTCTTCTGGCTAGGATATTACCAATCTACTAGTTACTCAGGCTTGATTTCGAAGACATATCTTTTACCTGTTCTCTTTTAGATGAACATTCCGCCTTTTGTTACCGGCTGAGGTGTGTCTCCCATTTCTCCGTCACTTTCTAGGCCTTTTGCACCTATGCTGCCTCATCCTAACATCACCTGGGCTATCCTCAGCAACTTCTGATGGATCTGCCCCTGCATCACTTGCTCTTCTGCTCATCTAATCCATATGAGAATGTTTATGAAAATCCACCTCTGATCACTCAGATGAAACCACAACAAGCAAGCAACTCATTAAAGGTAGCTAACAATTGTAGGAAAACATTTTTGGAGGGTACTTCCACATTGTCAAGATTGCATTGGTATAAATCCACATTTTCAGATGTGTCTACTTCAAGTTCTTTTTTAAAGTAGGCTACTCTGCTGGCAAGCTCCCATTTCCTCTTCCAGTTTTGTAGTTCTATCTCTTCATGCCTTTGACCTAGCATCAACCAGATATTATACCTAACCTAACAATATTTTTCTAGTTGAAATTTATACATGTCATGCAATGTATCATAGTCTATCTAATTTGCTTTGTGTGGACATGACTGATTTTGTAGTAAATTGCAGTGGAGAAGAAAACCAGTGTTTAACAAGGACTCCTACAGAAAAGGCACAGAATCCTCCAGAGTCATATATGGTAGCATTATTTTTCACTTAATAGATAAGAGAACTCTGCCAAGTCTCATAACCATTCATGTTCTGAACTTCACTTTGACAAAATTTTGGTAAATTTTAAATTCAAGGCCAAGTTTCCATGTAATAAAGGAAGAATCATTCCTTAGGTCTTGCCATAACACACTTGTCTTTTATTTGATGTTTCCCAACAGCGACATTTACAGTGGTGAGGGTCAACTGTGACAGAAAATTTACTTATTTGATTTTGTCCTAGTTTTTCTCAGCACTGGTAAGGAGTGACTTCTTGCCCTCCTATGTGATAGTTCTAAATTTGATGAAGACGATATTTACAGTTCTGTAAATATCACTTTGGCATTTTACATTTGTAGGAAAGAGCTTTTACATTGTAGTTCATGGCATAGATTGAGGTTTTTAAATGCCAACTAGAGATGTAGAGAAGAGACCTTTTCTGGAAAAAAAAAAAAGACCGACTTTCAAATTCGACATTGAGAAATGTGCAAAACTTGTAGGGGCTGCTTTTGTGAACAGTTATGAAGTTATTTGGTGAAAGAACATAGCGATCTGGCTCATTTATTTATTTATTGGCAAGCAGGAGAAGGGGTGGAACATTAGAATGAGAGAGAAGAGGATGGTTCTGTGCTTTCATTCCTTTATATTCTGTTTCATGACCACCTGGAACATTCGCATTGGTAAGAATCATCTAGAAACCACTGAGAAACAGTACCATATGTGAGGATACTTTAAAAGTTTCATGAAAAAAAATGGAATTAAAAGAATTTATTTTTGTGAAAAAACAACAGCAATGACTGAGAGGCTCCGCCGTAGCTCACGTATTCTGATTCTCGTCACCCGTGAGGAAGTCTTGAGATGCTCTTGGGTCTGGTCCTGGCCTAGCCCCAGCTGTTAGATGCCTTTGGGGAGGGAATTACTGAATAGAAATTATTTCTCTCTGTCTCTCGCTCAAATAAATAAAACACATCTTGGTGCAAAATACTGAAATCGCTGTGTACCAGGCATCATCAGATAGTTCATGGAAAATGCATACCATGGTAAAACTTTGCATGAACTTCAAATTCTTGTGTATTAGACTTCTCTTTTATTTTTAGCATTCCATGAACTTTTTGAAATACCTTTGTAAATCTATTGGCAAATTGCGAATAGAGATTTCTACCACAGATGTAAATATTAAAGGTCGATCACATAACACCTGAAAGATTAAATTGGGATGTTGCCACTCTGTAGTATGTCACTTTTGTGGGTAAGGGAGTGCTATTTTCACTCATGCTGCTATTAAATAGTTGGAAACTAACAATAGATTTTGGAAATAAAGGTAGTATTTCTCCTTCCTGTTACTTTTGAATTTATACAGTAAGAGAGAAAGTACATGATTAAAAAAATATACACATATGTGTATGTGTGTGTATGTTGCATTAAAAAACCATGTCTCTGTTGGTAATTTCATACAAACACCTAAATTTATATAATGTTTGTATACACTGCCTATATTATTTTCAGGATTCCAGCATAAAAAAATGATAGATTCAATGAAATAATTAAGAGGAACTCGATATACAGGCAGTTTATAAAATTGTGGATAGACAGCTTTAACATTCTAGCATGGAAAGGGGCAGTGGGGAAGGAATGGAGCGGCACTTGAAGAAATGAACGAAAGCTCTGGAAAAGTGCATTTGTTACAGGAAATAAGCCAGCACCCTACCATGGTCTCATAGGGAAGTATCCACAGACACGGATGTCTCCACCTCCATCTGTGATAGCTCTCCACTCTCCTGCTGGACGTGCCATGGGCCAAACTCAGAAGCCAGAAGACAAGGGAGTCTGGTTGTGGAAGCACATGAATGTCATCCTCCTGGGATACCAACCCAAATCAAGAACTGTAGAACTGTAGCATGCTGTTATGAAAGGGAAAACTGTGAAGAAATCATCAGCACACCAATATGGACATTGACTTACAAGTGAAGGGAGACCCAGTGAGAATCATCTGAGGAAATTATAGGATATTTTCTTCATGATTATTTGTATCTGACCATTCTTATATGCATTGCTGCTCATCCTCATTTCTTGGTCATTCAGAAATAGCCCTAAACTCTGGGAGAGAAAGGAGTAGTTTTAGCTAGCCTTCATGTTAAGTTTAGAGGTATTAAAAAGGTCTGGATTTTATAAAATTAAAGTATATAATTGATGTCTATATTTTATTCAAAGGAATATTACACTCTATATTTGACCATATGGATTACTTTTTCTAAACTTGTTGCCTGTCATTTAGACTCTTATACTTAGTTTAGAGCATCCCAATTACTTCTTGATTTTTCATCATTATCTATTTCATAATTTGGAAACTATAAGAAACAAATTTGAGTTTGGAACAAACATTTAGATATTCAGCAAGGCTTAGGATTTTTATCAAATTATTGTTGTGATATCTTCAGTCTTGTTGAAGTGATAATGTAAATAAAATATATAAATGGCTTTTAACATTCACATAAGAAGAGGACTTTTTACAGTATTTTTAGAACTTGAATATCAATAGTATGGCAGTATATCAGTAGGCATGAGCTGCTGATGCTGGTGTGGAAATGTTGATGTTTAAAATTTTATCATAATATAAGGTTTACTGTCCCTACTGTCATTTATGGAGAAAAATCAAATGATTTAATTTTAACTGAAATTTGCTCTAATCATTCTTTATTGTTTTCTCAAAAATATCATAAAACATGATCCTAAAACACAAAAATGAAACAAACAAAAACCCCTGTTTAACTGGCTGTTGCTGACATTTTGTCTTTTCTCAGAAAGCAGCCGCAGTTAAAAACAGCTCAAAGGCATTTTGGTGGAACACTCTGACCTAGAATAAAAATATCTCTATAAGTTAGCAATTTGCTATTTCATAGTTGGTTCTGAGAAGAAAGAACCAATGTGATATTTGCGTCATTATACATATGAAAAAAAGGTAATCTCAAGTTAAAAGGCAGGTATCAATTATGTGGCGTCTTTGTAAGAATATTTATGTGTATTCATGCTTGGGATGAATTGGTTTCAAAACAAGCAAATCCTAAAAAAGATAAAAAAGATTTTTTTAGAGGCTATTTGTAGGTAAGGTGACATACTTAATATGTAGACTTCTGTCTGGTATGCTTTGTGCTGTTGTCTTTCCCTGAGTTCTTTTATCCTTAACTATGACTTACTTCTAATATCACCTACACACTGATATCCCTAAAATTACAAGTCCATTCCAGGGTTCTATCCTGAACTCTATACTGCTATACGCAACTATTGACTTGGTTTTCTATTGCTGTGTGCCAAAATGCCCCTTAAAACAACACATAGTGAATATATTATAGTATTTCTGGGTCAGACATTAGGGCTTTGCATAACTGTGTCTTGTGGCCCATGGTCTCTTCTAAGTTGCAGTCCATGTGTAAATCTTGACTGTGACCTTAAGGACCCGCCTGGAAGAAGACTTGCTTCCATAAGCATTGTGATGGTTTTTGGTAGGCCTTCCCTAGGACTGGGCTGGAACACCTCCTGATTTCTTGCCCAGTGAGATCCTCCTTTGGGCAGTTCAAAATACAAAAGCTGGATTTGCTCAGAGTAATAGAATGAGGATGGCAAGTAAGAAGAAAGTCACAGACTTAGTATAACCTAGCAGTGGAAGTATCAACTCATTGTTTTAGCTGAAATCCATTCATTCGAATTGAGTCATGGTCCAGCCTCCTCAAGATGAGAGGGTTATACAAGGGCATTAATACCAGGAGGTAGAACACTGGGAGCCATCACCAACTAAACGTCTATTTCCAGTATATCACTGCCACTTGAAACTCAACATACCCCAAATTAATTGAATCAATGTGGCTCCCAAACCAGCTTCTCTTCCTATGTGCTCTATCTAAAGTAAGAGTCACAGGTCACAATCTCTGCAGTTACTACTATTTTGTATTTCCTCTCTGTGTGTTTGTTAAATTAAAAAAATTCTTTGTGTCTGAAAGGTGCTTGATGTAAGCTTATGTTACTAGTTCAGAGATCTTGGATCCAGAGTACAGTGGAAAGAGAGCATAGTATGAGTGTGTAACTCCAGCAGACTTTGTGCTTAGTGGATTTTTGTCTGAAAGGTCAAATATCTGTACTCTTTTTTTTCTTTCTGACTTGGCCTTTTTTTTTTCCCTTTGTGACAAATGGAAGGCATTTTGATACCTGGCTGCCTTACTGAAGTTGCCCTCACTCTCATGTCAGGCAGAAGCCCTGCTGTCTTCCTGCCTAATGGTCTGCGGTCCTTCCCCTTGGTGAGGCTGTGTAGCACTTGTCTGTGCAGCCTACCACTGTGGCATTTCAATGGAGAGAATGAACTAAGAGGTGGGAATCTGGTTTGCCCTACGGCCTTCTCTTAGGTCCAGCTCTTGTATTTTTCAAGTTAGAGGGATCAAGATCGCCTCTGCTTGTGCCCATGTCTTCTGAGACAATGGAGTCACAGATATCTGGACTCGATTGTATTATATGATAATTATTCCTACTAAATTGGGGAAGGGGATGCAGACAAGGTATATTGATATTTTCAAGTATGTATGCATGTTTTCACGTTGTGTTAATAATTTGGGAGAGATTTAGGATGGGTTTCAGGTAAGATGAATTAGAAATCTGGGCTTCAACTATTTTACACAGAATTTTTAAAAATCACTTCATGCTTTGCCTTGCTAACAAAATTTGATTATATTATAGAGGCTTAATAACATCTTAAAACTTCTACTGTCAAAAACAATTATCTACTAGTTTCTTCTTGTCCATCCATTTATTTGTCCTTCCCAAAGAACTCTAGGACATTATTGAGAATGATGTTGCCTTGATCTCAACGGATTGCATTTCTGAAAATAGTGTTATGCCTGTAGCTTTCCTGCCATGAAAGTCAGGATAATTTAATTGCATATGCTCAGTTGCTCTTTCTGGAAACTTTCTGAGTATTGGGGCACATCTTGGCAAATCTGTTTTTTATGATCATGGGCATGTACATTAGTTATAGTTTATGCAACTGAGGATTTTCTCAAACTTTTGTATGGAGATTCTGTTTTTGTATTTTATTTATATCCAATTCATCAATAAATGTAGACCAACCAGTCTCTTTCTCTTTTACTCTTTGCTTGTTTGCTAAGGATATTTATGATGTAAATTCTTTATAAAATTTTGTCAATAAACTCCAAAACATACTTTAGAGTCTTTGCTATTTCCTTTCGTTCTTGAGCATGAATTTGGGACCATAAAAATAAAATAGCTACAGTAACTCCATCCTCATTTATTTAATGAAACATTTTTTTTTCACAGATGGTATCTACACGGTAGGTAGCTCAAAGGTTTGCATAAATATTACCTCCTATCTTGTTTTACTTTATTGGTGGTATGATCTCCTTTCGATAGTCAGCATCACTCCTTTCATATCCCCCCTCAAACCAATGCTTAACAGTTTGGATATTCCGTGCTTTGAAATTGAGTGCATGTCAGAGCTATCAATTACATCAGGGCCTTCACTTGCTGTTGATCATTTCAAATAACAATTTTGATTTCGAGCCCATGTGCCTATGGTTTGGCTTTTCTGCCACTTCCTATACTTGTCAGTTGTCTGAGCCATTTAGTGGATTAGTTTTCCATTGCCATCATTACCAAGCACATCATCAGCTTGCAAAAGAAGACCCTTATAAGGAAAGTGTCAGTTTCAGTGTTCTTGCTGTTCTGCACCCATCCTCTACCTCATTATTTTATTAAAACATATAAAATCACATTTTCCAACATTTTATATTTAGTACCACGATTTTGATCACATTTCATTTATATTCTTTTGGTTCACTGAGTGCATTATTTATTATAGGAATGTTTTTGAGAGTTAGGTCAAACTTCCACTGTGCTCTCAGCACTTCCTAGCAATACTCACTGTATTTCCCAGTCAGTTCCCTTGCATAATCTCAGAGTGGACTCTGCTGATGGTCTTGTTATTTCAAGCAATGAGAAGAAAACTTATATTCCTGCTACTAGATTTACCAAATACGTACATATGACTGTATATATACTATCTGTATTCCTTCTACAATGCATCCAATTCTCCTGCTCTTGAGGGTACTATAGATATGTACTTAATCCTGCTCATTTTCTTCCATTCAAGGACTTCTGCCCTGTATCTACATCATTTCCTTCCCATTACTCCATTTAGTATGCAATCACAATGTAGTATTTTTCTTCTAAAACAACCTATAGACAACAAATGATGAATATTGCCACTTTTCAATCATTCGACCTTATCTTCAATCTGATGTATTAAAATTAAAACTGTGTCCACCATGTATACATTAACACTGTCATCTAATGTAATCTCTTGATACTAAGGTTTTCCTCTGCATTTGTACGCACAAATTATGGTGAAGGTCCTATTCTATCATACAGTGGCTTTAAGATCGATTCAGGTAACATTTGTTCTAGAGAAATAGCAATGAGGACCATCTTTGTTTAAAAACAGAGTAGGGACTGAACTCTGAAGCTCAGGTCAGAAATAAAACTGCATTTACTTGTTCGGAGTCTCTTTTAAATGTGTCTGCCTCATGGATATACACAAAGAGGACTGCTCATTAACTAGAATATTTTGATATAGCCAAATACTCTTGCATCTTTTCATATTCAATGTTAATACTAAAATTATCAATTGTATATATCTAGGTATTATTAATAAGTATTATATAATCAGTAAGTAAATTTGGTTTTATGATCACCTAATTAAGTGTTAATATGATAAAATAGACGAAACAAGAGTACAAAGTACTGAAGTCAAAGGCTGAGTCTGGGTTTTATATCCTTTGAAAAATTGTTTTCTTCCTGTAGATTAATAGTTTTGGATTAGATTATCTATGTTGTATCATTTGCTATGAAAATCACTAAATATATACTTTTTGGGCAATGATAATAAAACTAACCTTTTTTGAGTTATTTCTACTTACATTTAAATGCATTACCATAAATGCTTAATATGGATTATATAATTTAGTCTTCACAACAATCCTTTCAATTCTGATACAAGTAACAGCACAGATAAAGATATTGATGCTTAGAACAGCTAATTAAAATGCCCCAAGCATCTCAGCTGGGATGTTTCTGAGCCGACTTAAATCCAGACAGTCTGATGCAAAAGCTACAGAACTTATAACTATCTCAAAACCAGAACAGATTCAGAACTATAATATAAGTAGGATGACTTTTTTATATAAATTTGAAATTATATACTCCTGGTTATTTCTCATTCTCTATCGCTTTATCGCTTTACCGCTTTACTCCAAGGAACTCCCCTTTCTCTGGGAGGCAAGCATTGCTTTAGGAAATAATTACATAGACAATAGGAAACCATGAACCAGACAATTTTTTTTTGATTATCTAAGTTGACTTTTAAAACTCACAATGAAGGTAATTAGCCTTTTGGATCAAGATTTGCAATGTGTTAGGGCAGGGCTTTTGAATTTCAAATGGTAAGGCACCTAGGAACAGTAGAATGAAGGCTATATTCTTAGTATTTAAAAAGAGCAAGCATGGTGCATTAGTCAGCTTTTGCAGGTTCAACCTCAAGATTGAGTGGCCCCATTAGTTTGGCCACTGAGAGCAGCAGACAGCAAAGGCAGAGTGTGTGTAGAGGAATGATGACATGGTGAGCCAGGAAGCAGAGAAGAGGCTGCCCAAACTCAGCCTGTTGTAACAACACCCTCATGAGAACTGAAGAGGTCACGTTGCAACTACCTTTTGAGGGCGTACCAGTAATGACCTTAATATCTCCTATTAGGCCCTGCCTCCTACATACCACAATTGGATTAGATTAGGTTTCTACATTCTTAGTACCACTAGTACGTCGCAGCATGTGGGTAACAAGTCTGCCCTCATTTGGAACTCAGAGGTAACCTGCACAAGAGATCAGGAGTCAAACAGGAAGCAAATGAGTTGGAGCTTTTGAGAAGGGATCTATGACTGATTATCTCAGGTCTGAAAATGATGGAGGAGGAGGCAAGTGATGAAAGCCACACCACACTCTTGTAGGGACCAGAATGAAGAGCAGAGGAGATGTGGACACATTATTGTGGACTGCAACCCTGAGGGTTGGCAGCCTCTCAGAAGTTCTTCATAGAATGGGGATATTTATGAACGGATGTTTGGAGTGTATCTTCCTCCAGGGAAGAACCAGAAGGCCTGAAGCAATTCTAACAAATGTCCTGTCTATGTCAACATGAGACAATAACAGATTTTTTTCTTTGCTGTCAGAGTATATGAAAGTTAGGTGAGAGGGATTTTAATCAAAGAATACACTCTAGTTAGGGGTAAGAGGGATGTAGAGTAAAAACATATAACTAGAGGGACCAGGCAAAATGAGTGGTAGTAAAGAGATACTAGAAGAAATAAACTATCAGTCAATGTTGAGGGTATTCTAAGATTTAAGCCATCCCAATGCAGATAGGATTGTGGCATCTCTTAACATTTCTTAATTTATCCTTTAGCCTCTAGGCATACTGTCTTCCACTTCTTGGAATAAACTTAACGTTTGTCTGGCTGACATTATTTTGACAAGCTCTTCCCCTCCAACTCCTTTCTACTAAGTGCATATCCTTTGGTTTTAATATCATTCCTAGAGAATCCTGCTTTGACCCTCAATCCAAATCAATAAGTGTTTTTAAATTTCATCACATAACTTCCTTTTTCACACTATAGCTTCTAAGCATATAGTTATTTAATAATTGTCTGTCTGCTAGACTCTAAGTGCTACAATCATATCTATTCTGCACCTTGATCAACCACCAAGTACTACCCAATAGCTTGGATATAGTAGGGTTCTTCATAAATATACGGTGAGTAAATGAATAAAAGAATAGCAGTCAATGAGAGCCAGATATAAAGTCTGAGGCAAGCAAATCTCTTAAAGTCTTGCTGGAACAAAATGAAGTTTCAAATTTGTTGTAGTTGTCAATTATAGAAAAGCAAAATATAGAAATTTATCATTTTAATATCCAGATATAGGTTCTTACTAGTGCAGCAACTTCATAGTCATCAGATTCTTAGGTGCCATTATCTTACTTCTCTTCTTTTCCCAGCATGCCACCATCTGAACCAATCAGAATGATCCTGCAAATCCTCCCAACAGGTCCCTCCCAGCAAGAGATAAACAGCATGGTAGACCAAAGTCAAGTTCTTCATCTTTTTTTTAAACTTTTATTTAGTAGATATAAATTTCCAAAGTACAGTTTAAGTTCTTCATCTTTAAGGGGATTTTCCAGAATCCCTGCAAAACACTTCCCCCATTTATGTTATAAGTCGAATGTTAAATGGTCATGTCTTGTTTCAAAAGGACTAGGAAAATGATTTATGATTTCCTGGCTATTACTGGAAAGAATGAAAGAGAGAATGAGTTTGTGTTTGGATGATTCAGTCTTTACCATATGGTGGTTACAATGGAAATCAAGGACCCAGATCAAATATGGCACTCCTTTTAGAAGTACTAAGATCTCAGTTTTTATTGCACAAGCTTTACTATCTTACTTTACTGGGGGAGATACATGAGGTCAGTTAGAATAAATATCTGAACATACACCCTTCCTTTCCATCTTTCTGATAATATAAGACTCATTTTGGTCAACAAATGGTTTCACTTATGCTGACATTCTCAACAAATTTAATTTGAACTAAAACTTTATGAGGAATTCACAAAACATCTTCAAAATGCTTAAGCAGTTTGCACTGTGTAAATATTTAAAACAAATATAACCAAACATATAAACACTGACTCTCGTCTTTCTTGTATATAAATCCAAACATATCAGTGGGAGCCATGGAAAGTCAGCTATCTTTGTTCAGATGCTGTTTAGCATTTCCCCAGATGCAGGGGGAAAGTTTGAAGGGGTTGTCCTTTCCTTTCTTCTAATCCTTTTTATCATTGTATAATGTTTCAAAATTTGGAGACATAATCCTACTGATTAAAAAATGTGTCCAATTACAATCCTATCCATATAAATGCATTTTGTTCATAGAACACATTTCTCAAATACAAAAAAAAAGATTCTGAAATAGCAGTTACTATTTTTGTGTTTAATTATACCTTATTTCTGTTAAACAACATTCTGTTCCTGCAAAGTAACTTGTGCAACCCTCAGAGGTTCATCTTTTTATCACATCATTCTTTTTTCTTCTGGCCAAACTTGGAGCTTTCTGTATAGTATAAGTTATTATCTCCAACATGATCTTTTGTCAAAATTCTAATTGCAATACTCTGTTTATGTAATACTTATTCATAGTCATAACACAATGGCAAGAAAAACAATAAAGTAAATACTGATTAATGATGTAGTATTTACAGATGCACAGACACTGACCTCAGTACCTGATGCACATTATCTAATTTAAAATGATTGGTGATCACTTCCACATTTCATTAATGAGGAAACTAAGTCCAAGGACATTAAGCATCATGTCAAGAATATAAAGCTCAGAGAAATCAGCCAAGTCTGTGTGGCTCAGGTCCTATGTAGTCATTCTTGTGATTATATGGTCTCGTGGCTTCATTCCCTTAATTTCTTAATGGACATTGCATCCATTTGATTTCTCAGAATGTCTAACTAAGGAGAGACGCTGACTTGTTTGCTTTTATGGGAGGTACGTATTCACAATTACATTATTCCTTACCAAAATTTTTACCTGGAAGTTCCTGGACCCCAGTAGGCTCAAGAATATGCATCTAACTGCCTGTGGGAACCCTGAAAATTTGTGAATTTATTTTGGTAGACTGCCCTTAGCCTTCCTCAGATTCTCACAAGAATTCGTGATTTCTAAAAACCTAGGACTCTAGTAACCAATTTGTTCACATATTCCTTGGAAATACAGCACTGTTTCTTTTTAAGAAGCCTGTGCGCATGGTGGGTGACACTTGTTGAAATATAGCCAGTGCTTTAAATTACTACAAGAGGAGTGGAATCAATGCTTACTAGAAGTCTGCTGATACATCGGAAGGTACTTCAGTGTGTGATAAGGGTTCAGAAAAAGAGGTCTGAGGGCTGAAATCAGAGACTTTCCCTTGATTTTTTAACTTTTGGTTAAGTTCTTAAGAATTATTTTCTTCAGTTTATTAACTTGAAAAAAAAATAAGATGATGGTATAAACCTTTCCTAGCCAACAGGAGCAAAGAGAGAATGGAGTGAAACACAATTATTATTAACAGTGACGAATCTCTCAAGCTCTCTATATCATTCCATGTTTTATAATGACACAATATGTAAGCCACTTCACTGAGCTGAGAGTTGATTTCTCTTAGGAAAATGAGAATACTCTCTTTTCTGCCTCCCAGAAGCAGGGTTTAGAATAGCAATAACAGCCAAGTGACATTTTAATGTTATTTCCTCAGTGTGTTTTACCTATCTGAAACAGTATCTAGCTCATGAACTAGCAGGTTAAACTAGAACTAGAGCTAGAATAATGAATCAGATGCACTAATTTAATCACTGACTGTGAACCATCCCTCACTTTTGATATTATATTAGTGATTTATTTGTTTCTTTGCCTATTGTTTTTCTGCCCCGTCACCATGGAAAAACTGATGGAACCCTGCATTCTTCTTTGGTATCTGCAGTACCTGGAATATAGTAAGTGCTGACAAAAATTGTTGAGTGAATGTTGGATAACATAGATACACAAAATGCATTGATAAGAATGGGGCAAAACATATTGCTATCAAATGTAAAGATTATGACTCACTAACTGTAACCCTATTTCACTATTACGCATCCCCTATGCGCCTTTCCTCTTTTCCCAGTTGTTAGGGAGGTCCCCCTTAAAGTTCTTATTCCTTCTGCTACAGACTTCCCCCTTTGTCTGTACTGGGTATTATTATGTTGTCATTGTAAACACAGAAGAACGGCAATGACTTAAGCTCTGGAGTCCTTCATGAATGGGCATCATGGTTCTGTGTGTGGCTAGGGGTATGTCCTGGCAACATTTGGTTAGCCTTCATAAGTCTATTTGCTCCTCATCTGAATTTTTCATTTGTGAGTAAAGAGAGGAAGCAAATACATGAAATGGGAATCACAAAAAATACCTTGAATAAAGGATGGAGTTTCGAAAATCTGAAAAAGTAGTGTCCGTAACCATAAACTTGATGAAATTAGCAAGACAGTAAGTTCTAAGGTAGTGATATGGATTTGAGGCAGATTTAGGTCTCACCAGCACCTTTTGTAACTGGGAACTGCTGCTAACTCCATCCGCAACTGCACTAATGAGCCCTCCTATGGTTGTTTTTACTATTCGGACTTTAACAAATGCCTTAAATATGTGTGTTTTTCAGGGAACAGTTGAATACATTCAGCAGCACATCAGGAGTTCCGATGTGGGCAGAAACACAGATTGCCAGGGCCATATGGGCCTGCGGACTTCAAGTACAGTAGCACACAAAGAAACCCTCTTAGATTGTTTCTTCCATCCAAAAACTCCTACTTGGTGCCTGTTCCTCCTTCAAACCTACCGAGAGCTCTATGCTTTCTCAACAGGAAGGTGAAGTATGAAGAAATGTGAGATGATTCTGGGAAAAAAATCAAGTTCTTACGGACTCTCTTTTAGTAAACAACTTTGATGAGGACAGAAGGTTCTAGAGTCAGCTGTGTCAAAAGAGAGTTAATCACTCCCTTTTGAACGCTAACAAAATATTTTCCACTGAGTCTTCCATGATGGTGAATTCCTAAACATTGGTTGAGGGTGCATGAAATGGTGGGGTTAAAAAGGGTTAGAAAAATATTACCAGCATCATATAAGTCTATGACTATGAGTTGTGATGAAATACAAACAGGTTTCCCATACAGGCTCCAAGGACAAATGCAGAAAGTGTATGATCGTTTTTAAAAAATAAAAATGATTTTGATATTTATACCTGGCCTTTGGTTTAGTTGGTTTTAATGAAAAACAAATTGAGAAGCTATGAATTATGTTCTTGTTTATTAAGGCATAAAGAATATTGTATCCACCTGCATGCATATTTGTACCTGTCTAGGTAATTTGTTTCAAAATTAAAATAAAATTATAATTGGTTTTACTTCTACAATTTGAGTGTCTATCATTTTTGTGATAGAGAGCAGTGGGAGAAGCCTGCGAGGTTTGTTGTTGCACTGGAGAGTACCACTTGCTATGGATGCCCTGCTTTTACCTCCCCAGTGTCCACCACTCTGTGCTCTCCAATGGACTTTCCCTGTAAGCCCTCAAGACTTTCTTTTCTAAGTTTAACAGAAGCAGAACTTAAGCCATAATGCACAGCAGTTGACATCTAAATATGCAGCTTTTTTTGCCCCATGGGTGGAAAGACTATGCAACTCATCTTGGAGATTCCCAGAAGTTGCCAACAGGACTGAATCCAGGATATGCACTGTACCATGAGAATCCATGCATTATTGGTTAAGCTTCCTTTCCTGTTTCATTTCCCCACCACTGTGCTTATACTTCCTGGGATAACTTCTAGAATCAATGATTACACTCAAATTATTAGCTTCAGCTTTTCTTCTGGAGTGAATCTAAGCTAAGACTGAGTCATGAAGAGACACAGGTTAGAATGTCCAGAAAGAGTGACTTATGGTTGAGCACATCACATTCATTCATTCATTTACCATTTGCTCATTAACAACCTGCATTGAGTCCATAACTAAAGTAGACCTCGTAATACTGAATAATATTTGGCTTGGATTCATGGGGACTTCCAAGTTAACAGAATTTCAGGTTGAATAGCTTAATAGTTGAAACTACTTCAAAAGTTTTTCTTGATGTTTTAGGAACTGAATCTCAAATCAACATAATGTAATAAAGATTTACTAATTCTTCATTTCTAAACGAATTAAGCACAGGACAGTGCTAAAACAGGGCATTGCTGCAACTGCTACCATATTTTTTGTTCTGCAGGCAGAGGGAAATCATTGCCCTACAGACTACCCAAATAGCTCCTAAGGGGAGTTAAACAGAAGTTGAGAATACATTACAGTATTGTGCACCATATTGTATATTGCAATGTTAAAGGTAGGAAAACAAAATCTCCAAATCATCTATGCTCCAAATCTCTCCTTTGCATTCATTCATTCCTCTCTCTCCCTCCCTTCCTCTCTCCCTCCCTATCTCCTGCTTGATAACTGCATTGCTGCAGGTGCAGGAGGCACACACAGCTGAGCCTAAAATAGATTCCTTAGGTTTACAATGCTCCATAAATTAAGGTGTTATGTTCTCAACTCTAACTGTATTTTTTTTTCATTAAAAACCACACAGTTTTCATTCAAAGTGGTTTGTAGGGATGTTTTAGAAAGCCTATTTTATTTCCCTCTCTTGTTCTGTTCCTTCAGTAGCATCTGGGACAGCCCCCTTGATGGACACCCCTGACAGGGAAACCCATGACAAACGACTGAATTTTGCCTATTAGCATATCTGATCAGAAAAAATGAAGGTATTTGCCTTGAACTGATTTGAGTACTATGTTCTTAGAGCTTACTATTTTAAAATAAACAATTTATAGAGGATGATAATGCCATTGTGGAACCCTGAAACATGAAGTTCTGTGGAAGAAAGTAGTTGTATCTTAAAAGCAGCAGCCCTGTGATTTATGCATTCTCTGATGTTAGCAATGTCCATGGTGCACCTAAGCCAAGACTAAGCAGAGTCACCCCAGAAGAAACTTAGAGGTCATCTAGTGCCATTTACTCTGATGCAGGAAATACACAGAGTATTTGTGTCTGTGTCTCTTTAGGTTGTGTCTTGCTGCTTTAAAATAACACTGCTTATGTTAATGGAAGTTTCATGGTTTGTAAACATTTTAAATGTCAGATGTTGAGGCTCTTAACATTTATTATTCTCAATTCCCATTCCCGTGTTCTCCTTGCTCTTTATTGGGCAACAAAATCTCTCGCTTCCTCCCACACACCAGTGTAAATAGTTTCGCACACAGCCCATCTATGCCTACAACTTCCTTAGGCCCAGCTGTGTGTGCCTTCTGCATCCTTCAGGAATGCAGTCATCAAGTCTGGGAAGCTGGAGGGACTGAGGGAGGAAGGGTGAGAGAATGAGAACAAATGAATGCAGAGGAGATCTAAGCACACTGATGATTTGGATATTCTTTTTTCCCACCTTTAATATTGCAATACACAATATGGTGTACAATACTGCAATGTACTGTCAACTTCCGTTTAAGTGAAAACATCTTGAAAGCTAAGTTGGAGTAATGTAGAATTTTGAGTTCAGAGACATCACTCTGACCTAGTTGCTTTTCTCATCACAAGGGAACAGGGATGAAAAAGGTCACAGTAGCATGCACTTCACTGTTGCATTCAAAAGCTAAGAGGAGGAGCACGCTGGCAGAAGGGGCCAAGACATAGCCCTCTATGCTTTCTCCAGCTGGGAACTCCCCTTTAAGATGCTGCGGTTTGCACAGAATATTGTTAACACTGCTGGAATGAGAGGCAGCAAAAGTATAGGACAGGCATCTGATTGTGTGATTGAATTAATAGAAACACAATCTGTGGCTTTAAAATAACTGGAAAGCTATTAAAACCACTATTCTTCTTCCTCTAGGTTTTCTCTAATAGGAGCTCTTAATCTACATTTAATTCTTTAAAATAATTATCCTTGGAAATTAAAATAAAAATTGCATAAAAGCAATTATAAAACTTACTTCATTCTGATAGGTATGTTTATGGTTCAATTAGCACAACTTATTAAACTTACTATAAGAAGGAACTTAAGATAGAATGCATATACCTGATACAGTTTTGCTTGGCTTTCTCACTGTATCTTTTGTAATCTAGTTCTACTCAGTCTTTGTACTTCTCATTGAGCAAGCTGGAAGAGATTAGAGAGATTATCCGAGTCTTAGTTGGTCTATGATTTAGCCTTACTGCTTCTCATTGTTTGTTTTCTATAATACTGTTTTTTTTTTCCTTTTCTGCTGTTTTAAACTCTGTCAATATTGTTATTTGAAGGCTCTTCTGCAGTGGGAATGCCTTGAAACTTGAGGCTCCTAAAGGATTTAGAATATGAAAGTAAGCGATTTAGTCACGGAATGGATTATTCTTGTAATAGAACAACTCCACAAATTTTGCTAGTACATGAGTATGTGTAGATTTATTAAAATTCATCCAGAGGGAAACTTTGAAAAATGCATCATTCATATTCCTTAAAAGCAAGCACAGTAAAACAAAAGCAGCCATGTTTTGAGCACTTACTATGTGCAAACTTCAGCAAGAGCAGGGGAAAACAAGCCTATGGGTGACCAGAACAACGAATGTTTTTCCCTCTGGTTATCAAGAGCAAAATGTGTCTCCTTTAGAGCATCCAGCTCTTGTTTTAAAGTTATGTTGGTTCCCTGCACTGAAAGGATTGGGAAGAACCCAATACAAAAGGGAGTCAATTGCTTAAGCTTGCATCTGAAAGACTTGACAGCCCATGGTGGTATTGAACTAAATCTAAGACAAACTGAAAGCTGCATGACTTGGCCATTAAAAACTACGGTGAATAAGGATATATAGTACATTTTCATGAAGGAAAAGGAATGCGGATATTCCAGTTAATAGAAGGAAAAAATAGAAGATAGAGTGAATGGAGAGAAGCTGTAAGGAAAAGTATTTTGGCCAAGGAAAGTATTCTGATTTGAAAAGATGAGTTGGCAAAAAAAACAGAAAGGAAAGTGTTTTGCTTGATATTCATGCCTGTCAGTTAAAAAAACAGTCATTTCTAAGAACTTGAGAGGTATTTCTCAGCAGTCACCATCATGTTTACCCTTAGGGATTTGAGTCCAACCACTCCAGCAACCAAATTGACTTAAAGACATTTCATCTTAAAACGCTTCTGTCACGCTCAACAAGAGCAAATCATCCTTAATCTCCCGTTTAAACTGAAAGTGAAAGACAGTGGATATTAACCTGAGGTCTCCACTCCAGTACCAATGCAGAGTTGCATTAAAACACTCTGGTTAGGAGGAAAGTCTATAACAACACTCTGGTGCTGCTACTTTCAAGTGTTAATCATTTGCTCAGACCCAAAGATGGTAGGTAAGTGCCAACAATTATAGGAGATGACATTCCACTGGAGCCTAGAGAAACCTTCACACTGCAGGGGAAAATATCCAGACTATTAGAACACTATGATTATTCTATCATCGGCTTCTCTCTTTCCACAAAATGCGAGTCCTTGTTCTACACAGACTCTCATGTAGGAAGATTTTATCTCCGTCTCAAAAGTAACGACACTGAAAATCTTTCTTTTGCCATGCATTGACACATTAATAGTCTTAATAAAATAGAGCTGAAATTGAAGAGAAGACATAACTGTTCATTTCTGAGGCAGGCTAATAACTTTAGGATCTCCAGTCTTGGGTTTTGGCTTATTTTGTTAAGTACTAGTCCTTCTATCTTTTAAGCAGCCAACAGTTTTTCTAAAGAATGATGTTCCCGCTCAAGATATAAGTAAAAATGTGTTTCTGAAATGACGTGGACATAAAATTGAGTCATGGCAAAATCAGAACTAAATGTCCCCAGGGTACCCAGGGCAAAGGGCCTGGATGGTTTGTGGGCTCTTTTGAGGTTCGTTGGAATAATGATCAGCCTGTCGACCTTAGCAGCAGCTGCTACCATTTCCAATATCAACTGCTTAGACTACAGCAGTGTGCTCAGCATCCCACAAGACTCCCCAAAACACCATTCCTTAGACAAGCCAGGTAAAGAATTCTAGCAAAGCAGGTGTAAGCTTAATAGCAAGACATTCTAATTCTTAGGGCTTCACTGGCCTTGAGCCCTGCTTCTTAATGAGTCTCCAAATTTCCAGTCACTTAAAGCACAGAAGAACACAGGCTGTGGTGTCAGGTACCAAGCGGTTGTACTTGATAGGTTCTTTAACCTCTCTGACCGGTGTGCCTTGTAACTAAAAACTGTCTACAAGGTAGCTTAAAAAAAAGAGAGAGAGAGAGATGTTCACTTGTTTATTTTAAAGTCAGAAAGAGAGTGCATGTGAGTGAGCAAGCATACTTTCATTTGCTGGTTCAGTCCATAAATGCCCTGAATGGTCAGGGCGAGGCCAGGCCAGAACCCAAAACTCTGGGCTCAATTCAGGTCTCCCACATGGGTGAGAGGAACCCAGCCTCAAAGCAATCACTGTCGCATTCCATGATCTGCATTAGCAGGAAGCTGGAATCAGAAGCTAGAGCCAGGCTCTCCAATAAGGGATGTGGTTATCCCTTAAGATATTAACTGCTAGGCTGGATACCCATCCCTGCAAGTTTGCTTTGAGGACTCAATACAAAGCTGATTTTCTGATTTTCTGGATCATTTCTGATTTAGTCATCTCGATTTCCTTCTCTAGAATTGCAGTGCTTCTACCTGAGACTGAATGATGTGTGGTGGTAGTGAAGTGGGCAGGCATATAGGTTAAAATCGATTAGGTTTGTGAGCTGGAAGACCACGCCTTTACCACACCCCTGTGTGACCTCATCCCCCTACCTGGCCACACCTGGGCGCCTACCAGCCAATCAGGGTAATTAACCACTCCCCTTTGGAAGTGGGTTAAAAGCTGGGACAAGGTGTGGCCCGGCCTGTTCTTTTTCCCTGGCCTCTTGCTAGGAAGGGGCTTGCTGTTGTCCCGTGCCTCCAGGGCGCATGGCCTTTGGGCCATGTGCTCTAGGCTTCTTGGCCTAGATACTCATCCACGTGGCTGGTTCCTGGTGCTTGGTATGAACCCCTATTTACCTCTCTCTCTTAAATAAAGCTCTCACTCTCCTATGCATCTTAATCACTAAATAAAAACTTAAAATGTACCATGCTGCCTCGTTTATCTGTGCTGGTATTTAGAATTCTTCTATAAATATTAGGCAAGAACCCTCTTGGGCTTATTAATATTGGGGATTTAGTAATAAGCCCATGGTGAAATCGTATGGCACCCCAAATTGCCTACCTCTGTTTTACAGTTGAACTTTTTCTAACAAGTGAAATGCATTTGGGTATAGAACAGGAGACAGACAGTATATGTGGCACCCCAGATAGCACTTCTAGGGAACTTTAAGGGGCCATATTCCAGTGTAAAATTTAGGGGGTCTTGTCCGATTTCAGTAGCAGAGCCTGTGCTTTATCTCTAGCTTGTACCAAGGTGCTTAGAACATGATAGGGTTCAGAGGAAGAGATGTCTCATAGGAGCCTCTCCTTATTTATAATGCTCCAGGCACACTCGCCTTCCCATCATTCCTTGTACCTCCAAAGTTCCTTGCTGTATCATTTCACAATTGCCGTCGTCTTAGTTGGATTATGTAGTGATCTTCTTATCATTTGAGTGCCTACTTAACTGTGTCTCCTCAGTGAGGTCTGTCCAATTGTATACATACATATACCTTTGCATGTGTATACATCTTCCTATAAGTAGGGTCCTGTTCCATACCCAAATGCATTTCACTTGTTAGAAAAAGTTCAACTGTAAAACAGAGGTAGGCAAAGTATGGCCAAAGGGCCAAATCCAGAATGTAGCCTGGCTTTGTTATAGCTCAGAAAAGATATGTGACAAGGACAAGATATGGCCAATTTAGCCTAAAATATTTACTGGCTGGCCCTGTGCATGTAAAGATAGCTGAATCCTGCTCTGAAATACACCCAACCAGTCCTTTCAGTGCCAACACCGGTAGACCCACTTGTTAGCACACAAAAGGCTATGGTGATATGACTGGCAAGCCTGCAAAGAAGGATATTCACCTAATTACAGGAACCAGAAGCTTTGCTGTGCTTGGCTTCTGTGCCAGGAATTTGAACTTCAAGGTGACTTTGTATAAATCTGGGGACACAGTCTCAGTTGCCCTTCAAATAGTAAGCAGACCTTGCTAAGTAATATGTCTGCTCTTCTAATCAGAACAGAGTTGAAGGCTTCCTTTTGACTTGCCAGTGCAGTGCTTGTTGCCTTTGTTCTCCACTTTTTAGGTCCTGCTGGCAATTATTTGCAGCAATTTACTCTGGAGCTTCTAGCAGATCATTAATGAAATGGACAGTACTGAGCTAAATTTCAAAATTCATGCAGGCAAACATGAGATGAGTTGGTCAAGGTGAGAAGGGATTATAAAATCAAGGAAGCCAATTTTCAAAGACATATCTGTCAGACATAAGGAACTATGTTGACCTCCACTGAATTTTCTGTTGTTTAAATTAAAATGCCTGAAAGAAGAAATGACTGCATTTAGCAAGTATAGAAATTTCCATTGGCAGCAAAGAGCAGTGCAATTCATTCATTCAACAAACACTCATGGAACATCTGCTGCTTTCCATTACTTAGGAATATAATGCTTGACCCAGACACTATTCTAGCTATTGGGATGAAATAATGAACAAATTAAGATTTCCAACTTGATCTATCTTGTTGTGTGAGGCTGGCGTATGCCATATGTCAGGTGGTGGTAAGTACCATGGAGGTAAATACAACAAAATAATGGACACTAGAAGAATCAAAAGGGGAGTGTTGCTCTGTTATATGAGAGTTGATGGACAATCTGGCTGATGAAATGACAACAGAGCAAAGATAGGAAGAAAACGAGAGAATCTCTATTGGGCCGAGACCATCTCATGCAGAAGAGAGTGTGAAATCCAAGGTAATGGCAATCTTGGTCAATTCTAAACAGTGCAGAAAAGTGCAAGTGAGTGGAGAGAAGGGAAGAGTAGAGGTGAGGTCAGAGGAGCCTCAGGGAACCAGGGAGAGTGGAAACTGAAGACTTTGCCTCTTACTGTGAATGAGAAAGGCAGCAATTGGGAGTGTAGTTTACATAGCATTACAATGATCTGATTTAGACTTTGAAAGGACTGTTGTGACTTATCTCTGTGTAGACCTTAGGATGGAAGATCATTTCAATAATGTATGAAATGGGGTTTGTTGTCATTGTGGCGCATGTGGATAAGCCCCATGGGAGTAACACTGAACTCTGGCCTGGCCCACCACTGGCTGGTGCAGTCACTCGGAGAGTGAGCCAGCAGATGAACCCCCTCCCCCCCATCCCTCCCTCTCTTTCAATAATTAAATTAAAAAATATGCCAAGTAGAAGATGGCATGGAAAACACAATCATTTCTGTCCAATGCTGCTACTGTGGAGTAAAATCATTCTGCTTAGTGATGGATATATCGGCTATCAGCAACCCTTGATGGAGAGGTAGGGGAAAGAGCAAGTTCAACAGGGAATGGGAGAAGACACTATGGAACTAATTATTCTCTTGAATAAACTGCTCTTTCCAAGAATATAATGGTAAACAAGATCGATATTGGATTCTAACTTGGAAGCCTATAGCGCTGAAGGTAGGATTTTAAAAGGAACTATTTTAGTGCATTTTTGTGATGATGGAAATGAGCGGAAAAGGAACTATTTTGAAAGGCAGAGAAGATTGGCTGGTGCTGTGGTGCAGATGAATCCAGTGCTCATCAAGCCAGCATCCCATATCCAAGTACCATTCAAGTCCCACTGCTCGGTTTCCTCTCCAGATCCCTGTTAATGCACCTGGGGAACCAGCAGATGTTGCCCCAAGTGTTTGGGCCCCTGCCACTAGCATGGAAAATCTGGGTGGATTTCCATGCTTCTGGCTTTGGCCTGGCACAGCCCTGGCTGTTGTAGTTGTTTGGGAAGCCAGGAGATGGGAGATGTCTCTCTATCTCTCTGTGTGTGTCTCTGTGTGTGTGTGTCTCTTTTTCACTATACTTTAAAAATAAGTAAATAAATCTTTAAATATTAAAAAAAAAAAAGGCAGAGAAGAAAGGGAAAAATGGCTGGGACAGTGTCTTTGTATGCATGCTACCCAGAAGACTGATGGATTAGTCTTTGTTAGTTATGTGGGGAGTACAGCCATGATAAAAGGAGAACTAGAGTTAGAAACATGGAAAGAGTTAGCAAAAGACTTAACTCTTTTTTATTGTTTCTACTTTCTTAGTAAAATCAGATGCCATGAAAGAGGATAGGAGAGAAAACATCATAGGCTTGAAGAATGGTTATGGAATAAATATGAGATAGGCAACAGTCAGACTGGCAACTAGGGACAAAATTAGGAGTGAGGCTACCATTGCCATTTATCATATGTAACCCGGGAAGCCGCATTAATGGAGCAATGTGAGCTCAGACTACCATGAAACCTCAGGTTTCTGGTGAAGTCACAGGATGTTCTAGGAATGGATTAGAAATCTTAACACTCAGATGGCAATGTATGTTAATTCATTTAACAGCAGGATCTGGTACCTAAACCTACTTCCAAAGTCCACAGTGATACCTGGGCTATACCTGTCCAGGGACATAGCAGTCAGTCAAAAAGTGTGCGGGAGTGTGGGAGAAATATTTAACTCATGGATACTTGATTAAATTTCCATCCTTACTTTCCTGTGCCATTCAATGAACCAGAGGAGTTCAGGGTTAAAAAGTAATATATTAGCAATTTCATTAATTTTTTAATTGGCTTTACATTTAATCTATCTAGATCCAATTTAGTCATATCCCTGGGGATTAGTATTAATAATTTTCCTGGGTTTTATAAAATTATGAGAAACGTATCAAATGCCACCTACTTAACATCACCATTTCAATGTTGATTGTTTGATTTTTTCCTTTTACGACATGGATTTATAACCTTAATGAATACTTAATTTTATCTACACATTTTGTGGGAGGTTGTCACCACTGAGGCTTTTTTCTTAAAATATAATAATTCTGGGAAGTGAAATAGCTTGGTATTACTGCCACCTTCCTGAATTTATGAATAATTTTAAGCTTGTGTTTCTACTATGCTATGGTTCAAATTTCTACCTTTAAGTGGCCTTTTAATTTCATTTACAATCATGCTGAGCTTTTTTTTTTCTGTTACAACATTCTTAAGTATTAGAAAATCTTTATACTCAGCAAGCTCCAAAGATCAATCTTTAACTTTTAATAGATGTATTGCAAGTATAAAAGGCATAATATCAAACCTTTGATATGAAATTTCCCTGCATCTTTTAAAATTTGTCATTTTGTTTTCTCATTAACCAGTAAGAATGTTGTTCAAAGGTTATACTTTGCTAGTCTATAGTTCTATATGAACACATTGATATTTGGTTTAGAGAGGAGCTATTAAATGATGAGTATTATATTAGATCTTATCAAGAGAAACCATATTTCACAATTGATTTTGGTACACAGCAAAATTAACCAAATCTTCCCATTAAATATTTTCTCTAAAAATTATGATACATTATAAATTTATTTGCTGCAGTCTACCAAAGAATCAAGTTATATGGGAAGAATCCTGAGACTGGTGCACCATGGGTCATGTTACTTGAATGAACCTGAATCTCAGTTCCCCGTATTTAGGGCATGAAAATGAGATTATCCTAGAGTCTAAGATTTTCTGACTCCAAGATAATAAAATCCATTTGAAGTCACACAAGTATTTGCATATATAAAATAGACAATGTCTATTTGGTAAGCAAGATCTACATTTTTCTACTTATTCCTTTTAAAATTTTATTTAAGTTATACAGGTTTCATGTATTTCATATATACACATTTAAGAACATAATGATACTTCCCTCTCTCCTGTCCACACTCCACCTCCTCCCTCTTTCATTTCCAGTCTTAATTTTTATAGATATGTACTTTCATTTTACTTAATGAGTTTAAGGTTAATCCTACACTAAATAAATAAAATAATTCAACAAATGGTATGAAGGGAAAAAAACAAAACGAAACACTGCTCCTCAACCGAAGAGACAAGGGCTATAAGCAATCTTCCAATCGCAAGATGTCCCTTTCACTCCAATATATTACATTGTAGGTACTCTATTTGTTACTCTTGATCAGGGAAAACATGATAACCATATTTTTGGGACTTTTTTTTTTATTGACAGGCAGAGTGGACAGTGAGAGAGAGAGAGAGAGAGAGAGAGAGAGAAAGGTCTTCCTTTGCTGTTGGTTCACCCTCCAATGGCCGCCGTGGCCGGTGCGCTGCGGCTGGCGTACCGCGCTGATCTGATGGCAGGAGCCAGGTACTTCTCCTGGTCTCCCATGGGGTGCAGGGCCCAAGCACTTGGGCCATCCTCCACTGCACTCCCTGGCCACAGCAGAGAGCTGGCATGGAAGAGGGGCAACCGGGACAGAATCCGGCACCCCAAAAGGGACTAGAACCCGGTGTGCCGGCGGATTAGCCTAGTGAGCCGCGGCGCCGGCATCTTTTTTGGGACTTTTTTATGCACATCAATATTTCTTAGATTCATTATTTACTTTCGCTAATTCATTACTACCACCTTAGTGACAATGATAAGGCAGAAGCTTTAGTGAGTTCCAGATAATATGCCATAAGGGATTTGCAAGAGGAGAAAAATGTGAAAGCACAATCTTTGAATTCAAAAGGACCAGGATTCAGTAGTTCAGATGAACAAATAAACCATCAAAGGCAGGCGCCACGGCTCACTAGGCTAATCTTCCGCCTGCAGCACCCGCACACCAGGTTCTGGTCCCGGTCGGGCCGCCAGATTCTGTCCCAGTTGCTCCTCTTCCAGTCCAGCTCTCTGCTGTGGCCCGGGAAGGCAGTGGAGGATCGCCCAAGTGCTTGGGCCCTGCACTCACATGGGAGACCAAGAGGAAGCACCTGGCTCCTGGCTTCAGATCAGCGCGGTGCACCGGCCACAGCAGCCATTGAGGTCGTGAACCAATGGAAAAGGAAGACCTTTCTCTCTGTCTGTCTCTCTCTCTCACTGTCCACTCTGCCTGTACAAAACACACACACGCACACACACACACACACACACAAAACAAAAACAAATAAACCATCAAGTAAAACAGAGGTATTTAGGATACAAGGCCAGTAATTATGAGTCCAGATCCAAGTTCTGTCACTTTCCAGTTGTTTGCTCAGGAAAAGTATTTAACATTCTAATGATCAGTAAGCTCTTCTATAAAGTTTAGACTATAGTCATACCCACTATGTGTCCAAAATAACTACAAAGGTATTGGGTGCTAGTACAGACATATAGTGTTTTATTATACTTTATATATTCCCATTTTTTTTCCCCACAGATTTAAGATTTGTTGTAACCCTGACCCCAGCAAGTATATCAATGCCATTCTCCAGTAGCATGTGCTTATTTCATTTCTGGTATCACATTTTTGGAAAACCTACAATATTTTAAACTTATTATGAGTATACCTATGACAGTGATCTGGGATGTCACAATAGTAATTGTTTGGGGTGCTAGAAACAACACTTATAATAGATGGTGAACTTAAATGATAAATGTGTTAGTTCTGACTGCTACCCAGAGAAACCATTTACCCCTTTCTCTCCCCTTCTGAATCTCTCTATTCACTTGGACACAACAATATTGATATTAGGCCAAGCAATAACCATACAATGGCCTCTAAATGTTCAAGTGGAAGGAAGACTTGCATACTTTTTTTTTTTACTTTAAATCAAAAGCTAGACATGAATAAACTTAGTGAAGAAGACAATTTGAAAAATGGGACCTGTTGAAAACTTGGCCTCTTGAACCAGTTGGCCAAGTAGTGAATACAAACGAAGTTATTTAAGGGAATTGTAAGTGGCACTCTTATGAACACACAAATGTTAAGAAAGTGAAACAGCTTATTGCTGATAAGGAGAAAGTATCATTAGTAGTCTGGGCTGAAGATCGAACCAGTCAGAGCAATCCCTTAAGCCAAAACCTAATCAAAAGCAAGGCACTAACAATCTTCATACCTACTAAGGAATAGAGAGGTGAGGAAGTACAAGTTTAAAGGAAATTCAAGATGTCTGAATACGGAAAAGACACTTGGATTTTGACAAGAGGAAGATGACAAAAGAACAGGGGAGGGACTTCCTTCCCATGAGACAGTTGGAGAGAAGTTTTTTGTGGAAAGTATACAGAATAAAAAAGGCAAATTCCATAGAGCAGCAAAGACAGCGTACAAACATGCAGAAGCTATCAGGACACTCCCGGTGACTTCTGTGTCCAGTGGCCAGAAGGGAGATTCCATCTTACCAGAGTCTGGTCAGAGTAGACTGCTTCAGCCCACAAGCCAGTGGTGATATTGTCAGAGGGAGAACTCCTTAGTTCCCACTGACTTTTAGCCTGGCAAGGAGAGATGGGCGGGGCGGGGCAGGGAGGCCATGTTATTTCTCTCTCCTCCCCCAAATCAAAGTGCCAGATTCAGCTTTCTAAGGCAGAATACCAGCTGACCTTTGTTGAGCAGGCACCTGGCTCTGGGGAAGGGGCAGCTCACACCATGGATTGGGAGACTTCCAAGGCTGAGAGTGGATCCCCTGAGCTCAGTGACTGTTGGAGACCTGCACCCTATGACAGTGAGAACCCTGTGACTATTTGACTTCTACATAGACCAGGAAACTGAGAAGGGCATAGGGGATGCCTGGGTCTTTGGGGAATTACATGGTCTGACTCCAGAAACTCAGAATTCCCTGAATGAGGGGAAGCACCTCATGGAGTTCTTGGCATTCATACTACAGAGTACATAGATCCTTTTTTAGGTTTGTGTGCCTGAGTGGGTGGGGTTAGCAGAAATGATGAACTCACTCTAGGCAGTTGGTTCACCTTAGTTCAGAGAAAGACTGAGGTTGTTAACACACCAGCCAGTATGACTCTCCCCTTCTACTGATGATAGATGAGATCCATGACAACCAATGTGGGTGTCACTCTGGACTCTTGCCCAGCCCACAAATGCTGACCAGAACTCCCTGGCCCCACCCAGCATACACCAATGGATGTCTGCTTAAGGTGCAGCCATTTCACTAAGCCATAGAAGCACAGTTCCAAGAACAAAGCCTTCATTGGAGACAACAATTTTTTTTTCTTCAGATGCATAAAGGTAAACATAGAAATACAAGAAATTTGTACAAGGAAGACAATATGACTGCCCAAAAAGAACAAAACAATAAATCAATATTGAACTGTATAGATGAGAAGATGATGAAATATCTGCAAAGGTATTCAAAAGGATGATTGTAAGATTACTCAAAAACACAGAGGATTAGTTATGTGAATTGAGGAATTCCAAGCATGATGCTATGAAAAATTCTACAGGGAGATAAAGATAATAAAGAAAAATCAAACAAATAGTATAAATGAATAATTCAATATATAAAATAAACAGATAGAGTGGAAAAACATTAATAGATTTGATGAGCCAGAAGGCAAACATTTTGAAATAATGAAACAAAAAAAAAAAAAAAAGAAAAAATTAGAAAAACTGAAAGTGGAGTCCAGGATCTATGGGATACCATCAAATGACCAAATATATGTGCCTTAATAGTTCCTGAAGGAATGGAAAAACAGAACGGCTTTAGGGTACTTATTCAGTGATATAAAAACAGAACATTCCCTTAATTTGGAGAAAGATATGGATATCCAAGAATAGGAAGAACACAAAATTCAGATAGACATAATCAGAGAAGATCTTCACCATAACACATTATACTAAAGCTTTAAAAAGTAAAACATAAAGAAAATATCCTAAAATGTTCAAGACAGAAATGCCAGATTACCTTTAATGATCTCCAGTTAGATTCACAGCAGATTTCTCATCAAACCCTTACAAGTGAGGGAAAAAACATGGAGAGATATAGTACAAGTCTCTAAAGAGAACACTATCAATTCAGAACACTATACTCAGTGAGACTCTTATTTATAAATTAAGGTTAAATATAAACTCTTATTTATAAATTAAGGTAAAATAATGATCCCCAAGGCCAACCTTACAAATGATACTTCAGGAGAAAATACAGAAATGGACTAAGTTTTCCAATTAAAACACACAGACTAGCTGAATAGATTATAAAGCAAGACTTATCCATATGTTGCCTTCAAGAAACACACCTCACAACAAAGATACACACAGACTGAAAGAGAAAAGATGAAAAAAGATACTCCTTATATTCCATGCAAATGGAAATAAAAAGTGAACAGGAGTATCTTAGTGTCAGAAAAAACAGACTGACAAGGAAGGTTATCATGCTATGATTAAGGGATCAATTCAATAGGAAGGCCTGACTATAGTAAAAGTATATGTAATACTGAGGCACCCAGCTGTTTAAAACAAATGTCAGTGTATCTATATAGATATATATACTTTAATATAATAAGAATGTGGGACTGTAACACCCCACTTTCATCAATGGAGAGATCAACCAGTCAAAAAATCAACAAACAACAGACCTAAACTGTAGTATCTACCAAATGTATCTAAACTGATATCTATGGAACATTTCATCCCACAGATGCAAAATATATATCTTTTTCATCAGTTCACGGAAAATTCTCTAAGATAGACCATATGCTAGGCTATAAAACAACTCTCAACAAATTCAAAAAAGTTGAAATCATACCATGTATCTTTTCTGACCACAAAGGAATAAAGATGAAAAATCAGCAACGTAACAAACTCTAGAAAATATACAAACACATTTAGACTGGAAAACATGCTGTTGAATGAACAGTGAGTCATAGAAGAAAAACAAAGGGAAATTAAGAAATATCTTGAAACAAATGAAGATGACAACACAACATCAAAACTTATGGTATATAGCAAACGCAATGTTAATAGGAAAGTATATAGTAATTAGTGTAGACATCAAGAAATTGAAAAGGTATAAGATAAATTATCTAATAATGCATCTCAAGGACCTAAAAAAAAAAAAACAAACCCAAAGTTAGTAGGAGGAAAGAAAAAAATTAGAGAACACCTTGAAATTAAATGGGTCATCCCTGGTATGCAGGGATGGTTCAACATTCGCAAATCAATCAATGTGATTCACCACATTAACAGACTGCAAAAGAAAAACCATATGATTATCCCAATTGATGCAGAGAAAGCATTTGATAAAATTCAACACCCTTTCATGATGAAAACTCTAAGCAAATTGGGTGTAGAAGGAACATTCCTCAATACAATCAAAGCAATCTATGAAAAACCCACAGCCAACATCCTATTGAATGGGGAAAAGTTGGAAGCATTTCCACTGAGATCTGGTACCAGACAGGGATGCCCACTCTCACCACTGCTATTCAATATAGTTCTGGAGGTTCTAGCCAGAGCTATTAGGCAAGAAAAAGAAATTAAAGGGATACAATTGGGAAGGAAGAACTCAAACTATCCCTCTTTGCAGATGACATGATTCTGTATTTAGGGGACCCAAAGAACTCTACTAAGAGACTATTGGAACTCATAGAAGAGTTTGGCAAAGTGGCTGGATATAAAATCAATGCACAAAAATCAACAGCCTTTGTATACACAGACAATGCCATGGCTGAGGAAGAACTTCTAAGATCAATCCCATTCACAATAGCTACAAAAACAATCAAATACCTTGGAATAAACTTAACCAAGGACGTTAAAGATCTCTACGATGAAAATTACAAAACCTTAAAGAAAGAAATAGAAGAGGATACCAAGAAATGGAAAAATCTTCCATGCTCATGGATTGGAAGAATCAATATCATCAAAATGTCCATTCTCCCAAAAGCAATTTATAGATTCAATGCAATCCCAATCAAGATACCAAAGACATTCTTCGCAGATCTAGAAAAAATGATGCTGAAATTCATATGGAGGCACAAGAGACCTCGAATAGCTAAAGCAATCTTGTACAATAAAAACAAAGCCGGAGGCATCACAATACCAGATTTCAGGACATACTACAGGGCAGTTGTAATCAAAACAGCATGGTACTGGTACAGAAACAGATGGAGAGACCAATGGAACAGAATTGAAACACCAGAAATCAACCCAAACATCTACAGCCAACTTATATTTGACCAAGGATCTAAAACTAATTCCTGGAGCAAGGACAGTCTATTCAACAAATGGTGCTGGGAAAACTGGATTCCCATGTGCAGAAGCATGAAGCAAGACCCCTACCTTACACCTTACACAAAAATCCACTCAACGTGGATTAAAGACCTAAATCTACGACCTGACACCATCAAGTTACTAGAGAACATTGGAGAAACCCTTCAAGATATTGGCACAGGCAAAGAATTTCTGGAAAAGACCCGGGAGGCACAGGCAGTCAAAGCCAAAATCAACTATTGGGATTGCATCAAATTGAGAATTTTCTGTACTGCAAAAGAAACAGTCAGGAGAGTGAAGAGACAACCGACAGAATGGGAAAAAATATTTGCAAACTATGCAACAGATAAAGGGTTAATAACCAGAATCTACAAAGAGATCAAGAAACTCCACAAAAACAAAACCAACAACCCACTTAAGAGATGGGCCAAGGACCTCAATAGACATTTTTCAAAAGAGGAAATCCAAATGGCCAACAGGCACATGAAAAAATGTTCAAGGTCACTAGCAATCAGGGAAATGCAAATCAATAGCACAATGAGGTTTCACCTCACCCCGGTTAGAATGGCTCACATGCAGAAATCTACCAACAACAGATGCTGGCGAGGATGTGGGGAAAAAGGGACACTAACCCACTGTTGGTGGGAATGCAAACTGGTCAAGCCACTATGGAAATCAGTCTGGAGATTCCTCGGAAACCTGAATATAACCCTACCATTCGACCCAGCCATCCCACTCCTTGGAATTTACCCAAAGGAGTTTAAATTGACAAACAAAAAAGAGGTCTGCACGCTAATGTTTATTGCAGCTCAATTCACAATAGCTAAGACCTGGAACCAACCTAAATGCCCATCAACGGTAGACTGGATAAAGAAATTATGGGATATGTACTCTTTAGAATACTATACCGCAGTAAGAAACAACGAAATCCAGTCATTTGCAACAAAATGGAGGAATCTGGAACACATCATGCTGAGTGAAGTAAGCCAGTCCCAAAGGGACAAATACCATATGTTCTCCCTGATCGGTGACGACTGACTGAACACCAAGAGGGAAACATGTTGGAGTGAGGTGGACACTATGGGAAAAGGTGGCTTGATCAGCATAGCCCTGACTGTTAATGAACAACTTAATACATTATCCCTCTTAGTAGTTTTTTTATCTGTTCTACTTAATATGACTGGTTTAATTCTGTAATTGATGCACAGTTATTCTTAAGTGTTGAAAATTAACTGAAATGTGATCCCTGTTGAACATGGGAGTGGGAATGGGAGAGGGAAGAGATGTATAATTTGGGGCATGCTCAGGCTGACTTGCCCCAATTGGTAGAGTTGGAAACATACCAGGGGATTCCAGTTCAATCCCATCAAGGTGGCATGTACCAATGCCATCTCACTATTCCAAGTGATAAATTTCAGTTCACAATTGATCATAATGAAAGGACTAAGAGTCAAAGGGAGCACATAAACAAGTCTGGTACCTGCTAACACTAACCGATGGAATAAATAAAGGGGAGAGTGATCCAACATGGGAAGTGAGATACTCAGCAGACTCATAGAATGGCAGATGTCCTAAATAGCACTCTGGCCTCAGAATCAGCCCTAAAGGCACTCGGATCTGGCTGAAAAGCCCATGAGAGTATTTCAGGCATGGAAAGCCAAGACACTCTGGCAAAAGATCTCTGCGAGTGAGATCCCAGTGGAAAGAACAGGTCTTCAAAGAGGGAGGTGCCTTTCTCTGAAGGGAGGAGAGAACCTCCACTTTGACTATGACCTTGTCTAAACAAGATAAGAGTCGGAGAACTCAGGGGGCTTCCATAGCCTTGGAAACTCATGACTGGTGCATAGGGAGATTACTGATGCCATAAACAGGAGTGTCAATTGGTAAAGTCAACAACAGGAGTCACTGTGCACTTACTCCTCATGTAGGATCTCTGTCCTTAATGTGCTGTACATTGAGGCTTAGTGCTATAACAAGTACTCAAACAGTATATTTCACTTTGTGTATCTATGGGGGTGCAAACGATTGAAATCTTTACTTAATGTTCACTAAACTGATCTTCTGAAAAAAAAAAATAGGAATTATCAATTCCCAACTTGACTCTCACTGGGATTAAACATGACAATAGGTCTGATCTGATTTCATCATCATTTAAAAAAATCATCTATTATTTTTCACTTTATGTTTCTGTGTGGGAGCAAACTGTTGAAATCCTTACTTAAGGTATACTAAGCTGATCTTCTGTATATTAAGATAATCGAAAATTAATCTTGATGTGAATGGAAGGGGAGAGGGAGTGGGAAAGGGGAGGGTTGTGGGTGGGAGGGACGGTATGGGGGGGGGGAAGCCATTGTAACCCATGAGTCGTACTTTGGAAATTTATATTCGTTAAATAAAAGATTAAAAAAAAAGAAATTAAATGGGTACAAAAAATCAGTGAAATGAAGAGCTATTTTCTTTTTGAAAAAATAAAACAGACTTGAAAAACCATTGAACCCACTAACATAAAACATAAAAAGACAGAATATTCAAAGTTAATAAACACAGAGATGATAATGGAGATGTTACTACTAATATCACAAAGATAAAAAGAATCATCAGAAGTTGTTATAAATACCTATATTCCAACAAATTTGAAAATCTAGGGGAAATTTATAGGTTTCTAGCCACAAATAATTTATTAAAATTGAGGCACAAAGACATAGAAAAGCTAAATAGACCAATAACCAAAATGGTAGTTGGATCACTAATAAAGACCCTCTTAACAAAGAAAAGCCCAGGACTGAATGACCCTACTGCTAATTTTACCAATTAAAGAATAATTAAACTCAGTCTTTCTTACATTACTGAAAACAATTGAAAGGGATGGAACCCTCCCAAATTGCTTGTATGAGGTCAGCATCACTGTAATTCAAAAATCAGAAAAGGATACAACAAAGAAAGAACTATAGACCTATATCCCTGATTAACATAGATGCAGAAATCTTCAATGATTCGCCAGCTAATCAAATCCAGCAACATATCAAAAAGAACGTACACCTAGACCAATGAGATTTATCCAAGCGATGCAGGGATGGTTCAACCTATGAAAATTGATAAATATGATACATCACACTAACAGATTGAGGAACAAAAACCATATGATTATCTCAATAGATGCAGGGTAAGCATTTGATAAAATACAGCATTCTTTCATGATTAAAAACCCTAAGCAAATTTTGTACAAATGGAACATACCTCAACACAATCGAGGCAATATATGACAAAACATCGCCAGCATCATATTGAATTGGAAAAAGCTGGAAGCATTTCCACTAAGATCTGGAAAAAGAAAAGGACACTCTCTCTAATGATAACTATTCAATGTAAGTGTGGAAGTTTTAGCCAGAGTCATTAGACAAGAAAAAGAGATTAAAAGGGATACAAATTGGAAAGAAGGATGTCAAATTATCCCTGTTTGCAGATGCCATGATCATATATATATATATATAAAATACACACACATATATATATGGAAATGTATATACATATATATGGAAACCAGAAGACTAAACTAAGAGACTACTGGAACTTGGAAGAGAGTTAGTCAAAGTTGTAGTATATAAAATAAATACACAAAAATCAGTAGCATTAGTATACATAAACAATGTCAAGGCTGAGCAAGAACTTATAAGATCAGCCCCATTTACAGTAACTACAGAAATTTTTAAAATATCTTGTTATAAACTTAACCAAGGGCATGAAAGATTTCTGCAATGAAAAGTACAAAACACTAAGGAAATAAATAGAAGACACTAAAACATGGAAGATTTTTCCATGTTTGTGGCTTGGAAGAATTAATACCAAAATGTCCATACTACCCAAAACAATTTACAATTTCAATGCAATCCCAATAAAAATACCAAGGGCATTTTTCTTGGATTTAGGAAAAAAGATCCTAAAATTCATTTGGAAGTCCAAGAGATCTTGAATAGCTAAGCAATCTTAATGTAAACAATTCTGGAGGTATCACAACACCAAGGCATACTATAAGGTAGTTATAATCAAAACACCCTGGTAATGGCATGAAAATAAATACGTGGGACAATAGAACATAATTGAAATATCATAAATTAATTCACACATATACAACCTTCTAATCTTTGACAAACAAGCTGAAATTACAACATGGAGAAATAATAGTCTTGTTAGGTAGGAAGTCAGATATGAGCTTATGTGTGTGTGACAAAGGCCTAAGGAGACATCTAGGTCCAGCATATGCATCTCAAAGTCATCCCGATAACCTTCCAGGGGCAGCCCAGTATTTGCACTTGAAACATCCTTCCCTGCCCCTTCTACCCAGTAATCTGCCAGGTGGGGGTCCCTGCCTCTTCTGCCTGATAACCTTCCAGGTGTAGCCCAGTATCGGCACTTCAAACATCCTGCCCTGGATCCTGATCTTCCATGGGGTTCTGCTCATCCTTCCTCTAAGGTAGGGTGATGCCAGCCAGGCTTCCTTCTGTCTAATAGCTTCAGGGGGGAAACTCAGATAGGAATTTTTTGCATTTACATCCAAAAAGTCCTTTGTTCCAGGAGGAGCAGAGTGGGGAGGCAAGACCGATCCCCTTAAAAACCCCCAGCCTCAATCAGACTGCGCGCTCAGCCCTCTGCTTTTCTACTGAGCAGCCCACCTGGCCTGCCCAGGTGTATTCTCTCCTCTCAACCATGTAACCTTGTTCTCCCCTAGTCTGAGCGACTGGGCACTCTCTCTCAGGTTCTGTCTGGAGAGGTGCCCATCCGTTCCTACAGATGTCTCTACCCTAATAAACCTTGCTATTTTGCTTTTCACTACTCTCTGTCTCAAGCCTGAATTCTTTTTTGCACGAAGAGAAGAACCCTTACATTCTCCAGTAACAGTCTCTTCAACAAATAGTGTTGAGAAAACTGGATTTCTGCATGCAGAAGTATAAAACAAGACCCCTACCATACGCCCTATACAAAAATCAACCCATAATGTATTAAGAATCTAAATCTACACCCTGATACCATAAAATTACTAGCAGAAAACATGGGAGAAACACTGTAACACATTTGAATAGGCAAAGACTTCTTGAATAAGAACCCAGAAACACAGGCAGTAAGAGCAAAAATAGATACATCAAACGAAGAAGCTTCTGTACAGCAAGGGAAACACTCAACAAAGAAGCAACCTCCATAATGGGAGAAAACACTTGCAAAGTATGCATCTGATAAAGGAATGCTATCCAGAATATATAAGGAACTCAAGAAACTCCACAACAACAAAATAATCCTGTTAAGGAATGAGCTAAGGATATGAGCAGGCATTTTTCAAAGGATGAAATACAAATGGCTAAGAGACACATGAAAACATGCTCAGGATCACTAGCCATCAGGGAAATGCAAATTAAAAACCACGAAGAGGTTTCCCCTTACCCCTGTTAGAACAGCTCTCATTCAAAAATCAAAAAGTAACAAATGCTAGTGAGGATGTTGGTGGGAATGTAAACTAGTACACTTCATTATGGAAGACAGTATGGAGATTGCTCGGAAATCTGAAAATAGATCTACTATATGACCCAGACATCCCATTCTTAGGAATTTACCTAGGAAAGTAAATCAACATATGAAAGAGTAATCTGTACCCCCATGTTTATAGCAGTTCTATTTATAGGAGCTAAGATATAGTATTAACCCAAATGTTCATAAGCTGATGACAGAATGAAGAAAACATGGTATATCTATATCTATATACAGATATCTAAATATAATTATATAATATATTTAATATATATTTATATATGTTATATGTTTTTATATATAAGATTTATATCTATATCTAAACATGGATATTAAATTTATTTATGTATTTATATTTATTATTAAATATAAATATAAATACTACTCAGCCATAAAAAAGAATGAAATCCTGTCTTTTGTGACAAAATTGATAAAACTGGAGACCATTTTGTTTAAATAGACCCAAAAAACCAAATATCTCATGTTTTTTGATCAATATATATTTTTAAAGTTTATGCTTCAATTTTAAGGGCATACTTATACTATCCACTTACTAGATTACAGTATAGTATAAATATAACTTTTATATTATATGGAAAATCAAAAAATTCATGTGATTCAATGTATTGTGATACTTATTTTATTTTGGTTGTTGCAACTGAAGCTTCGTATCTATACGGCATGCCTGTATGTTTGTGTTCTGTTTTCTTCTTCAAGGACTTAGTACTACAGTTAGCATTTAGTGAGTTGGCACTTAATGTATGTTTACTGATTGAATAAAACAACTAAAATATTTTTCAGAAGTGATTTTCATTTTATAGTTTCTACATAAGCACTTGCATATTTTTTCCTTTGCTTTTGTGGTAAACATTGGCCAAACTTTCTAAATTTATGTGTATGTCTTGAATTATCTGAGCCATAAGAAGACCTGAGCACCACAGCAACTGTGAATTGAAAAAGAAAACAATCTAAAATGCTGCTGATTAAAATGTTAAATCTTTGCTCTGTAAATGTAATTTTCTATGAGCAATAATAAATGTTAACATTAAATCCACAGTTATTATTGCTAACCTCAAGGCTTCCTAGGCAGAGTGAAAGAGTGTTATTTTACAAAATGAATGAATCTATTTTCTTGTGCTACATGAAGGTTATAATTTTGATGACAACGAAAGGCATCCCTGGTTCCTAGGTAACAGCTATTTACATATTGGATTGGAGTTGGCCTTCAAAAGCATTTTTAGATAGTGTAAGAAATGCTGTGCTCTATTTTATGCTAAAATGGAGTTCATCAGATATCCCTTAATTTCCCACAGGAGAAGTGATAATATAAAAAGAATACAATATGCCTATGGATTATATATATATTTGTTCTGCTACTCAGTCATATTCCATGACTATAGAGATAGATTTTATTATCTTTCCTTTTATGTTACTTTTATCTGACATTTTCACATCTTTCAGTACATTTAAATTAAGAGCCATGATTAGGATTCCAAGAAAATCCACAATCCTTCCATTAAGTTCTTATACCAAGTGCATTTCCAAAATGGTAAACTCAATACAAATAAAACCAGGGAAATTGTTTTTGATGCATCTCAGCTTTGCATCAGAATATACTGAAATAAGCACTTAAGGCAAATAGTTGTCTTTCAAAGCTGGAGTAGTTTTTCCCCCTCATAGAATCCATCAGCTTTTGAAGAGGGGTAAGTCATTCATTTGAAAACAGAGGTCACGTAGGAAAAAAACAGTACATGCATGACTAACAAAATCCTTTCATTCATGAGCAAAATTTTATTTAAATTTCAAATAAGTTGAGAACCCTTTTCAAACACATTTTTAGCAATATGAAATAAACTATATCTACAAAGGTGATTTTTGAAGCATAACATTGATAGATTTTATCTTTCTTATGTCCTTGTTTACTACTCAAAGTTGCACTAGGTCATGAAAAGATACTGTTTAACTCATAAATAATGTTTAATTCACTGTTATTACCCATTATTCTCTATGCAATCAAATAATCTTCAAGTCCAATTATAATAATTTCATTGCCCATAGATGAAAATATCACTTACAAACATGGAAATACTTTTTTATGGTTAAAGTGAGATTAAATATAATTTTTGTAAATGCTGAATTTTTATTTTCAAGATACAGAGCAGGGCTATGCCACTTTAAATTTTTATATCCAACATCTTTATTTTCAAGACTAGCTAGCCATCTTTTATTTTGTAGATATATATTATACAACTGGTTTGGGAAAATACTTAGATAAAATATATTATACAAAGCTAAACTTAGTAGATCATTTGGGAAATAAGAAGAAGCATGTTATTGGAAATGAAAGTTATTGAAATTTTTGGTCTGAAAGTGACTTTGAATTAAGCTCTGTTGATACAATTTGACATTGAAAGAAATGCAAGAAAGGCGGTCATCTTGATTTTTTCAAAATTCTGTATATTAATCAATAGGTCATACAGATGACCAATTAGATTTTTACTTTCCATCAAGTATTTATCATGGTGGGTATATGGTTATTTTGAAAGAATGTTCGAAGACAACAGAGATTATGCAGTCTGAGAAATATGTTTTCCTTTGTGTTAGATCAAATCCACATGACTACCAACACTCTAATAACAAATAAATTACATCATTGGATAACAAAATGCTACGTATTATGGAAGGCATTTGGTTCTGTGATTAAGATACTGCTTGGGCACATATGTCCTATATCAGTTTCTGGGCTTGCATCACAGCTCCATTTCTGGCTCCAGTTTCCTAATAATGCTCACCCTGAGAGGCAAAAGATAACGACCCAAGTAGTTGGGAATCTGCCTCTCACATGAGAAACTGGGATTGAGCTCCTGGATTTGGCTAGGTTCAGCCAGTCTATTGTAGGCATTGAGGAGAAAGAATCACCAGATGGAAGAGCTCTTGTCTGTCCCTGTCTCTATCTCTCTGCTTTTAAAGAATTTAAAAAAAAAAAATTTTTAAATATGTAACTTATTCATGATGATTTTGGGTCAGGGAAGCATAAAAACAATGTATTTTCCTGAACTATTATTGGCATTCTAAGCTATTTTGGTCAGGTTGTGTTTGGTGCAGAGGTTTAAGCTACCACTTAAGACATTCACATTCCATACTGCAGTATCACCTGGTTCAAGTTCCAAGTCCTCTACTTACAATATAGCTTTTTGCCAATGTATACCCTGGGAGGCAGACAATGCTCAAGAATTTGAGTCCTTGCTACCCACATGGGAGATCTGAATTGAGTTCCAGGCTCCTAGCTTTGGCCTTGCCTAATTTTGGCTGTTATTGGTACTTGGAAGTGTACTAGTTGGTGGAAGATCTTTCTCTGCCTTTTAAATAAAATGAAAATAGACCAGTCAAAAGTCTCGCATGCTCTTCTCTCTTTCTCTCTCTCTCCACACACACACACACACACACACACACACACACACACATACAAACATATACATACATACTATATGTAAGTCCTAAATCATAAAACAGGTATAAACAACCCGAATTATATCTCTCTCTCTCTCTTTTTTTGACAGGCAGAGTGGACAGTGAGAGAGAGAGGCAGAAAGAAAGGTCTTCCTTTGCCGTTGGTTCACCCTCCAATGGCTGCCGCAGCCGGCGCACCGCGCTGATCCAATGGCAAGAGCCAGGTGCTTCTCCTGGTCTCCCATGGGGTGCAGGGCCCAAGCACTTGGGCCATCCTCCACTGCACTCCCGGGCCACAGCAGAGAGCTGACCTGGAAGAGGGGCAACCAGGACAGAATCCGGCGCCCCAACCGGGACTAGAACCCGGTGTGCTGGCACCGCAAGGCGGAGGATTAACCTAGTGAGCTGTGGCGCCGGCCCCGAATTATCTCTTTTATTGGTACAGTGATGGGACTGTTGGGGCGTCATATCTGAAATCATGTGGCCTTCTTAATATTGAATCAGAAACTAGATGGTATTCTTCCTACAGTAACAGAGACTCTATAGAGGATCAGGGTAGAGCAAAACCAGCTTTGGTTTAAGTCTGTTCTCCTATGACAAAGAGAAACACAGATGGAAATTTAAGTTTCTCTTTCCAGGTTCATTAGTTAGAAAAATCACTCCACCTGACATGGAGGTGGAACGTGAACAGAAAGACCAACGATGCTAGACAGGCTGCCTCTATATCTAGGGAATCATCAGGAGAAGAGAATCAAGCTAATATACTTGCTTTGGCTAAGACAATTCTTGGGTATGAGGTAATGGGGACAAGTAAGGAATGGCACTAAGTAGACAAAGCACCTGTGACCCAGACTGCTATAATCAATCATTGTAGTTACTATGTGAAAATGGTATCACTTTATTTAGATGTTTGCAAAGAGGTTTAGCTCAATAAACGTTTGTTGGAATTAATGAATCAATGATCTGAAAATCCTACTGAACATAAACATTAAAACCAAAACACTCGATTAATTGGCTATGTTGAAAAGTTGAAATGAGAGAGAGATAGAGAGAGAGAGAGAGAAACCAATACTCAGAACTCCAATATAACCTGCCAGATATCTCACCTCTTTCTTCTTTCCAGTATTTTTTGTAGTAGATGGTAAAAATAAAAAAGTGAAAAAAGTTTCAATTTCTTCCTGTTTCATACATTAATGTTCATGATCATCTATTTAGCACTGTATTATAGTTGGCCACATGGCTTTCTTGAGTCAGTAAGATGGGGAGACATGACCAAACAAAGCTGCAAGAGAACTGAAGTATCAGTTTGACCTCTATTGTGTCCTGCTGAATTTACCACAAGGGCATGCCTGAGTGGAGACACATATAGTAGGGCCAATTTACTCGCTTTCTCATCTGCCTAGATAAGCTTAATACCAACCCAGCGAGTGCAGTAAAGTTCAGTAGATCCATGTAGAAAACATGCCAGACACTTGGGTATTGTGGCTTAATTTTGTACGCCACAGAGGTTTTGTGGTACTTTTTACACAGCACAATTGCAGCAATAGATAAATGGCATGGCTTCCTTCCATTCCCCTTCACCTCCTTTTTTGTATGTGTGTTTAGAATTTTTAATTTTTTTTTCTTTTTTCCCCCTGGAAAACTTTAATTTAAGATATATAAACTTCATGCACATCATAAATAGAACTTCAGGAACATAGTGATTCTTCCCACCCTTCTATCGTCCCCCTTTCCTTAATCTATTTCTGTTCTCCTTCCTTTATTGAGAAATCAAAATTCAGTAATGACTTGCTGTGTGCCAAGCACTTTGGATAGAGCTGGAGATGCAAGGATAATAAGGACTAACACAATCACTTTATCTCTATGTATGTCAAATTTCCCCTCTACAACTCATGTTCTTTATGACCATCAGAGTCAACAGGCTATAAAATTAAGTGACTATCTGAAGCCAAGTGTAATTTGGTTAATTGTGGAATCCAAAGCCTTTGAGCATCTAACTAAAGGTAAATAACAGATAGTGCTTAGTCATAATTTTATTGTTACCTCTAGTCTCGTGTCTAACAGCCTGGGCACAAAGCCATTTGCTAATCTGTAAGGTTGTAGCTATCCAAAGTGCCAGCAGCAATACAGATCAAGTAGAAGATACTTTAATCATAAGGATTGCCAGGTATAAAATAGATATTAATGTGGCACTATATAAGATTTGATGTTATAACCATCAGTATTATGAGTCATAGTAAGAGTCTAAAATGTGTTTCATATTTTAATCTTAAAATGCATTTTATTATTAAAAACTCAAAATATATTTCAATGGCACATACCTGTTTACCTAGACTCAAAAATGGTCAACTCTGGGGCAATAATTATATCCATATTCATTCTCACCTTCCTAGATTTAATTTTGAATACAAATTTTGTATTAATTTATCTATAAATATATTAATATAAGTATCCAAAAGGTACAATCTTTAAAGGAAAGCATTGGTACCACTACTATAATAAAAGAAAAAAAAAACTTCTAATACTAGCAAATTCCATGATCCATGCTCAAATATGCCCCTTTGTCTCATAAGTGTTTGTTCAAACCAAGAGGCAAATTTTATGCACTGTCATTTGTTGATATACATTAACTCATTTAAAATATAAATATGAGAGACAGAGATATGGAGAAGTAGAGAGCTCTCATCCACTGGTTCAATTCCAAGATTTCTCCAACGGCCAGGACTGGGCCACAATCAAAATGTGGAGCAAGACCAAAATCTAGATCTCCCATTCATGTGACAGTAACTCAGTTACTTGACCCATAATTATGCCCTCCCAGGATCTGCACTGGCAGGAGGCTGGAGTCAGGAGTTGGAGCAGAGAATTGAGCTAGATATACCATCTTAACTGCTACACTAAATGCCTACTCCAAAGTATCTTAACCTTATTGCTTTAAGATTTATTTATTTGAAATTCATAGATATATAGAGAGAGCCAGAGACAGAGAGAGGGGTCTTCTATATGCTGATTCACTCCCTAGATGGCCACAATGACTGTGGCTGGACCAGGTCAAAGCCTGGAGTAGGAGCTTCATCAAGGTCTCCCACAGTAGCCACCTTCTGCTGCTTTTACCAAGCCATTAGCAGGGAGTCAGATCAGAAGTAGAATAGCTTGGACTAGAATGGTGCCCACGTGGGATGCTGGTGTATCAGGCAGTGGCTTTACTTGCTAAGCCACAATACTAGTCTCTAATTATTTGTAAAATTTATTTATTTTTATTTTCTGAAAGGCAGACTACAGAGAAAGAGACAAACACAGAGAAAAGAGTGAAGTGAGAAGAGGAAAGAAGAGGGGAGAAGAGAAGCGGGAGATCACCCACCTGCTGGTTCACCCCCCAAATCCCTGTAATAGCTGAGCTGGTCTAGGCCAAAACTAAGAGCCAAGAACTCAGTGCAGGTCTCCTACATGAGTGGCAGGTTTCCAAGTATTTGAGACATCACCTGCTGCCTCTCATGGAGCAGATTAGCAGGGAGCTGGAATTGAGGGTGGAGCTAGGGGTTGAACACAGGCATGACTGTATAGTATCCCAGGCAACATCTTAACTGCTGTACTGAACATCCACCCCTATTTTAAAAGATTATTTTATTTACTGGAGAGTTAAGTTTGTGATTACAAAGAAAATTTAAAGTATATCATTGTAAAAATTTTTTAAAAATAAGAGAAGAATGAGGGAGGGTGGAGTGAGAGATGGTGGGAGAATATGGTGAGAAGAATCATTATCTCTTAAGACTCTGTATATATAAAATACAAAAAAGTTCTTGCAAAAACTAAAGAAGGAGGGGGATTTGCTGGAGGGAGGAAGGGAGGCAAGTTTGGTTATCTTAAAACTGCACCAATAAAATACATGAAATCTGTTCTTTTTATATTAATTTTTTAAAATATTTTTTTAAAAATTAACTTTTTGAAAAAACTTGAATCATTTGTCATAGATTTCATGACAGTCTTAATTTTGTTGTGGAAATATATTTTCTGATCCTTGTATTTTCTGAAACTTTTGTGTTAAATATTTGGGCTTGATCCTACTTCAGTTAGACTCTGGTCAAAACTAAACAAAACCTTCAGATTTGGTTTGTGTGTTTCCATCAAGAAGCATGGGTGTCTCTTTTAAGGTAATCTCTGATTATCTAAATCTATGAATTAAACACTAAAATGATGCTGCTATAATTATATCTCTTACACATGTTAGTGAGACCATAATTATCAAGAAAAACTTCTTGAGACATTTGGCTGTGGGATATAGGTGATATAGGAAAAATACTTAATTATTTTCCATGTTAACTTTTTAAAAAGGAATAGTAAAGTATGTATTTTGAAGAATGAATAATGAGTTTTCTTTCCCATTCTTTCTCTTTCCCCTCCTTTGTTGCTTTCAGTTTTTAATAGAATCTTAAGGGACCATGGATTCAACCATATTTGCTGTATTTTAATTTATTATGTAGTAGGAAATGCTTCAAGTTGGCTACAGAGTTCTTTTGATTAAACCCCTGTAGTCTTTGCTAGATTCTTTTGCTCTCTGGCTGATAACATGTTCCAGATTCATCTCAAACATTTTCCTCCCGAGAAATGGAATGAATCACTGTTCAAAGAGTCCCTTGTGTGAGAAATGATATTCACAGACCATAATCTAAGAACTAGACTAGCAAAGCCATACAACTAGGTTCATTCGTAGTTTCTAGGTCTTTTTTAGGGGAAGAATTAACAAATGCATATACAACACTTAGTAAGTCCTTGCAGACTATGAATTCAAATGTGGGAATAATTGAATTAGAATTGTATATATAATCTCATTGATGATTATCTTTGTATCCCCTGTCAACAACCCTGAATACCAAGGGTCCCAATGACTTGAATATAATTAGTCATGTGCTTTACTCCAAATATAGTACATGTACAGCAGTTTGAAGAAAACACTACTAGCACTACCACCAATAACGCGTTCACACAAAACATTTTTGAAATTATTTTCTCAGCTCTTTAAGGTATATTGAATTAGGGATAATATAAGCACAGTTCAAATTTTGTATTTAGTTACTTGAGAAGTTCCTGTCATTGCTTATGTAGCATCTCAATAAGTAACTAGAATAGATATATAATAAAACTTTGCTTTTTGGGTGGGTATTTAGTCCAATGAGTAAGATGCTCTTATCCCATGTCAGAAATCCTGGGTTTGTTTTCTGGCATTTGCTTCTGACTCCATCTTCTGGCTTACACAGACCTTGGATCAAATAATTTGGTTCCTGCCACCCACTTGGGAGACCTGGATTGCTTTACTGGCTTCAGGCTTAAGTCCAGCCCAATCCTGGTTGTTCTGTGCAGTAGGGAAATGAAACAGTTGATGAGAATTCACTCTCTGTCCCTTAAAGTCTATCTGCTTCTCAAAATAAAAATATATTTGTCTTTCATATCAAGATATTTATATGATAGACATTTATATTCTAATTTTATCTTAATTATTTGGAATAGTTTCATTATTTTGAAGTCAAATTCACAAAAAATATTGTAGTGAGCTTCTAAATTTTTAAAATTTTTATGCCTTGAAGATTTTTGTTGCCAGTGTGTGTGTCATTCACTTCTTTCACTGAGTTTAATAATATAATCAATAGGTATTGTGTAAGTGATATGTGACTTCTGAGGATAGGTCATAAAAGATGTTCCAAGTTCAGCCTTGGTGTTTTGCATCAGTAACTCTGGGGAAAGCCTCCACCCTGTCTGACGTATTTTTCAATATTTTATTCAAAGGTTCAACCACTGAGTTCTCTCACAGTATTGAGTGTTAAGTGTACAGATGGCACATAAGTCTATTTTATATCTATGTTTTCCAAAACATTTAGGTTGCTATCTCAGTATTTTATGAAACAAAATACAGCATATAAACTTTATTGACTATAGGCCACTTTCAGGTCAACTTCTAGAGTTGCTTCTGGCTGTTCCATACTAATCTTTGGCTGTGATCAAGAACCATGTTCTGTCTAACACTCTGAGAATTCATCTTCATTTCCCAAATTTGCTAATCTTTTTTAAAAACTTATAATTACACTGAAGTAAAGGTCATCCTCTTAGTCTTCACTTTTTCTCTTCAAATTTCCTGAGAACTGACCCTAAATATAGGCCTAGAGGCACAAATAAAGGATTGAGGGCGGATCTTCAGGTGCATCACACTTCCTTTCTACGCTCCTGCCTCAGCTATGTGGATTACATGGTCTTCCAACAAGAGGTCTAGTTTCCTCCCGCATGGAGAGAGGGGGTGGAGGACTCAGGCAGACCTGAGATTCTGGATGCTCAGCATAATTTGGGTTCACCTATGTGTTCCCATTCCAAATCTCAGAGTTGCAGTCTTTTTTAATCACTTGGGAAACAGACGAATTTTCTGTTGGTGAATCTGTAAATTGAACTTGCACAGTACTTCGAAGTCCCCAGTTAAATATTGAGTCTTATTTTTATCAGTTGGCTCTTTGGCTCTAAGGAACAAATGATTCCTTTAGGTCTGTAAGAGAATACAAGTTTTCTGTTTCCATTTAAGTCACAGTGAAATGGAGTGGAAAGTCACAACTTGGTCATTCTTTTTGTAAATCTCTCCAACGTTATAAGGAACAGTCATCCTTCCCCATGCTTCCTTTTTTTTTTTTTTTAAAGATTTGTTTTATTTATTTGAAAGACACAGTTACAGAGAGAGGTAGAGACAGAGAGAGAGGCCTTCCATCTGCTGGTTCATTCCCCAGGTGGCCGCAACGGCTGGAGCTGTGCTGATCCGAAGCCAGGAGCTTCTTTGGGGTCTCCCAAGTGGGTTCAGGGGCCCAAGGACTTGGGTCATCTTCTACTGCTATCCCAGGCCATAGTAGAGAGCTGGATTGGAAAAGGAGCAGCGGGGACTAGAACTGGTGCCCATATGGAATGCTGGCGCTTCAGGCCAAGGCTTTAACCTGCAGCGCCACAGCACCAGCTTTCCCCATGCTTCTTAGAGTTACCATTACTACCACTTGACAATTGTAGGGAAACAACCCTTTGACCTGTCAAAATATGTACTTGAAAGGACACTTTGGCACAAACAGCAGCAGCAAAAAAATTGAACTTACCATGATGCCTGCCACCAGATGCTATGGATTTCCTGGGTCCTAGTTCACACTGCCACGCAATCTAGCCTGCATTGCAAAACACTGCCAGCTAACCCTAGGGGCTTCTCAGGGTCTGTTCAAGAACAGAGTAGACAAACTGGCTATTTCAACACAGTGAATTTCATATATAAACTGATTATGCAAGTCGTGAAAGTACGTATGTGAAAATAGGGATCACTGGGGTAAACATGGTGATTATAGCTTTGGAAACAGCCATCACATGCAGACCTGGTAAAACACAGGGAAGAAGCTGGATTTATCAAAGCTTACTCTTCAATGAAGACCTCATGGAGCTATGACTAAGATTTTCTTATTGGGCAGGGGGTCTGTCCATCTGCTAAGGATAATGATGGAGGGAGTAATCATGCCACCAGTTCTGGAAGTGATAAAGGCAGCTGGAAACCAGAACCAACTGCTGCTGTCGTGCTAAAACAACCTGCCTTGGGCAATAGTCAGGAAAAATATGAAATTAGAAGAGTAAAGCAATTTGCCTTTGTGTCCCTCTAGGTCCTGCTTCAAGCACAACCTACCACTAGAGAATCTAGCAGGATCAAGTTGGCAAACAGTTCACAACTCCCAGATTGAGCATCACAGAGAAAAGCATAGCAGGGAGGATTTGAAAGTGAGGTTCAATAAATGAATGATTGGCAGAAGCACTGGTTTTCCTTGTTCTCTTAGTAGAAGAGACAGAGCTTAGAATATGTTTTCACAACCCTATGTCTAGAGTTCCCTCTTCTTTTATTAACACCAGATATTTAGCAGCATGGATTTGTGCACTGTGAGACCTGTGTCATCAGCTACTCTTCCTACATGGAATTTTTTTTCTTTAGGCTACAGTGTCACCTTCTTCCTCAATTTAATTTCTCTTTCCAGGTGATTTCTTTTCTGGGTGGGCTGAGTCCTAGAAACTAGCAACAATTGATTGGTTTTTTAGAGAGCCCAACTTGCCCTGTACTGGTGAAACTTTCCAATGCCTTCACCATTTGGCAGAAATGGAGTCTGCCTGGTCTTATCCAGTCTCAGTTGCCGTTCTCCACTGATCCACTGAAATTTGCATACAGACGAGAGAACTCTATTTGGGAAGGAATACTTATTGACACTTCATTTCATAGACTTTGACTCTCTAGAAATGTCTCTCTAGAAATCCACTGGGAATCTCTTTTCTCTGTTAACATTTTTTTTAAAGTATTTTCTTTGGCATCCAGAGAGAGAATGAGACTGAGAGTGAGTGAGTTTCCACCTTCTTGTTCCCTTTCCAAATGCCTGAAATGGCCTAGGGGATAAAAGCAGAATCTGGGTACTAACTCCATGTTGCCCATATGGGTTGCATGAAGTTAGTGAGCTTCCGCTGCTGTCTCCTAGGGTCTGTATTAGCAGGAAGTTAGAATCAGGAGCTGGGTATTGAACTCAAGACACTCCTATGCAGGACCTCAACATCTTAACTGGTATTTTAACAGCTAAGCTAATCACTTCGGTTTCTTTTTGTATCTTGCTACGGGGTCATTGCCACCTCATGTATCTTTTGATAGCTGTTCTTTGTCCCTACCTTCATATTTCTGCACTGGCGGATGATCTGTCATTTTTTTTTAAATTTCTTTTTATAAAGGCAGGTAGAGTTATAGACAGTGAGGGAGAGAGACAGAGAGAAAGGTCTTCCTTTCGTTGGTTCACTCCCCAAATGGCTGCTACAGCTGGCGCTGCGCTGATCCAAAGCCAGGAGCCAGGTGCTTCTTCCCAGTCTCCCATGCGGGAGCAGGGGCCCAAAGACTTGGGCCATCCTCCACTGCCCTCCCGGTCCACAGCAGTGAGCTGGACTGGAAGAGGAGCAACTGGGACTAGAACCCGGTGCCCATATGGGGTGCCAGTGCCGCAGGCAGAGGATTAACGAAGTGAGCCATGGAATATCTGATTTTGCAGGTGGCTTTTTCAATATCTTGGTGATGTCCTTCAAAGCTCAAAATATTTTAATTTTGATGAAGTAAAATTTATTTTTTCTCTCTTCACCTTACATTGTCATATCTAAGGTTTATTTAATGCAAGGTCATGAAAAATTACTCCTGTACTTAAGTTATAGGGCTCAGCTCTTTGAGGTATGTGGTACAGTTTAGGTTAACTTTTGTATTAGAAAGGGTTCTAGTTTGATATTTGCATGTGTATATATCTAATAGTTCCAGCATTATTTGTTAAAAAGGCTATTCTTTCATCTTTTGAACTTTTTTGGTAACATTCTAAAAATAATTGAACATAAACAAAAGGGTTTGCCTTTGGACTCTCAGTTTTATTAATATGTTTACCCATTTGCTTTGTAAGTTTGTTATGATTGCAGTTACTTTGTAGAGAGATTTGACATTAGAATGTGTCAGTCCTCCACCTTGGTTATGTTTTTGTTTCCAATACTGTTTTGACTACTATTTATTTATTTACAGATTTTACAATCAGTTTTTTGGTTTCTGCAGAAAGATAATCTGACAATCTGATCTTGGGTTATACCTTTAAGTCAAGTTGGGACATTTTAACCATATTGAAAATTTCCAATCTATTAACATGAGATTTCTTTACTATTTGGATATTATTTTCCTATTTTTCAACTATATAGTTTTAAGTGTATAAGTCTTATACCTATTTAATTTCTTCTCAGTTATATCTTATTTAATATTTTAATGGAATAGTTTAATTTCATTTTCATATTGTTTCACTGCTTTTGTATGTTGACATTATATACTCCCACAACTATGCTGAACTCACTTATTTGCTATAATGGTTCATTTAAAAAGTTTCCTTAGAATTTTTTGGGATTTTTCTATCTCTAAGACTATACCATCTGGAAATATAGATAATATTATCACTTCCTTTTCAATCTGGATATCTTTTATAATTCTTGGCATGCTTAATTGCCTAGAATAGAACCTTCAATATAATATTGAAGAGAATAGGTGAAGGAACACATCTCTTCCTTTCACTATTAAGTCTGCTATTAGCTTTAGAGCAGTCATAAATCACTTCATCATGTTATGAGAATTTTCTGTTTCTAAATTGTTGAGTGTACCATAAAATGTGTGAGATTTGGACAAAACATATTCTTCAACTACTGAGATTAATATGAGTTTTGTAATCTTTTCTATTTTGTTGATTGATTTTCAAGGTTAAACCAACTTTGCATTTCTGAAACAAATCCAACTTGGTCATAACATGTAATCCTTTTTATGTTTTTGGATTTGTATTTTCATGTTGTTGAGCATTTTTCTATGTTCATAAAGAATAGTGGTCTACAATAGCCTTTGTTTGGTATGTATGGTTTTGTTGTCATATAACTACTAAATTCATGGAATGAATACAAAAGTGTTTCATCATTATCTACTTTTGGAAGATTTTGTGCAGAATTATTTGTCATTCTTTAAACTTTTGGTAAAATAAACCAATCAAGCTATTGGAATCTGGGATTTTTTTTAAGTAAAATGTTTGTTGATTATTATTTCACTCTCTTAATATAGGTCTAGTCACAGTCTCTATTTGTTAAAGAGCAGTGTGTGGTATGTGTCTAATAATGTATCTATTTTATGTATTTTATCTAATTTTTGGCATGCAAGTGTTCATAGTATTCCTATAATTCTTTTTATTTCTGGGAGGTTAATTCCCTGTCATATTTAACATCTGCAATTTTGGTGTTTTGAAGTGACTTTTGGTTTTGTTGATCCTTATTTTTCCTTTCTGTATCTTATTATTACTTTAATTTTATTTATTTTAATGCATGTTTTTAGATTTTTTAAAAATGTTTCATGTTTTAGTTTCTCTGTTTTTATGGTAGGATTTGGGAAATTAAAAAATTATCATGAAACCAATGACATCTTGTCTTACCAACGTAAGGTATTTTAAAGCTGCAGGGGAAAATGGTTACATATTGGTGCACAATACTTTCAGTAAGATATTTTCTTAGGATCTTGAGAAAAGAAATGCAGTGCTACTGATCTATCACTATCATAAGCAATTTCCTTGTCACTTATAAAGCTGGAGATCATATTAAGTCAGTTAAAATTATTTGATCAACTATAATTACTGAATTTAAGTTGTCCAAACATGAATTTATAAATAAACCAGAATATATCCCTGTATTGAGATAATGTGCCTTGAGAATCTTGACTTTTTAGAATATTACACAAGAAAAGATGAACTCAGAAACATGTCATTAATAATGTTAATTATAACAATATTAAACAAAATATGACAGGCAATTCATCTAGATTTCACAGAAGTATCACAATGCATGAAATTGGACATCATCACGCCCACATTAAAGCAATTGAGGTTCAGAGAAGCAAAGCTCCTATCCATAGCCCCACAGGTAGTAACTGGGAGAACAAAGATTAAGTGAGAGCTATAAGACTCCAAAGTTATGTTCTTTCTATGTAGCTCTGAAGTTTCAGCTGAAGGTTAAACATGAAGTATTTTCAAGTACATTTACTGTTCCAGATGAAGAGTTCACATATTATTCATATTTAATTACAGTAAACAGAGAAACAATTGGGGTGAACTGACATCTCATTTGTGTGTGAAGAAATCCACCCATCCATATGGATTAAAAAAAAAGTTGAATAAAATGGAGAACTGACGTTGAATCAAGATGTACCTGTGTAGGTATAAATGACTGATATACCTATACCTCCTCCTAGTTTTTAAGATGTGATTCGTTACACAAGAGTGTCAGAAAATATGATATCAAAGTAGCGACAGGGCTTTCTGAAGATCAAGCTGTTGTTGTTGACCCAGGAAGCCTTAAAATGGGCGTGCAGCTCCTGTGTGCAATCATGAGCAGAAATGAACCTAGTGATGATTGACTTTTCCATTATTGATATGATTGATTATGGAGAGCTGTGATGCAGGAGTGATTATTTCATGGAATAGCCTCAAGGGGACAAGTCCTTTGTACAAGAGGATGAGTCCAGGAAGATGGTATGGGAATGAAACATGAATTATGGTTTAGATTAGGTAGTGATAAATGAGATCATTCTGTAGATATTTAGTGGAACCCCGAGGCTATTTTTGACTATTAGAAAATACAACTGTAACAAGAGAGACAGCTGTATGGTAAAGAGAAGTCTTTAAAATACTTTAGTTTCATGATCTTTACCTGTTTTGTGGTAGCATATTGACCTAAAATTTTTTAAAGTTCTGGTGTAATTTGGTTATCACAATTCAGTTGTCTTAGCCTTCTGTAGTCCAATATGTAATCCTAGTGGATGGACATCTCTAAAGAAGAAAAAAATACTAACACTCCAAAAATCAGCTATATGAAATTATGAGTAAATTAAGCCTATTTGCCCTACTGCAGTGTAAACATTATAGAATTTTACCAATTAGAGAAAAACAAGAAAACAAAAATCCATGAGCTCTGCTTGCTGCACAGGTATTCTACTAATGGGATGACGACTCATTTTGTTGTCTTCTTATAGGAATTTTGTTGAGCATGGGAATAATGTTCCATATCTTTCTTCTGAACAATTCCTGCCACCAACTTACCATTTATGATCCCCAAATCTGAGACCTTGGCTTTATTCCTGCTCTGTTGCATTCAAATCCAGGCAGTCCAATATGGTATGTGGACATCTCAAGCAGGATCTTAACGGCTACTCCAAATGCTTGCCCAAAGGACTTTTAGTTTAGTACACTTGTGTGGGGAGCAACCCGGACTAGACTAAGTTACTGGAATTAAGACTTATTCTATGCATCTGCTCTCCCACAATATGGCGCTGAGAAGGGAGAAGCAGCTTCTACACAGCTGCCTCCAGTTCAACCAATAAACTGTAGGACCTGCTCCTGATTGCAGGAGAGCAGCGTACTCGGCGTGTGGGTAGCAGAGTTGGGATTGGTGGAAGAGGACTATAAAGGAGGAGAGAGACAACATGCACGAGGAACATCTGAGGAACACCTGAGCAGCCCCCGAGAGAGCCGGCCGGCGGTGTGCCGCTCCCCCGCGGAAGTGGGGAAAGTGACTAGGGGGAACCGCCCTTCCACGGAGGTGGAAGGGTCAGTAGCCAACCCGGGAAGAACCAGCAGCAAACCCGGGGAGGGCCGAGCAGACAAAAGAACAGCGCAGGGTCCTGTGTCGTTCCTCCACAAAGATGGGGAGCGACATAATGGTGCCATGACTCAGATATGAAGCCTAGGCAGGGTTTAGTGTCGTTCCTCCATGAAGAGGGGGAGCGACACACTTGCTTAGTAGAATAAGCAAGAAGATAGAGATCCAGATCAAAAACTCTGGACCTTATTGAACTATGTTGAATTTTATGCTTTATAAGTAAAATTATGTGATGAGATGATGAGTAAACCCAGTAAGATTTTGTGACCTCAAAGCTAAAAATTAACTGCAAGACAGAGCTGTTCTGAGGAGTCTCATTGTGTTAGTCTGGAATATCCAGAGAGACAAATCAATGGGATACATGCATATGCGATACATGTCAGAGAACATTTATTCTGGAAAATGGCTTCCATGATCATGAGGGGTGAGAAATTCCAGGATATGCCATCTACAAGCTGGAGAAGCAAGAAGGTGGATAGTAAAAGTCAGACCACATCTGATGGCCTGAGAATCAGGAGCTCCAGGATGGCAGCAGACCCCTGTTCAAGCTCAATAAGAGAGAGAGAATTCTGCTTTTCCCTGTGTTTTTGTTTTATTCCATCCCACAAAGGATTTCAAGATGGCTTCTCACAGTGTTGAGTGAATACCTACTTCACTCAGCCTAACCAATGAAATGTCTCTCCTGGAAACACCTTCACAGAAACAGTTAAATATAATGCTTTACCAGCTACCTAAGCATTCTTTGGTCCAGTCACATTGACATATAAAATTAACTATTGTGGTTACAATTTAGTCAGAAAGATAAACATTTAATGTAATAATTTAAGTTATCGGAGAAAATGGATTGCATTTCTACTCATATTAACTTAGAATGTTGAAGATGGGATTGTTTTATTCTTTAAGTCGAGTTTACATTTAAGAGCAACAGAAGTCCTTTCTAGCAGAATGTATGAGAGAGTGTGTGTATGTGTGTGTGTGTGTGTGTGTGTATGTTGGAGTGATTTTGGACTCATGTTTAAGTTTTCTGTCTTCCTGTTATACCAGTGTTAAAAGGAGGATGGTAATAACACACCAAATTTAGTAAGAAAATGAGTTAGTTAGTACCTGTTATGTTTTTGTACCTCCTTTGAGAAAGTTATTGTCATCTGATACAAGCTTGCTCATAAATGAATAAAGATGTAAAGATCAAGAACTTAGTAGGTTTCCCTTAAATTATACAACTCCATGTGTTTTAGTATTTTTTATTTCCACAGTACACAGGACTCCAAATTTTACTCAGGTTCAGATCTGAGACAAAGCATTTCTTATACAACAAAGGCAGGGATTTCATGATGAAGTATGTGAATATAAAGTAAAATTATTCATGTTTTAAATTTACATGATTAAAAGAATAGAGGCACTTGGTAAAAATAATGAAGACATACCCATAATAATATTTTCACCACATCCTACCATTATATATTTATAGGACATTTTTAAAAGTTTCCCATTCTAAATATTAAAACCTAATTTAATTAGAGGAAAATTCTAGCCATTATTTTGTCAAGGGAGTTGTTTCCCTTTAAATTGTTGTTCTTACTTCTTTTTGGATCATGGATTCTAGCCAGTAGCTATTGAAAGTAGTGAATCATTGGCCTTCACAAAACACAACGTCAGTCAAGGGTCTGACTGAAAACAGAAACCAACTCTAGCTGACTCCAGAAGAACTGGGATCTACCAAGAGATTTTACGTAGCTCATAAAATCTTTGGGGAGACGAGAGGAATGGAATTGGAAGCTGTGTAATTAGGAGCAATGGCCCAAACACCCCACAGAATGATATCATTATTGTCAATCTAGGGCTTGAGTCACCAATACTGGATGCTCCTACAGGAACTTTGATTTTTGCTGTTCTGGAAACTAGATCCAGTTAATCTTACCTTTGCCCTCAAAAATTCCATTCAGTGTTTATCTTCTGAATCCAAGAATGCCCAAATACATATGACTTTATTAGCATACCAGTACCTTCCAATTTTCCTTTATTAACGTGATGCTGTCGCTGCATCATTAGTATATGATTCATGGGATGATTGATCATGGATATTCCCTCACACATCATAGTGTTTCATCTCAGAAGCATTTATAGCACTGACACAGTCATTGGCCCATTAGTGTAAGAGTGAGAATGTATCTGGAATATTGACTTTAGTTGGTTCTTCTTTGCTTTCTTATAATGTGGATTAGGCCACCACCTGTGACACCAGCATCTCATATGGGATGCTGCACTTCTAATCCAGCTCCTTAATGGCCTGGAAAAAGCAGTGGAAGACGGCCCAAGTGCTTGGACCCCTACTGTATACACGGGAGACCTGGCTTTGGCTTGGAAATTCCAAGCTTTAATCATAGTGGCCACCTTGGGAGTGAACCAGCAGCAGATGGGATATCTTTCTCCCTCTGACTCAGACTTTCAAACAAATAAATCAATCTTTTTAAAAAATGTTTCAAGGACAATTGATTGTGTCTTCACATTTGAGTTTCTAGTATCTTGATAATGCCAAGAGAAAAGGCATCATCCTCCATATAGTGTAATTAGTTTAGTTTCTGAGATTCCATCACATTTTGAGCTACCATCAGTTAACTCAACTATTTGCTTTTGATCTGGCTGGGATGCTCTACTTTTTAGTTTTGGCATTTAGAAATATTCGTGCACACAAAATAAACTCAGAATCAGTCTTTCCAAATACACAGCTGTAGAAGGACCAATAAATGACTTTCTAGACACTTGAAGTGTACCCAAAAACATCATTTATAAGACAGTGTGGTTATTTCTACTCCTTGTCTGTAACTAAATTTCTGACAGGAGCAGGAGTTGGCTAAGTTATAAGTATCACAGTTACACGGAAGCAAAGGTCTTTCATGTCACCCGTTTCTTTTCCAACTTGCAAATTGTTTTACATAGAACAGATTATCCCTATCTTTCAGAAAGGCTTGTGATGGTTGTTTTAATAGTTATAACTGGATGGAAGATAGAATTTGCAGTCTTTACAAAGTTTACAGGTGGTACCCCAGACACCGTGTTATTTTGTTCATGTCCTTTGCACATATCGTTCCCTCTTCTTATTCCTCCTAAGATATCAATAAGACTTCGCATCTAACTTCTTAAAGGTTTTTGCTCAAGTGACATATATATATGTGTGTATATATATACATATTTTATATATATATATATATATATATATAGAGAGAGAGAGAGAGAGAGAGAGAAGGAAGGCCTCTATTATAGAATCACACACACACACACACACACATACCTTCTTTCATCACTATCTTCTATGGCATGTTTTGTTCAATATGACCACAGTATTTACCACCATCAAATATTAAAAATTTATCTGCTTATTTTCTGTATCCTCTATGATAACGTATACAGTTGAAGAGAGGAACTGTGTTAAGTGCAGTATCACTAATGTATAGAAATGGACTGTTCAATAGAACTCTGCCACTATAATGCTCTACACATGTGTTTCCAACAATGTAGCATCAGCTACCTGGAGCTACTGAGCATTTAAAATGCAAATAATGCTACTGAAAAAGTAAATTTTAAAATTAAACTGCCTCACTTAGTTCATAGGAACCATCTCATACAACACAGGACCACAACAGAGGCTGACATAAGCACATGAGAAGTTATTTGTTGGTTCATTAAATGTGTGATGCTCTCCATCCCAGTTGGTTCTTCTATATCCATGCTCATTTTGTCACAGACATGGTTACTTATGGTCAAATTGCCTAACTATATTGTACAAACTCTTGGCAGGGGCTTGCACACTCAGAAATTGTTATAGACCCAGACAGTAATCTGATGATCAACTCTGTACTGGTCTCATCTTCTGATTTTTATAGCCTTTTAATGGCTGCATTTCCATGTACAACACTATATTTTGACCCAATTGTCTTTCTCCTGTTTTATTCCACCTCTTCATTAATACTATAGAATACAGCATGCTACTTCTCAGTCTTCCTCAGCTAACAACAGAAGGACATTGAATAATCCATGTGTAAGCTATTCTATTGTACGGTTATATCTAAGTGAACACTTTCCTGTATCAGTCAAAGACTGTTTGATTATCATTACCGCAGTTTAGCAAACTTGGAAGGTGAACACACACACAGTTTTCCATATTCATGAGTCCAAAACTTTTACATCTGCATCAGACACTATAGCTAAAGGTCACAGTTTTTCTGAGAGCTATCTGAAAGTTTTTACTGATAATATCTATTATTGGGAAAACTCGGATTTGAAACAAATGAAACCATTTCAAGTATAGAGAGAGAAGTAGGGAGTGTCACACTCAAATACTGACAGTATTTTCACATATTTTACCAAATTTTCACTCTAATATTTAAATTCTTCATTTAATTATCAAAGCATGATAACCTTATGGGAAAAAAGCCTACACATACAATTAGAACAAGAAACTGGGTATTAATTTGATATGCTTAGCACTGGTTCTGTATTTGTTTTGAGGATAGTTTATATCTCTATTGAGATTGGCCAAGTAATTATCCAGTGACTAGGTAATATTGGCAGCTGTGTCTGCTGAATTCTGTACCCCCCATTGCTGTAGAAAATCTTGCATTCTCTATCATTACCTGTCACATCTGCAGTAAAAATTCTCAGACAACTTGCTGAATGACTTCCTAATATGCAAGTTTTCTACTAACAATTATTAAAGCTGGTCATGTAAATTTTGGAACCCTGATGTAAATGTTTTGTCCTGAACTCTGGTAAATAAAACCTCTTGGTTTTGGGTAACCAACTAGTTCTTATTCTTAAACTATGCCAAGAATCAAGGTCAACTTTTCAGGCCTCACCTCAAGGGGATAAGCATCTTGGACAAATCAAGGCTATGCTAGAATCAGGTAGACTGAGTCCTTCATTCCGAATGTCTAGATAGCAAGACAGGAAGCATGCTCGTTTGCTCGTTGATTTGACAAATAGTCTGTAAAGACCTACTAAGTATACTACAAGGGAAAAGATGAGTAAATAGTTTATGAATTTGACAAAGTTTCTTAAACATTTCAAGGGCATTGTAGTTGAGTCATAAGGTCAGTCTATGAGTTTTACTGAAGTATTTAGCATTATTGGCAAAAGCCATACGGTCACTTAGGGGAAATGAGGTAGGACAGGGTTGCTTATAAAGTTGTAAGAACATAAAATAGAAAATCTCAAGAAATAGAAAGAAGTCCAAAGAGTGGTGATATGCAAATACTGCCCAAAATGGAATCTAATGATGACTTAGCTGAGAAAGAATAATTTGAAATAGTATGTACACATGTGTTAGTGTATGTATATATGCCTGTGTATGTGTGCATATTCTTAAATATTCAAGTAATGAAATAGGTTATTTTTCTGAGAAATAAAATGTATAAGTTCCAATACTGTGTTAGTTTGTAGGGCTGTCATAACAAAATATTGCTTTACAGATTACATGATAGAAATCTATTTGTCACGGTTCTTGAGGCAAAAAGGTCCAGATCAAGTTCCACATGGGTTCAGTTTCTATTCAGGGCCCTCTTCCTGGTTTACAGCTTGCTAATTTCTTGCTATGTCTATATGTGACCATTCTTCTGTGTATGCATGCAGAGTGAATGAGCAAACCCTCTGGTGTTTTCTTAGGATACTAACCCTATGCTATTACCCATCCCACTTGCGATCTCATTTAACCTGCACTCTCTCCTTGTGGGTCTTATCTTCAGTCACTCAGAGTTAAGGTTTCAACACACAAATTTGGGAAGGAGAGGTGTATCGAATTCATAGTACATATTAAGCATATTTTGTACAATACTAGGTAGGCAAGAGAGTCAACATTTTAAGATGCTATGGATTTTGGGTAATCATGTTTGATGCACTCATTGTGAGTTATGCTAGAGCAATTTTGTTTGATATTTGTGATCAGAATATAGCACATTGTGGCTTAAATTCAAAGCATTTACTCAAGATTCATTCTGTTGACCAACAAGGTACAATTATTTTGTACATTTCCCTAAATATGCATTATAAATGGTAGCATTCTGTAATTCACTTGAACTAAAAGGAAAACGAAAATTTTGCTTGGGGAATCACTTCTACTCATGGGCACATAATAAATAAAATGAAAAACAGAAAATTAATTTAGTTTTAGTTTTAATTCCAGGGGTTCATTAAATTTGGACTTATAGTGATACTACTATAATACTCTGGATTTCTGTATAGCTAAGTTCTTAGGAGCTCCAGAAATTGTTTACTACTTTGGTATTTTTTCCAACCATCTTTAACTTTGAGAATTGCATACTAGGTATTTGTGCATATTAGCCCATTTTTAATTGCTGCAAGAAAATACTTGAGACAAGTGACTTATGAAGGTAAGAGACATTTATTTGATGTACTACAATTTTTAACAATTCACTGGTCAATGGAAGGTCAACTGTTTCTATGCCTTGGCTATTCTGAGTGATGCTACCAGGCACATGGGAGTGCAGCTATCTTACTGGGCACCAATTTTTTTCTTTCTCTCTCTCACCCTTTGCTTGAAAGTCAGAGTTACAGAGAGAGCTAGAGATGGAGAAAGAAAGATTTTTCATCTGATGGTTCATTCTCCAAATGGTCACAGGGCCAAGGCTGTGCCAGGCATAAGCCAGGAGCTTCATCCAGGTCGCTCACATGGGTGGTAGGGCCCCGAACACTTAGGCCATCTTCTATGGCTTTTCACAGGTCATTGGCTGGGAGCTTGATCCAAAGTGGAGTCATCAGGACATGAGCCAGTGTCTCTACCCACTACGCCACACTGCCAGCCCAGGGCAGTGATTTCATTGCAATGGGATATATCCCTAAGAAGAGGGGGTGCTGATTATACAGAGATTCTATTTGTATTTTCTTTTGGAGTTTCTATACTTTTTTTCACAGTGTCTATATGGGCCAAGATTTTCACCAATGGTGTACAAGAATTTGCTTTTCTTTATACCGTAACTATTTTCTTTGCACAAATGTCTGTTTAGGTTTTTTGTCCAGTTTTTTTTTTTTTTCTGCTATTGAGTTGTGTGATTTCTTTATACATTTCACATTTTAACTCCTTAACAGATATATGGCCTGCAAATATTTTCTTCAAGTCCCTTGGCTGCCTTTTTATTTCTTTCGCTACTCAGAAGCTATTTTGTGTGATTGAGTTCCATTTGTTTAGTCTTATTTTTGGTGTCTGTGCTTTCCCAGCTGTATCCACAAATTGTTGTCAATATCAACAAAAAGGAGATTTTGCTCTATGTTTTCCTATAGGAGTTTTGTGGTTTCTGATCTAATGTTTAGGTATTCAATAAATTTTGAGTTGATTATTGAATAGGGTGTAAGATAAGAGTATAATTTCTGTGGCTGGCATTGTGGAGTAGCTAATAAAGCTTCCACCTGTAATGTCAGCATCCCATTCGGGCCCTGGCTCACATCCTCAGTGTTTGACTTCAGATCTAGCTCCCTGCTGATGCACCTGGGAAAGCAGTAGATAGCCCAAGTACTTGGGCCCCTGCTACCCATGTGAGAGACCTAAATGAAGCTCCTGGCTGCAGTTGGCCAATCCCTGGCCCTGTGACCAACTGGGGAATGAACAAGCAGATGGAAGATCTATATATCTCTTTCTAAGAAATAAATCCTTTTTTTTTTAAAAAAAGTTCAATTTCATTCTTTTGTAAATGTACATGCAATTTTTCCAACACTATTTGAAGAGTCCATTTCCCCATGATGTACTCTTGGTGTGGTTTTAAAAAATTAACTGTCTGGGTATGATTGGGTTTGCTTCTGTGATCTGTTCCATTGCTTGGTCTATATATTTTTTTTTTAGTATCAGTACCATACCATTTTGTTTACTATATCTTTGTATAAGTTTTTGAGATCAGATAGTGTGATGTCTCAAGCTTTGGTCTTTTTGTTATTTCTTTGGTTCTTTGCAGTTGTTTTGTGGTTCCATGTCGTAGGATTGCTTTTCCTATTTCTTTGGAAAATATCAATACAATTTTAATAGGGATCATGTTGAATTTGTAGGTTGCTTTGGGTGGTATAGACATTGTAACTATATTAATTCTTTCAATCCATAAACAAGGGCTCTCTTTCCGTTTATTTGTTAGTTCTCCAATTTATTTCATCATCATTTTTTAGTTTTCTGTATATAAATCTTTCATTTGACAAATTTATTCTAAACTCTGTTATTATATTTCTATGTTATTACAAATGAAATTGTGTTCTTGATTTTTCAGATAATTCATTTTAAGTGGATAGAAATATTACAGACATTTATGTATTTCTTTTGATGCAGGATAATCTTGAAAGAACACTTGCCATTAATAGTACTATTAAAGCTATTCGTTCTGAAGTACGAGTATCATTAGCACATTTTGCTTGCTTACTCTGTCATCTCCACTATGCTACTTCAAACCCAAATTTGTTGAACGGAAAGGGGCTGTCGCAGTAATTTATCTGAGAACTGTAACTCCACACCATTACTTAGTCTACCTAGACTACTTAAAGGGCCTCTGGGGGCCAGCACTGTGGTGCAGTGGGGAAGGCCGCCACCCACAGTGCCTGCATCCCATTTGGGTGTTGGTTTGAGTCTAGGCTGCCCCACTTTACATCCAGCTCTCTGCTATGGCCTGGGAAAGCAGTACAAGATGGCTCAAGTCCTTGGGCCCCTGCACCCACATAGGAGGCACAGAAGAAGTTCCTGCCTCCTGGCTTCAGATCAGTGCAGCTCTGGCTGTTGCAGCCAACTGGGGAGTGAACCAGCGGATGGAAGACTTCTCTCTCGCTGCCTCTCCTTCTCTCTCTGTGTAGCTCTGACTTTCAAATAAATAAATTAATCTTTTAAAGAAAATGAGCTTCTGAGGTAGTCTCTCAAGGTCTTTTCATATTCAAAACTCTGCATTAATAAAAGAGTTTTAAATATAAAAGAGCAGCCCAGTATGCTAACAAAAAGTCACATTCATCAGAGATTACAAACTACAGCACTGATTATCATGTCTTAGTGTATATATTTGTCATCCTCTAATACTATGTATATTTTAAATTATAGTGAAATATCATACTATTTCTCTCATTCACACTCCAAATTTAAAGAATGCAACCTAAAATAAATTGTTTGTCTAAAATATTTCAGATATTAAAAATTATTTACTTATGCGCCCCTGCAAGCTTAACACACGTTTCTCATTTGCTTGCAGCTGATAACACAAAAAGTTTGTTGAGTTGGTTGCTTATTATTCTTTTCATGAGGCTGTACTTAGTTCTCCTTGTTTAGAACTAAAAGGTCCTACCATACAATTTGTTTTCACAAAGGAATTTTTATTTCATAGACATGTTTCTTAAGGCTTTGCCCATGATATATTGTGAGCACAGTTGAATTGGCGAACAGAGAGACATAACAAGTTTTCTATGAGACCATGAATGTATACTCAGTAATATGAATCAAACAAGAATTCTCCACCAGAGCTTGAGACAGATTTATAGTTTGCACAGTAATGATTATCCTGAGTGGTAATTTTAAGCAGGATTCATTTTTATTTTTAATCGGAGATAGGTGTTTGGAATAATACAGTGAGATCATACAGTTTATTCCTACTCATTTCCTAGAAATATTTTGTTTAAAGAATATACATTAATATATCTGGCTTTCATTCAGTCACTGTTCTTGTTATATCATAATAACATTGATAAATTTTCATTAACAAAAGCTTGTAGTAAAACATGAACCTGTCAATATGCCAGGTTATCCTGAGTAATAAAGAGAGACTTTTGGTTTTGTTAGTAAAAGACACAATCAATTTGAATATGAAAAAATACTACTAGTTGGATTTAGAATACATTTTATTTCTCCATTAAAGTATTAACATTCTTTGTTTATAATACTTGCTTAAATTTTTAAAAAAAAACTATCATAGAAGAGAATTGACAAAGTTGAATGCTCTTGTGTATTGGTAACTTAGAAAATTATCTAGTCATCCTAGCAGTGTAATTTAAATTTTAGATAAACTACTAAATTGAAATGTTTGTGCTGTCTTTATTATCCTACGTTTTTTCTTATTTTTTGGCTGAAGTATTTGACAGGCAGAAAAGATTGCTCCCCAAGAATGCACTTACCCTAATCTCTGTAATTTATGAAGATGTTAGATTACATGGCAAAGAGAAATTAAAGTAGCTAACAGAATTAAAGTTGCTAACCAGTTTGGCCTTAATTTAGGGAGGTGTCCCTGGATTGACAGTGTCCAGTGTAACACAAGGACTCTTTAAAGGTAGAGGAGGGATTCAGAAGAGGTGGAGAAATCAGTGAGGAGAAGACTTGACCCATGGTTGCTGGCTTTGAAGGTGGAGGAAGTACCCAATAGGCAAGGATTGTGGGGACCTCTAGAATCTGGATAAAGCAAGGCAACATATTTTCCCCAGAGCCAGCAGAAATGAACACAGCTCTGTGGTCACTTTCAGTTCCTACAGGCTGCCATCTGGTCCTTGCATCTTAACCCTCCAACAACATGACCACTTCTGCTTTGTCATGGAAAATGGCTATAGCCTGCCTGTCATATTAGGTTATAACACTACCTAATCAAGAAATGACTATCGCACCATCACCGCATATGCAGAGGTTATGCCCACACTCTAGAGTGAATACACCAGGGGACAAGCACTTTAGCATGATACTACCCTCCAAGATTATTTTTTAACTAGTTCAGTCATAACATTGCCTTCTTTTTAACTACAAGCCCATCCAATGGATACAAACAACCTGAAGAAGATAAAAAGGATTTCTCTGTGCACCCTTTTTATGACCTTGAATTGCATATATCCACCACTGTTAAGCCATGGAATTATTAAAACTAACATTTCAGAACTCTCCTTTAATATATTCTTACATTTCAAAATGTTTTTCTTTATTATACTGAAGAAAAAAATTCACTCACAGCTCTGTACTGCTGGAGACAAAAACTGTAGCAAACATCTTCACACTGGGCTAGCATTTTATTTCTTAATGAGTTGAGGGATTACTTAAATCTCAACAATCTTTTAAAGGAGACTGCATAGTTCTATAAATGAGAAAATTATTGCTAACGGTCTGAATGAAATCATTCTGATGGCCCAGAATGTATGTCTTGCAAATCTATACAATACAAATTAAATTTCTTGTGAGAAAAAACTATACAAAAGTTTCATTAGAAGATAACAAATGATTTTATAGAATCTTATATCTTTATATAGATAATTTCTTTTTTTAAAAACTTTTATTTAGTAAATATAAATTTCCAAAGTACAGTTTATGGATTACAATGGCCCCCCCCCATAATTTCCTTCCCACCCACAACCCTCCCATCTCCTGCTCCCTCTTCCATTCCATTCACATCAAGATTCATTTTCAATTATCTTCATATACAGAAGATCAATTTAGTATATAGTAACTAAAGATTACATCAGTTTGCACCCACACAGAACATAAAGTTTAAAATATTGTTTCAGTACTAGTTATAGCATTAATTCACATTGAACAACACATTAAGGATCAAGATCCTACATGAGGAGTAAGTACACAGTGACTCCTGTTGTTGACTTAACAATTTGACACTCTTGTTTATGGCGTCAGTAATCACCCTAGGCTCTTGTCATGAGTTGCCAAGGCTGTGGAAGCCTTTTGAGTTCGCCGACTTCAATCTTATTTAGACAAGGCCATAGTCAAAGTGGAAGTTATCTCCTCCCTTCAGAGAAAGTACCTCCTTCTTTGATAACCTGTTCTTTCTACTGGGATCTCACTCGCAGAGATCTTTCATTTATGTCTTTTTTGTTTTGTTTTTTCCAGAGTGTCTTGGCTTTCCATGCCTAAAATACTCTCATAGGCTCTTCAGCCAGATCCAAATGCCTTAAGGGCTGATTCTGAGGCCAGAGTGCTGTTTGTGACATCTGCCACTCTGAGTCTGCTGTGTATCCTGCTTCCCATGTTGGATCCTTCTCTCCTTTTTTTATTCTATCAGTTAGTATTAGCAGACAATAGTCTTGTTTATGTGATCCCTTTGACTCTTAGACCTATCAGTTGCCCCAAATGGTGGAGTTAGAAATGTGCCAGGGGATTCCAATACAATCCCATCAAGGTTGCATGTACCAATGCTATCTCACTAGTCCAAGTGATCAATTTCAGTTCATATTAACTAATAAATAACTAATCATATATAACTAATTTCTAAAACAAATTTAAGAGAAGAGGTGTGGAATATAAACATAATCTCATGGATGTGGGTGTATACATAAAATTGTTAAGTGTAGCTAGAAAACACACACTAAGGCCTAGGCAGGGTGGTTCTGTGATTGTCAAGTTATCCTTTCCTCCCTGGGGCCCAATCCTAAGATCTCTGGCTTAACTCTATCAGTCAGATTAAAAACAATCCCTTTGAATACACCATGAGCAATTTTTTTTTGGACACAATTTAAAAGCTCTCAAAAAATACAGATGCTTACTATATGACTATTGTATCCACATATGAAGAAATAAACTTATAGTATGAATACATCTTAATACTTTCCTAGAAGGAATTCAGTAACTCTTCATAAGAAGTGCCCTTACCTTTTTAAGAGACCCTGATATATTTAACTAAAAAGAGGCATTTCATTATGACCTAGAAATCCACAAAATCTTACATTGAAACTTTCATTTGCTTTCAGGATGAACAGTATCTTATTGGTTCTATAAAAATCAAAAGGAGAAAAAACAAGAGTCACTAGTGATTCCATTATTGCCTCCTCAAACCCTACTGCCGTATGAGGATAGATTTCCTTCTTGTCGGTCCTCTTTCTTCCTAATGTACCTGCCACGTGAATCAAGCTTGTCTTGTGGGATATAATCACAAGGCATATTTATTTTTGTCTTCTCCTGTCTCTTTTCATTTATTCTGTTGACTAATTCCTCCTCTAGTGCTAGTTCTTTTCCTGGATGTAATTTAGGGCAAGTCCCCAGGCGTATCTAGTCACTTTCAGATAAGAAGATTTCCAAACAGTAATTAATATTTTCAGTCTGCTATTATATTCAACATTTTAACTTAATTCAAAGTACTAGGTACTTTCTTAGCTTGTGCCTGCTGTAGGCTAGCCGGGGGCAGTAGGAGACAGAGATGTTTGCTTTATCTCCAACAGGTATTTTTGATCCTCTCTCTTGTCAATCATCTTGTCTGACCCTTAAGAGGAGAGGGAGAGAGGAGGAAGAAAGAAAAAAGAGTTTAACAAATGACTAATACTGTTCAGAGCTAGAATGTACTTTTAGAGAAGGGAGGTTTTAAAGTTTTTTTTTCCCCTATGAGATCCCACATTCTTTATCCAGACAGTATTTAAGGGTCTGGTCCTATTGAAAAAAGCAGCTCATCTTAGCAGATTAACTTGTCTAGGGGTTCCTCATCCTCAGAATTCTCATATTCATTGTGCCACTTGTCCAACTTGTACATCTACCACACTGTGAGTCACTTCTTTGTTGTCCTTTCCTTCGACTTAGGTGAAGCGAGCAGTTAATTCACTCCACATACTTGGGGAGGAGGGTAGAGTGTCTTACTCAGCAGCATGGAACTGACCATCCAGACACCTCTTCTAATCACCAATTAACTCTTCTTATGGGTGACAGGGTGGAAACAAGAGCTTTCCACAATCTCCGTTTGAATGTTCTCCAGTTTGGAAGGTAGCGTCTATTTTCTTGATCCTTGGCAGAAACTAAACTATTTCTATTTTAACACTGTACTAAACTATGTTAAAAAATTGGGCAAATACATATACTAACATACAATTTCCTTGTTCTTATGATTCAGTTGTGTATCATTTTATTCAAATATTAACTTGTAAGTACTTCTCATGTGAAAGTGTGATCTTAATGAATAGGTAATATTTAACAATATAGATGACAATATCAATTATTCAATCTTTTTATTTCTGGGCATCCTTGCAAATTCTTATTTTTAAGTATTTTGCATCACATTGAACATTTTTTGCTAATTCTCCTTTCTAAAGGGTGCACCATTTTACATTCTCATCAGAAATACTTAGAATTGATAGGAAGTCATTGATTTGTATTTGCCTTCTGTGCTGGGTCCAGTAGGTCAAATTCATATGGAGTCACTCACTAAATTAAGCTAACTTACTAGTGTATTTGTGCAACAAATAGCTTAGTTTTAGTTACATCAGAACTTCAGTCAGTAGCAGTTTGATTATGATGTGTCTTGGTGTGGATTTCTGTGAATTTATTCTGCTTGGGATTTATTACTCTTTTTAAATATGTAAGTTTATTCTTCTTGTCAAATGTAGGATACTATAACCCATTATTCAGTCAAATATGTTTTCAGCCTGACATTTTTTCTTCTCTCCTTCTGAGACTTAAAATAAAATTAAATATTTTGTATTGTCTATGTGAAGATTTACTCATTTTGATTTTCAGTCTATTTTCTGTTTATCAGACTGGGTAATTTTTTTTATTAATGAGTCTTTACTTTTATTGATTCTTCTCTATTAGCTCTGTTCTGCCACTGAGCACATCCAGGGATACATTTATTTTTATTTGTTTCTATTTCATAATCTCATTTAGTTTTGTTTTTAAAAATTCTACTTTGGGAATTTAAAAAAACCCAGTTATTTCTAGAGTGTTTGTAATTGCTCAATAAAATACTTTTAGATGTTAGCACTGAAATATTTTTCATAATTCTGAATGTTAATTCACTTTGGGTTGGTGGCTATTGTCTTGTATTCTAGTTGTAGATATGATAACCAATTTTCAAATATATTCTGGACATTTTTTGATCTTAGTTGATTCTAGATCCTGCTTAAATCTTATTTTATGGGCAGCAACATGTTTAGAATTAGCATACAAGTTGTGGCCTACTTTTGTGTTTCTAATGGTAATTTAGTTTTCAGAGTCTTTGAAGTGCTATTCTGCTTTTCTTGATGTGGTAGTCAGAGGCTAATCTGAAACCCTTGGTGACTTTCTACATAGCAGTTCAGCCCTAAAATCTTTCACTATGTTAAATCTGGTTAGTTCCTCATGCAGGCTGATTATAAGTGTGGGTAGGACTTCACACAGTTGTTCAAACAATGTCTTTCTTATTATTTGATTTATTTTTAAAGATTTATTTATTTACTTCAAAGTCAGAGTTACAGAGAGAGAAGAGGCAGAGAGAGGGAGAGAGAGAGGTCTTCTATTTGCTGGTTCACTCCTCAAATGGCCGTAATGGCCAGAGCTGAGCTGATACAAAGCCAGGAGTCTGGAGCCTCTTCTGGGTCTCCCACTCGGGTGCAGGGGCCCAAGCACTTGGGCCATCTTCCACTGCTTTCCCAGGCCATAGCAGAGAGCTGGATGGGAAGTAGAGCAGCCGGGACTCGAACCAGCGCCCACATGGGATGCCGACGCTTCAGACCAGGGTGTTAACCTGCTGCGCCACAGCGCAGGCCCCCAAACAATGCCTTTCACTAGCTGCCTCATTTCCTTTCCAAAATTCTGCCTCAGCGCTCTACTTGGGTTAGGAAGGAGCTCTTCCTGCTGTGGAATGGTTCCGATTCCCTTCTGGCCTTCTACTGACACTAGCATGTTTAGGTCGGTGTGATCTCACCTGCTAACGCTCGGTGGGGTTCCAGTTCCAGGATCCCACTCATTAGCCACAAAAGGAGAAGTCAAACACTGCTTTCTACCACCTGATGGTACCAGAAGCCCAAGTTCTCCACTTGGTCTCTGGAAACAGCACAGGAGATTGGAGAGAACAGAGGGGCAGTGATGGTGGTGAGGTGGTAAGATTATTTTGTCTTGTGTTTCTTTCCTTACAGGCCATCCTTTCCCAGGTTCTGTGGCTGCAGAGGTATTTTCTTGGATCTGTTTAGCTTCTGGCTATTGACATTTCTGGGTTGTCAGCTTCTCTATCTCTTACTCAGGGATTACAAGAGGCCAAATGACAACGCAGGAATTTACTGTTTGCCATTTCTCGAATCTCAAGATCTGCCTTCTTCCTCTCATCTTTTAGACTCAAGTTGTTTGCAATACAAGGCAGTTCAAAAAATGTATTGAAAAGTGAAATGAAAAGGTAAGTTTATTTGGGTGTACAAAGTTCTGAAATCTATGCATACATGAGGCTTTCCAAAAGTTCATGGAAAAAGCATATTATGAAAAAAGGATGCATGACTTCAAACTTTACAAGAAAATTACCTTACTTTTTTCCATTTTCCAAAAACAGTTTTAGGAACTCTTGTTTTATATCCAGGGTTTTTATTTGTAATTAGTGGAAAGACTAAGATAAAAGTAAACTGTTTACTTCCAGCTCCAGTGTAGTACTAAAACTCATTGTTCAAACCAAATTTTTCCTCCTTGATGTTATTAATGGCTCTAATAACTCATTTTTAAACAATTCACAATTGTATTAATGATCAAAAATTCTGTATTTTCGGCTGATACCGCAGCTCACTTGGCTAATCCTCTGCCTGTGGCGCCGGCACCCTGGGTTCTAGTCCTGGTTGGGGCGCCGGATTCTGTCCCGGTTGCTCCTCTTGCAGTCCAGCTCTCTGCTGTGGCCCAGAAGGGCAGTGGAGGATGGCCCAAGTGCTTGGGCCCTGCAACCGCATGGGAGACCAGGAGGAAGCACCTGGCTCCTGGCTGCGGACCAGCGTGGTGTGGCAGTAGCAGCCATTTGGGGGTGAACCAATGGAAAAGGAAGACCTTTCTCTCTGTCTCTCTCTTTCTGTCTAACTCTGCCTGTCAAAAAAAATTAAAAATTAAAAATTCTGTATTTTCATTCAGTATACATGTTTATTTAAATAATCATTTATTATTAATTTAAATAATCATTAATCTAAAGAAACTTCACTGACATAAAAACAATTACCTTTACAATAAAACTCTGTAAATTTGATGACTGTTCTTTCCAGATAAGGAGTGATTTTCATTTAGTGAATTTCCTTGCTAATAATATGTAAAGTCTTAATACCAAAAATAAGATTCAAAACTTGAAAGTAATCCATTGCAATATTTAATTTTTCAAATGCTTTTAACAATTTAAAAGAAATAACAAGGATTATTCAGGGCTTACACAGTCAAGAGGATCTAATTATAATAAACCATGTTTTATCAGAGTTTATATTACACATTGAGCGAGTTGATTTATCAGAAGAGTTTGCTCCCAACCTGACCAGCATTTTCAGAGATTTTTGCAAAGATGTATAAGACCTTTAAGGATATGTTCCTGGAAATCATATTAATGATTTTTTACTTACATGTTTGGAAAACTGAACATAAATTTATAAAGTAAGTAATACATTCTCACTTAAGACTTAATAAGTATATTTTTATGCAGACTTTTGAAATGTATTTTTTACATGAGCAGTCAACTCATGGCAGTACACATAACTGCAGCTGTAAATTTACAGGCATACACTATGATGTCGCTGACAGCTATTTCAGGCTCTGATGTAAATATATAGTAGATATCCAAATGTATTTAAGCATTTAAGTCTTATATTAGGTATCAGAGGAAATGTGTTGATTAAGTTTTGTTTGCATACACAATTTCACTTGAGGGAATCACATGTAATATATATGTCATAAATCATCTCAGAATTAGAATTTTTGTGTTCAGAAAAACAACTTTTTGTTTCACAGAAATCATAGCTCTTGACTCACTTTCAATTACTAATATCTGATGTAATACTTAAAATATACAAAGTTTATACTAATATATTAGCTAAAATGACTAAAATATTACATGTTATGATTTTCATTGTGTTAGATTTCTGGAATTTATGAAAGCTGTACAAATAGGGGTGTGTGGAATTAATGGCAGCAAACTATATTCTCTATTTCCATGAGTGACTTAATGGATAAGTCATCAAGCTATTCCTTAGAGTTTTATGAGAAAGATACTAGGAGATTACCTCTCTCTTGTTGCCTTAAAAGCATTATGGCTGCCTTACAAATGAGCATTTTAAAAATCTAAGGAATTATACTGAGTAACTTGGTAGCCTTGAACATACAAAAAAATGCAATGTACATGAGTGAAATTGACTTTCTGAGATTCAATAATTGTTTATAGCCCTTGTCTCTACAGTTGAGAAACTTTTTTTTTCTTACTGTTTGTTGAATGTTTTACTTAGTGTAGGGCTAATCTTATGAGTATAAAGTAAACTGAAACTAGATCACTGTAAAAATTGAAATAAGAAATAAATAAGGAAGGAGGAGGGATCATGGCAGGTGGCAGGGTAGGGTGGGAAGTATCACTATGTTCCTAAAATGGTGTATATGAAATGCATGAAATTGCTTCCCTTAAAAAGATAAAGGAAAGGGAAAATACATTTTTGTGTCCAAAATACTTTTCAATGGGACTCCAAGATGACTTAATAGTGGTGCCCAGCATTTGCCTCCATATCTACAGAGAAGAAGCAAAACAACAATAGCTATATTTTGATGTGATTGCAGCAAGAGACCTATTGAAATTCAGCAGGGAGACATGTGAACGTTTTAGGACATGGAGACCTGGATGGCAGTACAGGGAGAGAGACAAATTGTTACAGCAACCTCGTTCACACCTTGTCAGTAGGAATCCCCACAGCAGGTAAAAGAGTGAATGAGAGCCCCAGCAGATGCTATCTTCATTGGTGTGGCAATTTTAGCTGAGAAATGGATTCACAGGCGTCATGGGGTTGGAGCCCAGTAAGGGGAGCTGCCTGGAATATGCACTGTGACTTTGATTCAGAGAAGGAACTCATTCTGTCTCCTTCCAAACCTTGCAGAGCACAGGCTACGGCAGTGCGGCACCATCTTGAGAAAGCAGACATTGTTCGAATCTATACTTCTATCAGGAATAGAAGACCCTGAATTTCCCCATTTCTTGGCTCTATAGACATTTTTCCATGCCAGCAAAAATGGTTTTAGCCTTATGAAGCCAACTATACTCAATGACACTATTGTGACCCCAGCACCCTAGTTCATGCAGTACTACAGGGGAAGGGCAGTACAGCAGTGGAAGTGGTTCTGCTCCCAGGACTCTAGAAATCAGAGTACTTGCCCCCCAGGCTTGGGGCCCATCATGGTGCAGCGCCCACCGCCACTGGGGAGACGTGACTGTGCTGTTGTGGGCCTCTGCCAAGACAGAGGGAAATGCTAAGTGATTCCATGACTGTCTTCAGCCCCATGGCCAAGGGCTGCTGTGATCCATGCAACCTCACTGGGGCTGAGAACGTGCTCCAAACCTCTGAGGCTGCTGCCATTGATTACAGTGGAGGAACTGTAGGCATAAATTATTGGGAGACTAGATTACAATGTCAAACTGAACTAAAGACACAGTATGCTACCAAACTAATACCTGCAGATACATCTTCAGGGGAAAAAAATGTTACCACAAAATCTATCCTTGAAAAGGGATAGAGTCAACTTATCCAGTGGATCACAGATACTTTCTGTATCCCTACAATAGTATGAACAAGCAAGGTAATATGACACCTCCAAAAAAAAAAAAAAAACAAAAAACCCACAACTCTAGCAACAGACCCGAAAGAAAAGGATACTGATGAAATGTTTGATAATTCAAAATAATGATTATAAGGAAACTCAGTGATATACCAGAGAATACAGTTTGACGAAATTCTGAAAATAACACATTAAATGAATAGGAAATTCAGCAAAGAGATACAGAACTTATAAAATAACCAAAAAATCTTAGAAATAAAGAATTGTGTGTCAAAAAGTCCAACAAAAGGAGCTAGCATTGTGACACGGTAGGTTAAGCCACCGCCTGCAATGGTGTATACAATAATGGAGTGACAGTTTGAGTCGCAAATGCTCTGCTTCTGATAGAGCTACCTGAAAAATGTGCTAGGGAAGGCAGTGAATGATGGCCAAAGTATCTGGGCCTCTGCCACACATGTGGGAGACCTGGGTGAAGCTCTTGGCTCCTGGCCTTAAGCTGGCCCAGCACTGGCTGTTTGGCCATTCGGGGAATAAACCAACTGATAGAAGGATGATCTTTCTCTTGTTCTCTCTCTATCCCCCTCTCTCTCTCTAACTCAAAATAAATAAGTCTTTTAAAACAAAAAGAGACAAAGAAAATCATTATATAATGATCAAGGGATGAATTCAACAAGAAGACATAAAGAATGCCAGAGCAGTCAATTTTATATAACAAACAGATTTAAAGAGAGACATCAGTTATATTGAAAGGTATACATGAGCTCCAATATTTCAACAGATTTTGACCAGTGGAAAGATCCTGTAGAGAAAAAATCAGCAAGGAAACATCAGAGGTATATAATAGATCATCAAATAGGCTGAAAAAATACAGTGGATTCCATTCAATAGCTACAGATCAAACATATACTACGTCTATATATATATCAACACTAGGGAAGAACATCTATTTCAGCTATAAAAGCATGTATTTAAGAAAATTAAATCATCACATGTATAGCTTCCGACCACAATTAAACAAAATCAGAAATCAGCAACTAAACAATATTTAGTCTACAAATCCATAGAGACTGAAGGTCAAAAGGGAAATTTAAAAATTTCTTGAAACAAGTGAAAATGGTAGCACAACATGCTAAAATTTATGGGATACGGCAAAAGCAGTTCTGGGAGAGAATTTTATAGCAACAGCATCTATGTAAAAAAGAAAGAGATTATGAAAGAAGGAATAAAGATTTCCAATAAAAAGTGTAATGATGTATGTCAAGAACCTAGAAAAATAGGAACCAACCAAACCCACATTAATATAGGGAAACAAAGAACAGATCAGAACTAAATAAAACATAGTAAAAAAATCAATACATAAGATCAATTAAGTGCTGGCTTTTTGAAAAGCTAACTTGTATTAAAAACCTTTGCATGAACTATCAAAGAAAAAAGAAGACTCAAATATATTAGAGATGAAAAACGATTAAAACTGATGTGAAAGAAAACTCAAAGATAATTAGTGGCTATTATGAACAACTATATGACAATAATTAAGAAAGCCTAGTGGCAAATGATACATTTCTGAACACATATAACCTACTAACACAGAACCATCAGGGCTGGCACTGTGACATAGTGGGTAAAGCCGTCACCAGTGTGACGTCAAAGTGTGCCACTTTGAGTTCTGGCTGCTCCACTTCTGATCCAGCTTTCTGCTATGGCCTAGGAAAGCAGTGGAAGATGGCCCAAGTATGTAGGCCTCAGTACCCACAAGGGAGACCTGGAAGAAGCTCCTGGTTCCAGATTTTGCTTTGGATCGGCTCAGCTCTGGCCATTGTGGCCATCTGGGGAGTTGAACCAGTGGATTGAAGACATCCCCCCCCTTTCTCTCTCAGCCTCTGCCTCTGTAACTCTGCCTTTCAAATAAATAAATCTTAAAATAAAAAAACAGAACCAAATATCATATGTTCTCCCTGATTGGTGACAACTAACTGAGCACCTAAAAGGAAACCTGTTGAAGTGAAATGGACACTATGAGAAACAATGTCTTGATCAGCCCTTGTTCTGACTATCAAGGAACAACTTACTATTTTATTCCTTTTAGTATTTTTTTTGTTCTACTTAATACCATTGGTTGAACTCTTTAATTAACACACAATTATTCCTAGTCGTTTAACTGAAAAGTGATCCCTGTTAAAAATAAGAGTGGGAATTAGAGAGGGAGGAGATGTACAGTTCGGCACATGCTCACTTGGACTTACCCCTAATGGTAGAGCTAGAAATGTGCCAGGGGATTCCAATTCAATCCTATCAAGGTGGCATGTACCAATGCCATCTTACTTGTTAAAGTGATCAGTTTAAGTTCATAATTGATCAAAAAGACAGGATTAAGTGTCAAAGGGATTACATAAATAAGACCAATGTCTGCAAATAATAATTGATAGAATTAAAAAGCAGAGAATGATCCCACATGGGAAGCAAAATACACAGCAGACTCATAGCATAGCAAATGCCCTAAACAGTGCTCTGGCCTCAGAATCAGCCCTTAAGGCATTCAAATCTGGCTAAAAAGCCCATAAGTGGCATGGAAAGCCAAGACACAGTGGCAAAAAAAAAAAAAAAAAAAAAACCCTAAAATGAAAGATCTCTGTGAGTGAGATCCTAATGGAAAGAACAGGCCATCCTCTGAAGGGAGGAGAGAACTTCCATTTTCAATATGGCTTTGTCTAAATAAGATCAGTTTGGTGAATTCAAGAGGCTTCCATAGCCTTGGCAGCTCATGACAAGAGCCTCGGGTGATTACTGACAGCATAAATAAGAGTGTCAATTGTTAAATCAACAACGGGAGTCACTGTGCAGCTGCTACCCATGTATGACCTCTGTCCTTAATATGTTGTACTATGCGAATTAATGGTATAACTACTACTCAAACAGTACTCTATACTTTGTGTGTCTTTGTGGGTGCAGTCTGTAGAAATCTTTACCTAGTATATAATAAGTTGATCTTCTGTATATAAAGATAATTGAAAATGATTCGTGATGAAGAATGGGATGGGATGGTTGCGGGTAGGAGGGAGGTTTTGGGGGAAAAGCCACTATAATTCAAAAGTTGTATTTTGGAAATTTATATTTATTAAATAAAAATTGAAAAAAAAACAAATGAAAAGCTAAAAAAACAAATAAACTTGCATATATGTATAAAAAACAGAACCATCATAATATAGAAAGCTTGATCATACCAGTAATAAATAAAGACATTTAATAACACAAAGTTTTGAATCAAAGGAGTCCAGGACCACATAACATCACTGCTGAATTCTACCAGACACTTAGGGAAGAAACAAATTTTCAAACTGTTCCAAAAAATTGAAATGGATGGAATCCTTTCAAACTCATTCAGGATAGCATTACCCTAGTACTAAAGCCACACAAAGATATAACAAAAATAGGAAAAGAAACCTAGAGCTCAATATCCCTGATGAACAGAGATTCAAAAATACTCAATGAAATATTAGCAAATTAAACTGAATGCTAATTAGATCATTCACTATGATCAAGTGAGGTTTATCACAGGTATGCAAGACTTACTCAACACAGATATGCAAATAAATGTAATATATCAACAGAAAGTGATCAAGTGATCATTTTGCTAATGTTGAAAAAGCATTTAGTAAGTCAACATCCATTCATGATAAAAACTTAGAATAAGGCAACTCTAGAAAGATAAACCTGAACGTAACAGCTTATATATAACAAACTCACAACCAACATCATACTGAATGGAGAAAAGCAGAAAGTGTTTCCTCTGATACCTGGAACTAGCCAAGAATGTTCATTCTGTCCACTCTTACTCAATATAGTACTGGTAGACTTAGCCTGATCAAGTAGGCAGGGGAAAGAAAGAAAGGCATACAAACAGGAGGGAAGACAAATTATCTTTGCTTAGTGATATGATTCCATAAATAGAAAAACCTGACAACTCCACCAAAAGATTATTTAGAAGTCATTAACAAATTAAGTAGCTGGATATAAAGCCAGACTATAAAATCAATCACATTTTTATGTATCAACAATCTCACTAAGAAAGAAATTAAATCAATGCCAAAGAATCTAGTACTAAATTTAAGTTTTGAATAAGTATAATTACAATTATAAAACCCTGAAGAAATAAATTGAAGATATCACACATAAAAATAGGAATCACACATGTGTATGGATTAGAATATTGTTAAAATGTACATACTACTTGATTTATAGATTTGATGTAGTCGCCATCAAAATACCATGATATTCTTCATGAACTAAAAAACAGTGCTAAAATTTCACACAGAAGCACAAACCACTAAGGCAATATTGAAGACAAAGAATGAAACCAGAGGTATCCAACACCTGATAGGAAGACACATGAAGGGTTTTTATTTTTTTATTATTATTTTTTTATTTTTTTGACAGGCAGAGTGGACAGTGAGAGAGAGAGACAGAGAGAAAGGTCTTCCTTTGCCGTTGGTTCACCCTCCAGTGGCCACCACGGCCAGTGTGCTGTGGCCGGTGCACCACGCTGATCTGAAGGCAGGAGCCAGGTGCTTCTCCTGGTCTCCCATGGCGTGCAGGGCCCAAGCACTTGGGCCATCCTCCACTGCACTCCCTGGCCACAGCAGAGAGCTGGCCTGGAAGTGGGGCAACCGGGACAAAATCCGGCGCCCCGACTGGGACTAGAACCCGGTGTGCCGGTGTGCCGGTGCTGCAAGGCGGAGGATTAGCCTATTGAGCCGCAGCGCTGGCCCATGAAGGTTTTTTTTTTTTAAAGACTGTATTTATTTGAGATGGAGAGTTATAGACAGTGACAGGGAGAGACAGAGAGAAAGATCTTCCTTCCACTGGTTCACTCCCCAAATGGTTGCAATGGCCGGAGCTGCACTGATCCAAAGCCAGGAGCCAGGTGCTTCCTCCTGGTCTCCCATATGGGTGCAGGGCCCGAGGACTTGGGCCATGCCCCATTGCTTTCCCAGGCCTTAGCAGAGAGCTGGACTGGAAGAGGAGCAGCAGGGACCAGAACCGGTGCCCATATGGGATGCCCATGCTGCAGGTGGAGGATTAACCCACTGTACCAAGGCACTGGCCCCCACAATGGGTTTTCAAATGGTTGGAAGAAAATGAGTGTTACAAAACAAACAAACAAACAAACAAAAAAACAACAATAACAACAACAAAAAAACCTGCATGAATTTCAGCAATTTTTGCTCTATAATAAGCTTATGTTTTAAATTTTTAAAGACCTGATTACTTTTTTTTTTTTTTTTTTAAGAAAGGGGAGAGGGAGATGGAGAAGGAGAGACAAGGGGAGAGATAGAAAGTAAGCAGATTTTTGTCTCTTAAAATGCAGGCAACAGCAGGGCTGGACCAGGCCAGGCTGCAGCCAGGAGCCAGGAACTCTGTCCTAGTCTCCCATATGGTGGCAGTGACCCAAATATTGGGCCATATTTTGCTGTCTTCTCAGAAGCATTAGCAGGGAGCATAATGGAAAGCAGAACAGCCAGGACTTGTACAAATACTCTGACAGGAGGTGCCAGCTTCCCAAGCTGTGGCTTACCCAGCTGTACACAACACAGCCCCTAAACTTACTGCTTTATTCCATTTTCTATGAACATTTTGAAGGAATGTCCTACAATGTATAGAACTACAGTAACCAAAATAGCATGGTACTGACATAAAAGGAAACTCGTGGTCCAATGGAACAGAAATTAATCCATGCACTGACAGCCAATTCATTCTTGACAAAGGCATCAAAACACCCATCAGAGAAAGCACAGCCTCTTTATTAAGTGGAGCTGGGAAAGCTGGATGTCTATATGAAAAAAACTGAAGTTTGATTTCTTCCACTTACCTTATACAAAATGCAACTCAAAATGGATCAAGGACCTAAATGTAAGTCTTGAAACTATGAAACTGCTAGAAGAGAACATGAGAAAGATAGTTCAAGATATTGGTGTAGGCAATGATTTTTTTTCTTGAGAGACATCAAACACACACAAACAAAACCAAAAGTAGACAAATGAGATTATATGAAACCAAGAAGCTCTATAAAGCAAAGTAAACAATAAAAAGAGTGGAGAGACAATCTATAGAATGGGAAAATATTTTTGAAGCATTAATCTGAAAAGGGACAAATATCAAGAATATACAAGAAAATAATCATCAATACTAAAATCAAAAATCTCAATAAAAAACCCAAATGATCTGATTTAAAGATAAAAAAATTATCTGAGTAGACATTGCTCAAAAGAAGACAAATAGACAACACATACATGAAAAAATGTTCAATATTGTTAACCATCTGGGAAATACGCTAATCAAAAGCATAATTAGATATCATCTCACCCCAGTTTGAGAGGCTACCAATAAAATGATAAAAAAAAATGCTGGTGAAGATGTAGAAAATAAGAGAACAATTGTACACTGTTTTAAGTGGGTTGTTTGAATGTAAATTAATACAACCATTATGGAGAACAGTTTTGAGGTGTCTCAGAAAACAAAAGTAGATCTATATGTTTCTGTTATCTGGAGTAAATATTAAAAGGAAGTAAATCCATATGTCAGAGGTCTATAAGCTCATGTTTATTACAGACTATTCACAAGAGTCATGATATGAAAACAACCAAGATGTACAGTTATATATGAATGGATAACAAAAATGTGGCATATATACACAATGAAATATCATTCAGTCATAAAAATAAAATTATCATTTTTAGTGAAGTGGATAGAATGATAGGGCGTTATGGTAAGCAAAATAAGTCAGCCACAGAAAGAACTGATACTACATGTTCTGTCTCATTTGTGTAAGCTGATAATAATCTCTTTGAACCTAGAATATTGATTTCTCGAGGCTGGGAAGAGTGTGAGATGGGGGGTCAGGGAACAGAGGGAGTTTGCATAAGATACCAAAATGCAATGTGGTAGAAGGAATAAATTCTCGTGTCCTGCAGTACTGTGGGGTGACTCCAGTATTAAATACTGTATAAAGAATTAGCGAGATGAGCTTATAGGCTCTAAACACAAAGAAGTGATAAGAGAATGGAAAAGCTAATTACTTGATTCGATAAATTCATGCTGGATGCACGTGTTAAAATATTACACTGTGCTTTATGAAAAAGTGAAAAATACTAATCAAATCACTGCTTTTATACTGTTATATAATTTTTTAAAATGTCATCTTAAAAACTAAAATAAGAAATAAATAAAAAGAGCGAGGGAGGAGGGAATATCATTATAAGAATTGTGTCTATAATTTATATCAAACCTATTAAAATTAGTTTAAAAGTTAAAAATACAAAAAAATAAGAAAGCACACAAAAAATACTTTTCAACGAGCAGGCCAGCATATAAAGAGGTAGTAGTGGTAGAATTCTATTCCTAGAAAGAGGGAGGGGGATAGTATATCAAATGTAGTCCACAATTGGTACAGAAATTCTGGTACAGGCAGCCTTCTGTCTCAACTTTCACAACATGAATACATCAGAAGTGACACAAAAGGTCTTGTATTGAGTAAGAAATTGTACAGTGACACCCAAATTAACATTTGAGTCAATCACATGGGCATAAATTCACTGGCTTAAGGGTGGGCAAGGAATGTCATTTTTTAGAACTGTTAAGGAATGCCATTTAATCTTACTGTTTATAATGTTTAGTCACATCTCAAGTGATATTCTGTGGATTATTTTGGTATCCAAAAGACATACAAATGCCTATCTACTGACAAAAGATTTCAGTTGTATTTTTCCCTATGAATCCCATAATTGAATGTGTCATTCTACCAAAAATCAGATTAATTTGCAGTTTATTATGTACTAAGCAAACAGCACTGATTGCTTTAAATCAAGTATTTTATGTCCTAGAGACACAGCCTTTCTCTTGGAGTTAAAAATATTTCCTCTTTCATTGTAATAAAAGACATAAGCAAATTCCTGAATTTGATTATTAAACAAAAATGAAGGTTATTACACAGGCCTGATGTAACTCCAGGAAAAGTATTTTGTTAATTTGATTTATCTCTTTAGTGTTTGGATATTATATTTCTTGATTTGAGAATAGTCCAGTGGCCTTCCTTATTAACCCTGCACTCCTATGGATAAAGTAAATCCCTATATGGCAATTGCTCAAAAGCTTGAAACTACATCAATTTTAAACAATTTGCTAATTTTCCAAAAGTTCATCCTGATCTATGTTCCCCTCTAGTTAATTACGTGAATATAGTTTTATCTAGCTCAGTGCTCTGAAGAGTGAAATAAGACAAAGTTACTACAATCCTAATATTGGCATGTAATTATCTCTCTTGTAGTTTCTCTCCCCACTTTGATTATATCTAGATTATAAAATCTTACAAATTTCTTTGAGAGGCAGAGGAGAGGAGGGAGGGAAGGGAAGGAAGGAGAGAGAGAGAGAGAAAGAATGATCTCACTCTCACAATCACTCCCCAAGGGCCAATGGCCAGAGTTGGGTGAAAGCCAGTCAAGAACTGGGAACTCAATTCAGGTTTCCATTGTGGGTGGTAGGGACTCAATTACTTGATCCTTCACCTGCTGCCTTTTATGGTCTGGGCTGGTCAGAAGCTAAAACGGAGTCAGAGCCATGTATTGAACCCAGGTATTCCAATATGAGACGTGGGCATCTTAACCACTAGGACAAATTCCCACACTTGCACTCTGAGTTTTTAAATATGATATTTATTGTTCACAATTATTGAACAAGAAATTGAGGATTTTATGCATATTAATGTAGTATGAGATTCTCAAAGAACAAAGTGAGAGTGTATGTGTGTGTGTATGTGTGTTGTTCGTGTGAAGAGGGAGTGAGGACATGAGGAAAGGATGGGGAGGGAGGGAGAGAGGGGGAGAAAAAGCTGGAGGGGGAGGAAGAGACAGAGGGGGAGGGAGAGGAGGAAGAGACAGGGGGAGTGAGGGGGGAAGAGGGAGGAAAAGGGAGGAAAGGGAAGAGGGGGGGAGGGAAGGAGACAAAGGAGAGGGAGTGGGGAGGAAGAGAGGGGAGACAGAGAGGGGAAGGTAGACATGGGGGAGAAAGGGAGGGAGGGAGAGAGAAAGAGGAAGGGGAAGAGAAAGGGAGGGACGAAGGGAGGGAGAGATAGAGAAGGAGAGAGAGGGAGGAGGGAGGGAGAGATAGGTATTGGTCTAAACTCTGTATCTACTCTGGACATTTCCCACATTAGTACTGTTTGTTCAAGCCTTCCTGAGGTTCATTTCACTGTCACTTAAAAATGATCATAGAACTAAAAAGCTGCACAGATTTTAAAATGTAGTACTCTAGGCTGGCGCTGTGGCTCACTAGGCTAATCCTCCGCCTGTGGCACCGGCACACCGGGGTCTAGTCCCATAGTCCCAGTCGGGGTGCCAGATTCTGTCCCGGTTGCCTCTCTTCCAGGCCAGCTCTCTGCTATGGCCCGGGAGTGCAGTGGAGGATGGCCCACGTCCTTGGGCGCTGCACCCTCATGGGAGACAGGAGAAGCACCTGGCTCTTGGCTTTGGATCGGCGCGATGCACTGGCCGTAGCTCGCTGGCCGCGGCGGCCATTAGAGGGTGAACCAACAGCAAAAGGAAGAACTTTCTCTCTGTCTCTCTCTCAGTGTCCACTCTGCCTGTCAAAAAAAAAAAAAAAAAAAAAAAAAGAAAAAGAAAAAAAGAAAAAAAATGTAGTACTCTAAACAATATAGCTTATCTTCTTTGACTTTTTTCAGAATCTTGTCTCTTTATTCCCATTTTGTCCATCCTTATTATGTACTTGCAATTATTTCAGGAATCTAATTTTGATGATCCACTTTCACATGATATCTAAATGCTATATAGGAGTCTGTATAGCTCCCTTATAGTTATGACCACATGAGTACTCTTCTATGTCAACTCTGGGAATGGCCATGACTACCTTTGGCCAATTCAACATAAACATCAGGCAATAATGTCTTGCCTTTGAATAGCCTTCCTGAATCACAGATACCATGAAATGAAGAAGGCCAAGCAGTCATGTGGAATGGTCACCATGGAGAACCAAGGTCCATGGCTGACCGGCCAGCTGTCAACCATGAGCAAGAAGCCATTGGAAACTTTCATTCCACCCGGGGTCTATCTGACACAAAGAACAAGAGTTTCAAGATCGATTTACCATCCTAAAGATTCATGACAAATCATCATCCTGTGTTAATTAACCCATTAGGTTTCCCATTAGTTTGTCTACACAATAGATAACATAAATCTATTTTCCCCCATTTCTTTCCACAGTTAGACATTAGTTTCCCATAGCATTCTCATATGGCTACCTAGCCCATAGCCATACCCCAAAGTGCAAGGCACACATTGGAAAAAATGACAAAGAAATGATTTCTCTCCTGAAAGAATTTATAGTTGACTGGAAAACATCTATATAAATATAAAACTGGATGTGAAGTGCTAAATTTCTTAAGAGCTTGAGAGGTAATGCACTGTGATGGTTGAAGAGAAGGAATAGAGAAATTTCCCAGAATTTGCAATGTACAATAAACATTAAAATTCACCACTCAGACTTCCCTCTGAGAGTGGATAATTTACCAATTTTAAGCAGCTGACCCTCAGGATCCACCTTGGTTTTGGAACAAAAATCACCCTTCTCCTTGACTTTAAACAGCCAATGATTGAACACATGTCTTAGTCCATGTGAGCTACTATAACAAAATACCATAGAGTAATTGATAAGCAACGTATTTATATAGGATGCTCAAAAAATTCATGGAAAATGCATACTATGGGAAAATTATACACAAATTTCAAACATTTTTACAAAAAATAAACATCTTTCAATTTTATTTCCAATTATCATCCTATTTCTCACAATCCTGGATGCTGGGTAGTGCAAAATTGAGATGACAACAGATTTGGTGTTTGGTGAGAATGTGCTTTCTGGTTCATAGCCCATGCTTTCTAGGTATGTCTTCACATGGTAGAAGAAGAAAAAAGTTTCTGTTCTGTCTCATCACAAGGACATTAGAAGTATTCATGTGGATGGAGCTATGTAATCAACTCCTCAAGTTCTCCCCCCCACCCCCAAGATAATCATCACCACCACGGTTAAGATTTTAACCTGAGACTTTGTAGGGAACACAAAGATTCAGGAGTGGAAGTACTCATCTTGGCCAACGCTTCCTTTTTTTTTTTTTTTTTTTTTTTTTTTTTTTTTTGACAGGCAGAGTGGGTAGTGAGAGAGACAGAGAGAAAGGTCTTCCTTTGCTGTTGGTTCACCCTCCAATGGCTGCCGCCGCCGGCACGCTGCAGCCAGCGCACCATGCTGATCTGAAGCCAGGAGCCAGGTGCTTCTCCTGGTCTCCCATGGGGTGCAGGGCCCAAGCACTTGGGCCATCCTCCACTGCACTCCCTGGCCACAGCAGAGAGCTGGCCTGGAAGAGGGGCAACCGGGACAGAATGTGGCGCCCCAACTGGGACTAGAACCTGGTGTGTTGGCGCCGCAAGGCGGAGGGTTAGCCTAGTGAGCCGTGGTGGCGGCCCAAGGCCAACGCTTCTAACAGGAAACTTTGAATTGAGGATTCCACACTGGCCTGGCTGAAAGTTTCACAGAACTCTATTGAAGTACGACTCACTTTCTACCTGTGCCTTTGATTTTCCTTCACATGTTTTAGGCATTTGTGTCCTGGCCTTCTGCTTGCTGATCTGTAGTTTTCACAGTCATTTCTTGAGGGGGATGGAGGCTTTTTGTGTACCTAGTTGCATTTTGGTATTTGTCTCTCAGAGGGAGAGAACCACTAACACATGCTTTGAAAGACAGGATTTGTACAGGTTAAGAAGGAATGACATTCAAGGTGAAGGAAAAAATTTGCAAAGGGACTTGAAAAAGGGAAAGCTTGATGACTCAAATACAAAATGAAATTGGCAGGTGCACAATGAGTAGGAAGAAAGATAAAAGGAATGACAGAAGAAAGATGGGCCCTGATCTTCAATGCAAGGCAAAGGAGTTTGAACACTGAAATAGATAAAAAGGGTTTTGCCTAAGGGATGACATAATCTGAGTTGTGCTTTAGGAAAAGTAATCTATAGCAGGCTGGATTAGGGAGATCACGGGGCAAAACGTGAATCAGGAGACTACTAGAGTCTCTTAATTTTTCCAGTCAGTGGCACCTGAAGCAAGAAGCTTGCCACTGTAAACTGATGGTGGAATTGGCAGAGGCCTCGCATAACAAGTAATGACAGTGATAGTACCCTTAGAAAAATCTATGATGTTGTTGGCCTTACGAAAGCTTTTCACATTGATTTAATTTTGTTGTCATAAGTTTAAGGAGCCAATTATTCTTGTCTCAATTTTTCAGATGACAAAACAAAAGCTCTGAGACACAGATGATGTAATTTTGCCTCAGTACAGAGTCAGGCTAGGAAAGAGAGGACTTGGTTGCAAATCCCCTAATTGCCAAATCAGGGGCTCTTTATTATTATACTAAATTCTAAATCTGTGACACACACAGAATTACAGCACTCAGCTAACTAAGAAATTGGAATTTGGATTAGTGAGATGGCATTGGTACATGCCACCTTGATGGGATTGAATTGGAATCCCCTGGCACGTTTCTAATTCTACCGTTTGGGGCAAGTCAGATTGAGCATGTCCCAAATTTTACCTCTCCTCCCTCTCTTATTCCCAATCTTATATTTAACAAGGATCACTTTTCAGTTGAGTTTCAACACTTAAGAATAACTGTGTATTAATTATGGAATTCAACCAATAGTATTAAGTAGAACAAACAAAATCCTAAAAGGGATAAAGTATTAAGTTGTTCCTCAACAGTCAGGGCAAGGGCTGATCAAGTCACTGTTTCTCATAGTGTCCATTTCACTTCAACAGGTTTCCTTTTAGGTGTTTGGTCAGTTGTGACTGATCAGGGATAACATATGATACCTGTCCCTTTCGGACTGGCTTATTTCAGTCAGCGTGATGTTTTCCAGATTCCTCCATCTTGTTGCAAATGACTGGGTTTCATTGTTTTTTACAGCTATATGGTATTCTATAGAGTACATTTCCTATAATTTCTTTATCCAGTCTACTGTTGATGTGCATTTAGGTTGATTCCAGGTCTTAGCTATTGTGAATTGAGCTGCAATAAACATTAACATGCAGAGAGCTTTTTTTGTTTGCCAATTCAATTTCCTTTGGGTAATTCCAAGGAGTGGTATGGCTGGGTTGTATGGTAGGGTTATATTCAGGTTTCTGAGGAATCTCCAGACTGACTTCCATAATGTCTTTACTAGTTTGCATTCCCACCAACAGTGGGTTAGTGTCCCTTTTTCCCCACATCCTCTCCAGCATCTGTTGTTGGTAGATTTCTGTATGTAAGTAAGCCATTCTAACTGGGGTGAGGTGAAACCTCATTGTGGTTTTGATTTGCATTTCCCTGATTGCTAGTGATCCTGAACATTTTTTCATGTGTCTGTTGGCCATCTGGATTTCCTCTTTTGAAAAATATCTATTGAGATCCTTGGCCCATCTCTTAAGTGGGCTGCTTGCTTTGTTGTGGAATTTCTTGGTCTCTTTGTAGATTCTGGTTATTAAACCTTTATATGTTGCATAGTTTGCAAATATTTTTTCCCATTCTGTCGGTTGCCTCTTCACCTTCCTGACTGTTTCTTTTGCAGTACAGAAACTTCTCAATTTGATGCAATCCCAATTGTTAATTTTGACTTTGACTGCCTGTGCTTCCGGGATCCTTTCCCAGAAGTCTTTGCTGGTGCCTATATCTTGCAGGGTTTCTCCAATGTTCTCTAATAATTTGATGGTGTCGGGTCATAGATTTAGGTCTTTAATCCATGTTGAGTGGATTTTTGTGTAAGGTGTAAGGTAGGGGTCTAGCTTCATGCTTCTGCACATGGAAATCCAATTTTCCCATCACCATTTGTTGAATAGACTGTCCTTGCTCTAGGGATTGGTTTTAGATCCTTGATCAAATATAAGTTGGCTGTAGATGTTTGGGTTGATTTCTGGTGTTTCAATTCTGTTCCATCGGTCTATCCATCTATTTCTGTACCAGTACATACTGTTTTGGTTATAACTGCCCTGTAGTATATCCTGAAATGTGGTATTGTGATGCCTCCAGCTTTGGTTTTGTTGTACAAGATTGCTTTAGCTATTCGAGGTCTCCTGTGTCTCCATATGAATTTCAGCATCATTTTTTCCAGATCTGAGAAGGATGTCTTTGGTATTTTGATTGGTATAGCATTGAATCTGTAAATTGCTTTTGGGAGAAAGGACATTTTGATGATATTGATTCTTGCAATCCATGAGCATGGAAGATTTTTCCATTTTTTTGGTATCCTCTTCTATTTCTTTAAGATTTTGTAATTCTCATTTTAGAGATCTTTAACGTCCTTGGTTAAGTTGATTCCAAGATATTTGATTGTTTTTGTAGCTATTATGAATGGGATTGATCTTAGCAGTTCTTTCTCAGCCATGGCATTGCTTGTGTATACAAAGGCTGTTGATCTTTGTGTATTGAGTTTATATCCTGCTACTTTGCCAAACTCTTCTACGAGTTCCAATAGTCTCTTAGAGTTCTTTTGATCCCCTACACAAAGAATCATATCATTTGCAAAGAGAGATAGTTTGATTTCTTCCTTCCCAGTTTGTATCCCTTTAATTTCTTTTTCTTGCCTAATGGCTCTGACTAAACTTCCAGAACTATATTGAATAGCAGTGTTGAGAGTGTGCATCCCTGTCTGGTACCAGATCTCAGTAGAAATGCTTCCAACTTTTCCCCATTCAATAGGATGCTGGCAGTGGAATTTTCATAAATTGCTTTGATTGTATTGAGGAATGTTCCTTCTATACCCAATTTGCTTAGAATTTTCATCATGAAAGGGTATTGTATTTTATCAAATGCTTTCTTTGCATCTATTGAGATAATCATAAGGTTTTTCTTCTGCAGTTTTTTAATGTGGATTTCAGTTCACAGTTGATCATAATGATAGGTCTAAGAGTCAAAGAGATCACATAAACAAGACTAGTGTCTGCTAATACTATCTGATAGAATTAAGAAGGAGAGAATGATTCAACATGGGAAGTGGGATACACAGCAGACTCACAGAATGGCAGATGCCCTAAACAGCACTCTGGCCTCAGAATTAGCCCTTAAGGCATTCGGATATGGCTAAAGAGCCCATGAGAGTATTTTAGGAATAGAAAGCCAAGACACTCTGGCAAACAGAAAAAAAAAAAAAGACCTAAATGAAAGATCTCTGCGATTGAGAACCCAGTGGAAAGAATGGGCCATCAAAGAAGCAGGTACCATTTCTCTGAAGGGAAGAAAGAACTTCCACTTTGACTATGACCTTGTCTGAATAAGATAGAAGTCAGAGAACTCAAAAGGCTTCCATAGCCTTGGCAACTCGTGACAAGAGCCGAGGGTGATTACTGAGGCCATAAACAAGAGTGTCAAATTGTTAAGTCAACAACAGAAGTCACTGTGTACTTACTTCTCATGTGGGATATGTCCTTAGTGTGTTGTCCAATGTGAAGTAATGCTATAACTAGTACTCAAACACTATTTTACACTTTTTGTTTATTTGTGGGTGCAAACTGTTGAAATCTTTACTTAATATATGCTAAATTGATCTTCTGTATATAAAGGTAATTGAAAATGAATCTTGATGTGAATGGAATGGGAGAGGGAGTGGGAGATGGGAGGGGTTTGGGTGGGAGGGAAGTTACGGGGGGAAAAAGCCATTGTAATCCATAAACTGTACTTTTGAAATTTATATTAAATAAAAGTTAAAAATATAGTATATATAATAAAAATAACTAAGTCACCTTGTAAAAAAAAGAAATTGGAATTTATCAGAATAGTTGCAGTTGGAGACATATGTTTTGAACCCTTATCTACCAAGAAGTTCAAGAAAGCTATGGAGTTGCTGGGATCTTAGTGTGTAGAGTTTAGGATTAGCAAGTCACAGTAATATATATATATATATGTGTGTGTGTGTGCGTGTGTATATATATATGTGTGTGTGTGTGTGTGTTTCTGTGTTCTTGTGCTTTGTATCTTACCCATGCAGAATCAGAGTAGCCAATAATCATAAGTATTGAAGCTATTTTTTGAAAATAATTTTCAATATTTTGCCATATTTATCTCACATGGAAACATCATACATGTAATATATACTGTTTTTTGAAAACAGAGGTGGATGTCTTAATTTTAGATAATGTGAGATTCTTGATAGATCATAAAATTAGAATAGGGTATTCCATTATATAAGGACCATAACTCAGAAAACAGCTTTATAATTGACTATAAGAAATGACTTACTTAGATTTGGAAGATCATGTAGATATTCTAGTTTCCCCTCTTTAAGTTATTAAAAAAATAAGATTGTTGGTACATTTTCTAATTTCCCATAAATAAAACTTAAAATATTTTCTTTAGCTTGTGGTCGCTTCAAATTTTTCATGTCTATGCTTTCACATAAGTTTCACAAGGTAAACATTTCTATAATACACACACCATGCATAAATTTCACAATAAAGCTGAACTTGCACTCAGCATTTTCTGTGAGTTCAAATAAATCCCTTTTTCTCACACTCACAACCTATGCACCATTCTGAAATTATGGCCTCTAGTAGCTAAATGCTATAAAAACCTTAATTGCAGGGGTATTAATGGAGACTTCTATCACACTGGGAAACTGCCCACTGAATAATGCCTCTGGAGAGAGACTTGCTGACTACACACCTGCTTCAGTAAATGAAAGCACAACCCTGTGTCATTTCTTCCTTTCAACCTTAAAGACTGCTTAGAGCCTTCACTCTGCCCTTTTTGATATATCTCTCAATTGACTGACACGTATATCTGCGGGATAATAAAATGGGCTAAGATAGTTGGTTTGGCAGTGTTTTTGCTGATGTGTTAATTCATTTCATGTTCTATATCATGATGTCTAAACCAGATTTTATGAGAAGGCTCACTGAAGTGAAAACCCAAGCCAATGATTCGTTTAATATGAACTAATGAAAACCAGATATAAAAGCCTTTAGTAACTGTTTTGGAGTTTTAATTGTCAAATGGATGTAAATTCTGAGCACTACTAAGTAAAGGAAAGGACTCTAATGAAGAAGTAGGGATCACTTTGTTATAATTGTTTAATTAAAAAGTCATGGAAGCAATGATGTCATGGATGAAGCCATTGAAATCTGAAGGGGAAAATTCCATCTCCAAGGTAGGAGATGCATTTTGAAAAACAAAACGAAAACAATTCTGCTTATTTTCCTTTACCACAATTTGGCAGAAATCATAATTAGCAAGTCACAACCATTTATACAAAGCTCACTTTGTTGAAAGAAATGCATAAGGACATCAACAATATTTTGAAATAAAAAAAATTTAAGACTACAGCTGTTTGCTTATGATAGTAAAGTGATAAAATTATGGGTTTGCCATGTGATTAACTATGACAACAACCAAAGAGGGTTTATGAACAGGACAGTTACATATATAGAATGTATGTTGTTTTTGGATGTTAATATAATTTTTATTTTATTAAATTGGGTAGTTTCTATAATAATCCATTTAGGAAAATATTATCAATGAGTGTTGAAACCAAAGGATGAAATATTTGTAGAGAAAAAGATGTTAGTATGAAATATTTCACTCAACATATAACTTACTAAATGTAAAGAAAAGAATTATAACTTTATTTTAGTTCAGAGTCTTAAATAAGTAATCAAATTAAGCATCCTCACTGTTAATGCTTCTTAATTTAGTGCAGGAGTACACAATATGCCTTATATAATATTTGTGTTAAAATAACTAACCTGACTTTAAACATGAGGAAATTTTGCAAATCCAAAATGCATGGCATTCTATAACTCAAGTGTCCTGGACAAAATACATTATCAATTATAACAAAATGAAACACAATGTAAAAGAAGATGGCCTCATTCTGACTTAACAACAATAACAAAACCAAAGGACAGAATATCAGGTAAAAAGATGATTCATGAATAGGAAAAAGAGGAGAAAAAATACTTATTTTAGAGAAGATTGAAAGGTACAGAATAGAGATGCTCCTTGATTTCTGACGAGATAGATCATGCTAAACTTATCATAGACAAAAATTTCATGAGTAAAAAAGGCATTTAATACCCTTAACCCAACAGATGTCATAGATTAGCTTGGCCTACCCTAAATGCATTCAGAACACTTACATTAGCTTACAACTGGACAATATTGTCTAACACAAAACCTATTTTATAATAAAGTTTTGAAAATTTCATGTGACTATAAATATGAGCATTCTGTAGGTAGGATGTGAAAAAACACAAAATCTAAAAATACACTGAACACAGCACAGGAGGTATTTAAAAATGTTTGAGGAAAAATAGAATTAAAAGGTAAGTCCATTTTGGAGAAAACATTTTTTGAAATCCACTCAGTCTTTTCACAATTTTCATGTTCCATGGTCTTTATAAGGCTCCCTCATGTGCATAGATTTCACAACTTTTTGCACCAAAATAAATTTATTTTTTAATTCCATTTTTCTAAGACTTTTATTTTATTTTTTTCTTTTTGTAACAGGCACAGAGACAGAGAGCCAGCTCCCGTCTGCTGGATCACTCCCTAAATGCTCACAACTGTTGTTGCTGGACTGGAGCCAAACCTGGAAGCAATTCTGGTCTTCCCTGTGGGTGGCAGGAACCCAATTACTTGAGTCATCACCATTGCCTCCTCTGGTCCATTTTGGCAGGAAACTGGATACAGGAATCAGAGCCAAGGATTGAACCCATGTACTCAGATGTGACAAAAACCACTGGGATAGCCTCTGTCCTTCCATTACATTATAGAATACCCTTGTACACTGCATACTATTGATTGTTTTCCCATTTTGATCCAGTGGCTGACTCAGAGTTGTGGCTCTCAGATACTCACTGGCATTGGTAGTAACATGGGGCAATTTGTCATCCCAGGAAAAAGGCCAAAATTCAAAATTTGAAATTTTGGTTTTGCTTTTGCAAAATCATTATGTTAAACTGTCTTAAGTGGAAAGATCACAAGTTGGAGAATTATTACTAATATTGACTTTGTTAGTTTAATGCAGGTTATTCTTTTATTCTGAGGATATGTGTTCTCAACTAGGACTAAAATGCCACAATGTTGGTAACTTATTACCAAATATTTCATTACAAAAACAAAGGAGGAAGCAATAAAGCAAATGTGGCAAGATGTTTACAGTTTGGTGAAAAGTACATGTTCAATGTAATAAATTTTCAATCTTCCCATAGATTTAGTGTATTCACAATAAAATATTGAGAAAATTTGACATTGTATATGACCTTTAAAAAAGCCATAAGTAAGTATATTTGTGGCTTATGAATGTATAGCTACTTTAGGTGAAGAATTTATATTTCCTTACAATCTGAGTTATTAAACTTTGGCATTTGAACAGATATATACAGATAAATTAGATAATTCAAAGTGATAATTATTTTGTGAAAAGTCACACCCAATTTTGCATGAAGTAAGATTAAAGGATGTCAATTTGTTTTTGCTCAGTGTTACACAATGGATGATATGTAGCTTTCTTAGTATAGGTGGAAAATATTCAAAGGGATTAGTCATAGAATTCTGTAATTGATTGATATTGATACATTTTTAATATAAATGATAAATTGCAAAACTTCTCCTTAAGGAAACTCCAGACTGACTTCCATAGTGGCTTAACCAGTTTGCATTCCCACCAACAGTGGGTTAGTGTCCCTTTTTCCCCACATCCTCTCCAGCATTTATTGTTGGTAGATTTCTGAATGTGAGTCATTCTAACCGGGGTGAGGTGAAACCTCATTGTGGTTTTGATTTGCATTTCCCTGATTGCTAGTGATCTTGAACATTTTTTCATGTGTCTGTTGGCCATTTGGATTTCCTCTTCTGAAAAATATCTATTGAGGTCCTTGGCCCATCTCTTAAGTGGGTTGTTTGTTTTGATGTTGTGGAGTTTCTTGATTTCTTTGTAGATTCTGGTTATCAACCCTGAGTCAAAGGGATCACACAAACAAGACTAGTGTCTGCTAATACTAACTGATAGAATCAAAAAGGGAGAGAACGATCCAACACTGGAAGCGGGATACACAGCAGACTCATAGAATGGCAGATGTCCTAAATAGCACTCTGGCCTCAGAATCAGCCCTTAAGGCATTCGGATCTGGCTGAAAAGCCTATGAGAGTATTTTAGGCATGGAAAACCAAGACACTCTGGGGGAAAAAAAAAAAAAAGAAGACCTAAATGAAAGATCTCCGCGAGTGAGATCCCAGTGGAGAGAACGGGGCCATCAAAGAAGGAGGTACCTTTCTCTGAAGGGAGGAGAGAACTTCCACTTTGACTATGACCCTGTCTGAATAAGATTGAAGTCAGCGAACCCAAAAGGCTTCCATAGCCTTGGCAACTCATGACTAGAGCCTAGGGAGATTACTGATGCCATAAACAAGAGTGTCAAATTGTTAAGTCAACAACAGGAGTCACTGTGTACTTACTCCTCATGTGGGATCTGTCCTTAATGTGTTGTCCAATGTGAAGTAATGCTGTAAGTAGTACTGAAACAGTATTTTACACTTTGTGTTTCTGTGTGGGTGCAAACTGATGAAATCTTTACTTAATATATACTGAATCAATCTTCTGTATATAAAGATAACTGAAAATGAATCTTGATGTGAATGGAATGAGAGAGGGAGCGGGAGATGGGAGGGGTGCGAGTGGGAGGGAAGTCATGGAGGGGAGGAAAGCCATTGTAATCCATAAACTGTACTTTGGAAATTTATATTTACTAAATAAAAGTTAAAAAAAAACTTCTCCTTAAAAAGAAAAATTTGTATGCATTTTCTAAGTATTTAGGTATTCTTGGAGCAAGAAGATTTCAATTCTGTTATTTTGTTCATAGCATTTATCATACTCTTTCTAACCAATAATTTTATTCCCTTTTATTGTTAATCGGATATTTGTCAAGAATAATTCACAGAAATTTTAAGAGCATATAGTCCTGTAGTTTTTTACAACTGTTACTAATATAACTGCATAGCACATAAAAATATTGTGTTTATATTCCCAAAATATATTGCAGTTTGTAATAATGAACATAAAATTTGAAATACCCATTTGAACTGTTTATCAAAATGGTGAAGTGCCTACATTTTGGAAGAAGTTGTTAATATGAATTTGATTACATGAACTTCATCTTTTGTTTTCCTAGTATATTATCATATTTGATTTGGTAGAATCCTAGAATTCCAAGGATGGTGCAATGTCAAGACATAGATTAGTATACATGCTCTGATTTGAATATCTGTGTCCCTTTCCACCTTCCCTATTTCCAAGTTCAAACCATCTCCGATGATGAGAGGAGGTGGGGGCTTTTATGAGCTGATTAGGTTATGACTGTGGAGCTCCAAAAATTGTGATTAGTGCCCCCATAAAAGAAACCCCAGAAGTGAATCTGCCAGTTCCTTGATTTCAGGACTTTTCAGCCTCTAGAACTGTGAGGAATACAATGCTATTATTTATACAAGCCATTAGTTTAGACTCTTGTTGTAGCACCTTAAGTGGACTATGACATTATACATTTCATCAATAGACCCAAAATATACGGAGATACTGAAAAGACACTTGGTAAAACAATTTCTCCTTAAAAGATTCATTCCATTAAAAATATTTATCCAGTAATAGGATACTATGCTTACATCCTAAAAAAGAATTTCCTTCAAACAAGCAGCTAACATGTGCAATCATATTTTTTTTAACTTTTATTTAATGAATATAAATTTCCAAAGTACAGCTTATGGATTACAATGGCTTCCCCCCCATAACGTCCCTCCCACCCGCAACCCTCCCCTTTCACACTCCCTCTCCCCTTCCATTCACATGAGGATTCATTTTCGATTCTCTTTATATACAGAAGATCAGTTTAGCATACATTAAGTAAAGATTTCAACAGTTTGGTCCCACACAGAAACATAAAGTGAAAAATAATAGATGATTCTTTAAATGATGATGAAATCAGATCAGACCTATTGTCATGTTTAATCCCAGTGAGAGTCAAGTTGGGAATTGATAATTTCTTCTTCTTCTTTTTTTTTTTTTTACAGAAGATCAATTTAGCATATATTAAGTAAAGATTTCAACAGTTTGCACCCCCATGGAAACACAAAGTGAAATATACTGTTTGAGTACTCATTATAGCATTAAGTCTCAATGTACAGCACACTAAGGACAGAGATCCTACATGAGGAGTAAGTGCACAGTGACTCCTGTTGTTGACTTTACAAATTGACACTCCTGTTTATGGCATCAGTAATCTCCCTATGCACCAGTCATGAGTTTCCAAGGCTATGGAAGCCCCTTGAGTTCTCCGATTCTTATCTTGTTTAGACAAGGTCATAGTCAAAGTGGAGGTTCTCTCCTCCCTTCAGAGAAAGGTACCTCCTTCTTTGAAGACCTGTTCTTTCCACTGGGATCTCACTCACAGAGATCTTTCATTTAGTTGTTGTTGGTTTGTTTTTTTTTTTTTTTTTTTTTTTTTTTTTTTTTTTTTTTTTTGCCAGAATGTCTTGGCTTTCCATGCCTGAAATACTCTCATGGGCTTTTCAGCCAGATCCGAGTGCCTTTAGGGCTGATTCTGAGGCCAGAGTGCTGTTTAGGACATCTGCCATTCTATGAGTCTGCTGAGTATCTCGCTTCCCATGTTGGATTACTCTCCCCTTTATTTATTCTATCGGTTAGTATTAGCAGTTACTAGACTTGTTTATGTGCTTCCTTTGACTCTTAGTCCTTTCATTATGATCAATTGTGAACTTGGACTGGTGAGATGGCATTGGTACATGCCACCTTGATGGGATTAAATTGGAGTCCCCTGGTATGTTTCTAACTCTACCATTTGGGGCAAGTCACCCTGAGCATGTCCCAAATTGTACATCTCTTCCCTCTCTTATTCCCACTCTTATGTTTAACAGGGATCACATTTCAGTTAAATTTCAACACTTAAGAATAACTGTGTATTAATTACAGAATTACACCAGTCATATTAAGTAGAACAGACAAAAAAAACAACTAAGAGGGATAATGTATTAAGTTGTTCATTAACAGTCAGGGCTATGCTGATCAAGTCACCATTTCCCATAGTGTCCATTTCACTTCAACAGGTTTCCTTTTTGGTGTTCAGTCAGTTGTCACTGATCAGGGAGAACAGATGGTATTTGTCCCTTTGGGACTGGCTTATTTCACTCAGCATGATGTGTTCCAGATTCCTCCATTTTGTTGCAAATGACTGGATTTCGTTGTTTCTTACTGCGGTATAGTATTCTAAAGAGTACATATCCCATAATTTCTTTATCCAATCTACCGTTGATGGGCATTTAGGTCGGTTCCAGGTCTTGGCTATTGTGAATTGTGCTGCAATAAACATTAGGGTGCAGACCACTTTTTTGTTTGCCAATTTAAATTCCTTTGGGTAAATTCCAAGGAGTGGGATGGCTGGGTCGAACGGTAGGGTTATATTCAGGTTTCTGAGGAATCTCCAGACTGACTTCCATAGTGGCTTGACCAGTTTGCATTCCCACCAATCATATGGTTTTAAAGGTATTCCCAAGAAAATCAGAGACAAAAAAATAACAATGTGGCCAGAGCTGTGGCTCACTAGACTAATCCTCCGCCTGCGGCGCCAGCACCCCGGGTTCTAGTCTCAGTTGGAGTTTCGGGATCTGTTCCAGTTGCTCCTCTTCCAGTCCAGCTCTCTGCTGTGGCCTGGGAAGGCAGTGGAGGATGGCCCAAGTCTTTGGGCCCTGCACCCGCATGGGAGACCAGGAAGAAGAACCTGGCTCCTGGCTTCTGAACGGCATAGCGCGCTGGCTGTAGCAGCCATTTGGTGGGTGAACCAACGGAAGGAAGACTTTTCTCTCTGTCTCTCTCTCTAACTCTGCCTGCCAAAAATAAAAAAAAAAATTAAAAAAAAACAATGAAAATATCATCATTACTTTTTACCTTTTCTTTTGGATAGGTTTTGAAGGATGCAATTAAACTTGAAACAGAAATGAAAGCTATAATTTTGGAAATGAGGAATAAAACCACATTATTTATGGACTATAGAATATGTAGCTATAGAAGTTATTTAACTGAAGAAAACAGAAACAAAAGGAAATATAGTAAATTACTTGAATCAATTATAACAGAAGAATGCTTATAAAAAGCATTATTTAGAATGCATAACAAAACTAATTTCATTCACAAGAGTACCATAAAATACAAATGCTTGTAATTAAATTTACTAGGCAAAGTGTAGGATATATTTGAGAAATTATAAGACTTATAAAATTATTTATTTATACAAAGGGAACAGATTTCATGTATTTCATAAATACAGTTTTAAGAATGATCCTTCCCACCCTACCTCTCTCTTTCCCAGTCTCCCTCCTCCTTCCTTATTTGTATTTTTACAATAACATCCTTTCAATTTAAATCACTAGCTTAATCTTACACTAAATAAAGAAGTCAACAGGTATTGAAGAAAATACCACTGTTCATCAGGAACTAGACAAGGACTATAAACAATCAAGTCTTAAGATGTCAATTTCACTCAAACACAGTATATGTTTCTACTCTATATATTAGTTATGACAAATCAGCAAAATCATTTATTTGTCTTTTTGTGACTGGCTTATTGCACTAAGCCTAATGGTCTTCAATTCCATCCATTTTGTTGCAAAATACAGGATTTCATTTTTTTTTACAGCTGAGTACTATTCTAACATGTATATATATCACATCTTTTGTCATCAGTTGATGAACATCTGGGTATATTCTATATCTTAGCTTTATAATTGAGAAGCTATTTACATGGGGGTAGAGCTAAGAAAAGAAGTGAAATAAGGCTCCAAAAAATGGAAAAATCTTCCATGTTCATGGATTAGAAGAATGAGTAAGATCAAAACGTCCATACCATCCAAAGCAATTTACAGATTCACTGTGGTCCCAAGGACATTCTTCCCAGATTTAGAAAAAAGCACCCTACAATTCATATGGAAACACAAGAGACCTCAAAAAGCTAAACCAATCTTAAACAATAAAAACACTGGAGACATCATAATACCTGATTTCAAGAGATATTACAGGCACTTATAATCAAAACAGTTGATCCTGGCATAAAAATGCATATGTGGATCAATGGAACAGATTAAAAACCCAGAAATTAATCCATGCTTCTTCAAATAACTAATCATTGATAAGCTAAAAATCACTCCCTGAAAAAAGGACAGTCTCTTTAACAAATGCTGTTGGGGAAACTTGATCACAGCATGCAGAAATATGAAACCTCTATCTCACACCATATCCCAAAATCAACTCACAATGGATCAAGGACCTAAATCTAAGACTTGAATCCATCAAAGTCCTAGAGGAAAACATTGAAAAACTACTGCAAAACATTGGCTTAGGCAAAGATTTCTTGGATAAGACCCCAGAAGCACAGGCAATAAAAGCAAAAATAGACAAATGGGATTACATTTGTAATTTGCTTCTGTACCGCAAAGGAAACATTCAATAAAGTGAAGAGGCAACTGACAGAATCACAGAAAATATTTGTAAACTACACATCTGCTGAAGGATTACTATCCAGTTTATATAAGGTGCTCAAGAAACTCAGAACAGAACAAATAATCCAGTTAAGATATAGGCTAAGGATATCAACATGCATTTTTCAAAGGATGAAACACAAATGGCCAATAGACATGAAAAGATGCTCAGGATCACCAGCTACCACCAGCCTAATTAGAATGACTATCACTCACTCACAAATTAAAAAATAATAAAAGCTGGTGAGGATATGTAATGTTCTCTAGTCCACTGCTGGTGGGAAGGTAAACTAAAACAACCCTTACAGAAGACAGTTTGGAGATTCCTCAGAAATCTGATAATAGATCTACCATATGACCCAGCCATCCCACTTCTGGGAATTTAGCCAAAGGAAATAAAACAGTTTTTTAAGTAATGAAGACTGAAACAGAAATCTAAAATTTCCTATGACAAAGCAATAGTTAGTTAATTTGTCCTATTAACTCATTGGATATATTGGGAGTTAGAGAGGGCTCAACACCTGGCTTCTCTGTTCATGCAGAAGCAATCAGCCGCTAAGCTAAAAATATGCTGTCACCTTTTTGACTGCTAAAACTTCCTTTGAGTTTGTGAGACAACAAAAAGGGGTAGATTTACTATTTCCTTGCCTCCTGTGGAAGATCGTGAAGGTCAGACCTATTAATTCAGTTCATTATTTCCCTGCAATCTGGATGGGAAGGTGTTACAGACCAGATGTAGGTGTCCCCCCAAATTCATACATCAAATCCCTAATGTCCAGTGTGTTTGTACTGCATGTATTGCATGTGGGACTTCTAAGGAAGCAATCAAGGTTACATGGGGTCTTTTTTTTATTTTTTTGGACAGGCAGAGTGGACAGTGAGAGAGAGACAGAGAGAAAGGTCTTCCTTTGCCGTTGGTTCACCCTCCAATGGCCACCGCGGCTGGCGTGCTGCGGCCCGCACACCACGCTTATCCGAAGGCAGGAGCCAGGTACTTATCCTGGTCTCCCATGGGGTGCAGGGCCCAAGCACTTGGGCCATCCTCCACTGCACTCCCTGGCCACAGCAGAGAGCTGGCCTGGAAGAGGGGCAACCGGGACAGAATCCGGCGCCCTGACTGGGACTAGAACCCGGTGTGCTGGCGCCGCAAGGCGGAGGATTAGCCTAGTGAGCCGCGGCACCGGCCTACATGGGGTCTTAAGAAAGGAACCCGATCTGGTAGGATTAGTGTCCTCCTAAGAGACAGCAGGGTCTCTATGCATGCACACAAATGAGATCCATGAGCACTCTAAAAAGATGGTCACTGCCTACAAGATAAAAAATAATCCTCAGAATGAAACTTCTTGGACCCCCAACCCTTCAAGCCCATGAGAAGACAAACGTTTGATGTTTAACTCACCCAGTCTGTGGAAATTCATTATGGTATCCTGAACAGACTAATTCAAATAAGAAAAAAGGGACCAAATCCTGCTTTCTGTCCCTTTGATAGATCACACTGCAGGCCAATGGCAGCTACTCACTGAACATACTCTCAGAAAACACTACTACTTCCACTGTGTGCTAAGAACCATTCTCTTACCACCTTTGCTATGTCTCTCTGCAACATCATCCAGTCACTCCTTTCCACTGGATGTCTCCTATCATCATGCAGACACTGACCCCTGCTAACTTCCTCCACAGCAATCACACATAATCATCTTTCAGCTGAGCACCTTGCTTCTTGTGAAAGTTTTCAATCAAATGGAGTCATTTATATCATTTCTAACCAAAAAACAAATCTATCAATCAAGTCAGAAGGTACAGGAGAAAAGATCTGAGGCAGGCACTTAGGACTGATAAGAACCATCACAAAAGACTGTTAGAACCACAACTTTGCACAAAGGCCAGTGCAACCTTAAACAATGTGCAAGCACCTCTGTTCAACAGCTATCTGTTCAAATTTGGACTGATGCCACTTTTATTATTTATCCCTGAACACAGTATCTATTAATCCTTGAAGCTAAGAATTATCATTTAAAAATAATTTATGAGATCTTCCTCATTTTGCATTTAAAATTTTCCTTTAGGGACAAGTATTTGGTGGTTAAGCTGTGGCTTGGGACACTTACATCCCATCTTGGAGTTCCTAGGTTCTAGTCCTGGCTCCACTTCCAATGCAAGCTTCATGATAATGTTCACTCTGAGAGGCAGTAATGATAACTCAAGTAGTTGGGTTCCTTTTATCTACATGGGAGACCTGGATGTAGTCCCTGGCTCCTGGCTTTGGCCTGACCCAGCCCTATCTGTTGCAGGCATTTGGGGAGTAAACCAGCATATAGGAGCTCTTTCTTTCTCTCATAAACAAAATAAATGTTTTTCCTTCTTTTACTCTACCCTCCCCACATTACCCATGATTTCCATATCAGTGCTCCATATTGAAACACTCTGTGCTTATTCTCAGATAATTATTATTATTAATTAGAAAGTCTGTTTCTGTTATTTAGTATGAGTATCTGGGTTCCCCTTATTCCCTTCTGGTGTATTTTAGTACAATCCCAACATACTGATTCCTTCAGAAACTCTGATTATGCTGTTCATCTGAGGAAATGTTCCAATGACTTTTACCTGTTTCTCAGTGAAAGCTAAACTTTCTTCTTATTGCCTTCAAGGTAAGTCCAGCCAAGCTGACTTGATATCCTACCATTCTTCCTCTTCCTTACTCCATGTTGGCTCTGCTGAGCTTGCTGCTTTAGAAACACAACAGGAATGCTTTTGCTGCACACCTTCTGCATTTTGTCTTCTCACCCTGGAACAGTCATCCCCAAGACATCACGGCTGATCCATTCTTTTTTTTTTTTTTTTTTTTTTTAAGATTTGTTTGAAAGGCAGCATTAGAGAGACAGGGGAAGGCAGAGATCTTCCATCCTCTGGCTGACGCTCCAGGTGGTCACAATACTTAGGGCTGCACCAGGCTGAAGCCAGGAGCCAGAAGCTCCCTCAAGGTCTCCCACATGGGTGGCAAGGGCCTAAGGATTTGGGCCATCTTTTCCAGTTTTCCCAGGCAAATAGCAGGGAGCAAGATTGGAAGTGGAGCAGCCAGGACTCAAACCAGTACCCATATGGGAATGCCAGTACTTCAGGTGGTGGCTTAATCTGCTGTCCCACAGTGTTGGGCCCAATCCAGTTACTTTTTTTAAAAAAGACTAAATTAAATATCAGTTTTGTACATGATGTCTCTCATGCCTGATGCTACTGGTAGAATTGCATCCTGTCCAGAAAGATAGGTTGAAGTCCTAATTTCTAGCACCTTAAAATGGGGCTTCATGCAGAATTTGTATCATTTCACATATCTTTAGTTAATATAGGTCATGATAATCGACTATGACTGGAGACTCTATAAAAAGATGACCACGATAATAGACACACCAAATGACAGTGAAGGCAGAATTGGAGTTATACACTGTGAGCCATGATATAATAAAGATTGTTGACAGATCACTTGAAAGCGGGGAGAGCAGTATTCCCTTACAGGTTTGAGGGAGCAGGACCCTGCTGACACCTTGATGTCTGATGTTGGCTTCCAGAACTTTGAGGCAATTTCTATGGTTTTCATGCCCTATCTTCCCTACTCTATATGTGATATTCTGTTATAAAACCAGAAGAATTAATCCAGTTACACTCTAATATAGCAATTCCTGACTTTTCCCGTCTATCTAACTGGCTTGTTTTTCTCCTTAGTGCTTGATAGTACCTGCCCCACCATATTTTACTTAAATCGTTGGTATATTTTGTTTACCACCCCTAACTCACTCCACATATTAGCAACATGAGGCTAAGTTATTGTTCTTCTTCATTACTGTCTCCACACCATTAAAACATCTTTGATGTAATACAGATCCTTAAAATATATTTGTTGATTGAAGAAATGAAGACCAGAATAAATTTGGGAATGAGTCCTGTAATTGGTTCCATCTCTGGGGGAAAGAACAGGGTTATTTCAAAATGACATGAGTGTTTTGGAAAATTGCTACTCTTCCTGTATAAAATGCTGTAAGTGGAAAGAAGTATTCCTTCTTATAAAAATACCATGCAGCAATTAAATGTAATTTTTGAAGAGTTTCAGTGATATTAGAAACTCTTACTGCTTTATGAAAAAGGTAGTTTATAAAATAGTTTCCACAATATAATCATAGCTGTGCAAAGCAGATACTTGTGAATAAGGAATAGACTAGAAGGATATATTCTTAATTTCTGATGATTTTTTATTTAACAGCACTATTGGTGATATTTACCATTATTTTTTGAAGCTAAAAATGTTATTCTGGATGGAAAAGGCAGTTTTTTGAGATATAGTAAACTTATAGACTGTATTATTTAAAAGAGGGATTTTTCTATTTATTTTTAATGGATTTTTCTATTTATAAAAATTAATTTGAGAACAATTTAGATTTGATAAAAATATACTAATCGAGTTGAATGTTTATGTGTGTTGTCTCTTTTATGTGGTTCTCAATGTCTTTGTGTACCTGTATTTCTTTATGTATTTAAGGTATATACATATTCATATGTATTTAAGGTGTATATACATATTTATACATATATAAGGTATATAAGGTGTATACACATTTAGGGTGCAATCACAATAATTAACATATCCATCAATTGATAAAGCTATCTTTTTCTGTGTGTGTGGTAAGACATTAAAATGTGATCTCTTAGCAAATTTCAAGCATATATTAACTACTGTCACCGTGCTAGACATTAGTAAATTTTGAGAACTTCACCTCATTTCATGCATATGTTCAACACCTTGTAACCACCCTTCTCTGTTTCTCTGAGTTTGACATTTTTGCTTCCATGTATCAGTGAGACTGAGTTTTTCCTATCTGTCTTAATTTAGCATTATATCCTTTATATTCATCCATTTTGTTTCAAGTACAGGTTTTCCTTTTCTGTTCAGGCTGAATAGTAATTCCATTGTATGTATACATCACAGTTTCAATACATTGATTCATTGATGGACATTTTGTTTTTTTCAAATCTGGACTGTGAAAAATGCTGCAACAAACATGAACAGACTATTTTGAGGTAATGATTACATCTCTTGGATATTTCACAGTAGTGAAATTCCTACATCATACTGTAGTTTTATTAAAAATAATTGTTTGTGAGACAGAGAAAAAGGTAGAACATTTACCTGTTGGTATACTCTCTAAATGTCCACAGCAGTCAAGATGAACCACTCTGAAGCTGGGAGGTGGAAACTGAGTTCAGGTCTCCTATATTTTTGCCAGGGACCCAACTGCTTGAGCCATCATCACCTATTGCTTCCCAAGGACTGAATTATCAAGAAGTTGGAATTGGGTTCCAGATCTAGGACTCCATTTATGACACAGGTATACTACCAGCATATTATCTGACAGGTTCAACAACCACCCAGCACTGGTAGTCTTGATTTTAATTTTTTTGAGGAACTCCCATAGTATTTTTCATAACAGCTTTACTAATTCACATTCCCACCAACAAGGAAGAGTTCTTTTTGGTCCACATCCTCATCAATACTTGGTATCTTTTGGTTTTTATGATGATAGTTATCCTAAAAGGAGTGAGGTGGTATCTTATTGTAGTTTTGATTTGTGTTTCCCCAGTGGTTAGTGATGCTGAAATGTTGAGCATGTTTTCATACACCTGTTAGCCATTTATGTCTTAAAATTTGTCCAATCAGGTGTTTTGCCATTTTCTAATTGGTTTTGTTTGTTTGTTTTGCTGTCAAGTTCTATGAGTTCCCCTTATATTTTGGATAGTGACTTCCTACCAGTATATGTTTTGAAATATTTTCTCCTATTCCATGGGATGCTTTTCACTTTGTTCACTGTTCCCTTTGCTACGAGGAAAATTTTTCAGTGTGATGTAGTTCCACTTGCTAATTTTCGAAATTTGTTTTATTTTTCTTAATTTGCTGTACATTATGAAATTCATGGAAGGTTGATTTTCTAAAAATGCTTTCATTTACCTAAGTTAGCCTCATGACTGTATGTGCCTTTGCACAGAAGTGCAGCTGTGATAACTGCACTCAGTTTTTCAAACCCTAGCACACATCTAAGCCAGCAATGCTGCTGCTGCTTCTGCTGTATGTTAAGTTTAGAAGCAGAAACTTCCACCAGATCTTTGAGCTCCAAAGTCCTGTTGCCTCCAGACAGCCATTTCTTTATTTCTTCAGCAGGAAGTCTAGAAAATCGGAAGCTTCTTTTTAAAATCAATTCATTCAAGGAACCAAAACTTCTAATTACAACCCATACTAGCAAAAGAAGTTATATTTTGCCTTTACTTCCTTGTTTATTTGAATTAATGCTTTCTGTGATTCTAATGGGAAAAATCTAAATTACATTCAAATTCCTAACCGTGAAGGAGATTGGGGAATGTAGTTTTGAATTCAACTATCTTTGTATATTTAAAAAATAGCTAGCGGAAGGCATTTAGCATAGCACTTAAGATGCCTGCACCCCATAAAACAGGACCTGGGTTCAGTACCTGGCTCTACTCTGAATCCCGCTTCCTGCCAATGTAGATCTTGGGAGAGAGAAATAATGGCTCAAGAGATGGGTTTTTCCACCTTTGTGGAAGACTTCAATTGTTTCCTGGTTTTTTGCTTTGGCTGTGGACCAGCCCCAGCCCCTCACAGGCATTTGGGGATGAAACAGAAGGTGAGTTTCTCATTCTGTCATTCTCATTCTCTTCTCTCCCTATCAAATTTAATTAATTCATATAACTGTATGGATGGGCCAATGTTATTTACCTATTTTCTAGTTGATAGATATTTTGAATGATCCATTTTGTGCACTGTTAATACTGAACATTCATGTACAAATTTTCATGGACATATGATTGGCAATATACACAGTCATTTAAGAGCAGTACCATACGTGACTCTATGCTTAACATTTGTGGAGCTACCCATCAGTTTTCTTTTTTTTTATTTTTTTATTTTTTGACAGGCAGAGTGGACAGTGAGAGAGAGAGACAGAGAGAAAGGTCTTCCTTTGCTGTTGGTTCACCCTCCAATGGCCGCCGCGGCCAGCACGCTGCAGCCGGTGCACCGCGCTGATCTGAAGGCAGGAGCCAGGTACTTCTCCTGGTCTCCCAAGGGGTGCAGGGCCCAAGCACTTGGGCCATCCTCCACTGCACTCCCTGGCCACAGCAGAGAGTTGGCCTGGAAGAGGGGCATCCGGGACAGAATCCGGCGCCCCAACCGGGACTAGAACCTGGTGTGCTGGCGCCGCTAGGCGGAGGATTAGCCTAGTGAGCCGCGGCGCCGGCCCCCCATCAGTTTTCTAAAGCAGCTACAAGACCTTGCATCCCCACCAGCAATATATGATGGATCAAATTACCCTGTATTCTCATTTTCAAACAAAAAATTATTGGGGCTGGTGCTGTCGCATAGTAGGCAAGCCTCTGCCTATGACACTATCATCCTGTATAGGCTCGGTTTTGTGTCTGGCTGCTCCTCTTCTTATCTAGTTCTTTGCTTATGGACTGGGAAAGCAGTGAAAGATGACCCAAGCGCTTGGACTCCTGCACCCACCTGGAAGACCCTGAAGAAGCTTCTGAATCCTGGCTTCAGACCAATCCAGCTCTGGCCATTGTAGCCACTTCAGGAGTGAACCAGCAGATGGAAAACCTTTCTCTCTGTCTCTGCGTCTGTAACTCTGCCTCTCAAATAAATAAATAAAATCTTAAAAAATTATTGAAGCCATACTTGTGGGATTGAAGTGGTTTCTTGTAATGATATTCCCACTTTCAGCCTGATTTTTGTTAAAGATTTTCTTTATTCTACTCTTGTGAGTCTAGTGAGAGTTCTATTATTTTTCTTTATCTCTTCAAAGATATCTACCAGGTAGTGGTCCAGAAATGAGAAAGATCTTATGATGCACAGGTCAGCCCCTGCAATAAAAATTTTCTGGCACAAAATGCCAGAAGCACTAATGACGGAGAAACTGGGGCCTGGGCATTTTGAGTAACACTTTTCAGGAAATATTGGATTCTGCATTTGGATAGGAATAGTATGGTTCTTGGGCACATATGAAGAATTTTCAAAAAGTTCATGGAAATGTATATTATGAAAAAGTGGCATGGATTTAAAAAGTGTTGTTCCGAAATAATTTTAATTCCACTTTTCCATAAACTTTTTGGTATCCCCTCTTATAATTGAGGAGTGATATATTATATTTATTAACTGCTTTTATAATTGTGTGACCAAGCCCTGCTCCATCAACACATCTTATTCACTTGAACATCATTAGAACAATTGTATATTTAAACACATTCTTCTGGTAAGACAGTGTTCTTGAAGGACAAGACTGGAATACCCATTCTTCTCACCACGTATAGGGCAGGACACATGGGGACTCACAGTCCTTCTCTGGTCCCAGAATTAATTATGTGTCTTTATTTCACTGCGTAATTACTTTTGAGGCTTATTATCTTTTACTAGTTTAGGCTTTAACGGTGGGAGAATTTCCACATAAACAAGATCATTTTTTCTCTGAGACATAAAAACCTTATGAACACTGGAAACTTCCTCAATTTTACCCAATCTTTTGAGAAATCATTTTTGTCAGAGGTGCAATTGATAACAGCTGAGAAAACGTCATTTCAGTTCCAAGTTATGGTGAGCACCACTCGGGCTACTCTAGAAGGACAGTCTGGGAAAAAATTGCTGTTTTGCCCTCATAAAGTACTTAGTGTTTTCAAAAGATCTACCACGCATTCACTCCAGAATCCCTCATGTAATGATGGCAGTACACTCAATGACCCTCTCCATATGGTTGAGTTTGGATTTTTTACTACTCAATGGAATTACCTGGATTTGCTTAATTTTTGTGTTATAGGTAGAACATAATTCATTAGACATCTTAAGTCCTTTTTTGAAATGTTGTAGAATACTTTTGACATGTTGTAGAATACTTTTGAAATGTTGTAGAATAGATTGCATGTATTTTAAACTTTAAGGAAAACAGTTCTTTTCTAATATATAAACTCTAACTCTTCTCTTCTCTCCTTTTTCTCTTTTCTGCCTTTTTTCCTTTCCTGTGGGAAAATTATATCTTCCCTGCCAGTAGGGGTCCTTGTCTTCAGTCTTTGCCTGGCTGAACTGAACACTTATCATGCAGCTGTCTACTATTTTCATTAATTCTCACACAGTGGTATGTCTAAGACAATGTCACCCTTCACCCCCTCTCCCAAAATTATGGGAGTCTCTTTTAGATTACCATTTCCCTATGTGAATTCATACAGTTTAAAGACTTTATCACTCAAGATTATTGGATTCTGAACTTCCCCAGGGATTAGGTTTTACAGATTTTATCATCACTACCTCTAATTCAGTACCATAGTTGGAGAATAGTAAATGTTTAATTAGCATGGTTCTTTTTAATTAATTTTAGTGCTGGTACCAAAAAAAGAAGTTTGACCTTTAGAAAGAAATCACACACACAAACTAATATTACTGAATATTAGGGATTCTTGGTAGAAAACTCTTATAAAGAAAACATACACACATATACAGAGACAAGTGTTGAAAATACAATTGCTATAAGTCTAACAATTATGTAGTTAATTTTTATGTTTGCAGAATTCGAATGAGCTAACTTTACTTAGAAAAATTATCAAAGTCCTCTACAGTTTCAAATGGCACATTAACCAACAGTTTTAATACTCAGTATTCATGAGAGGGTTTTTGTTTGTTTTCATTTGCTGTGTTAGTGGAGATTTGGGGGTTTTGCAGAGAGACTGCTAACCCAGTACAATTTTAAACCAGCAGGAGCTGATACTATGATCTTCACTCTTTTGTTGATTTGTCCCCATGAATCCTTGAGCAACTCCATAGCATCACATTTATCAGGTAAGATAATTAGTGTTTGTTTTTTCTTTTTCTCCACTGGATCCAGAAGCTTACTGAGGCAACATGGTTAGTGACTCTGTTTATCTTTAGTGTGTACGCCAGAGCCTCAGTTTTTTCAAGATAATCTAAGGGTATTTTTTAAAAATAAATGAATGGAAATCCTAATTTGCCTCAAATAATATTATTTTATATGCTTATAAACTTCTATTTCACTATAGAAAAACAAAATCTAAAATACACACTTAGCCATCCATTGTTTTATCTGTTGGTGTGATTAAGCCCTAAGCGGAAAGACAGGGAGAGGGTCAATGTGTCCTACATACTAAGAAACTTACAACGAAGTCTAAACAGGATTGTTTCTGTTAAATTATGTGTATTTATTTATTTATTTATTTATTTTGCCAGGCAGAGTGGATAGTGAGAGAGAGAGACAGAGAGAAAGGTCTTCCTTTGCCATTGGTTCACCCTCCAATGGCCGCCGAGGCTGGCGCACCGCTCTGATCGGAAGCCAGGAGCCAGGTGCTTCTCCTGGTCTCCCATGGGGTGCAGGGCCCAAGCACTTGGTCCATCCTCCACTGCACTCCCTGGCCACAGCAGAGAGCTGGCCTGGAAGAGGGGCAACCGGGAAAGAATCCAGCACCCTGACCAGGACTAGAACCTGGTGTGCCAGCGCCGCAAGGCGGAGGATTAGCCTGTTGAGCTGTGGCGCCAGCCTGTATTTATTTTTAAAAGTATATGATAGGGGCTAGAACTGTGGTGCAATAGGTTAAAGCCATGGCTTGCAACACCAGTATCCCATATGGTACCTTTCCAGTCCCAGCTGCTCCTCTCTGATCCAGCTCTCTGCTGTGGCCTCAGAAAGCAGTAAAAGCCCAAGTCCTTGGGCCCCTGCACCTGTGTGGGAGACCTTGAAGAAGCTTCTGGCTCCTGGCTTCAGATCAGCTCATCTCTGGCCATTGTGGTCATTTGGGGGAGTGAACCAATGGAATGGAAGACCTTTCAGTATGTAGATGATACATCATTTTTATTATATAAATTTCCACTAATTTTCTAAGTTGCCATACTGTATGAAATAAAATTAGACGAATTATTTTAACCCAAAAATTGTAAGCCTGAAGGAACTTCTGTTCTCCAGATAAACAGAAGCAATAGCAGAAATATATATTTCATATTAATATCCATATCATTACAAGTTATTGGCATGCACATAAAAATATATTCAGAACTAACTAAAGGGGAAATACTAGTGACCATTACAGGCCTTTACAGTCCTCCTCTCTGTAGCTGGTCACCTAGTCAGAACTGCTTTCTGCAAGTACCTACCTCCACTGCCCTTAAGCCAGCACCTCTGCTACTTGTGCTCTTTTATTTGGTGGCATGAAACAAATCTTTTTTTTTTAATTTGTTTTATTTCTTTTTTAAATTTATTTTCATTTATTTGAAAGACAGAGGTACAGAGTGAGGTAGCGGTAGAGATAAAGAGAGAGGTCTTCCATCCATTGGCTCACTCCCCTCCAGATGCCCACAATGGCTGGAGCTGAGCAAATCCATAGTAAGGAGGCAGGAGCTTCCTCTGGGTCCCCCATGTAGGTGCAGGGCACTTGGTCCATCTTCTACTGCTTCCCCAGGCCATAGCAGAGAGCTGTATTGGAAGAGGAGTAGCCGGGATTAGAACCGGCACCCATAAGGGATACTGGCGCTTCAGGCTGCAGCTTTAATCTGTTGCTCCGCAGTGCTGGCCCCCAAACCTTCATTTTTTAAGGGTCTTATCCTTTAATAGTATCACCTGGATTAAGTTGTTGTAGCTTTCCACTGACTTTAATTACAGAGCATCATGATACCAAAAAGCTCTCTAATAGATCTTCTGTATGCCTGACACACTCTTCCTTCGGTAATCAGGATGAACCAACCCAGTGAGAAGCTGCTCCCTTCTTTGGCTGTTCTTTCAGATTCTGAGGTATCTGAGTAGTGGTAATCTTTTTTTTTTTTTAAAGATTTATTTATTTATTTATTTGACAGAGTTACAGACAGTGAAAGAGAGACAGAAAGGTCTTCCATCCAATGGTTCACCCCCCAAATGGCCGCAGTGGCTGGAGCTATGCCAATCCGAAGCCAGGAGCCAGGTGCCAGGTGCCTCTTCCTGGTCTCTCATGCAGATGCAGGGATCCAAGGACTTGGGCCATCCTCCACTGCACTCCCGGGCCACAGCAGAGAGCTGGACGGGAAGAGGAGCAACCAGAACTAGAACTTAGTGCCCATATGGGATGCCGGTGCCACAGGTGGAGGATTAACCTAGTTTGCCACAGTGCCGGCCCCATGAGTAGTGGTAATCTTAACTTCCAGCTCTTTGGAATCATTGCTGTGTCTCTAGGATGAAGTGTACTTTCCCTTGGAGTTTAGAAATCTGGACGGGCAAAGCATAAGTTTGTGGAACCAGGATGCAGAAATTTTCTAGTGAGTTAATAAAGGTAATTGCAAGCGGTGCCATTCCCATTGTCACACCTTGATTCCCTGTACGTGAAAATCCTGGCTAGGGGAGAAACACCACCACATATTAGATGTCGATTCAGAACAAATAAAGCCTTCTGGAAATCCTCATGCCAGTCCTCCAACGTATTGTCACTGATTCTGTAACTCAGTCTTCAAAATGCCATTCTACCATGCTGCCATGCCAATTGCTTCAAAGTTGTTGAGAACATGGTAGGAGCAGTGTCTTAGTCTGTGTGGGCTGCCATAACAAAATGCCACAGACTAAATACCTTTTAATCAGAATTGCATTTCCCTCTTAAGATCAAGTCTAAGATGAAGGTGCTGGCAAATTCTGTCTGGTGAGTGCCTGAATTTTTGGTCCACAAATGGTGACTTTTTGCTGCGTCCCTTCCATAATGGAAGGGCAAGAAAATTCTTGTGGCCTGTTTTATAAAGGGCCACTTTCATGATCTACATAATTCACAAGTTGGTGATTAGGTTTCAAAATACAGGTTGGAGGGACGGGGACAAACATTCAGGCCAGGGCACATGTAAATACCATGAGCATTGGCCCTTGTTCACACTAATTTGCTGTGAAATGAGTTCTCTAATGAGAACAATGTTTTGTGGGTTGCAGCAAAGATGGCTAAGGCATTCTGTAAACTCCGAGATGGAAGTTTTTTGGATGTATTGTGCACAGGGAAGGAAAATCCACACCCACAGTAATTGTCTATTCCATTAAAAACAACACAGTGTTCCTTCTGTGATAGAAGAGGTCCAGGGTAGTCAATCTGCCACCAGGAAGCTTGTTAATCATCCTGGGAATTGTGCCATATTGGAGATTTAGTATTGGTCTCTGCTTCCAGCAGATAAAGCACTTAATAATGGCCACATTCAGGTCTGCCTCAGTGAACAGAATTCTGCGTTTCTGATTCTATGTAAAATCCCCAGCCCTGCCACATAGCCACTTATTCATGAGCTTGTTGGGCAATGCCACCAGTGGTTGGGGGAAAAGCTTGACTGGTATCCACAGGAAGTGTCATTGGTTCCACTTAATTATTAAAATCTCCTTCTAAGATTATCCTCTGGTGAGCATGTGCATAGGTCATACATATTCATGCTTTTTATCCATTTGCAGAGATAAATCTACATACCTTGTCTTCAAATTTCCTTCTTGCCACTTTCCTTATTCCCTGTAAGCACCTGAGCACCTAGCCAAGCCATTGGCAACAGTTCACTGGTCAGTATATAATGGCTTGTCTGGCTATTTCTCCTTCCAAGCAAAGTGACAGAGCACTGCTTGCAGTTATACTCACTGGAAGGATTTCCCTTCACCACTGTTCTTCAGAGATGTCTCAGTCAGGGACTATAGTGGTGCAGTTCTTCATGTATGTATTCCCTGCATATAATACCGAACCATCTGTAACTGGCACAAGTTCCTATCAACTGATATTAGTGTATGCCCCTTGAGGCCATAGGCGCAATTTAGGAGATGGAAGGGATTGTAACAGGAGTGGAGATCATGGGCATGTAGATCATTTCCTTGTGCAACATCAGGGCCTGCCTAGGCCTGGCCATGTACATACAACTTGCCTTTGATAATGAGTATTTCTTTTTATGGTCAAATTATGGCTTAGTGTATCATATAATACCCAGTTTATGATGGGAAACTCAGGTTTCATGGGGACTTGGTGAAGGAAGTGTCCTTGTCTCCTGGGGCTTAATATCAAGCTGAAATCTGCTTCTCAAAAGCAGAGTAGTTGTCTGAAGATGATGTCAAGTATCCACTTCAAAGCCCAACAGGAGCCTGCTTAAGGCTATAAGCAGTATCCTTTTCTGCCATTGACAGTTTAAGCCTAGACTGTTGTAGAACATTCTCTAGTCTGAATACCAGTGACAACTAGTACTTTGTTGGGTCATTCAGTAAATGTGCCTGAGCATCACATCCAAATAAGGGATATTCATTTCCCACAATGACCATCTAGCTACTGTGACTCTTTTTTGTTTGTAGGAGGGGCCAAATGCAACAACTTATACTTTTCCTTGGAAGGGATATCGTTGACACTGTACTCCTAGAAATTTCACAGAGGTAGAAGGTCTCTGAATTTTTGTTAGTTGTATTTCCCAATCCATCAAATGTTCTGCCAATATACCTAGTAGTAGTTGTTACTTCTTCCTCATTCAGTCCAGTCTTCACAATATCATCAATATTATGGACCAGTGTGATGTCTTGTAGAAGGGAAAGGAGATCAAGGTCCTTGTGAACTGAAGTATGATGTAAGGCTGAAGAGTCACTATACCCTTGGAGAGGACAGGGAAGGTTTATGCTGAACTTGCCAATTGAAAGCAAATTGCTTCTGGTGGTGTTTATTACCAACTATTGAGAAAAGAGCATTTTACAGATTCACAGCATCCTACTAGGTTCCAGGTATTAACTAATTTGCTTTACTGATGAAACCACACCTGGTATAATTGGAGTCATGCTCTGGTTAAGCTTACAATGGTCCACTGTCATTCTCCATGGCCTGATTTTCACACAGGCCAAATAGGAGAGTTGTGTGGTAACGTGGTGTGAACCACCTCTCTTGCGTCTTTAAAGTATATGTTTTTTGGAACTAATCTCTTCAGGGATGTGACATTGCTTTATGTTTACTATTTTCCTATGTCAAGACATTTATTTTTTATTTCTACTTGGTCTGTCTCACCATAAAAGCCCCCAGTCCATGAACCAAGCAAGCAGTGTCAAAATTCTGCCAGCTACTGGGTATATCTACTCTTATTATTCATTCTAGAATGAGATGAAGAAACACAGTATGGGTGCAGAGACCCATTAAAGTCATATGAACTGGACCTGAACTAAAAACTCCAAAATGACCTCCATATGCTCCTTTTCTTACAGGCAGGACCCAGCGATGTTTCAGATTTACTGGAATGAGTGAGTATCACTTTGTAGGGTACTCTGTAGTCCCTGAAAGTTATGGTTATGTTCCCCCCAGTATAGTTAACCTTGTAAAATACTGTGGGTCACTTTGAGGGAAGTAGAATAGATACTAACAATGTGTTTTGTGCAACAAACGTCCTTCCTCAAGGACACCCAGCCTTCATCCCAGGAGTTCTGGATCTGTAACCTGGCTCCAGCCCAAGAACTGGTTGAACGGCCATGAGTTCCTTTTTTAGTGATTAGCTTACACTTTTATTCAATACTTGAGCTTGGACTTTTCCACTTAATACACAGATCACACAATAATTAAATACACCTCCTATCTAATACATTTTTGGGTATACCATAATCAACTATCTGACACCTTATCTCTGTGGAGTTTGTTGCTTTGACTTTTCTTGTCCATTACAGTAACCTCTCCCACATTTGAGAGTCTGTATTTGGATCAAATTTCATTTAAGTTTCCTAATTGAGTGGCTGCCATTCCCAAAGTAAGGCCTGGCCTACAGAAAACTATAGAACAGAGTTCTTTGCTGATTCTTGGGCTTCATCCACAATTTCATTTTTCACATTATTTAGTAAGTATATGTCTTCTTTCCTTCCCAGTGTAGGTGAATGTGTATTAAATGATAAATCTACTCTAACATTACAATCTCCATGAACCTTTCCATGTATTCAAGGTAGTTTCGAAAATTCCAATTTGCTCAACATGGGGTATCTTGGGGTCCATGTTTCAGCCAGCCAACCAACCTGCTAAAATCCTTTCATCTACCCTAACTTCAATATTAAATGCTGAGTCACTCCTTAGTGAGTCAGTATCAATAAATTTGGCCTTATCCAACTATGTTTTTTTTTTCACTATTCCATATCCTTAGTTTGCATTCCCACACATATTTTCCAGATTTCCATCAACAAATTTGAAAACTCTATAAATTCTTTCAAATGAAGTCTACCTCCTCATTGGCTGTCCTTTTTAACTCATCATTGGGAGCTTTCTGGGACTTGACTATGGTTATACCCAGAGGTCTAGAAGCAAAGGTGTTATCAGAGGTGTGTCTTGAGGAGAATTACTATTGTGTTTCAATGAAAATTACCTCTAGGAAGGCCATCAAGTGTCCTCAGACAATTTATGGTCAATTCCCTGATGGAGTATAGAGGCTGATCCCACTGGGAGGGTAGAGTCTACTTCCTCTGGGTTGAGGGTAACTTCTCCTATACAACTCCAAAATCTAGGAACTCCATATCTCCGTGTTCATTAGGGTCTTTTCACATGCTACAAGATCCTGTTCTTTCCCAACCAGTGCCCTCAATTGAACAGTAGATATCACAAGGGTGGAGATTAATTTTTACAATATTTCATCCAGGGACAGGATGATATGCTCCTTGGTTTTCAGCAATCTCAGTTTTACAGCTACAAAAATAAGGGCATTCTGAAATGCATGCATAGAAGCCCACTTATACAGTGCTTTTCCTAGGAATCAACTTCCTGAGATCATCTTTCTCTTTCATCATTTTGTCTAGCTACATTAGCACCAAAAGCATAATTATATTAGTTTTTTTAAAAAATGTTCAAAAGTTTCACATACAAGTTTCCTTCCAAAAATTAATGGAGAATTAAAAGATAATTTATTTTGGTGCCAAAAAATTGAAATTTACCATGAGAGAGGTCTTCAGAAAGTTCAAAAAAATGTATACTATCAAAACTACCATGCATGAATTAAAAAAATTTAATTTATTATTATGTATTGATTGATTGATTTTAAAAGTCAGAGTTATGGATGGGGATGGTTAGATACCCTAGCTGCTGGTTCACTCCCCAGGAGGCTGCAATGGCTAATGCTGGGCCAGGCTAAAGCCAGTAGCCAGAAGTCGCAATTAGGTCTCCTATGTGAATGACAGGGGTCCCAAATCTTGAGACATTTTCCACTGCTTTGGCCATTAACAGGGAGCTTGACTGGAAGTGGAACAGCTATGAACTGGCCCCGTTATGGGATGCTGGCATTCCAGGTGGTGGCTTTACCTGCAATGCCACAATGCTGGCCCTGAATTTCAAATTTTTTGCAGCAAAATACATTTATACATTAATTCTATTTTCCATGAACCTTCTGAAGTCCTTTAGTATATATATCAATATGTCTATATATCAAAAGGGAGGTATAATAAAGTGTTGGCTCCCATGATTGTGGTGGCCGAGAAGGCCTATGATCTGCCATTGGTAAGCCAGTGACCTAGCAAAGGAAGAGGTGTAGTTCAAAGGTATAGATTCTATTCAGAGTCTGAACGGACCGAGAAGAGGAACCCCGAAGGCAGAAGCTTGATCTTCTAGCTTAAGTAGTCAGGGAGTGGGAGAATGGATGTAACTCTCCAAGCTTTTGTTCTCTGCAGGCCCTAAATGGATTGGGTGATACCCACCCATATTGACAGGGCATCTATTTTACTCAAATTCTAATCTATTCTGGTGAACACTTTCAGAGAAATACCCAAAATGTATAACCAGATATCTTGGCATTGCATTCCCCAGTCGACAATGTAGGGCTTCCTTAGCCATTTGGTCTATTTATGAGGTTTTGGCTCTTCAGTTGATATCTGGATTGTTCTCTAATGGGAATTGTATTATGGGCAAGAATTTTATTGGCTTGACAAGCTACTTAGCAATGCTTATATAGGATTTAAATTACGTATAAAAATAATGTTTCATATTGACCAAATTTTTTACTATATTGAGTCAATAATAATCTATTGATTTTATCGTGTTAAGACTGCTAAAATGTTTCATGAGTGTTATTTTAAAGCACATGAAAACATTACCTTGTGATTCATTGTTGGGTTATTAATTGGACTGTGCTCTCTTACTCCACCCAAAAGGCATGTTGAAGTCTAATTTTCTATTAAATCAGGAGACAACCTTATTTGGAAATAGTGTCTTTACCCAGGTAATCAAGTCAAGGTGAGCTCATTAGTGTGGGTCCTAATCCAATGTGATTTATGTCCTTATAACAAGAGGAATTTGGATACCGATATGCATACAGGGAAAGCACCTTATGAAGATGAAGGTAGAGATTGGGACAATGCATCTACATGCCAAGGAACACTGATGATTGATGGCAAACCCTCAGAAACTAGCAGAGAGTTTTGGAACAGATTTCCCCCTCATAACTCTCAGGAAGAAGCAGCCCTGCACATGACCTGATTTGACTTCTAAAATTCAGAACTGCAAGATAATTTTTACTGTTTCAGATAACAGTTTGAGCTACTTTATTTCAGAAATCCTAATAAGAATTGTACCTCAAGTAATTAATGGGGCCTTTCATTTGGAAATATACATGTTCTTCAAAAATTTCATGGAAAAATATGTTGATGAAAAAAATTAGGTGTTGGTTGGGATGCCAATTGGAAAGCCTGCATCTGCTATCAGAGTGCCCTTTGTTCAAGTTCCTGCTCTGCCTCCCATCCAGCTTGCTGCTAATGCACACCCTGGGAGGCATCAAGTGATGACTCAAATAACTGGATCTCTGCTACCCATGTGGGAGACCTGGGAGGAGTTCCAGGCTCCTAGCTTCAGCATCAGCCTAGCCCCAGATGTTGCAGACATTTGGGAAGTGAATGAGTGATAGGACATCTCTGTCTCTGTCACTCTGCCTTTCAAATAAATTTAAGTGAAAAATAATTTGTTTAAATTTTAAAAATTATTCATGGATTTCAAAACTTTCACACTAATGAACCTTATATTTCAATTCAATTTTCCCATGAACTATTTGAAGTAGCTTTGTGCATGGGGTCTGCGATGTTTAGGTGTTCTGAGAAACAGATGCCCAGAGGGGAGTACGTAAAAAGTGGTTTTTATTTGCTGTTTTGGGATAAACACCTGAGCTGGGGCAGCTGAGTAAGTCTGGGAGAGCCACAGATCATCATCCGATATAACAGTAAGTGAAGGGAAGATGGAGAAATTAACGGCTATGTGTATCTGTGTATCCCAGACTTCTCTAAAGTCTAAAGAAACAGGTTTTCCAGAGCCACTGTGGTGACTTTAAGGCCTGGTGAGCTCTCAGGGATATCCTGGGTCTCCAGGGAACAGGTCAACCTTAGCGCCCCTGTGATGCTAACTCACCGTCTGAGAGCAGCTGTGGAAGGCATGCTCTCAGTGCCAGTGAGGTGATGGATTTACAAATAGTCAGGCTCCTCGTTCATTCCATTCCCTGAAGGAGGAGGTCTGCAAGGCACATTCTTCTGGCCCCTGGAGATACTCAACTGATGAGAGAATTGCTACAGAACAAAATCCTTGAAAGAAAATGGACCCAATGTAACTTTAAGTACAGGAATAATTCAGTCACTTAGAATACAGGTGAAGGTAGGCTAGTGTATGAAAAATAAACTAATCCTAGCAACTGAAGACTCAATAGGATAGAGGGATTCATTGCTCAGGAGGCAGTTGAGTGATAGGCAACTTGCAGGGTGGTGGTGTGGTTAAAAGAAGGTTTTCTCTGCTCCACGCAAGCAATGAGAGATATAGATAAGGCTGTCATCTTTAGTAAGTGGTCCCCAAGTTGCCCTGGCATGGAGTTGTGATCACTGCCTCAGTGAACTGGAAGTGAAAAGTATTTGCAGAATTATATGTAGCTGAGAGGTTATTTTATTCAAGGCCTAGAAGTGGAAAATGTTTATTTCACTCATTTCCCATTGGCCAAAATTCAATCAGTTCACCCCACCCACGTGCCAACTAAGCTGTTGAATATACTGGGGCTATGTGCCCAGGAAAGAAGGGAATGGAGCTTGATGTCCAGCTGCCATCCCTGCCACACCTGGAAATCATCAAATATCAGTATTTGTGACAACAAGTAAAAAGAACTGCAGAGGAGTGAATGATAGTCTCAGCTTCATGCAGCTGTTTGACATTATTCAAGTTCAGGAAACAGTCATCAAGGAAAGCATTCAGGATTAAAGGTACCTATGATATATGGGTACACACCATTGTAAAGTAAATAAAGCAAATAAATTAAGCATATACTAAGGAGATTATTACAATTCCATACTCCATAATTGAATAATCCCTCCCTCCAAGTTTTTAGAGGGGAAAGATGCAATTAAGTGTTCTAGAAATAGAATTACAGATGGTACAAATGAAAATGTATGGAGGTGGATAAACCCGACATGTTGAAACAGTCCTATAAATAAATTTCTCTTTGGTTTTGTTTCACAGGCTTTTAAGAGTATATTTTCAGGCTAATCTTTTTTTGGATTATCTATATTCTCAGTGTGCATGTAATTCACAGGCTTGTAATAAGAGTGATAGAAGACTAAAAAGGTACACATGCTTATCGCTGCTTGGCCTCTTGGCTAAGATTAAGTGTAGGGTACACACACTTAGTGGCAAAACAGTAAAAATCATTAGGAATGAATGAGGATGGCTAATCTTTGCAGGAAAAATAACAGTAATCAAATCGGGAAAGTTCTCAAACTTCATGATGTGCGTTGCTATCTACTTTCCCCTACATTCTACCTCTTCCTTGCCTAAGCATATCCAGTGGATATTCTTCTACCTGGCAACAGTCCCACCTATCCCAACACAGCCCTGTAAATCAGGATGAAACCTAGCCTATGATTATTTGTGCAGCACTTGTCCTTGGATAGACCTCTATTGGAATGGCAAGCATGCTACCAGTAATGATCCATACAATTTTAGGGAATTTGAAAGGACTTTAAACTCTCACAATGTTAATTTCTGATCTGATGTTTGGCTTGGAGGTTATACATCCATATTACATTTCAGAATGCTTGATTCAAGTCACTTCTGGTCTAGCTTCCTGCTAATGCATACTTTAGAAGGCAGAGGTTCAAGTACTTCAATCCCTGCTACCCACGTGAGAGACCCAGATTGAATTCTTTGGTCCAACCCTCGCTGTTGCAGGCATTTGAGGAGTCAACAAGCTGATAAATGATCTGTCTCACGGACTTTCGAACAAAATAAAATTTAAAAACCAAACATAAAAAAATCAATTTCTTTATAAAATGAGAATGACAACACCTCCTCCTCAAATTGCTTTAAAGAAAAAGATAATCTGTGTTTTGTGGTTATCACAAACCTGACATACGGTTACAATAGAATCATACTGCAAATTCTTACAATTCCACCTTCCCATGCACTAGTCAGCAGTATCCAGGAAAATGTTCTTAGTTTAGGCTGAAATGCTTGAAAATGTAATTGTGAAATCAGTGTCAAAAGTTGATTCCTCTACTTAGATTTGAGGCATACAGGATCTCTTAGGTTTTTGTCCTATGTCCCAGGAGGATTAGTTGGTACTGGCTCTCTGGCTTCATGTTTGTGAAACTGTTTCTGGAGGCCAGATTGAGTTTATGCACGTCTCCCTTATTTTGTCATTGATTCCAGTAGTAAATTCTGATCTTTCCTGTGAGACTAAGTTTTCATCTTAGCAAGGGCTGCCAATTGATGGGAATTATCTAGGCCCAGTTTTGGAGCCTCCTAAAATCCATCCCTGGATTTCTTACCTTTCTCTCAGGGTGTATTATAATAATTCCCCAGTGCCTTCCTCATTGTTCTGTAATCACATTTTTATGAGAAACAAGACATTTAAAATGTAAGTTGTTTATACCTGTGATAAGTGTATTGCATCATCACAGTCAATATGTTTTTGGGAGATTTCCTTTTATCTCTGTACATTTTGTTTCTACAAATGGACATATTAGATTTAGTAATATTTCATATGTGAGATTAAATCAATTTATAGAATAAATGGTGATAAGTCTGTGTCTTTGGTTCTAATGGCAATAGTAAAGGGTGGAATTATATTCTTTTATATAATTTTTGATGAAAAATTTGAGTTGAGAAATAATAACACGCCACTTTCCATTTAGGTCTTCTTTCCTACTGTTTAAAGTTAGATCTATTTTAAAGTAAGAACACATCTGCCTTTTTATATAGTGTGTTCTTTAAAACATCACTCCATCTTGAAACTGTTCACATTTTGAGGGAAAAGAAATGCTGCCTTCCGCAGATAGTTTTCATTCTGTATCATGAGTGTTAATTCCTTCACTTTTTTTCTTTAATTCGTTTTTTTTCCCTTCATTTCACTATCATGTGCCAGGAGTAGTGCTGGAAATTCAGTAAAAATGACAGAAATTGCTTGTGTTTTCAGACTGCATACACTCTAGCAGTCCATGAAGCTCAGTTATTTCCAAGAGGAATACATTTCATTATGGAACCATCCATTCCTTCATCAAGTAGTCACCGAACCTCTATTTATGCTGCCTGTGCTGTTTCCCTGACTGGTGGAATACAGGGGTGAATAACAAAGTCTGTTACCATTTTATGAACCCAGCCTCTACAGAAGTCAGTTGATCCCTACATGCAGTGGCACTAAGAATATACAGAACTTTAACTACAGAGAAAACAGAATATCCAAATGCAAGTAGGACTGATCTACCACAGATTCTTCTGCTGAACACAATTCTGCTCTCGTCCTCCCTATCATCATCACACGCCTACTTGGAACTTAGGAGCAAAATGTCATTATCAGGCCCCTTCGTAGCTCAGTGCCTCTCCAGACACAGAACCCATGAAGCAAATGCCTGGTTGTTCTGGAAACGATGTTTAAAACGTGAAAGGAGGACGTCCCTCAGTGCTTCAGAGGAAGTCCACGGGTGTCCGGTAAATAGCCCCAGCTCCCTGATTATCTCTTAGGACACAAATTATTTAGTGGATGTTTCTAAGCCTTAAGCAAAGAAAAAAAAAAAGCAAAGCAAAGAAAAAGTCCCTGATTATGATGTAACACTAGACAACTCATTATACTTATAAATGGAAGTACTAATCTCAAAGAGCAAAAATTGTTGAGAGTGTCAACAAATCAGGACCTAGATGCTTTAAAAATAGACCCATTCTTGATCATTTTAAAAGGATTAGTTCACAATCATGCAAATAGAGAAAGCTATATTTACAGTATTTTCAAAGGATGTCAGGAAGTAAGATATAATCCAACTGCTTAAAATATTTTCATTGCAACTTGGAGTCTTTTCTACATCATTCCAAAGCTGTGTTAATATAGATTTCAGCTACCTGATGATTAAATTGGAATCCCAATTTATCACATTTCATTTGACTTTAGTTTTTCCATAAAATTCACATGGGAGAAAACCACCAAAAGTAAAATTCTGATTGACAATTATTTCTTGGAGAGGTTGAATTTCACTTTTAGAAAAATAGTATCATTTTCAAGAAACGCATCTTTCCAACAAAGATCCATACAGACTGAAAGTGAAAGGCTGGAAAAAGATATACCATGCCAACAGAAATGAAAAAAGAGCAGGCGTAGCCATCTTAATATCGGACAACATAAACTTTAACACAAAAACTGTTAAGAGTGACAAAGAGGGACACTATATAATGATTAAGGGATCAATACAACAAGAAGATATAACAATTATCAATGTATATGCACCTAACTACAGGGCACCAGTTTATCTAAAAGATTTGTTAACGGACTTAAAGGGAGACTTAGACCCCAATACAATAGTACTGGGGGACTTCAATACTCCACTCTCAGAAATAGACAGATCAATAGGACAGAAGATCAACAAGGATACAGTACATTTAAACGACACTATAGCCCAAATGGATCTAACAGATATATACAGAACTTTCAATCCTACAGCTAAAGATTTTACATTCTTCTCAGCAGTACATGGAACCTTCTCTAGGATTGACCACATACTAGGCCATAAAGCAAGTCTCAGCAAATTCAAAAGAATTAGAATCATACCATGCAGCTTCTTAGACCGTAAAGGAATGAAGTTGGAAATTAGCAACTCAGGAATATCTAGAGCATATGCAAACGCATGGAGAATGAACAACATGCTCCTGAATGAACAATGGTCATAGCAGAAATTAAAAGAGAAATCAAAAATTTTCTGGAAGTAAATGAGGATAACAGCACAACATACCAAAACTTATGGGACGCAGCAAAAGCAGTGTTAAGAGGAAAGTTTATAGCAATAGGTGCCTGCATCAAGAAATTGAAAAGGCACCAAATAGATGAGCTTTCAATTCACCTCAAGGATCTAGAAAACCTACAGCAAACCAGACCCAAATCTAGTAGGAGAAGAGAAATAATTAAAATCAGAGAAGAAATCAACAGGATTGAATCCAAAAAAACATTACAAAAAATCAGCCAAACGAGGAGCTGGTTTTTTGAAAAAATAAACAAAATTGACACCCCATTGGCCCAACTAACTAAAAAAAGAAGAGAAAAGACCCAAATCAATAAAATCAGAGATGAAAAAGGAAATGTAACAACAGACACCAAAGAAATAAAAAGAATCATCAGAAATTACTACAAGGACTTGTATGCCAGCAAACAGGGAAACCTATCAGAAATGGATAGATTCCTGGACACATGCAACCTACCTAAATTGAACCAGGAAGACATCGAAAACCTAAACAGACCCATAACTGAGACAGAACTTGAAACAGTAATAAAGGCCCTCCCAACAAAGAAAAGCCCAGGACCAGATGGATTCATTTTCAATAAATTTGAACCTTCATGATATCACATGCCAAATGCTGGTTCAGGAATGCGATATTTGTTTTCTAACTCTGCCCTTACATACATATTAAAGACATGAAGTATTCACCAAAGGTAAGATTGCGTGTGTGTGTGTGTGTGTGTGTATACATTTGATTCAGTTGTACAACAAATTACTGCATCAGTTGCAATGATACAAATGCTACTGGATTTCCCCACCTCCATTTTTTTCTTTTTACAACTGGCAGACAATTGTTCTTGTGGACTATAATTCTTCTCTAATTATTCAAATTTAAAGAAGAATAAGACTAAGCAATAGCAATATTTTGTGTCATCCTTTATAATTTCTAATAGTTAGAACTCATCATCAGCTCCAATATGAATTGGTACCCCAGTTGGCTCTCATCACAGACACTGGTGTGTGGAGCCAGTGACATTGCAGTTCTATTAATAATTTCACCTCTTGATCTCTGTGCCCACCATAGCAAACAGTTTTCAGCTTGAAGTACATGCAGAAGAGAAGAAAGCAACACCTCAACCTACTTGCTAAAAGAACTCTCTGTAGGTTGTGCTTGACATAGCAGAGAAGGGGCACCATTATTTTCTTCACCGGCTGTTCACTAGGCTGGACCTGAAGTGGTTTTCATTTGGCTCCTTGCTTCTGGCAAACTTTTCTTCACTAAGACAAACTATTATTACTACTGTCTTTATGTCTTTTTAAAGATAAATGAAGTCTTTTTAAAGATAAATGATTAAAAGTAGCATTTTCTTCTTATTGTTGTTTACACAGAAACAAACTGAAGACAACAAAATTTTAAGGAAGTTACTTAAATGATTTGTGCTGAGTAAACTTTACCGATATCAGTTGAGTAAAAAAGACAATAAAAGGAATTCGATTTCCCTTTTCTTTAAATTCATCAGGAAAAAATCCTCTCATTTATGACATGTTCCTCTGGAAACACTAAGCTAAAAAGAAATCTGCCTTGGGCCATTAATTCTTAAAGAAATAGAAAAGAAAAGTGATTATTTGTATTCATATGTGTATATGTGTGTGTGTATACAGTTTTATACCCTAATATACAAATACTCATGTATACCTGGATGGATCACTATTCCTTTGTGTTTCATGATATTGCCACAGAAGTCATAGCAGGAACAACATCATAGGTGGTCATGGAGTCACCCAATTTATTGTCTCTAAGGGAAACTGTTTCTAGTATCCAGTCCTTTTTTCACTTTGTATTTAAATTAATCAACCATAAGGCTGTCATTTGAAAAATGTTCCATAGGCTGACAGCCTAGTGTAGAGAAATGTTTTGAGATATTCAACAAAATTTATTTTACTCAATTTTATGTTGCTGTTTCTATGTAGTCCCCATTTCTACTACCTCAGAGTCATTTTTTCTCATGATTATTACTTGTATAAATATCAAGAGAGGTTGTAATAAGAGCAGTCTACCTGATCATTATTTTGCTTGTTACACCTGTGAAATTGTTGGCAGTGTTTCGTTTTAAGACATCTCCCTAGCTTGTTAGTCATGTTTTGAGATTTGGGTCAAGTCTTAACTTTAACACAAATGTTTATTAAATAAATTATTCTTGTTGCACTTAACAAATCAGTCTTTTTGTAGAAATCCTTCATGTCTTGACATTCAGAAATCCGTGTACATTTCAGGGGTCGCAGATTCCTAGGAGGTAGGAGTTTAGTCTCATTCAGACCTTTGTTTTTTAAGTACAGTAGGCCTATAACCTAGGCACATAGCAAGAAAATTTGAAATAAATCAAGCCTTGTCCTTGCATATTAAGATCCTATTGAAAATATAGCATTTGTAGTCAGAATATTAAAAATCAAACATGTTCATTCCTGAGGGATTGTCTATCCAGTTAAACTGATTTAGATTATCTCCCATATCAGGTAATATTTAATTGCTTGCTGCATTGGATAATACCTTAACAATCTCAATTTATGTTTCTTATTTCAGCATTTTTCCCACATGAGTACTCATTGGAAAGTGTTTACAAAATCTTTAGTTGTGAAATTAAGGAGGGGAGACTAGGGTAAAATCATGCAGCAAAATCCAATTTAAAAATGAACCTCTGAGGAAACAGAAAGAGAGGAGCCAGGACAGAGTCCTGTGGATTACCCCTTACTTATTATCATTTTTCAATTTTTGGGTACAGAACCATTTTGAGATTAGGTGAGATATTTAACTGGACTAAATAAAATGGAACAGCATGCTTTTTAAAAAAATATCTGGTACATACAATTGAGTTATTCCCTCATTAAGTTGGCTACAGTTTTTAGGAACTTTTTCTATTTTAACTTGCTTGTCCACTTTGGGGGGACTTCTCGGCTTCTAGGTATTCAAAACTTGTAGCCCAATCAGGGCTCAGTTTTATATGTCTTTGTGAATATTGACAGGGGACTCTAGTACTATCAGGCCAACCACTGAACTAAGTAATAAATTAGTAAATGCTAAAGTTGTTAGAACAGTTCCTGACACACAGTATATGCTCAATAATACTTCACTATTATTAGCCAGACGACTTCAATACTGTTCTTAATTATTATGACACTAGAGAACAAAATCTAATGATTGGTTTTCTGGTTTATGGCCCAGTGTGTTTTAGAAAGAATCATTTGCAGACGTATGTCATAATATTGGACAACGATTTCTCACTTACTAAAAACCTGGGCCCCTACCCCTAATTATCGGAACAGCTTAGAAAAGCAAGACTGGTTTCTTTTGTGGAGTAGTCGAGAATACCCCAAAGACTTAGGGGGTATTTTTGACTATTCCACAAAAGAAATCAATGATTGCAAACCATCATCCTGCAATTAAAATCCCAGAGCTGCGCAGCTCTTTATTAAACATTAATCTTTGGCTTCTTCTGAATGCTCCACTGAGTTCACGGTCTGGAGATGCATGAGTCATGTGAGTTCTGTGCCATTAAGCTGTTTTATATGAGAAAACTTCATCTTTGCTTTGAGCCCAACACTTGAGCTTCCTTTTATAATTTAAAATTGGCAGTTCAGTATACTGAAATGAAAGATGCTGGTTTCTGTAACTCTCATCCAGATAATAGAAACCTTGTTTTAGAGCCGGCGCCGTGGCTCAATAGGCTAATCCTCCACCTTGCGGCGCCGGCACACCGGGTTCTAGTCCCGGTTGGGGCGCCGGATTCTGTCCCGGTTGCCCCTCTTCCAGGCCAGCTCTCTGCTATGGCCAGGGAGTGCAGTGGAGGATGGCCCAGGTGCTTGGGCCCTGCACCCCATGGGAGACCAGGAAAAAGCACCTGGCTCCTGGCTCCTGCCAGGATCAGCGCGGTGCGCCGGCTGCAGCGGCGGCCATTGGAGGGTGAACCAACGGCAAAAGGAAGACCTTTCTCTCTCTGTCTCTCTCTCTCACTGTCCACTCTGCCTGTCAAAAAAAAAAAAAAAAAAAAAAAAAACAAACAAAAAAAAAAGAAACCTTGTTTTAATATTTAAATAATTATAAAGGAAACAGTGTGGTCTGAAAATATCACAGGTGTATATTAATATGCTATATGTAACGTTGTTAGCACAGTTTATTCTTGCCTCTGTGAAGATATGATGAAGCCACTATAGCTTTTCCTCAAAACTTTTGTGACTCATATCTTGGAAACTAACGGCTGCCTGGTGCATATCCTTGAAGGCCATCTCAGCATCCATGGGCTTTAAGGCGGTTCTTGTGGCTACAGCAGCCAAACAGTGTCTCATGCAATTTCTGCAAAAGTCTACTAATAATTTTAACACTAACAGTTACTCTTTAATAAGTTATTATGAGATAAGGACTCTGTTTAGCAAAACAAATGAGGTTATGCAATCACAATACAAATACGCAAGATAGGTCATATTATTACTGTTTTGCAAACAAAAGAGGTAACTTTTATTAACTTGACTAAGGGCTTATTTACAGGTAGTAATGGCAAAAACAAGATCAAGGTTATGTATTATAAAATGTGAAATTTTTGGTCCTTCCTACACTGTACTTCTTTCTCCATAACAACCTTAACTTGATTTATTATATGTAGTTTTAATGAATATTTATCTAGGTAAGGAAATAGAAACTTAGAAAATACACATCGCAGTTGATGTGGAGTCCAAGATATGCCTTGCAAAATTGATTCCAGCCTTTTCTGGAGCTTACCTTCTGTAAGTTAAATGATTGAGAACACAATGGACTGGTGTATTCATTTGTGTGCCCAAGGCTTCTCTCTAAAAGCTTTTGCAAACCTGAAAAAAATGTTTTAAATTTTCTACCACTTTGGGAATATGATGGAATATCATATTTTGATCAAGGACTACACTGTAATTTACTCCACATGCGTGAACTACAGGCACAATAGATGCAGATAGAATAGAAATCAAGGGAGCAGAGTAGAAAAGCTAGTGGCCAACAAAAATCCAGTTCCAGTAAGTGAATGGCTAATCCTTCTGCCTTTGGAGTTTTGATTTAAAGGAATATCAACAATAACAACAACAAAAAAGGCTAAGTAGAAATTTCAATAAAAGTAAAACTAAATCTAAGCAAAGTGATTTCTTCTATTTTTTAAAACACCCCCAAAGAAACTCACTTCAAGATGGAGGTACAATTAAGCAACAGGAATACTTCTGGGTTATTAAATGAGAATAGGAGGAAAGCTCATTTAAAAATAGGCTAATATGAAAGGCAGTGTCCCTAGATTCATTCATGATATCAAGCTGATCAGATGCTACAATCATTAAAGCACTCCTGAGAGAACTCATTGGATATTTTCTTCAGAATAGAGAGATGCTTGGAATCACTTAAGAATACCCTTGTTTGGCCTGCCTGGCTGTGAGAAGAGTATTTACTGCACTCATTTCAGGATTTATTCTAACACAATATATGGAATTGGAATTCAGTTTTACTGAATTGGGGGAGCATTTGCAACAGGCAATTTCTGATAAACCACCTGAGGCTTGGTTAGCTTGACCAAAGCAGTACAAGAAACTAGTTGTAGATATTCCATTTATTTTTCTAATATTTACCAAACTCTATGGTTGACAATATGAGGACGGTAGTTTGAAAGATGAAATGATTTCTGAATTTTGAAGGATAATAATTTTTCAGAAATATGAAGGGAAATCAGAATCCTGGACAATTGTTGGCTTAACCTTCATCTTAAGAACATATGAGGGGCTGGTGCCGTGGCTCACTTGGTTAATCCTCCGCCTGCGGCACTGGCATCCCATATGAACACCAGGTTCTAGTCCAGGTTGCTCTTCTTCCAGTCCAGTTCTCTGCTGTGGCCTGGGAAGGCAGTGGAGGATGGCCCAAGTGCTTGGGCTTTGCACCCACATGGGAGACAGGGAGGAAGCACCTGGCTCCTGGCTTTGGATTGGTGCAGCTCTGGCCACAGCGGCCATTTAGGGGGTGAACCAATGAAAGGAAGACCTTTCTCTGTCTCTAATTGTTTGTAACTCTATCTTTCAAATAAATAAATAAATAAAAGAACATATGAAAATATTGACTGCCTTTTCAAAAGCATTGGGTCATCTTGGCTCTGTAGAAACCAAATATTTCCTGTGGTCTATCTTTCTTCTAATCTACTGGATCCTTTAGAACATTGGCCTAATATTTTTTCTCCTTCTACATTTACTACTTGAAACAGTAGTCTTAATGTATAATCTATATAATTAGAACTCCAGCTATTTGTCTCAAGAATTTTTTCTTGCTTTTACACCTACACATTCAATTGTCTACTTAAAATCTCTACTTTGATGTTGAGTGAGAATCTTAAAATATCTTGCATTTAATAGAGGACTCCTGTAAATTATACATGTTCTTCATCTGGTCTTACCTATCATCTTGGTACCCTCACTTCATCAGGTCAAGTACCTAGTGGTCTTTCTTGTTTCCCTTAAATCTTTTTAGTATTTCATGGTTGGCCCACCAACGAGGCCAATGGAACCTGCTTAAAAATATCTCTTATCTGACAACTTTTCAGCAAGTTCATGGCTAACAACATGCTAGTTCAAGCTGCCAACATGATCTTTTTCTTAGTCAATAGCAGTGGTTCCCTAACTCATCTCCCTGCCTCTAGCCTTGCCTTTTATGTTAAAATTTCCAATTATTCAGAATAATCTTTAAGAACATAAATTAGAAAATGTTACCCTCGTCAAAATCTTTCAGGGTCTATCACACTTAAAATAAACCTCAGAGTCTCATAAAGGGCCTATATCACTTTTAGTAGGGTTCCCTAGATTTAGACTTTACTTATGCTACATCAACTAGAGTGATCTTTCCTCTGTTTACTTCAACAACTTCTCTTTTTTCCAGACCTTAGCATTTATGCTAACTGGGATGCTCATTTTCCACATACAAGTCTTTCCTCCTTATTTTATTCTGGTCTCTTCTCAAAACTTTCTTTGATTGTCCATTATGAGGACCTTAAACAATTCTCTTTCATGTTGTGTAATATTCACTGATCATGTTTTATTTTATTCATAGCATATTGCCACATAATGCTGTTTCATACAATGTTTTTGTGCTTAGATATTACCTTTCTTCCTCATACAAAACCACACTCCCTAGGAGTAGATACTTTGCCTAGTTCCCTGTTTTATTAATCTCCTGTGCCTGGAAATATCTAATATAAAGAAGGCAGACAATACATATTTGTTAACTCCATGAATTTTTATATGCATAATTGTGATACTTTAACATGGCTTTGTGAATAAGGTCTATGAGAAAGAAAAGAATGATTCTGCTTTATGAAACTAAAAGTCAATTTTTACTAATATTCTATATTATATTTAATGAGATAAGATAACTAGAAAACATAAAAATGTCAGTATATCTATTATAAAAATGACAATATAAAGGATAAAATGGTTAGTCTATTAAAAATTCCTGGGATGTCATCATCACATAGAGTTTGAAATGTTATCAAAACTGGAGTTCATACAAAAGAGCAGGAGGTAAAGGAGAAAAGAGAATAAGCAGAGATGAGTTCCACAGTTTGGGTATGAAGGTTGACATTACAACTCATTGATATTTGGGAAAAAATAATTAATCAGGATAAAACATGAGTCAGGAAACTAGGGAAAATTGCAAGGTTAAGAAAGAGTAGAAAAATAGGGGACCGGCACTGTGGTATAATGGGTAAAGCTGTAGCCTTTGACAACACATCCTATATGGGCCCTGATTCATATTCTGGCTGCTGCAGTTTCAATCCAGCTTCATGCTGATGGCCTGGGAAAAAAAAAGAAGACGGCCCAAGTGCCTGGAGCCCTGCTACTCATATAGAGACCTGGATGAAGCTGCTGTATTTGACCTGGCTCAGCCCTGGTTGTTGTAGCCATTTGAGGAGTGAACCAGTAGATGGAAGATCACTCTCTTCTACATAAATGAATAAATCCTTAAAAAATAGTGGAAAAATCATAGTATTTCAGGTTATTTGAACTCTTGAAGGCCATACATCATTTGTAGGGGATTAATTTTTCTTTCTTTCTTTCTTTTTTTTTTTTTGGACAGACAGAGTTAGACAGTGAGAGAGAGACAGAGACAAAGTGCTTCCTTAAGTTGATTCATCCCCCAAATGGCTGCTATGGCTGGTGCACTGCGCTGATCTGAAGCCAGGAGCCAAGGAGCCAGGTGCTTCCTCCTGGTCTCCCATGCGGGTGCAGGGCCCAACACTTGGGCCATCCTCCACTGCCTTCCCGGGCCACAGCAGAGAGCTGGACTGGAAGAGGAGCAACCAGGACAGAATCCAGCACCCCAACCAGGACTAGAACCTGGGGTGCTGGCGCTGCAGGCGGAGGATTAGCCTAGTGAGCGCAGGCCAAGGGGATTAATCTTATATAGGGACTAAGGGCATTGAAGAGTTTTAGGCAGAGAGGGGAATCCATGGTGAATAGATGTTTGTTGTTTTTGCCAATGCAGAACTGAATAACTTTGAAGATTCCCAAATAGTGTTAGCAGGACCCCAACTCCTACTGTGGGAGTTATATAATACTTCTACCTCCTCTCTTCTTGCTACCAGCTGAAGCAAGGGTACTATGGCTTGGATTCAGTCAATTGGATGCTTCCCCCAGGGATCTTCATTCCTGAACGATGAGAGTATTCACACTGGTCATGGAGGAACCTGAAGCCCTGGGCTCAGGAGGCTGGTGTGTTCACATTGCAACACCAAGGAGTCCTGTACACTGCATCCGCAGTCCTTTAAAGAGGCCTTTGAACTTTATATTTTGCTAAGCTGGATGTTGCAATTCTCAGAAGCCAGTGAAGTCACAGGTAGGTAGATAGACTTCAGAGGAGAATTAGGAAAGGAAAACTGTGATGTCCAAAGATCAAAAGATATTTTTGTGAAGCTTTAAAATTTTTTGAAACATGCTGATAGTGAAAGATGATATTAAATCGTACCCTAGTGATTCCTACGATTGAACTTCCTGAATTTCAGAACCAAGTTTCATTATGTCCAAGGTGGCAAACTCAAATTTGACAAACTTCTCACTGATTATCCGAGCATAGGCAACTCAATAAGAACGTTCTGCGTAATATTAAAGTTTGATTTTCAGAATTGATCAAACTATTTGGACAATTGTCATATTTATGCCTTCAGTTATATACAAATTAAACTTGATTTATTCCTGCAGAGACATGAAGGACTAACCTCTTCAAAGTGAATTAATTTTCGCAGTTATCCTGCTGTGCAACTATGCACAAGAATATTAAAAATATACTCAAATATGATTCATAATAGGCTGGACCCAGTAACAGTAACTTAAAGTGATTTTAAGAAGATTTTTTATACATTTAGCTTCAAGTAGCATGATCACAGGATCGAACATTTTAACATTGAATTTCTCTGAACAACAGTGTGTTATCTTTTAATGATTATACTGCTAAAGCACCCAACTTTCAGTGAAATTTTATACACTAATATCAATTATTTCTCATTTGTGTTTATCTTAGTTCCCAACAACTGATTCTACATTTATTTGAGGTTTGCTTTTAGGGTTTTATATGTCATAGATGAGCTCATTTGCCTAACAACATTTAAATCTACTATGTAATGCCTCATCCTATCAAATATTTTGGATATATTTAACATCTCTTGCATTGTAAAACACTAATGAGCATCAGTGGAAATTTATTATTTGGCAAGGATAGAGTTATATGGTACTATTTATATCACAAAAGCTCTGTAAAACATGCCATCTTGTAGTATTTGAACATGCTTATGTATTCATTCCAGCTAAAACACTTTGGATAGTTAATATCAATCTTAAAATGGGACTGATTCATTTGGAAAAGGCTAATAACACTTAGATACAAATTTCTATAGGAAAATAGAACTGAAAATTGTAATTGTTGAAAGTGATGGCAGACATTATTCGCATACTACAGGTGCTATGCAGCAAATAGTTTTCTTCTGAATAAACTGACTGTAACCATGATTTAGCAGGATCACTTACTTTGCAATTGATTTTTGACGATAGCTAGTATTCAAACTTTAAGTGCTATGATCTTAGGATTTTACCTAACTGCACAAATGAATCATTTAGGCCCGATGCAAGAACATGCACGATGTTGTTAATAATGATTCCCTTTGCATTAAAGAAGCTTTATTCATGGCAAGACTTTTATAAAATGGCCCAATTGTGACTTTAAGAAATGACAGGCATTTTCATAAAATACAAGAACTGGGGAAAATTCACCGCTTTTTAAGGAAGATCATTAACAAATGGCTAATACAGCACACAGCAATTGGACTTGCTAGGCACTGGTGAATGAAGCGAAAAGTTTCAGGGTGAAACATGTTACACATAATTAAATATGGATCCTTCCTAATCAATAGTGAGGGTGTAATTACTTTTCTCAAGGTTAGTTAGGCAGGGTTGTTTGAAGGGACAGAAGTGCGAGTGAAGGGAATCAAGAAGACAAACTAGAGAATCATATGTTTTGGAGCTCAGGAAGCTATTAGGAGCTTTGGCACACTTGAAAAACCAGACTGCAATTTTATCAGTAGTCTCATTAGGGAACTATTAGACAAGGTCAAGGAGGCCTGTGAGAACTGATGGATACATTTAAGCAGTGCCTCCCTGCTTCATCAAGTTGCTCAATAATAGCGGCTGGATTTTGTCTTTGAACAAAAACATTTCACATGAGCATCTCCTTAAACTATTGCCATTCTGGTTTTTTTTTTTTTTTTGACAGGCAGAGTGGACAGTGAGAGAGAGAGAGACAGAGAGAAAGGTCTTCCTTTGCTGTTGGTTCACCCTCCAATGGCCGCTGTGGCAGGCGCTCTGCGGCCAGCGCACCGCGTTGATCCGAAGCCAGGAGCCAGGTGCTTCTCCTGGTCTCCCATGGGGTGCAGGGCCCAAGGACTTGGGCCATCCTGCACTGCACTCCCGGGCCACAGCAGAGAGCTGGCCTGGAAGAGGGGCAATCGGGACAGAATCCGGCGCCCTGACCAGGACTAGAACCTGGTGTGCCAGCGCCACAGACGGAAGATCAGCCCATTGAGCCGCGGTGCCGGCCCCAATTCTGTTTTTTAAAGACTGCCATCCTCTCTCAATGGAACCTGTCTGCAATGAACTAATGAGTGTTTCCAACAGAGACAGAACAAAACTAACTCATGAAGGAAAGAAGTATGCACTCCCACATGTGTCGGTGTTTCTACCTACGTCTTCCCAAAAACCAGACCCATGCAAGAGAAGGAAAATGATATAGAGTCTAACAACTTTGGCCTGTGAAGTGTGTGGGTCAATGAGCATTCTTACAAATGTTGTTAACTATATCTTGCTCACTTCTTCCCCTCCACTCCTAGATATTTACTGATCAACATTTATGAACCAAATATTGGCTAGTAAACAATTACATTTAAAGATATAAGCAAAAATGGTGATAAGGAAAATTATGAAACCTTCAGGTGTCATAAGATAATAGAGAAGACATTTTATTAAAGAGAGAAAGTATAACTGGAGTTGTCAATCATTTAAGACTGCAAAACAATCTACACATCTGACTTTAAGACACATATTTATGAGAGATGAAAGAGAAAAAGTGTGGTCCTACCCATTGGTCTGCCTCCCAAATTCCCACAATGGCCAGGGTGATTTGGTCAAGGCTGAAACCCAGGAGCTAAATCTAGATTTCCCATTTGGGCGGTTGGAACCCAAGTATTTGAGCCATTGCGACTGCCTCCTAGAGTCTGCATTAGCAGGAAGCTGGAGCGAGAAGCCAGAGCCAAGAATTGAAATCACCTATTCCGATATGGGATTTGGGTGTCCTAACCAGAGCCTTAATCTCTAGGTGAAATACCTGCTCCATACACCTGACTTTTGATAGAACAAAGAATGAAGGCATTTTAATATCCATTCCAAGGACAAATAATTGGAGTTTATATTTATAGGAGAATAATATTTTTCTGAAACTTTCCTCACTGGATGTCCTTAATGCAATCTCTTATCTCAAGTTTTTTGCATAGAACTTGTAACATTCTAAAAACAGTTTGATACTCCAATAATTAAGTCCCTGAAAGTACTTCATTTTTTCACTTTTATTTCCAAAGCTTTAATTTGTTCCCCTAAGAGACATCGAAAAAAAAACATTGTCATATTTAGCAAGTATTATGAAGTAGTAGAATTTTAGTCAGAGAATACAAAAAAATCCTTTGAAATTAAAGCCTCATAAAGGAAAATCTCTTGATCATTATCTATAGTAATTGGACTTGGGGATCAGAAATTAGTAAGTAATCAAGGTGCCTTAGAAAGAGCCAACCATGCATACCAGAGGTACAGAAATAAACTCTTAAAAAGTTCAGGAGTTGTTTCAGCCTGAACTTTCTAGAGAAAGAAAACTGATTATACACACACACACACACACACACACAGATTTTAAAGTATTTTCAACTTTTATTGATACATTTAACTATGTCTTTAAATATTGCTTCGCTGAAGTTTTTCCAGGTAAATTAACTGAATGGAGATCTGTTCCCTGGAAGACCCTGAGAAACTCTCCGATCCAGAGAATACACAGTGGAACAGCTTTGTCTCACCCTGGCCCAATACTAAAGTAGGTATTTATAAAGAGGTTATGACACTGTGATACAAGACATAGAGATTTGGTCTCTGTCCATGGCATCTGGTACAGAGCTCCCTAAATTATCTATAGTGTGCTAAGCTGTGGGAGGGGGTGGTTCTGGTGCATTTTCCTAATACTTGATCTTTGACCTGCAGACTAGGGGGGCTCCTAATCCTATGGAATTTCCTGTGTGACTGTAGCATCTTCTGTTCTGGGCTCCTAGATGTGGGCTGTTCACCAGAAAATGGAACCCTGGTTAGAGTCTTGGATCTTTCACCTATACCTCACACCCTCCAGAAAGAGGGAAGGCCTTGGAGGCTGAGTTAATAACTGATGAGGTCTACCTGTTGAAGCCTCCATAAGAATCCCAGAATGACAGGGTTTTGCAGAGCTTCCAGGCTGCTGAGCCCATAATGGGTGTGTCAAGGGGGGTGTCAGTCTTAGGGACTGAGTCCTCAACCAGTGGTCACTGACGCTATCTCCAGGTGGGGTCATAAATGAATTGGAGCACACCAGTCTAGAGTTCTCTGAAGAACTGGTTACTGGTGGAGAGAAATTGCCACATATTTGGTGATCCAAAGTGCTCTATGTAGTACTCATTGTGAGAGGTAGGACAACCAGTTTTGCTTCAATTGCCTTTTACAGTTATATTTGTTGACTGATAATTATCATAGTAACCATTGATAACCGTCACTTACTGAGCCTGAACTCCCTTCCAGGAACTATACTAGGCATTTTGCACTCATTTCTTCTTAGTCCTTATATTAACTCTAAGAACAGTTTTAAAGAAAACAGACTGAGAAAGATGACTTGGGCAAAGTCAAACAACTAGTAGTAAGTAGTAACATGGGAATTTATACCTACAGCAGTAAGATATTTCACCATGCCAAATAAAAACTCGTCTGTGTTCTTAATTTTTAGATAATGATTCCTCTCTCTTTTGCATCACACTTAATAAGTATACATAAAACTAATATCCACTTTCCTGAAACTCATTATTCCCTTCTTACCCCCAAGTTGCACATATCATGTTATGCAAGGGATTCAAAAGGGCTAATATTTTGTCTCCAGATTAGTTCCCCTAATTCACTAGTATTGAACATGCAGCATTTGGAGTCATTTCACTCATATTCTTTCTTCTCAAAAGGAATTTGTTCTTTAATGAGAGAAGTGTATTTCACCTATGTCTTTGAATGCCTCTCAGAGCTTTTATATATCCACACTAAAAATTAAGAGCCAATAAGATTTTTAAAACTTGCAAATCTGGTTCATACCCTAGTACCTACCTCTAAAGAATCTGAAGAGCAATGAGACCTATTTTTCTGCTTGAAGGTGGGGAAATCTAGTTTTCTGTTTTCAAACAAATTAAAGGTTTATCCAAATGGCTGTTATGTTTATCTTTATTATAGTAAAAGTTAATCAGGGATTCTTAAAATCTAACCTGTACCTGTGTTTTTCTACATGGTACCACAGCTGGTCATGAGTAGAAACGGAATGAAATCCTGCTGTTCTCTTCATCACTGTGCATTTTCTGAGTAGAAACATGACACTGGTTTAGATCAGGACTGGATCTTATAGGCTCATGAGTCCTGACCAAGGAGTGTGAAAAAGGAGAAAAAGGAAGAATGGAAATAAAAAATGTTCAATCTTTCCAGGAGACTCTGACAAGGTCATGAATGAAACAACTGCAAGAAGCTGCAAGACTAATTGACACACACACACACACAAAAACCTGTATATGTATGAAATGGTCATGTATACATTCAATTTCATTTATAGCCATTGTCTATGTTCCTACTAAATAGGGTCTTTTTGCTTTTTATTTGTTAAACTACTTATTTGGTGAAATACTAAGCCTTTTTATTCTAATGTAAATTTAAAATGTTATCTCAAAAACTAAGAAAAAGAAGAAAAGAGGTAGAAGGAAGGAGGGGAATATCATTTTCTTAGACTTGTATCTACAAACCATATTGAATCTATTAAAATTAAAATTAAAAATGAACTGAAAAGGAAAAAAAAAACAGTGAGTTTTGAGCTATATTTCCTACCATGCTTCAGCCTGTTTTATCAGAGAACCCACTTAAGAGCAGTTAGCCATGCTTTATTTCATTCTTGTTTAACCTTATTCAAGAAAACTTACAGGAGGTCATTGTTTTGGACCAATCTCCTGTACTATGCCCCAATATCAAGACTTAAAAATGCATACAGCCTGAAGTTCTGAATCACCAAACTGAAAATATTATCTGACTTCTGGAAAGATCAAGACAGAGAAATGAATTTCCCAAACAGGCTAGTTTCAACCAGCATGAAAAATGTTCAATTGAAATAAATGGGGAAGAAATAACCAAGCACCAAAAAGGAAACCTGTTGAAGTGAAATGGACACTATGAGAAACAGTGACTTGATCAGCCCTTGTCCTGACTGTTGATGTAAAATTTAATACTTTATCCCTTTTAGTACTTTTTTTGTTCTAGTTAATACTATTGACTGAACTCTGTAATTAACACACAATTATTCTTAGGTGTTTACATTTCACTGAAAAGTGATCCCTGTTAAATATAACAGTGGGAATAAGAGGGAGGAGATGTACAATTTGGGACATGCTCAATAGGATTTGCCCCTAATGGTGGAGTTAGAAACGTGCCAGGGGATTCCAATTCAATCCCATCAAGGTGGCATGTACCAATGCCATCTCACTAGCCCAAGGGATCAATTTGAGTTCACAATTGATCACACTGATAGGTCTAAGAGTCAAAGGTATCACACAAACAAGACTAGTGTCTGCTAATACTAACTGATAGAATTAAAAAGGGAGAGAATGATCCAACATGGGAAGTGAGATACACAACAGACTCATAGAATGACAGATGTCCTAAATAGCACTCTGGCCTCAGAATCAGCCCTTAAGGCATTTGGATCTGGCTGAAGAGCCCATGAGAGTATTTTAGGCATGGAAAGCCAAGACACTCTGGAAAAAAAAAAAAAAAAAAAAAAAGAAGAGAAGAAGACCTAAATGAAAGATCTCTGTGAGTGAGATCCCAGTAGAAAGAACGAGGCCATCAAAGAAGGAGGTACCTTTCTCTGAAGGGAGGAGAGAACTTCCACTTTGACTATGACCCTGTCGGAATAAGATCAAAGTTGGTGAACTCAAAAGGCTTCCATAGCCTTGGAAACTCATGACTAGAGCCTAGGGAGACTGCTGACGCCATCAAGAAGAGTGTCAATTTGTTAAGTCAACAACAGGAGTCACTGTGTACTTACTCCCCATGTAGGATCTCTGTCCTTAATGTGTTTTCCAATGTGAATTAATGCTATAACTAGTTGAAACAGTATTTTATACTTTATGCTCTGTGCGGGTGCAAACTGATGAAATTTTTACTTAACATATACTAAGTTGATCTTCTGTATATGAAGAGAATTGAAAATGAATCTTGATGTGAATGGAATGGGAGAGGGATTGGGAGATGTGAGGGGTGCAAGTCGGAGGGAAGTTATGGGGGGGAAAGCCATTGTAATTCATAAACTATACTTTGGAAATTTATATTTACTAAATAAAAGTTAAAAAAATATAAAATGAGAAAAAGAGGAATGGGGAAGAAGAGACATCTCTGAAACAGAAGCTTTCCACATAATTTACATAGATTGATGTATCAGTCAGCTTTGCATTACTACAGTGAGATAGTTGAAGCCAACTGCTTAGGCAGGAGAGAGGTTTCTTTCATTCACAATTTTGGAGGCTGAAGGTTCAAGGGACTCAGGACAGGCTCTGTTGAAGGACCTGTTGGAGGGCAGAGTGTGTGTGGAGAAAGGATTGCACAGTGAGTCAGGGAGCAGAGAGAGGCTGAAGCCAAACTCAATGCCTTCACAGCTGTCTTGTAAGAACAACTTGCTCAAGGTACATCCCTAAACATCTTAGGTCATACCTCCTAGCATCACCCTGGGACCAAGCCTTTAACATTCTATGGGGACATTAAACATCCAAGCTAAGATGCAAACCACAGCAATGATGCCCTACTTCTCTCTAAAAGACGGAAATTGATGTCCCATACCACCTTCCATGCTGCAGTGAGGGCTATTCTTAGTGGCTTGCTTCTAAGACAATGGTGGGAAAGAAAGAATGACTTCACAGTTACTACTTTCCAGAACATTCTAGCACTAAAGTTGAGTATTGATAGCAGGGGATGGTCAAAACAGCACTTTAGCTTATTGCTTTGTATGAAGTAAATCCTCAATAAATACCAATTGCTTGAATAGGAAAACAAATTATTTTCACTGTAGCTTAGAGTACTTATTATTTTGTTCTGATTTCTTATGTAATAAGCAAATGGGCACAAATGAGAGGCTTTTAGAGTATGGAAATATTAATCCCCAAGAACCATACTAAGGAAAGATCAATAAATAATATAGATTAGTCCTCTGATGGAGTAACTCATCCAGTGAAATGGTCTCTCAGTATATCCTGGAGGTTTGAGAAAGGTCTATGTAATCAAAGTGACTAGGGAACTATGATCAGGAAGACATAACTAGAATTGGAGTTGATATTAAAGAAAACAGGTGGATCGATGGCATTAACATTCCTGGAGATAACATAATTAGCTGTAGTGTAAAGAAAGAGGACACACAGAAGAATAGTTTGTCAGCATTTTCCCAGAACCCTCCATGGATGCCTCAGGCTATCATAGCTTGAAGTCATTAACTGTCAGGTTCATTCAACGAACTTGCCTTGCTCTGATTAATTTTATTTCCCATGTGGACTTTTTTTTTTTTTTCACTGTAAAGAGGTACTGTCAGATCACTCTTCAGGTTATGGCTCTCATGGAACATGTATAAATTTGCATTCTAGGGTAACTACTAGTTTCTTGGGAATTTGGTTAACCTGGTTTTCTTATTTGTCAAATATGTGTGATATGATTATTTCCCCAATATAGCACTCCTGGCATTAAAATGAGTGATAAAATGCATATGCTGTGCTTAGTGGAATGTTTTATAGTACTCGTTAATTCATGAGACAAACTGTTATTAGTTTTAATGCTTATTGTTTTGTGTTGCTTTTGTGAAATCACTTTCCATCTCTATCTGCATTTCAGACATTCTGATAAGACTGAACTCCTTAGCTTAAAAGCTGAAGAGTTATATTATCAACCAGCCACCAATGATGGAATGCAGCATCGCATGGCCTGCTTAATTAGCTAACTGGTTTCATTCTCAAACCTCCATTTCTGCTCTTTTCAGCTTCTGCACCTGAGGATCACAGACTTCAAAAACACGCATGACAGCTATTAACAGGTAGACAGCTACTTCATAGGGATCTCTTAATTCATCCCTAAAATGAGACACCTCTGGAATGAAACATAAAAGTTATTTAACTAGCAGGTTTAGCAGCTGTGACAAATGGTGTGTGTGATTTAAATTTGAGTAGAATTGTGTTTAATTGAAAATTTGGCCACTACATGAAATTTTCACTGCACTGATTAGGCAGACATTGAAGGGCTGCCAAGGGTGGCAAGATTGTGAAAGAGCGAGCCACTTTGGTTAATATTTCATGAAGCAGTCAGTGTTTTATAAAGGAGAGTTCTAGTCAATATGTTCCAGGACCATTTTCATCAGGAATATCCTGGGGCATTTGTGAAATTGCAGATCCCTTGGCATCATAGAAGTTCTTTAGCATCAGAATCCCCTTAGGGAGAATCGAAGAATTTGCAGCTTCAACAAGGTTCACAGGTAATTCTTATACACTCTACAGTTTGAGAACTTGATTCTGCTTTATAAGTCAAGAGGGTGCATTATCATTAATGTGTTGACAGATTTTATTCATATTTGGTCATCCATTTTCAGGAAGTCTTACATTTAAAAATTATTAGGCAAAAGGGACAATATGATGTTCAAGAATAAGGCTTTGTTAATCATTTAAAGTAAAAATTTTAGGGCATTGTTTTGAACTAAAAGTTGTACTCTGCATTTTAAATCACTGCTGCTTTAGTCACAAAGGGCTTTTGATATAGAAAATTTACACTTTGCCCACAAATAGTTAAGCCAAGTGTTACTAGATTGAATTAATATCCTCCTATGCTTGAAGTTGCTTTTATTTAAGTAAAATTATATGGAACATATATCAGGATCAAGCTCTATCATAGTTAATCTCATTGATAGCTAACTTGATTTGATAAATTTTCCCAAGTGTGCACTTGACAATGGATTTGCTGTGTTCATTATCCAATATTTGCAACCAAAGCATTTCCATGAAATGATGGTTTTTGTTTTTAACTTCCATAGTATCAAAGGAAAAAAAGCACCAGAGTAGTTTGTGTGTGGTTAAATATTCATTCTAACACCTGTTCAATGAAACCCATCAATAAGCCATCGGAAATCATGAAAATTATTTCCTTCTGGTCACACTGAAGGAGTAGAGCTTTGAGTGAGAGAAACTTGTATTATACCATTCGCTACATGAATTAACTTGAATATAGTCTTTGAATTCTGTGAGCCTCAGGTTGGCATACCTCTGAAGTGGGTTGATTGACTAAGATAATAACATTTGTGAAATGCCTGATGTATCAACAAACAAAGACTAATGGAATAAAAAAAAGGCATTTGGGAAATAGGAGAACAATCCTGGGAAACCAGGCTGCTGGGACCTTGACCCAAACAAAGCCAGAACTGTTTTGCAGCACATGACAAGCAACATCCAGACTCCTAGTGAGTACTGGAACCAGTACACCATGAAAAAGAAAGGGATCAAAGTTGTTCCGTGGCACAGCTAGAACTCTGAGTAATTTCATGATCTTTGAATTGCAAAGTGAGTGAGAATGCTGTTTACTTCCAGAAACAACTCCATTGTCCATGGCTGAATGAATTTAGAATACTTAATAAAGTCACTCTAGTGAGAGAAACATCCCTTGATGCATCTGACCTTCTATTTCCTGTGTTGCTGTTTTATTCTGACTACATTTCCTGCCTCCTTCATACATAATGAATAAAAATGTTTATATTTTATATTATCGTGCACATAATTTCTTATTAACATTTTTATTCATCATAAAAGGAAAAGTGCCATTTTCCAAGAGGAGAAAAACTAAGGATTTTTAAGTCCTAAAAGTTTTATAGTTGTTCCCATCATTTCTATACTTTCTCACAGTCCATTGTAAGGGAAAAGCCTTATACATATTTCCTTATTAACATAGATATGTTAATATGTCTGAATTGAGGACCATTTTTTGCAAAATAAAGGTAAAATTTTTATGACATTAAACTGCTGATGTCTTAGTTAGATTTTACTTTCTTAAGATTTATTTATTTCAAAGAGTTACATAAAGAAGGAGAGTCAGAGACAGAGAAAGAGGAGAGAGAGGTCTTCCATCCACTGGTTCATTCCCCAGCTGGTCTCAACGGCCAGAGCTGTCCAGTTCTAAAGCCAGGAGCTTCCTCCGGGTCTTCCCATGTGGGTACAGGGGCCCAAGGACTTAGGCCTTCTTATACTTCTTTCCCAGGCCATAGCAGAGAGCTGGATCAGAAGTAGAGCAGCCAGGACTTGAATCGGCACCCATATGGGTTGTAGTGGCAACTTTACCCCCTATGCCACAGCGTCATCCCCAGATTTTACTTTTTTATAGTAAGAAGTCACAACTAAACCATTATACAGTGTCTTGGATACAGATGCTAAATATTTTCAGGTCTATCTCCTATCTTCCTCCAATATTTCTCCCTTACCTTAAACTTTCCTTCCTCTGCTTTTATGATTGTAAATTAACCTCCTACTACAACTGACTCATTGAATTGAGGAAATCGTACAGCCAGCCCACAGGGTCTTCAATTAAAAGACACAATAAAGCCACTAATCTTCTCTTTAGATTCATCTTCATGTTGGGTATTGTACTGAATACTTTTTTTTCCTCTCCAAAATCACCAGTCCTCAAGCAAGAAGTAGCCACCATTGAGTGGACTGGAGCTCATTTTGCCATCATCCAAATTCCCAAAAGAATGTGATATCACTGACCACCCAAAGGATGCCATGAACCAGCTTTGTGGCACATGGGTTACACCAGTGTTTGTGATACTGTTGTGCCATATTAAAGCAACTGCTGCAGTCCCAGCTGCTGCACATCTGACTCAGTCCCCTGCTAAAGTGCCAGGGAAAGCAGCAGATGATGACCTGAGTGTTTTGGCCTCTGTCACCCAAGTAGGAGATGCAGATGAAGCTCCAGACTTTTGCCTGGCCCACCCCAAGCCATTGTGGTCATTTGGGGAGTGAACCAAGGGATGGACGATCTGTCTGTCTCTCCCTCTCTTTCTCAGCACTCAGCCCCGAAAATAAAATAAAATAAAATAAAATAAAAATTTAATCTTAAAAAAGAACACAGTTAGAGTCAAGAGCATTACTGATCAACTGGGCACTTGGACCTGAGGTGAACTTTTACTGTTAAACCCCTTTTCAGTCTATAAGGATCTTTACTCCTAATGCCTTGGGCAGACCAGCAATTGAGTGTTATTAGTGACCTGAATCCTTGCTCTATCGTTTGCAATAAATGGCTACTTTTTTTGCCATCTCAATTCCAGTGATTCCCTTAATATGCATTGGGAGAGCAGACTCAGGTTTTAGAAGTTCTACAACAAGGACATTCCAAGAGGCCATAGAAAACTGGAATTAAATGGTAAGTTAACTTCAGCATATACAATTTTCAAATCTATATTTAGGATTTTCATAATATATATTTCCATGAACTTTCTAAAGATCCCTCATATACACGTGTATCCCATTTTTTGCACCAAAGTGAACATCTTGTAATTTCATTTCCCCATGAACTTTTTGAAGTCTATGTATTTTTAAATAATCAATACCCCCTTTAATTAAGATTCAAATTGAGAGATGATAAAACCCACTCAACAGAGGTTAGCAGTATTTTGAAAAAGTGTCAATGTATCATTGATTTCATAATCAGCCTAAACATAAATTAGAATATAATTCTGAATGTAGGAAAATTTGTTGAATCAGATTGCAGAATGGCCCATAATTTTGAGTAAAGTGAGAATACAGCAAGGAAGTGGATCTATTGTACTGAGAAAAAAATTCTGGGAAAATCATGAAAAGCACAATCCTTGACATTTGGAAGATAAAGTTTTCTTTGATTGTTTTGTTTGTTTTATAGTTATCCTATTTTTATTATGTTTACATGCAAAATTTGGTCCAATAGTTCTTTTATAAAAGGTTTCATCAACTAGAATTATTTCATTAAAGGAAAATTTAAAGCTGTTGGCATATGTTATCAAGAAAAATGTTTTATGGCTGGTGCTATGGCATTAAACAGGTTAACTGCCTGCAATGCCAGTAGTTCATGAGTTCCAGCTGCTCCACTTCTGATCCAGCTCCCTGCTAATTCGCCTGGGAAAGTACCAGATGATAGCCCAAGTGCTTGGTTCCCTGCACCAACATGTGAACCCAAGAACCACCTCCTAGCTTTTGCTTGGCCCATCCTTGGCCTTTGTAGCCACTTGGGGAGTGAAGCGGGGGATAATGGAAAATATCTTTCTCTGTCTCTCCTCTCTGTAACTCTGCCTTTCAAATAAAATAAATCTTAAAGATAAAATTTTTTTATATGTTACATGGAAAAATGTTGCCAAAGTTCTTAATAAAGTCGAGAATGCTGGTCTGACCACTGTCATTGATGTTTAACATATTACTTAAAATTCTTGAAAATTACTTTAACAAAATTGTCTATTTTATGCTATTTGACTATCAATAGATATCAAGTATCTACTTGTAATTTTCAGTTCTGGGGATTTTTTATGTATTAGTCATGCCCATTTTTAAATTTGAAAACAGCATTTTTTATTTTAGTAATTTTGACTGAAGTCAAAATTATTTCAAGTATTTTTAAAGTTTGTTACATGCCATTTAAAGTAGTTTTCATATTTTTAAAACAAAATTGTAATTTTTATTTAAAAATCTGTTATTTATTCTTTGTTTTATTTATCGGCAAGAAAGAGAGGAGAGACAGAGACTGATGGGGCGTGATCAATGGCTCACTCCTCAGATGCCCACAGCATCCTAGGTAGGCTTGGTCAAAGCCAGGATGCAAGAACTCAATCTGGTTCTCCCACACAGGTGGCAGGGATCCAATTATTTGTTATCATCTGCTGCCTCTCAGGGTGTACATTGTCAGAAAAGCTGGATAAGAAACAGAACCTAGGCTCTAACCCAGACTCTCTGGTATGGGATGCAACAGGGTAACTGCTGTGCCAAATGCCTGCCCCTGTAACTGAAAAAAGCATATTTAAATTTTGTCCTTGACAAATAAGTGAAATGTCAGAATATAAGTTCTGTTAGTATATAGAGTTGCCTTACACTGTGCTATACATATTGCTAGCACCTACCATGTGTCATGAACCCTGTCCATAGTAAATTTTTTAAGAGCATTTGCAAGCATAATACTTTTGGTTATTAATTCTGGGAAAAATAAAATTATATGGAAAATTAACTAAGCATTTTTATCTCTTTAACTCTTAAAAGTTTTTAATATCACCACTAGAAATAATTGACTGTTTTAGGCTGTGTTTCATTTATATTTATATTATTTTTATTTTTATTCTTCTTTATTGGACTGAATTCAGTGTAAAAACATCTAGCCAAATAGGAACATTTTCATACCCAACTCTTTTTTATCAATTTACTCTTTCAATATTTATTGATTTTCTATTCTGAACTAATTACCTAAGTTTTTCTGACTTACCAATGAGTTTTTTTGGAGTCAGGCAATGTTAATAAACTTGGGACATCTCAAAAGCAAAATTTTTTTTGCCTAAAATTAAAGGAAGAACATACCAAATAAACCAACTTCCAGGACTGAGACAGAAAGACTCTCAGTAACAAAAGTTTCAAGGGGTAACATGGAAAATACAATTTTGGAGAAGATGCTGTTATAACATTGGAATAATATCATTGCAGATGCTGTGAAATACTTTAACTCTCCTTCTGTTTCTATGTCACTGTTGTTGTTTTTAGGCCTAGATTAAAGGGATCACTTTCCCTTCTATTTCTTGTTATTGTCCTTCAACCCATTATGTCTTCCTGGAACTCATCACTCTACACAGAGTCACAAAGAAAGATGAATTCTGACAAAGTATTAGAAAAAAGTTTTCATCAGAACCTAAAATGGAAAAGATCCTAGGTTCAAAAACTATATTCCCAAAGTCTAGAATCTTGGGAATTAGGGGATAACCTGGGTCTAGGCGGCCAGGATAGTAGCAAAGGTAGAGACCCTGCTACATTTGGCATCAAAAAAAATAGGGAAGTTTTAGAATCAGGGGCACAAATGCTACTCATAGAGGTCTAGAGGTTAGAAACTGTAATATTTCTGATGTGATTTTTTTTTTAATTTATTAAAACAAAAGAGATTTCCTTGACTGATGATTTTCCTGAAATGTACCTTGGATGTTCAAAGCCAGGCAATGTAATGGCAACATAAAATTTGAGCATGCTTCCATTTCACTCCCCTTGGACAGATCTGTCCCTGGTTTTCTGTAAAATGATCATCTGATAAAAAATAAGGAAACAACTAACACCCCTACAATACAAATTTCTTGTGGATAAAATTCTATTTTATTGTTTCTCATATGATCTAACAGAAGCAAAAGAAAATACTTGATTAATATGTGTTGGTATCATTTAGTGATCAAAATGCAGGGCAAAGGGGTTGATTAGAATAAGCACATTCTTGGGGCAGGCGCTGTGGCACAACAGCTTAAAGCCTGGGCCTGAGGCACCAGCATCCCATATGGGCACCGGTTCTAGTCCCAGCTGCCCCTCTTCTGATCCAGCTCTCTGCTATAGCTTGGGGTAGCAGTAGAAGATGGCCCATGTCCTTGGGCCCCTGCACCCACATGGGAGACCCAGAGGAAGCTCCTGGCTCTGGATTGGCTCAGCTTCAGCCGTTGCAGCCATCTGGGGATTGAACCAACAGATAGAAGACCTCTCTCTGTCTCTACCTTGCTCTGTAACTCTTTCAAATAAATAAAATAAATCTTAAAAAAAAAAAAAAAGAATAAGCACCGTCTCCTCTTGGTCTCTCCTTGTTATGACTTTGAGTCTGGGGGAGAAAACAAGAATTTAGAAGCATTTCCTGAGAGCCCATGATGTCTTAGTTCCATTAGTAACTCTCTAATAACCTTAAGCTGTGGGCATGATTTTATACATATATTTTACTGAAGCATATGGTATGTTTCTTCTTAAAAACCATGTTAAATATTTATGACTTTTAATATTTACATACCAGGTCACAGGGTGAAAAAGAAGACCAGAGGCCATCTGCAAAGACTGCCAATTGTTCATTATTAGAATTCTTAGTTCTAATCAATACGTATGCTTGTATAGTATCTTAGTATCCATTTGCCTTTCCGTTAGTTTCATATTATCAATATTGCTTTTAATGTTTATTTTCATGTTGTCTTAAGTTGAAAGTTAGATGGAAAGACACACACACACCCACACACAGAGAATGAGCATATCTTCTAGCAGCTGGGTCAAATGCCTGCCGTGACTAGGGCTGAGAGGAGCCGGACTCACAAACTGCATCCAGATCTCCCACATTTGGGGCAGAGACCCAAATACTTGAGCCCTCATTTGTAGCTTTCCCCGGGGGCACACTGGCAGGAAGCTGGATTGGAAGCAGAGCCATGATTTCAGACAGGCACACCAAGAGGGGATTCAGATATCCCAAGCACCATCTTTTATCTGCTGTGCCAAATGGCTGCCCTATATTATTACTGTTCTTAACAGCCCTTTCAGACTAGCTCATTCAACTTTTCTGTCTGTCTTTAATAGGAAATATTTTCTGTCACAAGATTAAGTATTTTGATAAACAGGGGATATAGTGATAAAAAGAGAGCTTATTTTATGAGTGAAATGAAATCAACACTTTATTCGTGACATAAAGTATCATATGTAAAGATATGTTCTCCATGTATGTTTAGTAGTGCAGGAAACAATTTCCATGTTATTTTTGTAAATACTGTGAATATAATTTGTACATTCAATCTCTGATGAAAACTCAAGGCCACAACTAGCTATTAACAGATGAGTAGATATTGATCACTGAAAGGTAATATTGATTTAGGCAAAATTACTATCAACAAACTCAGAACAGATTTTGCTCATTTCTGCCTTGCCTCCCACTCCCCTGTGCTAGGTGTCTATGATCCCAGGAAGCACAAAAATATAGGACATTTTCCATCACTTCCAATGGGCAGGCCAATTACAATTCTATATGTGAGAAAACTGGGCCATTTGTACATCTGGCTACTTCCTGTGCTGAAGTCATCCTGTAGAAAGCAGAAAAGGAAGATCAGCAGAAGCAGACACAGGGAGCCCTGTGATGACAGGAGGAGGATGGGAAAAACACCCTAGCTTTTGGCCTCTCACTGGGTGAAGTGTCCATGCAATTTGGCTTGATAACTACTCAATTAACAAAAATATATGTACTGTGATCTTAGACTGCAAAGCTCTCTTTGTGAAGAATATCACAACAAACTATCCCACTGTGCTGGCAACAAACTTTAGAACAGCTTATGAGCATTTCTTTCTCTGTACAAAATCACCTCATAGGGAAGTGGGAGATGTTTCCTAATTCTTCAAGAACTTTATTTCAAGTAGAAAGGAAATGCCAACTTTTGGCTAATTTTTTGAAAAAATTATAGCTAAATATAATAAACACAAAACATTGGTAATTTTTTTGTTAACTGATCAGTCATAAAGTGGATATAAATAGAAAGAATTAGCCATTTGCCACTGATCCAAAGTGTGGTGTGGCTGTTCTCTGTATACAACTAAGAAAAGCAATGAACTCCTTGTAGCTACTGGCTGTCCTGTAGCACAGTTGCAATGATTCTCTTGAGTGGAGACAAGCTCAGCACTTTTCCAACATGCTCTGGGGTCCATTCTTAGCTAAAAATCTATACTTTCTGGCTTCTGCAAATGATTACTTGCACCGGTGTTTTATGAAGACCTGACGTTCCTTTGGCCTACAGGAAGAAGTAAATTTAATATGGTACTAATAAAAAGAGGCTTTTAAAAGTAGGCAAAAAGAATTCCTCTACCAACAAACTCAGTTCTCTGCTTCTTAATAAATGACATCTTCAAATGATTTTTTCCCCAAGGTAGAAGCTGTCATTTAGTTTTGCCTTTAAAGGCAGGACATCTTATACTTAACGTTATCTTTCAACATTGATGCAATATTAAATATTTGAGGAATTGCTATCAAATTTGCTGATGATGGGAAATACTTCAAAGAGAGTCTGCTTTCCTTTGCAAAGGAAAGGAGATCTTAGTTTATGCATTTTATTTCAACTCACTCCACAAGAGAATCTTATATGGAGAAAGAACCTTTGTATGCACATTTATTGTAAACACACAGATCTCCTCTTTGTAGTTTGCATACAGACTTACTGATTCATCTGCTCAAATTCACTCCCATGTTTATAAAGGGGCATGCATAGAGTATGTCAGCTAAATTCAGAGGTAGCAATCTGAGTCTCAGGCTCTATCTAAGACGTGTAGAAATGTGTCTAGTCAACGGTGACTAATAATCAGGAGTGAAATCCTCATCATAGAAAGCTCTGCCTTCACAGGGAACGTAGCTGCATGCTCCAAGGGAATTTTGACCTCTGAAGATGTAAACAGTTAGATTGAGTTTGTCATTGAGAAAATTCTTCTAAATCTTGGGAGAAGAAAGTAAATATTGCTATGAGATATGATTCCCTACAAAACCAGAATGACTTCTTCCAGAACTTTGGATAAACCATTCCAAGGTGTGATCAAGGGATTATAAAGTAACACATTTTAATTAATAATGAATCAAGTGGTAGTGAAATTGTCAAGCTTAATAATTTTTAATATTGAGAGTTCTTCTGATCTACTCTAAGAACTGTGATTATCAGCGCAAATAAACCAGGTGACATGGTAAAGTTTTAGCATTTATTCAGTGAAAGAAATACATGGGAAAGCGAGGGCTTTATAAAGGGAAAAAAGAAGTCTGGAAGCATAAGCGAGGTCCATACCAGGCAGAGAACAGGCGGGAAGCCACGTAGAGCAAAGCGTGCAATTAGGAGCAGCCTAGGGTAGCTTAGTGCAGGCAGGAAAGCAGAGGCAGAGAAAGAGCCTTGTGTGCTACATACATTTTATTTGCTTCCAAAAGGGCTGTGGGTTACTACAGGTGAGATCAGATCAGGGCATGAGATCAGAAAAGGAGGCAGGGTGAAGGCCTGGTCTCCAGCTCACAAATGTAATCAATTTAATCCTATCTGCCCACCTATATCAGTGAGAAACTAAAGCAATAGCAATGAGCTACTAAAATCTGACAAAAGTTAAGGATCATTGTTGGTTTTAACAAAAATAAAACCCATCATGAATACACAATTGTTTGTTCTGTATTGCGTATGTTGTTATATGCAGTGGCCATGCAATGTTAAAGTTAAAGCTAACTGAAGACACTTTAGTTATGCTCCTCCATCTGAAATTATACTTAATATTTACAATTATTATTTGGGTCTCATAAGTTTCAATAATCATGACAGTGATTTATAAATAACATAATGATGCACTGAATTCCTCTCTTGATTTCTCTGTCTTTATCTAAATATACATACTTATACATATATTTTTGGGTAAAGGAAGAGAAATGAATTGAGGAATTTAGTATAAGGTCTCGGTGCAAATTAAGTTATATTAAAGTATGAAATAGTGGGATTATTTATGATGTATATCACAATGATTATATAAAGCTTCTGTTGGTAAAATAAATCATAGGGTATCCTGGGATATAGCATTTATATCAGAACCACAAACATTTTCTCTGACTTTTGGGTAGAGAATTTTAAACTAGATTATTCATGATATAGTTGTCCTGATAAAAGTGTAATGCTGACATGCAGTTGTTTTTTTTTTTTTTTTTTTTTTTTTTTTTGGACAGGTGGAGTGGATAGTGAGAGAGACAGACAGACAGAAAGGTCTTCCTTTGCTATTGGTTCACCCTCCAATGGCCGCCGCGTCAGCACGCTGCGGCCAGCGCATTGCGCTGATCCGAAGCCAGGAGCCAGGTGCTTCTCCTGGTCTCCCATGGGGTGCAGGGCCCAAGCACTTGGGCCAGCCTCCACTGCACTCCCGGGCCATAGCAGAGAGCTGGCCTGGAAGAGGGGCAGCCGGGACAGAATCCGGCGACCTGGCCGGGACTAGAACCCGGTGTGCCAGCGCCGCAGGTAGAGGATTAGCCTATTGAGCCGCGGAGCCGGCGACATGTAGTTTTTACTTGGCTTTTGCTTTTATCCATAGATAAGTATAACTGATATTTTACTGAACATTTTATGTACTAATATTTTGTTTAATTTTTGTTAAATATCATAGCATGAGTATGTAACTGTCATTTCACAGATAAAGAAAATAAAGTTCTGAAATTTAAGCAGTTTGCTTAAGATTACAAGAACAGTATCTGATTAAGATCAACACTTGAGTCCCAGTGTTGGAATGACACCAAAGCACAGTTACTCCCATTATAAGCATGGAGAGAAACAGCACACAGTTGTGGTGGAAGATAATGGAAGTATGTTTATTCCCCCTATAAACAGAATATGAAAGATTTTATAATGGAATTTTAAAAAATTATCTAATGTTTTGATTGTATCAAGAGAAGCTTTTGCTTAAGAATGAACTGGAAACATTTTTCTATACAAGATGAGTTTCTCAACTTCAAAGATACTCTTATACTCTATGCTCATGTCAAAATGGTGTTAATGGGAAACAATGGAAATGGCAGAAAGATCAACAATCTCATGTTTAGAGCCCATGGAGATCTTCAGAAATGCTAACTAGTACCATGAAGCATAATTCCGCTCATTCTGTAGTTAGTTTTATTGACTCCAATTCTAGGTGTTTAATCAACAATTTCTCCCAAAGTTCTATATAGACATTAAAAAAAATCTACCAAGAGCTATAAATATTAACACATGCTCATCTTAGCACCAAAACACATACAGAATTTTTGTGATGGAAATCTTATTTTGTGGCACTGTATCAGTCTAAGAGCCATATAATCCAAGTAGTAAAGGATTCTAGTTTTGATGTGGTAATAGAAGTAGTAGCTATGACAGGAAGAGAATTACTGACTAGTCCAAGTTGTGACTCTTCTCTGAACTTGCTGAACTTGGCTGGCAACTGCTCCATTCAATCAGTATAAGAAAGTAATGATTAATGCACAGGGTTGCATGTAATATACATAAGTGGAAAAATTGTTGACCTCTGTTGACTGGTTACAAATGACCAGAAGAAAACAAAAATCAATAATGAAATTAAGGAAATATTTCAACCCTGAGTTAGCTCCCAATATTTCATTTATCTGCTTTACTCTCAGTCCTTACATTCTTGGCATATTCATTTACCCTCTAAATAATCAGGATTTTTCCCACATGTCTATCTTTTCAACCTAACCTCCCAACCATACTTCCTTTTCTTCAGGTATTTAATGAGTATAATTCTTACCCACTGAGAGTCCACAATATATCTCTGTCTCTACTAGATCTCATTTATTGAGCATGTATAAGATTCCAAACTGGGTTACATATTTTGTATTTATTAATGCATGCAGGATGTTAATAATACTTAATAATAATTTGAAGACAAATCAAATGAGGATACTGAAGCTTTTAGAATCTTACATGGCATAATATGCAATAAAATAAAGAGCTGAGATTAAAGATCAAATCCATCCAATTCTAAAGTTACATTTGAGACTATTGATTGCTCACCAATATCTGAATTCCCTTTTCCATGAAAAAGTGTCATATGAACAACTATACTCAGTTTCTTTGCTGCAAGGAGAGGTCATGTGACTAGGTACTGTTTGGTGGACAGAAAAACACAACTTTTGGGTCAAGGCCATAAAGAGTGTTCTCCTCTATTGCTTTCTTCTGCCACAGGCCATTTTGATCTCAAATTCAAATCTGAGTATAAGGATCACAGAACAGCAAGTCAAATGACATCTAGGGCTTCAATACCATAAAGTTGCCAGGTAAACAATGGACCATCAATCCAGACTTTTGGACATGGTAATTACGGTTTCCTAGGAGCAAATTATTATTATTATTTTTTTTTTTTTTTGGACAGGCAGAGTGGACAGTGAGAGAGAGACAGAAAGAAAGATTTTCCTTTGACATTGGTTCACCCTCCAATGGCCTGCCGCAGCCAGTGCACTGCGGCTAGCTCACTGCGCTGATCCAAAGCCAGGAGCCAGGTGCTTCTCCTGGTCTCCCATGGGGTGCAGGGCCCAGGTACTTGGGCCATCCTCCACTGCACTCCCGGGCCACAGCAGAGAGCTGGACTGGAAGAGAAGCAACCGGGACAGAATCCGGAGCCCTGACCGGGACTAGAACCCAGTGTGCTGGCGCCGCAAGGCAGAGGATTAGCCTATTGAGCCGTGGTGCCGGCCGCAAATTAATATTTATACTGAATGGCATATAGGGTACTGTTCTGTTTGTCAATCAGAAAATAAGATAAAAACAGTGAAAGTGAAAGCTTTTGGTGTCACCTTAAGAGGATTGTAGAAATGGTTTGAGTTTCTCTTAATTTCAGGTAATGAGAAGAAAGGAAGGAATAAAAGGAACCTAGGTTGGAGAACATTCAGAATTACCAGGAGTAAAGGCTTTTAGGGTGGCACTGGCAGTTTCATTATAGATGAATGAGGCTATGAAAAGCAATATGAAATATCCATGGCAATTCTCATTCAAGGAATAGGGGTGAAGTGTCGAGTGTAAAGAGGACAGGAATCATGTGACCAGCAAAATAGGAAAGTAATTGGGAATAATGAGCATGCAGAAAACAAATGAGAACAGGCATGGAAAATATGGGAAATTTACCTATACAGACTATTTTCTCTTGAGCCTACTACATTGCTTCTGGACCTGAAACATATATAGTTTATTGATATTCAATTTGATCTAGTAATTCTTATCTATTAAAAATTTCCTTAATTATCTACTTTTTACATGAATTTTAAGAGTTGCCTTGTTTTTACTATCTGAACATCATAGAGACTCACTCTTTAGCATTCAGTATTTATTTTCTTCAAAATGAAACTATCTTCAATTTAAATTATTATATTTGGGATTAGTTATTCTCATTTTAAAATGTTAAATAGGAAATTCTCAAACTAAGAGAACTACATTTAGTACCAAGTATAATCAAAAAATATCCTAAGCTGAATTCTAAGTTATATGCTTTATCTGCTTTAAATATTTATGGCTTCTTACAGACTTTATAATCCATAGCAGATCTAGTCCAACACCATTAAGTTCACTGAAGAATCATAAACACAGTTTGAGTCTAAGTCATAGAATTCCTTAACACTTTTCTGTGGAATTAGAAAACCTTTACAGGAAAAAAAAAGATTGACTTGTCATAATGGACTATAGATTATACTGGAGAGGTATGAGTCAATTGGGCATTCTCTTTGATGAAGGATTTTTCTCATTACTGGGAATGTAGACAATGCAATCTATTTCTCAGAGGTTTCTGCTAGGAATGGTTATGCTGTTTGCTTTTCAGTTTAATCATATATATGAACCACAGTAACTCTCAATTATTATGGCTCTATTAACAATTATAATGGGATGATGAGATGCCATTGGAAATGGTATAATAATCTGGAGAGGGAAATATGTAAAATACATAAGTTAATTAAAACTTCCATGTTCAGGGACTGCTATTGTGGGACAGTGGGCTAAGCTGTCACCTTTAGTACTGTCATTCCATATGACCACCAGTTTGAATCCCTACTGCTCCACTTCTGATCCAGCTCCCAGCTAACGTGCTTGGGAAAGAAGTGGAGTATGGACAGGGTATTGATAGCTTGGGTATTTTGGCCTCTGTCACCCACATGGCATTTCATGCTCCTGGCTTTTGGTTGTCGTAGCTTTGGCTATTGCAGCCATTTAGGGAGTCAAACAATACATAGAAGATCACCATAACTCTGCCTTTCAAATAAGTTAAGTCAATAAATACATCTTTTTAAAAAACTTCTACTTTCTTTTTTTTTTTTTATTTTTTTTTGACAGGCAGAGTGGACACTGAGAGAGAGACAGAGAGAAAGGTCTTCCTTTGCTATTGGTTCACCCTCCAATGGCCGCCACGGCCGGCATGCTGCGGCCGGCGCACCACGCTGATCCAATGGCAGGAGCCAGGAGCCAGGTGCTTTTCCTGGTCTCCCATGGGGTGCAGGGCCCAAGCACCTGGGCCATCCTCCACTGCACTCCCTGGCCACAGCAGAGAACTGGCCTGGAAGAGGGGCAACCGGGACAGAACCCGGTGTGCCGGCGCCGCTAGGCGGAGGATTAGCCTAGTGAGCCGCGGCGCCGGCCCTCTACTTTCTTTTTGTTTGCTTGCTTCTTTTACTCTCTGAAAATTGGAAGATAATCATCCATTCTTTAGAAATTATAGATGCTAGGCATAATTTGGCTGTGGGATAAACTTTCTTGTAGTATAGAGTCAACATAACTTATGTTGTGAGAAAACAAATTGCACTTTCTAAAATGAATGCATCAATAGAAATCCCATTCTATATATTCTTTCCCTGTAGTCTAGGGGCTCTGTTGGGAAATGGGATCCATGAACCTGAACCTAGACTAGACCTTGGCAATTTCTTCAACCAATGGAAGGCAGAAGGAATAATTCTGAATGACTTCTAGGGTCAGATCTTAAAAGTCAGTACAACTGTCATCTGGTTCTTTATCCCTCAGGACACATGCAAACATGCTGCTAAGAACTCTTGAAAGGGATTCTATGGGGTTCTAAGAGGAGGAATTCAAGGTTCCATGCGACTGTTGCAACTAACAGTTGTGGCACTGAGAGCCAGCATCAGCCAGCATACACCCAAAGTAAATGAACAACTAAACAATTCTATTGCCTAGACTTTGAGACTTTCAATGGTCAGGAAGACCATTCTTCCTCAACCTCTCTCCTGACCAAAAAGATCACACGGGTAATAACTAATGTAGCTTAAGTCATCTAAATTCAGGAATAATTTGATGCATACAAATAGCTAATACATGTGGTAACTCGGCAACTAGGGCTGCCAACAACATGTACCAACAGATTAAGAGAGCACATTGATTTATCTGTAGGCTTTAGAATGACAGTAACTCGGTTCTGTAGTGTCAGAACTTTAAGTTTTAGCTTCTTGAACACAGAAGCACAATAAATGAACTGCAAAAAGCCAAAAAAAAAAAAACTCCCCTGAAATTATTCATAATACTGGTCTAAGTTACTAAGTATGAGTTTAAAATTATTAGAACTATTGAGAAGCACAGCAAAAGTTTTTTGTCAAAATGCCAGATATCATTTTTCTAATAAGATTTTCCTTTACATTCACCCAGTTCACTGATTATATTATCTTAGTTCTATATATATATATCCATGAATTAGCCTCCAAGTCTCTCAGAAAAATGTAATCATCTTAAAGAGATTTGTTTTTCTGTAATTATTGTTTCCATAATGCGAATGTGTATGTTTCATTTTGAAATAAATTAAATCTTGTGAGTGCCAGATGGACAGAAGTGGAAGGTGCTGTTCTGTATTTAGGCTGTGAGCAGATGCAGCTCTGGGGGTGTGAATCATTCTCTCCCACATCGTCCTGCCTCTGAACATCCTGTGCAACTGTTGTGCCTGGAGGGATTTCCCCGCTGTGGTGTTCCACTGGGGTTTCCATGAATAGGCATTTATTTTAGCATTTAAAGACTTCTGATCCCCCAGAAATTTCTACAAACAATATGCTTAATTTAACGGCTGAGGCAAAGTGGTCATTTTCCTAATATGCATTTTCTTCGTCCAGGTGGAATTTGAATTGAGGAATTTGTCTCCCTCAACAGCCAAAACTAAGGCCCTGTGCATGCTAGTGGCCTCAGGGACCCTCATAACCCCCAGTTCAGAGCCTGAGAGCCCCTTTCAAGCCCTGTGGCTTGGCTACAGAGTAGACTGAGAGCTGGGGGCCACATATCCCCGTGCCAGCACCTGCTCCATGTGGTCAGTATTAATTACTCCCCTGTAACTGTCCCAGTGACCTCCTTCCAGACCTCCACCCAGGAAAGGAGGGAGGGGACGCAGCGCTGGGCTGCTAGGGTTTCGACGGCCCGTCTGGGCCAACCCCTCTTTCCATGTAGACAAAGCAGGTCCTTCTACAGGGCCCCTGCAGGGTTTGGAGACCAGGTGGTGATGAGAATGGTAAACAGATCCCTTAGCCCTGGAGCTGTAAACAGGCTGTGGCCAGTGCCTGGCAGTCAGAAGAGTAAAGAGCACAGGCCTCTGATTATTTAATACACCTGTTAATAGAAAAGGTGCGCAGCCTCCAAAAAAAAAATTGTCTTCCTCATCTACTGAAACCTCATTTCCTTACTCTAAGGCATGAAACATAATGTGTCACATTTCCTGATGAAGCACAAAGTATTATTTCACTATATAATGTCTGTTAAAAAAGCAAGACAAAACTGGTTTTTAATACATTAGAGTTGTAACATATCCCTAGCCATTTTTTTTTCTCACCTCAGGAATGGCCCCTTGGAGATCTCTCTGCATGGGACATATAGGAACCAATACCAGCTGGCCTGGCTAATAGTCATGCGCAGTGTTAAAAAAAAAAAAAAAAAAAAAAAAAAAAAGAAAGAAAAAAAACACCCTCTGAGTATTTGGTAGACAGGAAAGTTTATCCTAAAGCAAGTGTTGGGGAGCATTTTAGGAGAATTCATTAAAGATTCAAGGCTGGAGGTAAGGTTTTTGCTGTCTTCCTTTTAAATGACAGGGCATATCGTAAGAAAAAGGATGTAGAATATTTCCTCACTCATTACAAAGTCTGTAGTGTTTCTTAACTCTCCAAACTAGCTGGATATGTTGCTATGGAACCCCCAACCTGGGTCTGCCTGACACAAATAAAGTCAATCAATGATACCAGGGTGGTGGAGGAATGTAAGCATTTATTTCTTAATTCCTGCCTCCTTCCCCCTCCCATAGGAGTTAAGAGTGAAGGTTCTTATAGAAATTGGGGTTGAGAGACGTGTGATCAACTTATGTCCAAGTTCTTCACTGGTCAGTGGTTCTTGTGATCTCCCTTTAATTGGTAGCTGTGCTGTTTAATATATTTTTATGATGGCCAGGTGGGCTTAAGTTGGTTGGGGAGTTGGGGTGTTACATGTGGTAGTTACCTTCTGCCCCAGACCTGCAGTTTCCCTGATTGGACCTAGAATTCCCATAACCAAATCTCTATACACAATGTTGGCCAACATGGTTTTTCAATTGAGAAGCAAATAACTTCTTAATTCTGATTAAAACCTTGTAGGACCAGCTATATCGCTCCCTCAACTCACTGAATTCGTTTTGATAAAGGACAGGCAAAGACACCTTGGACTAAGGGAGATAGACAAGTGGCCAGGTCCTGCTTGTACATGATAGGGGTTTGATCTTAACAGTTGAGACACATATAATAAAAGACAGATTTACGAGGGAAGAGTACACAAGTTTATATCAGTTGTATATGATTTGGGAAACTTAAGGAATGAAAACGTAAGGGAGTAGGGAAACTGGTTATGTTTATGTTTGATAAAGGACCAAGAGTCATGTAGGAATTTGGACAAAAGGAGCAGTGTAATATAAGAGTAATAAACAGGGCCATGTCAGGGAGTCTTAGCAAGGCCTGGTTTTTTTTTTTTGTTTTTGTTTTTGTTTTTTTCTTCCCCTCCAGCATCTTCTCTGTGTCCCTGTTTTGTCATTCTCTTCCTACAGGTATATATTACGAGAGCTCCTCCAGGGTGAGAGTCTGATGACCCATGTTAAAGGAAGATCAGAATTCTTTTCTGGTCTCCTTCAAGTGTTAATTGCAGGGGAAGGTCAGAGGAAATTGACTGTTTTTTTCTCAAATGACCGGGAAAAAGTGCTGTTTTCAGGTAGCATGCACTGAATGCCATCAGTGGCCAATTCTGCAGCTTGGAACTCAGAGTTGTATTAAAGAAGTAGGAAAAGATTGATTACCCAGGGAGACCAACTAAATGGTGCCTAAATATATTTGGTTCAAAAGTGAAGTACAAGTCTCCCTGGTATCCCAGGAGCATTGGGTCCCCTGCAGATGTAAGTCCCTTACAAAAAATGGCATAGTATTTGTGTGTATCATATGCATATCCTCTTTATGCTTAATCTGTAGATTACTTAGGGTACTTAGTACAACATAAAAGTCATGGAAATAGTTGTTATATTGTATTCTTTAGAAATTAATGAGACTAAAATCTACATTTTTGATAGACACAACCTTTGCAGGTGTATTGGTGGCAGCAAGGGGGAGGATGTTTTCTGAATCCATGGTTGGCAGAATCTGCATATGTAGATGCTGACTGGGGTAATAATTCTAATTATGGTAAGCCAGATGCATGGTGCTTGTGTTTACAAGGGACAAGGTAGTTTGGGTTTGAATAAATCAAAGAAGCAACAAAGATTCTCCAATAAGACTAGACGGTGAACTGTCTCTTAAGATAGGGAGGTGCAGTTAATTGTTCCTCTTATGCTTTGTTAAGCAGAAGGCATGTGAATTTGAGGTTGAATTGAATGGTTAAGGACAACAATAGGCAACACTATAGCAGTAATCATGTGTCTCACAATTTTCCTGGACAAAATAATCCCATCCTTTCTTAATAAATTTCAACAAATATACTAAAAACTACAACTAATACATGCCAAATGAACAGTTTTTTTCCAAGAACGCACATCCCAGTTGGTTACTGTTGTCTGCTGGTAACATGCTTCCTTGCTTATAATATCACTGACACTACTCCCTGAAGTCATGTGGAATTAATAGAAGTAAGTGGGGCTTAAGTTATAAATGGTATTACCAATAGTGTTTAGTTTTCCATTACAAAAGTGTATATTATTTTTGAAAATATTTATTATCTGAATGGCAGAGTGAGACACACACATGCACAAAATTATCTTTCATCTGATGGTTCCTCCTCAAATCTCTACAACAGCCAGGGTTAGGCCAGGCCAAAGCCAGGGCCGGAAATTCCATCAGAACTGCCAGATATTTTTCAGGGACACAAGTACTTTGGCCACCATTTGCTGCCTCCTAGGCTTATTAACAGGCATTCTAGATTGTAAACAGAGCCAAGACTCAAACTGGACACTCCAACATGGGATGTGGACATCACAAGTGGTGGCTTAACTAGTAGCACCACAAGCCCACCCCCCTGAGAGTAATATATTATTAAAGTAAACCCAGCAACCCTTGTTTCATCAAGCTCCTTGAAAACTCTTGACACTGTGGCTAAAATTAATATTTAATGTTAGTAAAAGAAATAGGTTAAGAATCAAGAAATATGAGTATCCACTTCCCATACTGAAATTGGAACTTTCCTTATATATATAAATTCTAATAGAGTTGGTTCTTGCTTTGTGCTGAGGAAGTATATGTCATTGGAGTCTTGAGCAGAATATTCTAGAAAAAATATTTTTCTTTGGAAGTTGAAGAGCTTGTGCATTTGGAAAAATGTCAATAGTGCATGTAAAATACAAATAAAGTCCCCTTATGTGTGCTTAGAATTACTAATGAGTCAGATGTCACTGAACTTGGGTTATCTGGTCTATGGCACTGAGATTAGGGCCAATGATGATGGTTAGGATCATTCACAAAGAACCTTAAGAACTAACTGAAGCTGTCAAAAAATAAACTGTGAAACATTCAGCATTACAGTGTTTTTGGTAAAGTGTTTATTTAGCACATGAAAATGACTACCGGTTTCTTTCATCATTTAACTTGTACTAGATTAATCTTCTTAGCATTTTCACATTAGATGTTTGTTGAAGTATTTGATATTTTACTGTTTTTTCCATAGTTTTCTTCTTAGCCTTTGATCTCCATCCTTTTTCCACATAATTTTTCTCATTTAAATTAGCTAACAAAGACCCTTAAGATATACTATATAGCTGTCAATCAGAAGGCACAGAAATTTCCTAAATAATAGTTGAATCAGCACACTATGTGCACTACAGAGATGTCACTGTATAGTTTCCCAGCCCAACTTATACATATAGTAACAGGGAATGTTCCCATCTATTTTATCTTTCTCAAGAGAGCAACAAAATGGCATAATCAATTCTGCCAATCATTGTATTTCACCTGATGTTTACTTAATGCATTGTTTTGAGTATTTCCCTATTTTACCTCTTTAAAATCTGCTTCCTCCTCTTTTGTATAAGAAAATATCATCTTAATGTGAGGCCATGGTACATTTCATTAATCACTCATAATAATTTTCTTTTCTCAGCATCAACAAACCAGTGAAAAGTTGCCCTAATTACAGAAAGATTATCAGTCTCAGGATATACAAAGAATATCCCTCTCTGTCCCAAGTGCGAAGGGAATTGGAACTCTGCAGATGGCTTTGATGTGGTAGCTTTATTGTCATTGACATATATCATTGCGCCCAACAGAGATCAAGCATAAGCCTGGCATCTTTTATTCTATGGATAGCAAAATCAAGGAAGTGTGTATTTGGTCATTCATAGATGAAAACAACTGTTATTTTAATAATACTACTTTAGAGAATTCAAAGATACAAATTAATTCTCAGGTTTTCACAAATGACCAAAAAGGTATTTTTCCCCACTTTGGGTTTGTTACATACATACATTTCCCAGGTCACTCAATTAACAAGATCAGGATACTATTTCTGGGTGTTAAAGGTCACATTCATAGACTTCAGGCATTTTCTTTATATTGCTTGTTTTGAACAGTCAATATCAGCCACCTAAAGAAATGGCCACTACTGGGCCATGGCTTCTTTTGCAGTGACATTTGCTCAATAAATTTTTTCATGGCAATAATTGAAAAAAGTCAAAATGGTGTGAAGAAGTAAATGTCATATTCCCGCAATGCAACATAAATGGAATTCATAAAGGCTCAGTGACTCACAAGACAGGTTAATTAAAGCCTCCATGTGGTATGTGGAACTCAGCACAAGATTTGCTTGACCACATTATCTTCATGATTGCATAGAATGAATCCTTTATTAGAATGTCTGGCAGAGACTGTGATCTAGTTTTAATCTCTTACTGCTGCTTATTTCTTTTGGATTATTTTAGTACACTTTCCATTCCCATGAAGGGTTGTTTTTTAATACAAAATGTGTTGGAAAAATTTAACATATTCTCTGTCTCACAGAAGTTGCCCTATCTGTACCAGGAATGCATGAATGGCATATAGGTTCCACAAATTAAATGAAGAAAATGCATCATTTCAAAATACAGTGTCACATGCTATAATCTCTACATCAAAATAAGTTTAGGAATCACCATTCCTGATGGTAAAATAAAGCTTAATGGCTCTTCAGCTCACTCAAGTCACGCTCTTTATATTCTTCATTATCTGCTATCCTCGTGAGTTTTGTCTGATTTTAATACAACTGTGGGGAGCAACTCGGACTAGACTAAGTTACTGGAATTAAGACTTATTCTATGCATCTGCTCTCCCACCATATGGCGCTGGGAGAGGAGGAAACAGCTTCTACACAGCTGCCTCCAGTTCAACCAATAAACTGTAGGACCTGCTCCTGATTGGAGGAGAGCAGTGTACTCGGCCTGTGGGTAGCAGAGTTGGGATTGGTGGAAGAGGACTATAAAGGAGGAGAGAGACAACATGCACCAGGAACATCTATCTGAAGGAACACCTGTGCAGCCCCCAAGAGAGCCGGCCGGCGGTGTGCTGCTCCCCCGCGGAAGTGGGGAAAGTGGCAGGGGGAACCGCCCTTCCACGGAGGTGGATCAGAAGATCAATTTAGTGGCCGGCGCCGCGGCTCACTAGGCTAATCCTCCGCCTAGCGGTGCCGGCACACCGGGTTCTAGTCCCGGTTGGGGTGCCGGATTCTGTCCCGGTTGCCCCTCTTCCAGGCCAGCTCTCTGCTGTGGCCAGGGAGTGCAGTGGAGGATGGCCCAGGTGCTTGGGCCCTGCACCCCATGGGAGACCAGGAAAAGCACCTGGCTCCTGGCTCCTGCCATCGGATCAGCGCGGTGCGCCGGCCGCAGCGCGCCGGCCGCGGCGGCCATTGGAGGGTGAACCAACGGCAAAAAGGAAGACCTTTCTCTCTGTCTCTCTCTCTCACTGTCCACTCTGCCTGTCAAAAAAAAAAAAAAAAGAAGAAGAAGATCAATTTAGTATATATTAAGCAAAGATTTCAGCCGTTTGGCACCCACACTGAAACACAAAGTATAAAGTACTGTTTGAGTACTAGTTATACCATTAATTCACATAGTACAACACATTAAGGACAGAGATCCTACATGGGGAGCAAGTGCACAGTGACTCCTGTTGCTGATTGAACAATTGACACTCTTATTTATGATGTCAGTAATCACCCAAGGCTCTTGTCATGAGCTGCCAAGGCTATGGAAGCCTCTTGAGATGGCCAACTCCGATCTTATTTAGACAAGGCCATAGTCGAAGTGTAAGTTCTCTCCTCCATTCGGAGAAAGGTACCTCCTTCTTTGATGGCCCGTTCTTTCCGTACAACCACATCTTTAACACATTTAATCTTATGTGAGTTGGATTCTGCCTTAAACAGTCTATTACTTTTTTAAGGAAATCAAGGTTTCCTAGTGACAAAATCCAAATCTTTATCTTCTTCCATGTCATCTTTGACTGTTCTGTTGTATGGAGGATTGGTATATCTTTTTTTCTTGTTATATAAAGGGGTTTTAAAGGTTCTTCGAAAATGGAATTAAGATAATTTTATTTTGGTGCGTAAAATTCAGCATCTATGACTAATTGTTTCAAAATATGCATTTCCATGGGTTTTTAAAAATTTCTCCTAGTTTCTAAGCCTGGGTGCTCATTTACTTGTTCATTACTACATTCATCAACTGCCTTACTGTGTACTCTTTAGTGTTTCCCATGAGTTAGGAACAGAGCTCAGAAGGAGCAGTGGTATTAGAGCGGCAGGCAAGGCATGGCTTCCCAGTTACTCCAGATGTATGGCTGCTTCTGTGACAATCTTTTCCTATTTTTTTAAAGATTTATTTATTTAAAAGTCAGAGTTACACAGAGAGAGGAGAGGCACAGAGAGAGAGAGAGGTCTTCCATCCGATGGTTCACTCCCCAATTGGCCGCAATGGCCAGAGCTGTGCCAATCCGAAGCCAGGAGTCAGGAGCTTCTTCCGGGTCTCCCATGCAGGGGCAGGGGCCCAAGGGCCTGGGCCATCTTCTACTGCTTTCCCAGGCCACAGCAGAGAGCTGGATTGGAAGTGGAGCAGCCGGGTCTCAAACTGGCACCCATATGAGATGCTGGTGCTTCAGGCCAGGGCTTTAACCCATCCTGCCACAGCACTGGCCCCAATCTTTTTATATTATTATAAATATTTATGAAGCATCTATCATATGCCACTGGATTCAGTGCTAAAGATACAGAGTTGGGGGCTGGCATTATGGCTCAATGAGTTAAGCTGCTGTTTTAATCATTGGCATTCCATATGAGCACCATTTTGAGCAAGTCCTGGCTGCTCTAGTTCAGATCCAGTTTCTTGCTCATACATCTGGGAAAGCAGCGGAAGATGGTCTGAGTACTTGGGGTCCTGACACCTATATGGAAGACCTGGATAGAGTTCCACACCTCTGGCTTCCTTTGGCATGGCCCAGCCCTGGCTGCTCTGGTGGCCATTTAGTGAGTGAAGTAGTGGATGGAAGTGTGCTCTTTCAAATTAAATACATACATACATACATACATACATAAATCTCTTTAGAAAATGACAGTAATGGGCAATTCTAACTGTAGAGCTCTTGACGACACAATCAATCATTCATTTTCATCCACTTACTATTTCAAATTACAGGAAAAAACATCCCTGCAGTAGTTTAGGCACTAGAAATTCAGTGTTGAAGGGAAAAGTTCCTATATCCAAAGATTTAAATTCTAGTGGGGAAAAGAGATAATATAAAAAGCAAAATGACCGAAGACTATAAATGTAATGAAGACTATTAAGATTCAATCTAGAGAATGCTATTTTTTTTTGAGTGGTTAGGGATGCCTTTTTAGAAGACATACTTTTTGAAAAAGTTTGAAGAAAGAAGGAGCGTGAAACATGTTTGTGTGGGGAATGCCACTCCCAGCAGACGAAATGAATATGGAAGGTGAAGTCTTGAGGAAGGATTTTGTTTTTGTTCGTTTCCACATACAAGATGTCCAGTCTAGAGGACAGTAAAGGAAGACATGAAATTAGACTAAGACAAATGAACTCATTTGGGGACATTTTAGGTCATGGTTTAAATTTCTTTCTAATTGTGGTGGGACACCAATGGAGAGTTTTCAGGATTCTGTTAACTACTATGCTGAAAATAGACTTTAGAGGGTATAAGCAAGGTTGCAATGGGTCCAACTGGAATGTAGACATCAATTAATTCATGGACATATGACAGTACTTTAGTGATGGCTATCAGCAATGATAAAAGTTTTAAGAAATCTTATTCAGGACATGTTGAGGGTTAGGATCATATGAGAACAACAGAGCACAATCACTACTCCAGTGTTTTTCACCCGGACAAGAGGAAAAGATGAGAACCAGATTTCCTTATTCTACTTGTTGAACTGAAAAAGGTGGAGGGCAAGCAGGCCTTGGTGGGAAATCGAGAGTCTGGATTTACTCACATGAAATTTCCAAGACTTCCTAGGCAGGGTGTATACCTACCTTGTGTGTTGTTGGCCTCAACCTGGAGCTCAGGGGCATGGTAGTGGCTACAGATTGGTATTTGAAGGTGTTTCCCCCCGCCCCCCCCCACAGGCCTGGTTGAAATAGTGGATGTTAATGAAGAAGAATCCAGACTGAGTCCTGGGTAGCAACAGAAGTAAGGGTATGCAAAATCAATTGGGATAAAGAAGTGGGTACTTGTTTAGGAATGTGTTATATCCAGTACCTATAAATGAAAAAAGTATTTCTAGGAGGATTTAGTTATCAACTCTCTCATGCTGTGAAAAAGTTGAATAAAATATTCTGTGTGAATTGTCTTTCAGTATTCGCAACATGGAAGTCACCAGTAATTTTATCTTATTTTATTTTAAACAAATGTGGGTAATAGCATGAGTATGGAAGATTTAAGAAGGAATTAGAGCTCAGGAAGCAAAGACAGTGATTACTTCTAACTCCAGTGAAGTTTTTTTTTCTAAAAACAAAATAATGGAAATGAGTTGTCAGTTGCTGAATGGGTAAATGGACAAATTGTTGATTTTTAAGGTGGAAAAATGAGGCCAGTGCTGTGGCACACTGGGTTAAGTTACCACCTGCAACACTGGCATCCTATAATTGCGCTGCTCCCGTTCTGATCTAGTTCCATGCTAATGAGCCTAGGAAAGCAGTGAAGGAAGACTCAAGTGCTTGGGTCCCTGTACCCACATGGGAGATGCGGAAAAAGCTCCTGGCTTCTGGCTTTGACCTGGTCCAGCCCTTGCTGTTGTAGCCATTTGGGGAGTGAACCAGTAGATGGGAGATCTCTGTAACCCCATCCTTCAAATAAATAAATAAATCTTGAAAAAAGGTGAACAAAGTGATAACTCTGTGCTATGAGAAATATTTTGGAAAGACTGAAAATGTTAGAATTAGGTATGGAAAACATATATTAGTGATGAATATGATGGCAGTGGCCATGGAAAATGATGGTAGTCTGTATCTATATTGACAGTTCTATCTCCAGAAGTCTATTTTTGTACTTCCTCCAATGATCTGTCTGAGAGTAAGTTATAGTATAAGTTGTATATTGCTGCACTACAAGGGATATAAAACTTGATGACATCACAAATAGGCCATTTACTATCTCAAAAATTCAAGATTGATAAGGAGGAACTTGAAAGTAGCAGACCTGAACAACTGTGGCTCGGAGTCTTTTATAAAGTGTAGTAAGATACCAACTGGACCTGCAGTCATCTGAAGGCTTGACTGAGGCCGAAGATCAGTGACATGGCTAATTATGACTA